>NC_064631.1:497380282-498005282 GCF_023864275.1 Schistocerca cancellata | reverse complement strand
TAATTTTCAGCAATTCAGTCTCAAAATTTCAGAACCCTTTCAAAGTCTAAGAACCCATTTTAAATAAAATACGGTTACAAGAATATCAAAAATATTAAAAAAGTACTTACGAAACATTAAGAAAACAATTTCAGAAAGACGGAAAGACGCAGAGAATTTTTTTGAAAGACGTTAAAACAAATTGTTCTTTAAGAAAACCTTAAATTAAAAAAAATAATAACTGTTTACAAAAACACCAAAATCCAAATCCTTATAAAATTCGAGAAGAAATGGCGTCATTGCCAAATCAGTCAATGTTCAATGGGCATGGGAGCTTTTAAGAAAGAGAATCCACTTAAATAATTTCAGAAAATGTATAAATAATTCTAGACATATACAAAGCCACCAACGAGCAGTCACAAACAGGACCTGGGGTGGCTGAATAATCTGCTCCCAATGGGCGTTCGCTTATTATACGGGCCGCTGGGGCCCAGAGCAGTGAGAGCACTAGAGAAAATTTCAAGCATTCGAAAACAGAGAAAAATCAATCAGGTTTAAACAGATGCTTCTCTGAGAAAGCCCAAGGCATAACCTACACAGAGGCTACAGTTTCTGCACAATTAAACTTAGTAATAGCAAACTCCTCGCCTTTTTAGTAGCATGAGTACTATTAAAGGGAAAAGGTTCATTTAGTACATGGGACTGAGTGGCAGCACAGTTAAATTTACTAAAGGCAAGAACACAGCCTTCCTAATATAACTTGGTCATACCTCAAAGGAAACAGTCTTTCAGTGCATGGGAGAGAGTTGCTGCACAATTAAATTTAGCAAGGACAAAATACACTCCCAAAAGGGAGCTGGAATAACAGCTTAACAATGGTGTCTACTAGCCCTTCCTGCTCACAGTTATAACTCTAGGAAAGGGCAGACTTACGTAGTACCCGTCAACATGGCGCATCACAAACATAGGCTATCAGTCACATGATGTTACAGGGCTAAAGAAGCCTAAACACAACATGGCACAAGGAAGTTGCCTATTTTAAAACTGACATCCATACGTAATCATGGTGAAGTAAAATTGGCACACTCGAATCTCGCAGCGTGATTCTTCACATACTAGTAATACAAAAATGCCTCTCACAAAATTTCGTATTGCGCGTATTTCCGGCAGTACATGGAAGTTAAAAATTGCCAATCTGGCAACACTGTAATCACATATACGCTAACTACCTCTGTCAGAAAACTGTAGACATGCTGTGTCGTTAGTGTAGGGTAGCATTTTGGGTTAGCATGCAGATCAAGGGTTCGATTCTGGGTCGAGACGTATTTGATTCTATTTGCTAATTTCATTCTGCGTACAACACAGTAGTATACACCGCTCCTTAGGTCACATGTCTCTGACATTTACATAGTACATGTTTGGAAATTAATACAAAGCACCTTGCTAGCCCTACTAATGACGTAAGGCCATAACGAAGTGTAGTGGACCTAAACGTGGCAAGAATAACAATTATAGGTAGGTACTAATCGATGGAGCCATTTGGGGACGGCACACAGATAGCAGGTTTGGCATCTAGTAGATGCAGTGGTGTGAAGGCTTCTTTAAAAGCTGACCAGTGAAAAGAATTGCACTTCCATTTCTATGTCCACAGTATGTAAGTGCAAATGTTTTATAGAAAGCCCACAGTAATAGCTGTATGACGATTAAGAGTCCAGATACCGTACAATGCAAACTACATTTAACGAATAAAAACAAATACACCTCGACCCAGAATCGAACCTCTGTTTTCATGGTTGCTAATCCAAAAAGCTATCCACTGCACCAACAGCAGAGCACAAATACTGCCTGCTGACACAGGTAGTTACCATACATGTGTTTACACAGTTGCCAAATTGACAATCTTTTACGTCCACATACAGCAGGAAATATGCGCAGAACGAAATTTTATGACAGACATTTTTGTATTACTTGAACCTGTGTAGCCAGTCAGCCGACGAGCACCAGGAAGCAGGCAAGCCGTCTGAATAAGACCGGCTTATTCGCGCCACGGGGGAACCACGATGTGCGACAACCTTTACCAGCGTTGCCAGACTGGGGACAGCGACCTGGCATCCCACGTGTCGCTCTGCACTGCCCTCGGCGCTTCTTGTGACGCAGAATTCACCTCATCCTCTACGCCTCAGCACTTCTATACGCGCGCACGTGCCCCCCCCCCCCCTCCCCCGCCACACGTAACTTCTCACAAAACACTCTACCAGGGTATAACCAACATTAAACAGGTGGGTTAGGAACACGCTCTCTCAGCACAAAAGCAAGCTGTAATACCAAATATTAATATCGGTCGCCATCCTAATTAGACATTCTTGTGTCAGGCAATATAATAAAGCAGAAGGCATTGCCAAGTCTAAGCTAACCTTAATTGACACAGACACTAAACTCTTTCTTCATGCCTGTTCACACTTCAACACAGTAACCTAACCTTACAGATAAATGTACTACTAAGTTGAAAGTTAAAGAAACAAATGGCCAGTGATGTAGCAAACTGTAACAAATTCCTCTCAACAACACGTACCTTAAATGAAGTAGATGCAGCAGGTTAAAGAACAAATCACCAACACACATGAAAGTAATAGTAATACTGAACAGGGAAGTGCGTGAAATGATTCTGATTTAAGACAGGTGGTCTATTAATGGTCATACTTTGTAACATCACTGCGCAGTATGGGGTACCTGTGCCTGTGCATTAACCAATTTGCAATAGAAACCTAACACAATAAATACTTCTTTCTTAAGCTTAGTTTGAAGCAGTTAAACAGAACGCAAATCTAACTACATTGGCTCTGAAAGAGCCCTTGCTTTGTTTCAGTAACTAACTACCCTAGCACATGAGGGCCCTTACACTCTCATGGTTTGAAGACCCACCCTTCATTAACAAAGCTACACAAGTCTGTATGAGAAATGGTGAGTATTCTCATCAATAATTATTAATTAAGTAAACCACAACAAACTATAGTTCTTTAAATGACTTATGTGCTTTATGTGCTTTTGTAAGCAGTCTTTTAAGCTACTCAAAATTTATTTGGCTGTGCAAATGCCAATACAACATTAGATTCAAGTTCAAACAATTTCACATGAAATGAACGCTAATAAAAGTGCATAAATGCAACAATTAATAATCTTTTCAATTTCAAATCAATATTATTGTTCTTTTAACTAACAATTTTACTGTTTCCAAGCAGCTTTTCAAGTAAGGCAAATTATTTGATAAAATGACTGCAGATTGATTTAAAAATTCACTGGGAGTGGAGTATTTATCAGACTCCACACATTAGAAAGCAAACACAACTATTTTTACAGCTG
The DNA here is from genome assembly GCF_023864275.1 of Schistocerca cancellata. NCBI lineage: Eukaryota > Metazoa > Arthropoda > Insecta > Orthoptera > Acrididae > Schistocerca > Schistocerca cancellata. The sequence continues at coordinate 498,001,943 of NC_064631.1, read as the reverse complement.
CCAAATAAGTATTTCCATAAAAAATTAGGACACTAGGAATTGACTAGCATTGGATTCCTGTCAAGGTTTGTGATTTAGGATAATCACGGGTGTAAGACAAAGTTTATAGCAGCACCACGGTTATTACTAAAATCAACGAAATTTCACAAATACCTAGTCCATTTACAGCGTGCCAAATATAAACAATTTAGTGTAAGGCTGATGGCACCGGTGGCGTAATTTGCAACGGCTGATAACATAGCGACGATGTAGTTATGGCAGTACTGTTGGGGTCGATCTGTTTCAGATCTTCTTGGCGTCGGAATTATATTTTGACAGGGCGAAAAACCTTGTCATGTTAATAGTATCACCAAATGCAGAATCCGAGGCCAATAAATACTGCTCTTAAGCTTCTCTGGCCTCAAAGCTCCAAGAATATGAGCCACAAAGATCCTCTGCTGCTAGCGAGGTGTTAACCACACCACTGCTCAGCCCAGACTCCACACCCGTCACAAAAGACGAGTTGCCACTTGCGCGCCAACCACATCTTTTCCACTCTGCCAGGATACTTTGGCAGCTGCCGGGATTCCCCACATCTTTTACATTCAACCCTACGTTCCCTCGGCCGTGCCGCAGTGGGTACACCGGTTTCCGTGAGATCACCGAAGTTACGCGCTGTCGGGCGTGCTCGGCACTTGGATGGGTGACCATCCAGCCGCCATGCGCTGTTGCCATTTTTCGGGGTGCACTCAGCCTTGTGATGCCAATTGAGGAGCTACTCGACCGAATAGTAGCGGCTCCGGACAAAGAAAACCATCACAACGACCGGGAGAGCGGTGTGCTGACCACACGCCCCTCCTATCCGCATCCTCGTCTGAGGATGATACGGCGGTCGGATGGTCCCGGTGGGCCACTTGTGGCCTGAAGACGGAGTGCTACGTTCCCTACTACGGACCAGTATGTTACATAACAATCATTCCAGTAGTTACTTAAATCCACAAGCACATGTTTAAACAAAATCCTTCAAAAAGTTCACATAACTGAAATATATATATATAACAGTCTACAGAAGCAACACTACAAATTGACATAGAAATATCGTTACAGATGGAAAATATGTCGAAAATAAGTGTTACGAGTGGAACCAGGAAAAGCGATTTAAATGGTACAGAGGTGTCGTGCATGCAAGCCGAACACTGCTGTCTTTTGTGTAACTGGGCAAGTCAGAAATACGCAGAACTCAGTTGGCGCAGAACTGCCGTACGAAGTGGAAATAGTGTAATCTAGTGCCACTATGCTTCGCCGACATCAAAGAGTGGAATAGCAGCATGTGACTCATTTCGAACAGGGCAGAGTAATTCGTGTCCGGGAGGCGGGTCTGTCACTCCCTGAAATCGCGGCTCATACGGAGCACGCTGCTTCAGTAATGATGGGTACATGCATGCGTGTGTGTGTGTGTGTGTGTGTGTGTGTGTGTGTGTGTGTGTTTGGGCTTAAGGGCGCTCAACGTTGAGGTCATCAGCGCCCTGACACACACAAGAAGAAATGAATGTCGACAAATGTAGTAAGAAGGAAGCATACACGCAAAGAAAGTGGGAAAAGATGAAAACTGCTGTATAAGAAAATAAAACATAAGGAAAACGAGAAAGGAGCGTCAAGGATGCCACAGGAAATTGTCCCTGGCTGGCCACATACGTAAAATATGGGCAAGGCAGTCACTCTGTGAACAAATTAAGACCGTCTCACTAAGATCTTGGTAAAAACATTGGACAAGTCACATTCGTTTGAGTATTTCCTAAAAGAGATGGCAGTTCTGCCGGAAAGTTAGCCGCGGCCCGCTGGTCATAAAATAAAACGCAATTCAATAAAACGTGGCACACAATTACCTGGACGTCACAAATACCACACATTGGAGGGTCCTCTCGCCCGAACGGGATGCCATGCGTCATAGGACTGTGGCCTTTCCGAAGCCGAGTGAGGAGAACCTCGTCCGGTCTACATGGCTGGAAGGCAAGTACAGCACACACGCGTTGTGGGCCTGTCTAAACGGAGCTTATTGTCAGTAATTTCCAGCCGCTTGTCCTCCTACTGGCGCATGACTCGTGAGCTCGACAGCGAGGTGGGTACGTGCAGGGGGATGGCAGACTGAAATACTTGTGGACTGAGACACGCCTCTTTGGCTGAAAGATCTGTCCTTTCGTTCCCAGTAATGCCGACGTGCCCTAGAACCCAGCAGAGAGGCCCTCCCTCCCCAGTCGTCGTAGTTGGAGGAGGGTATCCTGGATGGTCGGGACTATTTTATCTGATGGATACAAACGTTGCAATGTTTGAAGGGCACTTAGTGAACCGGAACAGACAAGAAACGTGGAAGCTGTGGAGAGAAGAGGGCCCTACACAGCGCCATATGGGTGACCACAGCACGAGATGACCATCTTGGCCGTAATGAACAGAAGAGCCCCGTCCACAGTGTTGGCGCTACGTTGGAGCACTGAACGGATATAATATGCCTGCGCCGATGGTTCAACGCCGTTTTCTGTCGGATGCACTGGTGGCACGCATGCCATTGCGTCGGCTTCCATTGACCAGTATCCTTCAACGCTGCAGGTCGTAATCGGTACATAGAAATCCGACACTAGCGTGCTGAACGGCAAAATGTACTGTTTTATGACGAGTCCTGCTTCAGCATGTCATACAGTACAGCGATGGCAGCATAAGGGTTCGACACCACCGCGGTGAAAGCAGTCGGCAGGCTGTATTGTTGAGCAACAAAGCGCAAAAGCGCCGTGTATGATGGTTTAGTGCGCCATTCCCTCTAACGTGCGATGTCGCCTCCTACCTGAACAGCTATCACTGTATCAGGGAGGTTTTACAGCCCGAGACACTGCTCTTTCTGCAGACCATTCACATGCCATATTTCAGCAGGACAACGCCCAGCTGTATGTGACGACGAATATGGAAGCCTCCTTCGAAGAACTACGGGTACCTCTGTTCCTTGGCCTCCCCCTTTGCCTGACAAGTCGCCCATCGAACATGTCTGGGATATATCAGGGACTTTGCTTTGTGGATGCGTCAGTAGACCGCGTGGCAGAGTGTTTCCAGCATCAGACTCAGGTGTTCTTTGATTCCACAACACGACGTCTGTTACATGCAGTTCAAGGTCACGCGCTGCCTAGCACGAAACCAAGTCCACACTAGTTATATGATAATTCTTAATATTTTTTTGAAAAGGAGATAAGGAAAGGAGGTAAGGAACTTTTGTTGTCTATAATACAACATATAGTCACCATTGATCTTTAACTTACAATTGCCATTTCCGACTTTGGCCCATATAAACAAATATTCACAGAATTTAATTTCTTCTTCTTCCTCGTAGACAAAATGAAAGGCATGCTGGGAACCAATGTACCATAAGGCTGTTTAGCCAACAGTTCTGTAGTATCAGCAATAGTCCAAGTCTTCCAAGCAATTATATTGGCATCTGGAAATGCTTCAAGGCCACCATAATCTGCATGATTGCTCCAAACAACAGCCAAGGTAAGCCATGTACTACCTCCAAACACTGCTTGTACACCACAAGTGAAATTAAGGCGCAGTCCACGAAACACATTGGGGCCTCCTATTAAATTATGTTTATTAAACTGTCCAACCAAGTCAATATCAATTGCTTTTAAGCTGCGATACACAGGTACACTGCGCCGCCAGCGACGACGGTAACCTAAATGTCGCAGAGGCATTGCTGAGGCACGTTAACACAAGTGAACGTAGCAAGCCATGCCCAGCGAGACAGCAAATTCTGAAAACGCGATGTTGGAGCTAGTTATCGATTTTGTGACAGTTAGATAATCAGTTAGTTGGTTATATGTTCCATAGATCATCTGAACAATTCTTATTATCGAAATGATGAGAAACGGGTGAGTTTACAGGCTTTGTATAGAGTATTAGTGTTAACGTTAATGGTGACAATTCTTTCTGGCTCTACTCATGCAACTAAGAGTAAGAAAAAGTATTTTTTGTTTTGCGTTTCTTTTTCTGAATACCGGTTTTAAATAGCAATTTGTCACTGGAATAAAAAAAATTTAGTTGCAGCGTACTGGACTCCTTCCCGAGCCACTGACATCCTGGGTTGTCCATTTCTTTCCGTTGCCTCAAGGAAATCCTTGAAGGCAATTATTTTACAGATACTAGGTATCCAACGCACATGACATCAACGCTTAGGCTGATTGGAATGGAAGGCACGTTGATAGTTTCCAGTCGCTTCATAAAACTATTGGTTAGTTGACATCACATTCAAACGTGTCAGATGTGTATTGTTTGAACCGTCAGCTTGTTTTGACAAACCGATCGCCTGTTACGTCGACAATAGACATTATCTGTATCCTAACGACTGTATTTGTGTTCCGATTTTGCCTCATTTTTAACCGTTTCACTGGCCATAATTCTAATGGAATATCGAATTTTTTTTCAGTGACCCAACTGAAATGAATGAAACTTATCCTGGATACAACACTAAACGCTGCACTCACTTGCCGTTCCTTTCTTTTTCTAATTTCCACAGTAGCGTACTTCTTGATTCCTAGTTTATCTATGCGCCCCACACAGCACATCCTTCAATTACACCACGTTTGAGAAGTATCCATAATCTTTCCCTCCAATCTTTCCTCGGTAGTAAAATACCGTCTCAGATACTTCTGCTTTTCTTCTTGTCTATTTATTATCAAATACATTGCCTCTTCTGTATCATAGATCACTTGCATAAAGTTTTTCTCTACTTTGGAGATGTCTTTTGCTGTCGTTATCTTGGAGAGTCGTAGATATATGAATTATTTAAGTTCTTCTATTGCCTATCCCCAATTTTATTCTTAAGCAAGTTCTGATTCTCATTTCTGGAACTGTAAATAACAATAAATTTTACTTGTATAACATAAAAGTTCTCTAGGTGTACAGCCGAGACGTAGTGTGAATTGGAATGAAGTGGACGAAACTGACTTTCCGGCTACAGATGCAGCAAGCTTCCTATGGGCCTAAAGCGTCTAGAGCTATTTTTGATAATGTGACGGAATTCCACGCCCGGAAAATGCATTACCGACTCTGGCTGCGGAATCCTACACACTTACACCCATTTCACGTATTGTGTTACAACGAAGAGCCTACTAAAATCGTTAAGTCTCATTTCAGGCGTTGTACGAATGTAAGTTCAAAATATTGATACAGATATGGCGTTTCAGAAGATCCCTTATTGAGTGTAATCGGTAAAGCCTCATCCATTGGACGGAACTTGACTGGTGAATCCAAGTACACAGTGTATCAGTTAAATGAAGGGGACGGGAAATATCAGCACTACTGTGTATAGAACATCGAGAATACGAGAAATGTATGGGGGAAGATTTTGTTAGACCATTATTTTGTCATTAGTATTCTGAATGTTTTAAAGCAGCCAATCGATTCGTCTCAAAGAAGCGCTTACACTGTACAGCTCGACATCGTCAGTTACCAGACACACACACACACACACACACACACACACACACACACACACACAAACACACACAAGCACACGCCGGCCGGTGTGGCCGTGCGGTTAAAGGCGCTTCAGTCTGGAACCGCGTGACCGCTATGGTCGCAGGTTCGAATCCTGCCTGGGGCATGGATGTGTGTGATGTTCTTAGGTTAGTTAGATTTAATTAGTTCTAAGTTCTAGGCGACTGATAACCTCAGAAGTTAAGTCGCATAGTGCTCAGAGCCATTTGAACCATTTGAACCACACAAGCACACACACACACACACACACACACACACACACACATTTACGTATATAAAACGTTAGTACTTACTTCATGTAAATACCTGTACTCTTTCAAAATTAATTGTTTCATTTACGAGAAGGCAGTTAATTCGATGATAAAACGCACAGCTCTGCGAACAAACCTAGCAACCGGTTTTCTGCGGCATACGGAACTCCGCATGTGTCTGCAAAATTGTTAGTACGGCGTGACAGCGTGGAAGTGAACCGTTTATGCAATCGGTGGACTCTGAGAGATGGCGTGTCGTGGGTCAGTGGCCATACTGCAGAATTTCGCTACACAAGGGGTGAGGAGTCTCCACTGCGCATCGATGTTATCGCTGATGGTCAGCGGAAGTTGCACGTGCCCGTCAGGCTGGGTCTGGACAGCGGCGACGCACAAGACCGTTGCATATTAGTAAGTGCTGTATCGGACCGGACCGCGGCTCCACAAGAAATTAGGGACGCTGTTGCACCGTGGGAATCCGACATTCGCAACCGTCTCCGTGGAGCAGGGCTACGATCCAGAATACTGCTCACGTCCCTACATGATGCAGCCCACCTTCAGCGTGGGAGGGCAAATGGAGGTTTGCTGTCTTCTGATGAGATCGCTTCTGTCTCGGTGCCAAAGATGATAGTGCGCGTGTGTAGCGTCCTGCAGGTGCTCGCCAATGTCCGGACTGTATACGAGCGAGGCACACAGGGCCAACACCCGAATTCATCGTGTAAGGCCCATCTGTTCTGATGATCGCGGAGGAAACACTGAACAGTGCACGGTACATCCAAAACATCATCCAAACCGTCGTCCTACTGTTCATTCAGCAATAACACGATGTGCTTTTATAACATGACGATGCACGTCCACAATCTCTCCCGTGCCACCAGACGTGTTCTCCAAGGTGTACGTCAACTACCCTGACGAGAACGATACACGGATCTCTCACCCGTAGAGCATGTCTGGTACTGGATGAAGCGTCATCTTGCGCGCTCTCCAAGTCCGGCAGGAAATCAGGCCCAGTCTAGGCACCAGGTGGAAACCGCATAGCACGCCATTCCACAGTACTCGAACATTCTACGATAGTCTCAATGGGAGAAGTGCTGCCTGTATTTCTGAAACAAGTTGATACACAGGTTACTAGCACTGACGTTTCGCTCGCCCTGTCGGCTGTGCTCAGATGCATATGGCTCTGTCGGTGTAGTTGTAGATGTCCTCTAGAGTGTGTCAATGAAATTTCCCTCTGTAGTGTAGCTTCAGTAATAAAAATTGTTAATATCAATAAACTTATAAAAGTGGAAATAAAACAGCACACCACATAAATGACACCCAATTTATAACTCAACACAACCACCACTATTACATAAAATAACAACAAGCATGGGGCAACCAATTAATTGCACCCACTGTAAACATATCTCTAGCATCCATGGCCTACAGGTACTTCGTTGACCAATTATCACAACGTTGTGAAACACTGGCTCTATCCTAGGGCAACCTCTTGTCCTTATAATGTGAAATTGCTCCTAAAAGGGGGAAGAATCATCAATGACCAACGGCATGCGGATGCAGAAGGGAATGGAAATTACTGCATTACAGACATAATGTGTGTCTAAAAGATATGAGCCCTGTAATTGGAAAAGAGCCTTGATCATCACAGTATTGGCAAAAGATTTCCAAATATTCCCCCATTCCCATCTCTGTGAGATAGTGGTGTAGCGAACGTAACTGGTCCCCCCCCCCCCCCCTTCCTTATCGGCGCCTGGAGTACGACATTACATTTTATTGGGATCCCCCTCCAGAAACACATATTATAATATGATATACAGAATTTACCCTAATAATAACATATTTTCCGGAAAATACGGAGGCTAAAGCTAAGAGGGAGTTGACTACGAGAGAAAGACTGGCTAACAAGAAAAGAATAACGTTGTCCAAGTCAGGGAGTGGAATGTCAGAAGTCTGAAAGTCGTAAGGATTGTAGGAAGCTGAAAAGCGAATTACAGATCAAAGGCAAGATCTACTGCTGGTCAGCGAAGTGGAAAAAAATAAGGATCTATGGGCAGACGAATATAGGACGATATTAATAGCAGCGGGAAATGGTGTAACAGGAGGAAGATTCGTTATTAGTAACGAGGTATGGTAGAGACCGAGTTACAGTGAACAGTTCAGTGACAGCGTTGTTTTCATCGGGAATGACAGGAAACCAACACCAACAACAGTGGTTCAGGTGTACTACTACAACCACAAGATGAAGAGATACTGAAAGTACACGAGGATAAAGAAAGGGTAATCAGTATATCAAGGAAGATGATTAATAATCATGAGTAAATGGAACATTGTTGTAGCAGAAGGAACAGAAAGCACATATACGGTAGCCCGGTGGTAGTAATTATAAGCTGCAGCTAGTAGTAGTGAATATACAGTTCAAAAATTGCAAGAGGTGGCTGTGTAATTGGTCTGGGAGCCCATGAAGAATCCGGGTAGATTGCATTATGGTCAGACAGACATTCCTAAATCAGTTGCTGGATTATGGAGGCCTATCCAGGAGCAGACTTGGACTCGGATCACAATTTAGTAATGATATAGAGTACAGTAAGGCATAAGAAAGTCGTCCGGAATTGTGAACGTGAAAAGAAATAGGATACTGAAGTAATGAGGAACGATGACGTACGTTAGAAGTTCCCGAAGACTGTAGGTGCAGTGATACTGAATGCGACAGTAGGCAATTCAGAGGAAGACGAAGAGGAAGAAGGGCATTAACAGAAGTTGGACAGAGATAGGTACAAGAACGGTAACTGAGAAAACGCGTTGGTTAATGTGAATTACGAACTGGATCGACGAAAGAAGGAAGTACAAAAATCTTCAGGAGAAGGTACGCAAAAAGGAATATCTGTTAACACTGCAATACAGAACCTAACTTTGCAGATAAATGTGCTGTTAACTGGTAAGTCAAATAAACAAATGGCCAATGAGATAAAAACAGCAACATATGCCTCTCAACAACACGTATCTTAAATGAACCAGGTGCAACAGTTTATAAAACCAGTTACCGGCACACATGAAACCAGTAGCAATACTGAATAGCGAAAAGCTCGAAATGATTCTGAATTTAAATCAGGAGGTCTGCTACTGACCATAATGTATAACTTCATTGCTTAGTGCAGTGTCTCTACGCCTGTGCATTAATCAACTTGCATTATAATAAATGACAGAGTAAATAGTTCTTTCTTAAAGTCGGTTTGAAGCAACTAAACAGAATGAAAACCTAACTACACTGGCTCTGAAGGAGCCTTTGCATTGCTTCATTAACTAGATAGCCTAGTACATTAGGACCCTTAGACTTTCATGGTTTGATGAATCATGCTCATTAACAAAAATACACCAGTATGTATGTGAAATGGTACGTATTCTGATAATTAATTACTAATTAAGTAAAACCCAACGAAATATAACAAAAGTGTTTTGATAAACAGTCTTTTGACCTACTCAAAAGTATAACTGGCTGTTAAAATAACAACACAACATTAAATTCAAGTTCAACCAATTTCTCATAATACACTACTGGCCGTTAAAATTGCTAGACTAAGAAGAAATGCAGATGATAAACGGGTATTCATTGGACAAATGTATTATACTAGAACTGACATGTGATTACATTTTCACGCAATTTGGGTGCATAGATCCTGAGAAATCAGTACCCAGAACAACCACCTCTGGCCGTAATAACGGCCTTGACACTCCTGGGCATTGAGTCAAACAGAGATTGGATGGCGTGTACAGGTACAGCTGCCCATGCAGCCTCAAAACGATGCGACAGTTGATCAAGAGTAGTGACTGGCGTATTGTGACGAGCCATTTGCTCGGCCACCATTGATCAGACGTCTTGAGATGGTGAGAGATCTGGAGAATGTGCTGGCCAGGGCAGCAGTAGATCATTTTCTGTATCCAGAAAGGCCCGTACAGGACCTTCAACATGCGGTCGTGCGTTATCCTGCTGAAATGTAGGGTTTCGCAGGGATCGAATGAAAGGTAGAGCCACGGGTCGTAACACATCTGAAATGTAACGTCGACTGTTGAAAGTGCCGTCAGTGCGAACAAGAGGTGACCGAGAAGTGTAACCAATGGAACCCCTTACCATTACGCCGGGTGATGCGCCAGTATGGCATTCCAATGTGCATTCAACGCGATGTCGCCTAACACGAATGTGACCATCGTGATGCTGTAAACAGAACCTTGATTCATCCGCAAAAATGACGTTTAGACATTCTTGCACCCTGGTTCGACGTTGAGTACACCTTCGCAGGCGCTCCTGTTTGTGATGCAGCGTCAAGGGTAACCGCAGCCGTGGTCTCCGAGCTGATAGTCCATGCTGCTGCAATCATCGTCGAACTGTTCGTACAGATGGTTGTTGTCTTGCAAACGTCCCCATCTGTTGACTCAGGGATCGAGACGTGGCTGCACGATCCGTTACAGCCATGCGGATAAGATGCCTGTCATCTCGACTGCTAGTGATACGACGCCGTTGGGATCCAGCACGGCGTTCCGTATTACGCTCCTGAACCCACCGATTCCATATTCTGCTAACAGTCATTGGATCTCGACCAACGCGAGCAGCAATGTCACGGTACGATAAACCGCAATCGTGATAGGCTACAATCCGACCTTTATCAATGTCTGAAACGTGATGGTACGCATTTCTCCTCCTTACACGAGGCATCACAACAACGTTTTACCAGGCAACGCCGGTCAACTGCTGTTTGTGTATGATAAATCGCTTGGAGACTTTTCTCATGTCAGTACGTTGTAGGTGTCACCACCGGCGCCAACCTTGTGTGAATCCTCTGAAAAGCTGATCATTTGCATATCACAGGATCTTCTTCCTGTCGGTTAAATTTCGCGTCTGTAGCACGTCATCTTCGTGGTGTAGCAATGTTAATGGCCAGTAGTTTAAATTAGGGTACTCGAATTAATTTCACTAGGATGGGATTCCTCTCCAGGTTTATGCTTACCTGGTCCAATTAAAGAGTGCCAAATATAAAAATTTAGTGGAAGGCTGTTGTCACTGGTGGCGTAATTTACACTGGCTGTTAACCTGGGCCCGCATCTCGTGGTCGTGCGGTAGCGTTCTCGCTTCTCACGCCCGGGTTCCCGGGTTCGATTCCCGGCGGGGTCAGGGATTTTCTCTGCCTCGTGATGGCTGGGTGTTGTGTGCTGTCCTTAGGTTAGTTAGGTTTAAGTAGTTCTAAGTTCTATGGGACTTATGACCACAGCAGTTGAGTCCCATAGTGCTCAGAGCCATTTGATTTTTTTGTTAACCTGGTGGCGATGCAGTCATGGCGGTACTGTTGGCATCGTTCTATTACTAATCTTACTGGCGTCGATACAATATTTTTGTAGGGCAAAAAACCATGCCTTGATAATGGTATCACCAAATGCTACATCCGAGGCCCATAAATACTGCCCTTAAGCTCTTCTGGCCTCAAAACTCCAGGAATATGGGCCACAATGATCTTCTGCTGCTAGCGAGGTGTTAACCAGAGCACTGCTCAGCCCAGACTCCTTACCTGTCACAAAGGATGAGTTGCCACTTGAGCGCCAACCACACCTTTTCCACTCCACCAAGCCACTTCCGTAGCTGCGGGGCTTCCCCACATCTTTTACATTCAACCTTATCTTCGCTAACCATGGACCAACTCATTCACAGGACATTAAATAAGAATAATTACTTATTTAAGTCGACAAGCATAGTTTAAACAACATTGTTCAAAAGTTTCACATAGCCGAAACATGTATACATAGTCAAAGAATTTCCATGACAGATACAGCATTATACATAATCAATACTACAAATTCACACAGAAATACAGATACAGATACAAAATAGGTCAAAAATAGGTGTTACAATAGGACAGGAATACAGCCTCCACCCCTATGGTTTAGTCTGCAGACGGAGGAAAAATATACGGAAATGAAAGGTACAAGAGTGAGATAAAAATAAGGTTGAAATAATATCAAGCAACAGTTTCGCTGATTATAGAGCTATACTCGGTGAAAGTTAAGACGACTAACAGTACCTGTTGAATAGAATGGTCTAATGAATATAGAACGATGAAAGTAAAGAGTAGTAGCAGTAATGAGATTGGCGATATACTTGACATCAAAATTCATGAAATAGACGATTTTAAGGAATTCTGTTGCGTTCTAAGCAAAATCCACAAATCGGAGAAACAAGGAGGAGATAGGAAGTAGAATAGTACTGGAAAAGATGGCATTTCTGGCCAAGAGAAGTCTACCATTCACAAAGGTTGGCCTTAATTTGGGGAATAAATTTCTGAGGATTACAGAATGATATAGAAAACCGGAAAAGAAGGCAGTCAAAGTATATGAGATGTGTGGTGATATAGAAGAATGTTTAAAATCAGGTGTACTCAAAAAATAAATAATGAAAATGTTCTTCGCAGAATCAACGAATAAAGGAACATATGGAAAAGGCCGACAAGATGATGGGGCAGGATGACATCACAAATGTTAAGACAGCAGGGAATAACTTCCATGGTACTAGAGGGAGCTGCGGAGGGTAAAAATTACAGCGTAAGACAGAGATGGAAACACTCTAACAAATAGCTTAAGATGTATGGTGCAAGTTCTACGCATTTTAATTCTGTATCAGCATCATCTGAAACAATTCTTAGAGGACTTCCAAAAGAACTTTACTGCTACTTTAGATACATAGTCATTAACGTAGATTAAAATGGAGATACACCAAATGTGTATAAATGGCGCTTTATCAGTTCTTACTGTATTACCAGTAGGAGTTTTATACCGTTCTTTGTGTCTCCTTTGTTAAATTTTCGTCTTGTTTACTCGCATCAGTTTCAGTCTAAGTGACAACTTGTTTTTGTGTCGGAGTGTGCGTTTTGTTAATCCCGTGTAACATCGTACCATCGTACGAGTTTAGTGCATTGTCTAAATTGTCAAGAAAGTATTGTAGAACATTTCCAACGTTGAGATGGCTGTATGGACACGTCCAGAAACACAAAAAAATAAATGAATAAAACGTGCTACTCATGCCTTCTGCAGGCATTAGTGATGTCTTCTGCTTCCACTCCTCATGATGTGTAGTTATGTTTGAATACTCTGCAACGCTTACATCTGGGTACTTAAGAAATGAATTGATCACACTGTAGAAACGACGATTCGTAGACTATCGTATTCCACTGGCTCAATTATCCTACGCTGTGATTGACTCCTTAGTTAACGATTCAGTGTGTTCCGGATCAAGGGTCTATACCTCAAACTGTAAGGCTTGGCATTAGCCATCATCCCTTACAGTTTATGAAATTACTACAGAAATTTACCGTATAACGCAACTCCAGTCATGTACATCTCAATGGTGGCCAAATACAACCAACTAAAATTTCTTCCAGTTCGTCAAATATATATTTTTCACATAAGACCTAACACTGATGTGCTGATTGTTGGAGAAAAAGTCTAGCTTAATAACTTATAAATGGATTCATAATATCGTTCTCGTGTTGAAACTAAAATAAGGAGACAATGAACAGCATTATTCATAAAACTGTGATGCTTAGCTTTTTCTCATGAACAGGTGTCGGAGTTAACACATTTCGAAAGTGATTGTGTTCACCGAGTTATGATATCATAAGGCCGCATTGTCCACCGCCTGTAGAACAACGTGTCTCGATTCTCCCTTGTCACTGACTGTTGCTCTCCATCTGTTACTTGTATATTGTTTCCTAAGCTTGATTATTGCAAATACTGTTGCAATAATGATGGATCGAAGTTACGAAGACATACGCAACTAAGGAAAAAAAAACACGTGAAAAATCGGTAGTGTTAATAAAACTAGAAATTTGCCATTGAAGTTACCACCCATTCGAAGTGAGAAACATTTGCTGTGACATCTGTATCCTGAGCGTCAAGAGTTAGCACCAAAGTTAGGATATGGGTGTGTCATCTTCGAAATCAATGAGGGCACAGAGTTTCTATATCTTTTGCTCTTTAGTGTCACATCAGATTCTAACATTTTCTTCATTTTGTTTATCTTACTCTACGGGGAAAAGATAAACAGTTCATTAGTCTTATTGTAGAAAGATATGGGGTATCATAAATAACGATGCTGACAGGAATAGATATATACAGATCCTTTATTATCATGTGAGCGATTTGGAACTATAAGTTTCATTTTCAAAAACCTATCGGTATAAGTTCCACCACTTTCTGAGTTTCGCAATACATTATTCAGCTCACTGTTAAGTTACACGTAAACTTGTTATAGACTGCGTCAATAATGCTGTAGTCTTTTAGTTCCATTAAAAGTTTCCCTGGGGAGCCAAAAAATTAGCTAATTACAGCTAGTACAGAGGTAAGCAAGCGGTCATTCTTCCCTCACTCCATTGGTGAGCGATAACACCAAAAACTCTCTTGTACGCATTCACAGTTATTCGTGGCGTACAGATGTAAACGTAGGTGTTATGAATGGCACAACAGAATGTATTATGTAATTCACAGACGACAACAGCTGATTATATTGTGAGCTCCAAACAGTATAGGATGTAGTCTGAGAGATCATTAATGTAAACTGTAGTCGAGAATGAAGAAAGAACGCGTGTTCACCTACCCAGTAATTATCAATATCTGAAATAGAATTGTTGTGAAAGAGTATCTTTAATCAAGTATGAAAGTCGTCTATAGCTTTATTTAAGATTGACACAGACATAGGTACACTGAAAGGTCAAGCAAGTCACAGACTTTACTTTGTTTACATCAACAAGTAAGTTTCTCATGCACTACGTCTTCACATTTTTTTGTCTCGAAAATTAAAAACATATCCCATCCCTCGTTTCTAACCCATTTGTTTGGAAGATTTCACTTAGTTGCACGGCAAATAACGAAACTGGGGGTTCCCTCCTAAAAATTCACAAATGGTCCTGCCTCGGGTCACTGTTAGCTCGCCTGGTGTTCGGTGGAAAAATGTAAGTTAATGCTAGCGAGTAGGATAAACAGTCCCCTAACATTCCGGAACAGCATTAGTAGGGTACAGCTTGGCTCAGTCACCTCTTAAATACACTCCTGGAAATTGAAATAAGAACACCATGAATTCATTGTCCCAGGAAGGGGAAACTTTATTGACACATTCCTGGGGTCAGATACATCACATGATCACACTGACAGAACCACAGGCACATAGACACAGGCAACAGAGCATGCACAATGTCGCCACTAGTACACTGTATATCCACCTTTCGCAGCAATGCAGGCTGCTATTCTCCCATGGAGACGATCGTAGAGATGCTGGATGTAGTCCTGTGGAACGGCTTGCCATGCCATTTCCACCTGGCGCCTCAGTTGGACCAGCGTCCGTGCTGGACGTGCAGACCGCGTGAGACGACGCTTCATCCAGTCCCAAACATGCTCAATGGGGGACAGATCCGGAGATCTTGCTGGCCAGGGTAGTTGACTTACACCTTCTAGAGCACGTTGGGTGGCACGGGATACATGCGGACGTGCATTGTACTGTTGGAACAGCAAGTTCCCTTGCCGGTCTAGGAATGGTAGAACGATGGGTTCGATGACGGTTTGGATGTACCGTGCACTATTCAGTGTCCCCTCGACGATCACCAGTGGTGTACGGCCAGTGTAGGAGATCGCTCCCCACACCATGATGCCGGGTGTTGGCCCTGTGTGCCTCGGTCGTATGCAGTCCTGATTGTGGCGCTCACCTGCACGGCGCCAAACACGCATACGACCATCATTGGCACCAAGGCAGAAGCGACTCTCATCGCTGAAGACGACACGTCTCCATTCGTCCCTCCATTCACGCCTGTCGCGACCCCACTGGAGGAGGGCTGCACGATGTTGGGGCGTGAGCGGAAGACGGCCTAAAGGTGTGCGGGACCGTAGCCCAGCTTCATGGAGACGGTTGCGAATGGTCCTCGCCGATACCCCAGGAGCAACAGTGTCCCTAATTTGCTGGGAAGTGGCGGTGCGGTCCCCTACGGCACTGCGTAGGATCCTACGGTCTTGGCGTGCATCCGTGCGTCGCTGCGGTCCGGTCCCAGGTCGACGGGCACGTGCACCTTCCGCCGACCACTGGCGACAACATCGATGTACTGTGGAGACCTCACGCCCCACGTGTTGAGCAATTCGGCGGTACGTCCTCCCGGCCTCCCGCATGCCCACTATACGCCCTCGCTCAAAGTCCGTCAACTGCACATACGGTTCACGTCCACGCTGTCGCGGCATGCTACCAGTATTAGAGACTGCGATGGAGCTCCGTATGCCACGGCAAACTGGCTGACACTGACGGCGGCGGTGCACAAATGCTGCGCAGCTAGCGCCATTCGACGGCCAACACCGCGGTTCCTGGTGTGTCCGCAGTGCTGTGCGTGTGATCATTGCTTGTACAGCCCTCTCGCAGTGTCCGGAGTAAGTATAGTGGGTCTGACACACCGGTGTTCTTTTTTCCATTTCCAGGAGTGTATTTGCGCGTAATGGTATGAAACGGAACGAGCACCTCAGGTTGATAATAGGGATGGCGAATTCTTGACTTCGTTTGATTGGGAGATCTTTGGGTAAGTGTAGCTCACCCACAAAGGAAACAACGTATAGAACGCTAGCAAGACACATTCTTGGGTACTGTCTCAGTTTCACGGATGGTTTCACGGATCCCCACCAGGCCATTGAAACAATTCAGAGGCGCACTGCTAGATTTGTTAACGGTAGGTTCGGTCAGCAAGCAGGTATTGCAGAGAACACAAACGGGAATCCCTAGATGGAGGACCATACCTATTCCGCAAGGCACTGTTGCCCACTATTGTCGGCCGATTACTGAAAGATCCTACTGCCGCCAACGTACAGTCTGAGACATAAAAACTGACCGCCGGCTGGCCGCCACAGAGACTAAGTCCGAGTCGTTCACTTAAGGTGGCCAATAAAACTGACCGCCCCTGACAACCCTAAGTCCGGCCATCTGCACAATCTGGCAACTCTGTAAGATGGGCGGAAGTGTTAGGAGGAAGTGCTGTCTACTTCCGAGTTGATATGGATGGGGTGAGCCCGTGGTAATGCGGTAATCGTCGTGTATTCTTAACTTAGAGGCGCATGATCGCGTCCAACTGTTTTTTTTCTTTTTTGTTTACCTCATTTCGGTCTAAAGTTATGAGTCTGATTGAACATCGAAGACAATTCGCTTAACATTCTACCCACCCGCAATAACAAGTACTCTAGAAACAATTCCGCAGGACAGCTCTTGGCTGCGTCGCGGTCATACCAGCTTACGCTCGAGCGTTTCCTCGCGCTGCAGCGGCTTCCGGCACCGGCCAGACGCCACCCGCCGCCTGAAATCCGGCGCCGCACAGGTGAAGGCGAGGCCACGCTGTCAGTATATGTATCAATGCCATTCTCGAATTTGAAGTTGTAGTTATCATCTTGCAGTTAAGCACTGGATTTTTCATACTTGAAAATCATGAACTACAACTAAGCATTGTAAAATTGGTCACAAGTGGATAAAGGTGTAACATCTGCAACACAACATTTACTTTTGGTATAACAGAGGGGTGAATGTAGAGGAGGCAGCTAGAAAAATTTGAACTGTGCGTGGAGCGAGTGCTTTTGGGAAAAATACGCCAGAAAAAGATATTCTTGTTTCAACAAAGATCGTCCTGGCATGAATGATTTTCCACATTAAGGAAGTCTCGACTACTGATATATGTGACAGATTATCATTTTACCATCATGCGACATTTGCATTCAACAGGCAAAGTTCAGAAGTCTGGTGTAGGAGTAGTGCATGCTCTAATTCGAAACAACAAAAATCTACAGAGTGACTATTATTGAACGTCATCAGGTCGCTCATTGAGGACTCCTATGCAGTACTGTTATTAATGACGTGTTATGATGCCTTTATCGTTAACTTCCTAAGAAGAAATGAAAGGCTGAGCCCCACCAAAAGACGTAGACTAAAGTGTAGTGTGAACATAATATTTTACATCTGATAGCTCCAAAAGTGTGTTTTGGGCTACGAATTCTGCCCCAAGAGGTGTGTGCAAAACAGCTGGAATTTGTTGTCAACAACTGAGACACCTTTCGGTCGCAGTATGAGAAAGTCGAGCAACAAAACTACATCACCTATGCTACTGCATGATAACTCACTCTGTTGATTTGAGAAACAAAACCATCCAGGAGATTGATAGGAAAGTCGTCTCTCAGGCACTTGTATTGATAGGGAACTCCTCTCTCAAGCACTTGTCCCTCTCGTCATATATTCGTAAAATTTTACCTTTCCCGCTCTTGATCAATCAACCGTCAAGGCAATTCATTTCTAGACGAAAATACTCTTAAAACTGCTATAGTTTAATGACATCGTTAAAACAAGTAGGTTTCTACGGGCGTAGAATTTGTTAACAACTGTTGCATTGTCAGATTGTTGTAGATATCGTGAAAGAAAACTCAGCTGCTGATTAATTTCTCTTTGATGATTACTGTTGCGTTTAGTAAACTAATGGAAAATGCAATTAAAATATTCCCTGTTCTAATACAAATTAATATCAGCTTACTACAGAAATATCAGGACGGCAATCTATCTTAAGAAAGCATTATGTGTCTGTAAGACGATTGAGCCTGTTTTAACACGAAATAGTAGAATATAACCAACTTTTGACTTCGAAAAGATCTGTATTTACTTCATTTCCTGTATCATTCGCAAGTGTTATGAAAATGTGGTATTTCATAGATAAAATTATGTATTCACAACAACAAAAAATATATCGGCAGAAAACAAAAGTGGCATTATGAAATTGGCAGTACCGTTAGGTTTCCACTCTGACACTAAGGGCTACTGTAAGTAGCAAGCCGAATTTTGCTCGAGCGTTATTTTACGATTCCCTTATTGAGTTTGTATCTGCCTGCTTGTAGCTCAGCTACAAAAGAATTAAAAATTTTGATTTCAGCGAGTCTCGAAAGGCGAAAGAAAGCAGCTTGCACCCGGTAGCCAAGCATGTTTCCTGAGAAATGACATTTGCCTAAAGTGGGAAGACATCCTTTTGTGGTTGAATTCTTGGCAAATATCAATCAGACGTATGCCGTTGGTCTAAGCGTTTCGGTGTGTTGAATTTGTACCAATGATTTTCCTACAGGTTTTTTCTGTTCCAGATAGAGAGTTTAAGTCTCCCATTAGTATTTTCACGTCATCTTGGTGAATTTTGCTCATAGTATTTTCGAGTGTGTTCCAGAATTTTTCGACATTTGTGGTGTTTTTCTTATTTTCGATGTTGGTGGGGGCATGTGCATTGATGAGTGTATAAATTTTACTGGGGCCCTGAATGAGCATAGTCATAAGACAACTGTTGTTGGGTGTGATTTCTTTGACAGAGTTAATGATAGATCTGTGTTCGAGAAAGCAATGCCGATGATTGGTACGCCTTTCGCTACCTTTTGTTGCATTTTGCTCTTGAAGATGCAATGGTTTCCGTAATACAAGGTTTCACTGTCAGTTAGTCGTGGTTCGTGAAGAGCAAGGATGAGAATTTATTGTTGGTCGATTTCTTTTGCGAGATTATTGAGTTTTCGCGATTGGATCAATGTACCGATGTTTAGTTTTCAAATGCATGTTTTCTGCTTGTAGGGAAATTTACAAGAGATCTTCGATATTCTCTGCCGTGCTAACCTGGCCTCCTCATAATCCGAAATTTCAACTGCCGCCTGTCGTCAGTTTGCACAGTTCATGTTTGCTTGTGTTTCATTGGTTTGGCTTGGGTGATTCCAGGACCGGACAGGGCCAGAGGGTGTTGAAGCCTTTGGAAGCAAATATTTTCAGCCGAGCTCATTGTTCTAACAGACGGTGACCGGAGTAGCGGTGGTTTTCACTCAGACGTGCGCGGATTTTGAGTTCAACGGATTTAGTACTCGTTGAGGATTGTGTTAGTATTTGATTCACCCCAAGTATTTTGATTTCCTCGGTACCACCCATATGGGGGAGAGTTTCCCCTATCGAGCCCATGGGATTATTATTATTATTATTATTATTATTATTGTCATTCTGTTATCAGCAAATCCGATATGGTGCATCTTCCCACCACTGAAATAGATGTGCATTGTTCGACTCAGTATTTCCATCACATAAATATGGGTTATAATTACGTTACATTGCTGCTAGTAGACATATTTCTCACTTTTTCTTGGGCAGTTGCTACCTGTTACTCCACCATACGAATTTATGCGCGCAGCATTGTTGAAACACAGACGTTCAAATTAACAGATTTCTATAATTTCATTTCGATACCAGATCGTTCTAATCGGATTCAGCTAGTTAGGCTTAATGTGGATATCCGAATACGACTCTCATCATTTGATAGACTGGGTAAACCACATTCTTAATCGGACGGTTGAATCTAGATCAATTATTTATGACAGGGCCCGAATTCTTAAACAATGTGGAAACTAATAATACAATGTGCTTATTACTAATACGTTATTAAAATATAAATAGATGAACGAACGAGATAACAGTTTATTTAAAGGAGCAGAGCCCCATCCCTCATAGCAGAGCAGTGCGAGATTAGTTTCAGTGCCAGGAGAGGATAAAGCTGTTGCCGTTTGTTCCACGATCACCGAACATCAACCAGATAGAGAATATGTGGGCAGAGGTAAAAAGGTCATTGCCATGTGGACCAACAAATGCAAGCGACCTTTGGACGAATATAGAAAATGTATGGTGGGAAGTAAACCATCACGCTACACTGTCGACGACTTAATGAAATCATTGCCCCTACGCCGTCAAGAAATCTTACGTAATGATCGTGGGTAGGTTGGTTACTAAAAGTATACTCGTCCACAAAACCCAAGTGCCGGCCGGAGTGGCCGCGCGGTTAAAGGCGCTACAGTCTGGAACCGCACGACCGCTACGGTCGCAGGTTCGATTCCTACCTTGGGCATGGATGTGTGTGATGTCCTTAGGTTAGTTAGGTTTAAGTAGTTCTAAGTCCTAGTAGACTTATGACCACAGCAGTTGAGTCCCATAGTACTCAGAGCCATTTGAAGCATTTGAACAAAACCTATGTGGACAATTATCTGATAGTCGGTGAAGCTTGGCTTTGACGCAGCTCTTTAGATACAAGTCCATTTACTTTCATTCTCCTCCTTACAATTCTTGAAATGCAAGGTAATTGAAAAATCTCATCCACTCGACGCCAACTGAGGAATTGACTGGTGCATGTGTTGTTCAACACACAGTAGTTGTCACCCTCACTGGAATCAATGACTGTTTGTGTCTGTGTGTTTTCGTGTTCACGCACAATCTGAATCAATACTATTAACATTAGAGAGACAACCAACAATAAATATTGCACCAAATATGACTGTAAAGTATTTTAATGCGATGGGAAGTTACAAACTAAATTTGTACCCAACCCACGACCTGCATTTTACGTTACGTTAAGTAAGATGTATTAACTCCATAGTATCGTTAGCAGAGACAGTGCGCTCTTGTTGTCGAGGCTCGCGACAAGTGCAGCGATTAGCAGTGCCCAATGCCGCCGCGATTTGTTTCATGTTGGCTGAGCGTGGATACTGCAGCAGACGCTTCTCCATAAACAGAAAGAAATCACCTTGGCTCTGACTGCAGTGAGCGGATATCACTGCCTGCGTGTTCTTATAGTAATCAACGTGAGACTCTACTCACAGGTGCCATGGAGCAATGGCAACGGGTATCATGTCATTAGTCATCAGAATATTAACCAGTGATGAAATATCCACTCTATTTAAATCCCAAGAAAATAGGAACCTTCTCACAAAGCAATGTGTGGTGATATCAAAATTTATCCAACATACAACAATTAACTGCAGGGCTTTCATGTATGCAGTGGTAGCACACAAGGAAATATTACGTCTTGGAAGCGTATATTTCATTTCCTCATCTCATATTAAAGCCCTTGTTTTAGTATGAAGTGAGAAAATAAACATGATAAACTAAAGTACTTGAGAAGCATATCAGTCACTTCCTCTTCTCATATCATAACTTTTGTTCTATAGTATGAAATAAAAAAATAAACAGTTTAAGGTTGTGAAGCATAATATGACACCAGATTCTTATCGTAGGCGCTATCGGAAACGCAAAAAGCAGAGAGCTCTCCATTCTTTTGTCCAACAGTCTGTCTCCTTTCATGCATTACTCGCGCTAGGAGATTCTTATTGAAGGACTTGTGGGCATCAAGTTCTTCAGCAGAACAAGCCTTATGTTTTTGGTGCTAATTACGGTATGGAAAAAATGCAACAAAGACGATTTCTCCTAAAACAGTGGGGATATTTGCAAATGTCTGTATTCAGCAATGACTGCCAGCTGCCATAACACTTTACAGAATCCATGCGGCAGGCAACACAACTGTGCGTGCACTTCAAGCTTAATGCAGTAAGACGTCAGGAGATGGATGGAAACGTCAAATTAACGTCGTTTTCCAAGTCGTTTTGAATCCAGAATGAGGTGTTATTAAGGTAGTTGAGCGTTCTAGCAATTACACTTTTATAATTCCCACATGAGTATTGCGATTGCCAAAGAACCCGTTAGTGTGAAACTGTGGGGAACTGCATTAATATCAAACTGCGAGAACTTGAGACATTACGTGGAATCTTCTCTTCGCTGGGTTACCTATTACTGTTATTTAGTATTCTCTCCGTCCTAGGCCTAATGCAAATGGAACTTCAGCTTTCCGCTGTTCTTGACAAACATCAGCAACTTGTAATCACTGCGAGTTACAACTACGGGATGATATGGCTCAGGTTGTCAGTAGTTGTGGTGGTGTTATGCTGCCAAACTGCTTACAGTAACGGTAATGGTGGCACAAACAATTTAGCGCTGACCACCTACATAAGTAAAGCTAGTGTTGTGGCGTCGTCGCTTCTCTTTATTTGGCCTCGGATTGAGTAATCCGATTTAACGAACATAGTACTCCATTCGCGGGCTGCTAATGATACAGTATGACTACAGAGATCATCGTGCGGGTGTTACATTAATTCTGCAATGAATTGCTTAACAAATATTACCCTCAGCTATGCATTTGGAATGACTCATTATACAGGTACTCTGTGTTGCACTTGGTTAAGGGATCAGTTCGCTGCAATCCTGCTTCTACTGTTCGTAAATACTTGTATACTTCATAAATGGTTCAAATGGCTCTGTGCACTATGGAACTTAACTTCTGAGGTCATCAGTCCACTAGAACTTAGAACTATTTAAATCTAATTAACTTAATGACATCAGACACATCCATGCCCGAGACAGGATTCGAACCTGCGACAGTAGTGGTCGCGTGGTTCCAGACTGTAGCGCCTAGAACCGCTCGGCCATCCCGGCCGGCATACTTGTATACTGACCATTCGTTATTTGACTAAATATGAACTACAATCTGATTCACATATATATGACATGGGTTAGCGCCGGCACAAAGCAATGACTAAGGGTTGGGTGCCGTTGAACTCCCGTTACACTGATGGCAAGACAAATGTTCGCAAATCACCTCTATTGCCTCAAAAACAATTGCATCTTAAATATCGAAGGACCGACGTCGACACTGTCACAGCGCGTTGAGATACAGCTAAGTTTTTTTAAAGTTTGAGAAGACTTTCAGCACCAGGTAGGCGGAGGCAAAGAGGGCAGGGGTCGAAGATCCGAGGGCTGGCCTCAATGCCTCCCCCATAGCTGTCACTGAGCAGCAGCATTATTCCCATGTATTCCGTGTTTGCCCCCATATATACCTTTAAATACTGGAACAAAATTGAAGTAGTAATGAAGGTAAAATAAATTACAGATTGCCGTCTCCAATGGCGTACGTTCCTTGTAGAACATAGCTTATAACAGTGAAAATGGTGACGGAAAAATACATAACAAAAATTCATTCAGAAATATATTCACAATGTTAAGTTTTTTGGCACTCGATGCATATGAGGTCTGTAAGGAAGCCATATATTTTTCGACAAATGAAAAAAAAATTTCAGTGCCGGAGGGGTTTTGCCAAATTAGAACAGTCCTGATTTTAGAACCAACGTAAAAGAATATTCCAGGATTAAAAAAAAGTGAAAGAATAGTATTCTGCTTCTAATGAAAAAAAACTGTCCACCTCTTCGTAGCCCACATAAAGCAATAGATAAAAAATTTGAAACCATTCCTTATATTTGTTATTCTTCTTCAGTGTAAAATGTTCTTCTGCAATATAAATCATGTACTCTTCTAAGTTCTATTTGTTACGACGTAAAACACAAACTGTCCCAGAAGCTACGAATAACTGTTATTCTTTGCGGACGGGTAACATTTCCAGTCGGGTTGCAAATCTTCAGTTATCGGTATATGACTTCCTGCGGTTCTGTTGATAGTACTAATTTCTTCCTAGTCCAGTTCCAAATTCTGATTTTATTTTCACATAGGAAGATGTGTGCTACAGTTTCTACTAGCTGACATTTGTCGCACTATGGAGATGGTCTCAATTTGATTTCCCGTAATCGTTCCGCTGAGGGTATGGTTCCGTTTACAACGTCACACCATACGGCACTGACTCTATTTGGTAGAATTTTATTGTTGATATTTTTCCAGACGTTCCTCCAGTTTTTTGTAGGTTAATTTACCGGAATTGATTTGTGAAGACGATGTGTGGTAATATAATCATAGACGGTTCTAGTGTTGGTTTGTGCTGGTGGAAGTCTTAAACAGCTCCAATCGCCATAGTGCTTTTGGACGTAATCTAGGCTGGCATGGTACATTAACAGGAGCGTTCCTATCCCCAGGATCTAACGAGAGGAACAGAAGTTTCGTGATGCCTGTCTTAGTGGTATGTATTTGTTTAAAAGCACGTCTTTAATTCCAAGTCCTCCATTTTGCCTCTGCAAAGACGCCGTGTGGAGGGATCCTTTGATGATATTTTGTTTCCACACATACCAAGAGGCTACAGCTAATATTTTATGCGCAGTGACCTGCAGTATCGGTAAGACTGCTGCAACATGATATATTTTGCTAAGTATGGATGCATTTATAAAGTGAACTTGTAAGTAGGCTGTTTATAGGTGTCTGAAACATGTTCCTCAGTGCTATTCGGCAATGCATTTGCACCGGCAATATTTGCAGTTTGAAAAGCAGAAAATGTGTCTTGACTTATTTGAGAAAAAGGTGAGGATGCAAAACCTGAATCTACAGTATTTGCAAGATTGTGTCCTGTCATTTCGGAATCCTGAGGCGAGCTGTTGCCGACCGATCGATCGATAATGCTTCCCTGTTCACTAATTGTTTCACTGCCTACACCATTATTTGACGCCCGCTCCATTTCCCTATGCACAGTTACCAAATTACTACTTTGAATATTTGTTAATTCATTACATGGTGGCGTTAACACACTGCTTTCGTCTTCACTGTCATTTCTCAGTTTACTTTGGAGCCTAGTATTACGTTTTTCACACGCCATTGTTGTCACAATATTTCACACGACAACACAGAAAAGTACAATTTTAAGAGCAAAAATAAGAGAACACATTAACATAGAACTGAAAATAATATCTAGTTAATTGCAAGCGTAGCTGCGAAATACTTGGTGCAAATCTACATGCATGCCACAACTGTTTTACTGTGCAACAATGAAAAACCACAACTACCAAGGAAATTCTCTCTATAATTAAGCGCTAGCAATAAACAAAAGCTACACTAAATGCACAAACTACAAGAAAAAATCAGAAGATTCCAGTGAGGTATCCTAGGCTAAGGGTCGACATATGAAACGTCCCCTTAGAACAATTTATACACGAGACTGTGCTTAACCTGACACACAATATTATTTAGCGCAACGCAATCTGACTATCAAAGATCCCTGCAAAAGAATGGCCCTGAGTAACATTAAACTATACCTTTCACAAATAACTTACCTCACAAAAATCTTCATTACTCAAACTACTGCAATATAGCGAGCGCCACTACAGCCAGCTAAATAAAAGATTCAAACTACGGAAGTCACTAACTACTGATAGGGATAGTTAGCAAATGAAAGATTTTAATAGAGAACAAACACTGTATTTACCTTAATAATCATAATATATATAGCAGTTCGTGTCAGGTTAAGCACAGTCTCGTGTATAAATTGTTCTAAGGGGACGTTTCAAACTTTCTGCAGTCGTTCTAACAATCGCATGTCATGGTCCTTCAACAAGATTCCGATGACATTACGTTTCCGCTCCCAATTGTTCGTGGCCATGCGCTTGGGATTCGCCCTTAACCTCAAGGCGAGATGGAGTCTCTCTTCAGTTACATCTAACCACTGCGCACCCGTTGCACTATTGTAAGAACCGAGATGCAGGTTCATTTGGCTACAAGAATGCGTATGTTCCTCCAGCATGACGGGGCTCCTGCACATTCTAGTCGTCAGGTTACACTTTATCCAAACCTAACATTTCCCGGAAGGTGGATCATTAGATATGGGCACTTTTCTTGGCGTTCAAGGTCCTCGGACCTTATCTCTTTGGATTTTTGCCTGCGGGGATGGTTAAAGGCGAAGTCTACAGATACAAAGTAAACCCAAGAGCCGATTTGATCGTTCGGATTATGAATAGTGCAACCCTCATAAAAGAACGCAAAGACGACCTCAGTAAGGCTACACGTGGTGTTATCAAGAGAAGTCAAATGTGCATTGAAGTTGGTTGGTGAATTTTTGAAAATCAACTTTGAATGTCCTCATTTGCCTTTGCTTTCAGTTTGTTAGCGTTACGTACTAACAGCTGTATCTCCGTACTCAATAAAAAGTGGACGCATTTATATGGAATTTTTTTCGTCTGTACTACCACCTGCTAAAATATGTACTATTCCTCCTGAAACACCCTGTATATGGATATATGTGTGGTGTCTGTTCTTTCGGACATGTCCGAAAGAAAATGCTTCATGGCATTCTGCAACGACCTTCGATCTAGTTGCAGGGGCTGATACAGATTTCAGAGCTGCTTGGCTGTCTGAATAAAAGTAGATGCTACGATTTTTGTAGGGTCTACTCTAATTTTCCTCCGTGCACATGCTGACAGAAAAGAAAACGTGTAATACTGTGGTCATCTTCCCTAAAGAGATTCTAGGCAGTACACCAGACCTGGTACTTTAATCTCTTTTCGACCTGTCAGTAAACCACTATATTATGTCTCCTGCACGGTGTTGCGGTTCGTTTTTCCACTGCTCCTTGCTTCCAACTGTTACATGGCAAAGTTTATTGAAACAGCTAGAAGTTATTGTGTAGTTAGTCGGCATTTCCCCAGCCATCGCCTTACTGATTTGGGATTCCATATATTCTAACTATATCCAGTTATTTACAATTTTTAGCCTTTATGTCCCTGCCGCTGCCTCCATTTTAAGCCACAGGTGTAAGGCGGGCATGTCTAGCATAATATTCATTCCAAGAGTGGATATCCTCCTAATTCCATCTGTTTGTGAAAAGCAGGCCAGTCTCTGCACTTTGCCAGACTCCCTAGCAGCCACCTTCTGTTCGACTTTGTTCATATTATAGGCCAATAAATTATCATTGGTCTATTTGCAGGGATGTATATCCAGTACGTACTGGGTTTAGACCCCAGTTTACCCTACAGCAGGATTACCTTCCGCAGTGGAAAATATTCTTTATGTGAGGTGTTCATAATAGTTTTCCATCCAGGGCTACCTCTAGATACACTACAACCCTCTCTAAAGTTTTATCGAGAAACATAATTTTTCAGTATGTGTGGTGGACATGCTTCCTCATAAATAATAGTTTCGTGGGGCTCGTCTTTAAATACTTTTTCACAATGTACAGTGCACATAGGTTTAACAGTACTAGCAAATTTTCTAAGTCTTACTGTGACTAGATCGTCTCCTTATTCTTTTAGAGAGTAGTCTCCCGCATTCAGCTCATCTATGAGTTTATTCACCACTAGGTTCTTCATCTCTAACCATTTACTCGAAGGTCGTATTACTCGACATCCAGGAAGAGACAGAGAGCATCCAGAAAGGGTAGTGCATTTCCACATTCCCGACAAGTTGGTGAAGTGTTACTTCACATGATTTGCTTCGCAAGTATTATGAAAATGTGGCAGTTCATAGATAAAATTATGTATTCACAACAACAAAAAATATGTCGGCAGGAAACAAAAACGTGGCATTATGAATTTAGCAGTACCTCAAGGTTTTCGCTTTGACACTAACGGTTAGTAAAAGAAGCAAGACGAATTTTGCTAGAGCGTTGTCTTACGATTCCCTCATTGAATTTGTATCTGTCTGCTTGTAGCTCTGCTACAAAACAATTAAAAATCTAGCTTTCGGCGAAGAGAGGCAGCATGCACCTGCCAGGCAAGCACGTTACCTACGAGCTAGCGAATAGGCGCGATCTCTTCCACTTACTTATTGACCCAGTAAGCGCTATGGCAGATAATCCGCAACATAAGAGGCGACAGTAGTTGTATTTCCCATGTGGAACGACTTTCATGGACTCAAAAGGATTAACTGATATCCTTATATCACGTCTCAAGCGAAAATCACTCAGTATTAAATTGAAATGACAAGATAATATCAAGTGAATTTAGCAGGGTAGTTCTGTGCCATCAAGGAAGTAACTCGTCGGTCACAGAGTTGCCAAACATATTCTGCGCTGTTGCCAAGTTTCAGTTATACCGCCAGGAGGGATACCAGATGATGTGTTCTGTGAGTGACCTCGGAAGTGATTATAGCTTCGTTTAAAAGTTGCGGGTGGCAAGTGCCGCAAGATCCTTATTATATGTCAATGAGTCTTATTTGCATTTCTGTAACTAGGTTTAAGGGCTAGAGTGCAATTACTTGTAATACATCGATGAACTGAATGCAAACTAAATGTCATAAACTAATAACTGCGGCAATTACACTAAAGGATTCTTTTGGCTATCGGAATACTCATATGGGAATTATAAAAGTGTAATTGCTAGAACGCTCAACTACCTTAATAACACCTCATTCTGGATTCAAAACGACTTGGAAAACGACGTTAATTTGACGTTTCCATCCATCTCCTGACGTCTTACTGCATTAAGCTTGAAGTGCACGCACAGTTGTGTTGCCTGCCGCATGGATTCTGTGAAATGTTATGGCAGCTGGCAGTCATTGCTAAATACAGACATTTGCAAATATCCCCACTGTTTTAGGAGAAATCGTCTTTGTTGCATTTTTTCCATACCGTAATTAGCACCAAAAACATAAGGCTTGTTCTGCTGAAGAACTTGATGCCCACAAGTCCTTCAATAAGAATCTCCTAGCGCGAGTAATGCATGAAAGGAGACAGACTGTTGGACAAAAGAATGGAGAGCTCTCTGCTTTTTGCGTTTCCGATAGCGCCTACGATAAGAATCTGGTGTCATATTATGCTTCACAACCTTAAACTGTTTATTTTTTTACTTCATACTATAGAACAAAAGTTATGATATGAGAAGAGGAAGTGACTGATATGCTTCTCAGGTACTTTAGTTTATCATGTTTATTTTCTCACTTCATACTAAAACAGGGGCGTTAATATGAGAAGAGGAAATGAAATATACGCTTCCAAGACGTAATATTTCCTTGTGTGCTACTACTGCATACATGAAAGCCCTGCAGTTAATTGTTGTATTTAGGATAAATTTTGATATCACCACACATTGCTTTGTGAGAAGTTTCCAGTTTTCTTGGGATTCAAATAGAGTGGACATTTCATCACTGGTTAATATTCTGATGATGAATGACATGATACCCGTCGCCATTGTTCCATGGCACCTGTGAGTAGGGTCTCATGTTGGTTACTACAAGAACACGCAGGCAGTGATTTCCGCTCATTGCAGTCAAAGCCAAGGTGATTTCTTTCTGTTTATGGCGAAGCGTCTTTGCTGTATCCACGCTCAGCCAACATGAAAAATTTCGCGGCGGCATTGGGCACTGCTAATCGCTGCACTTGTCGCGAACCTCGACAACAAGAGCGCACTGTCTCTGCTAACGATACTATGGAGTTAATACAACTTACTTAACGTAACGTAATATGCTGGTCGTGGGTTGGGTAAAACTTCAGTTTGTAACTTCCCATCGCATTAAAATACTTTACAGTCATATTTGGTGCAATATTTATTTTTGGTTGTCTCTCTAATGTTAATAGTATTGATTCTGATTGTGCGTGAACACGAAAACACACAGACACAAACAGTCACTGCTTCCAGTGAGGGTGACAACTACTGTGTGTTGAACAACACATGCACCAGTCAATTCCTCAGTTGGCGTCGAGTGGATGAGATTTTTCAATTACCTTGCATTTCAAGAATTGTAAGGAGGAGACTGAAAGTAAATGGACTTGTATCTAAAGAGCTGCGACAAAGCAAAGCTTCACCGGCTATCAGATAATTGTCCACAAGGGTTTTGTGGATGAGTATACTTTTAGTAACCAACCCACCCACGATCATTATGTAAGATATTTAGAAGGCGTAGGGGCACTGATTTCATTAAGTCGTCGACAGTGTAGCGTGATGGTTTACTTCCCACCATACATTTTCTATATTCGTCCAAAGGTCGCTTGCATTTGTTGGTCCACATGGCAATGACCTTGTTACCCCTGCCCACATATTCTCTATCTGGTTGATGTTCGGTGATCGTGGAACAAACGGCAACAGCTTTATCCTCTCTTGGCTCTGAAACCAATCTCGCACTACTCTGCTATGATGGATGGGGCTCTGCTCCTGTAATTAAACTGTTATCCCGTTCGTTCATATATTTATATTTTAATAACGTTTTAGTAATAAGCACATTGTATTATTATATTCCACAGTGTTTAAGATTTCAGGCCCTGTCATAAATAACTGATCTAGATTCAACCGTCCGATGAATAATGTGGTTTACCCAGTGTATCAAATGATGAGAGTCGTATTCAGATATCCACATTAAGCCTGACTGGCTGAATCCGATTAGAACGATCTGGTATCGAAATGTATTATAGAAATCGGATAATTTGAAAGTCTGTATTGCAACAATGCAACGTACATAAATTCGTATGATGGAGTAACAGGTAGCAACTGCCCAAGAAAAAGTGAGAAATATGTCTACTAGCAGCAATGTAACGTAATCATAACCCATATTTATGTGATGGAAATACTGAGTCGAACAATGCACATCTATTGCAGTGGTGGGAAGATGCACCATATCGGATTTGCTGATGACAAAATGACAATAATAATAATAGTAATAATCCGATGGGGCCCTTAGGGGAAACCTTCCCCCATATGGGTGGTACCGAGGAAATCAAAATAATTCGGGTGAACCAAATACTAAAACAATCCTCAACGACTACTAAATCCGTTGAACTCAAAATCCACGCACGTCTGAGTGAAAACCACCGCTACTCCGGTCACCATCTGTTAGGACAATGAGCTCGGCTGAAAATATTTGCTTCCAAAGGCTTCAACACCCTCTGGCCCTGTCCGGTCCTGGAATCACCCAGGCCAAACCAATGAAACACAAGCAAACATGAACTGTGCAAACTGTCGACAGGCACCAGTTGGAATTTCGGATTCTGGGGAGGCCAGGTTAGCACGGCAGAGAATATCGAAGATCTCTTGTAAATTTCCCTATAAGCAGAAGACATGCATTTGAAAACTACACGCCGCGCGGGATTAGCCGAGCGGTCTGAGGCGCAGCAGTCATGGACTGTTCGGCTGGTCCCGTCGGAGTTTTGAGTCCTCCCTCGGGCATGGGTGTGTGTGTTTGTCCATAGGATAATTCAGGTTACGTAGTGTGTAAGCTTATGGACTGATGACCTTAGCAGTTAAGTCCCATAAGATTTCACACACATAAGAACTTTTTTATATAACAAAACATCGATACATTGATCCAAATAATGAAAACTAAATAATATCACAAAATAATTCGATCGACACGAAATTCTAATGATTGCTCCTCAAGAACCACGACTAACTGACAATGAAACCTTGCATTACGGAAACCATTGCATCTTCAAGAGCAAAATGCAACAAAAGGTAGCGAAAGGCGTACCAATTTTGGCCATGGCATTTCTCGAACACAGGTCTATCATCGATTCTGTCAAAGAAATCACAACCATCAACAATCGACTTACGACTATGCTCATTTAGAGCCTCAGTAAAAAATACACACTCATCAATGCACATGGCCCCAACAACATCGAAAATAAGAAAAACACCAAAAATGTCGAAAAATTCTGGAACACACTCGAAAATACTATGAGCAAAATTCACCAAGATGACGTGAAAATACTAAAGGGAGACTTCAACTCTCTATTTGGGACAGAAAAAACCTGTGGGAAAATCACTGGTACAAATTCAACACACCGAAATGCTTAATCCAACGGCACACGTCTGACTGATATTTGCCAACAATTCAACCACAAAAGGATGTCTTCCCACTTTAGGCAAATATCATTTCTCAGGTAACATGCTTGGCTACCAGGTGCAAGCTGCTTTCTTTCACCTTTCTAGACTCGCTGAAAGCCAGATTTTTTTATTCTTTTGTAGTAGAGCAAAAAGCAGGCAGATACAAACTCAATAAGGCAATCATAAGACAGGGCTCGAGCAGAATTCGTCTTGGTACTTTCAGTAACCCTTACTGTCAGAACAAAAACCTTATGGTACTGCCAATTTCATAATCCCACTTTTGTTTTCTGCCGACATATTTTTTGTTGTTGTGAATACATAATGTTATCTATGAAATGCCACATTTTCATAATACTTGCGAATGATACAGGAAATGAAGTAAATACAGATCCTTTCGAAGTCAAAAGTCGGAATATCCTACTAATTCGTGTTAAAATAGGATCAATCGTCTTACAGACACTTAATGCTTCGCTACAATTGGAACCGCGCGACCACTACGGTTGCTGGTTCGAATCCTGTCTGGGGCATGGATGTGAGTGATGTCTTTAGGTTAGTTAGATTTAACTAGTTCTAAGTTCTAGGGGACTGATGACCTCATAAGTTAAGTTCCGTAGGGCTCAGTGGCCTTTGAACCATTTCTGAACTTAATGCTTTATTAAGATAGACTGCCGTCGCGGTGTTTCTGAAGCAAAATGAACTTAATTTGTATCAGTAAAGTGAATATTTTATTTGCATTTTCCATTAGTTTACTAAACGCAACAGTAATCATCAAAGAGAAATTAATCAGCAGCTGATTTTTCTTTCACGATATCTACAACAATCTGACAATGCAACAGTTGTTTACAAATTCTACGCCCGTAGAAACCTACTTGTTTTAACGATATCATTAAACTGTAGTAGTTTTAAGAGTATTTTCGTCTAGAAATGAATTGCCTTGACGGTTGATCTACCAAGAGCGGGAAAGGTAAAATTTTACGAATATATGACGAGAGGGACAAGTGGTTGTGAGAGGACTTCCCTATCAATTCAAGTGCCTGAGAGACGACTTTCCTATCAATCTCCTGGATAGTTTTGTTTCTCAAATCAACAGAGTGAGTTATCATGCAGCAGCATAGGTGATGTAGTTTTGTTGCTCGACTTTCTCACACTGCGACCGAAAGGTGTCTCAGTTGTTGACAACAAATTCCAGCTTTGTTGCACACGCCCCTCGGGGCAGAATTCGTAGCCCAAAACACACTTTTGGAGCTATCAGATGTAAAATATTATGGTCACACTACACTTTAGTCTACGTCTTTTGGTGGGGCTCAGCCTTTCATTTCTTCTTAGGAAGTTAACGATAAAGGCATCATAACACGTCACCAGTAACAGTACTGCATAGGAGTGCTCAATGAGCGACCTGATGACGTTCAATAATAGTCACTCTGTAGATTTTTGTTGTTTCGAATTAGAGCATGCAGTACTCCTACACCAGACTTCTGAACTTTGCCTGTTGAATGCAAATGTCGCATGATGGTAAAATGGTAATCTGTCACATATATCAGTAGTCGAGACTTCCTTAATGTGGAAAATCATTCATGCCAGGACGATCTTTGTTGAAACAAGAATATCTTTTTCTGGCGTGTTTTTCCCAAAAGCACTCGCTCCACGCACAGTTCAAATTTTTCTAGCTGCCTCCTCTACATTCACCCCTCTGTTATACCAAAAGTAAACGTTGTGTTGCAGATGTTACACCTTTTTCCACTTGTGACTCAATTTTACAATGCTTAGTTGTAGTTCATGATTTTCAAGTATGAAAAATCCAGTGCTTAACTGCAAGATGATAACTACAACTTCAAATTCGAGAATGGCATTGATACATATACTGACAGCGTGGCCTCGCCTTCACCTGTGCGGCGCCGGATTTCAGGCGGCGGGAGACGTCTGTCCGGTGGTCGGAAGCCGCTGCAGCGCGAGGAAACGCTCGAGCGTAAGCTGTTATGATCGCGACGCAGCCAAGAGCTGTCCTGCGGAATTGTTTCTAGAGTACTTGTTATTGCGGGTGGGTAGAATGTTAAGCGAATTGTCTTCGATGTTCAATCAGACTCATAACTTCAGACCGAAATGTGGTAAACAAAAAACAAAAAAAAAGCAGTTGTACGCGAACATGCGCCTCTAAGTTTAGAATACACGACGATTACCGCATGACAATGGGCTCACTCCATCCATATCAACTCGGAAGTAGACAGCACTTCCTCCTAACACTTCTCCCCATCTTACAGTGTTGCCAGATTGTGCAGATGGTCGGACTTAAGAGTTGTCAGGGGCGGTCAGTTTTATTGGCCACCTTAAGTGAGCGGCCAGCCGGCGGTCAGTTTTTATGTCTAAGCCTGTACATTTTGGGTTAACAGCCATGAAGATAAAATGCGAAGAATGAGAGCCCATGTGGAGGCTGTCAGACTCATTTTTCCCTCACTATATTCGCAAGTAGAACAGGTAGTCAAATGACTGGTGGTAGAGGGTACCCTCGGCATGGAACTGCTCAGTATGTATGTAGATGGAAATGTTGGTTCTGTCATTATACAAGGTCTGTTGAAAAAGTTCGGGAACTTTGTCCAAAAAAATTTTTTGTACACTTACTTGTTACATATTGTGCATGGTCTCCTCTTAAATACTGTCCTCCACAATTGATACATGGCTCACAACGTGGTTTCCACTTCCGGAAGCAGTGTTGGTACGCCTCTTGCTGGATCGCTTGAAGCGCCGTCTTCGAATTTTCTTTTATTTCGTCTATCGTTGCAAATCTTCATCCTTTCAATGGGGTTTGCAACTTTGGAAATAAAAACAAGCCCGCAGGGGCCAGGTCTGGAGAGTATGGAGAATGAGGCAGCATTTTTTGTTTTTTTGTGCAGCAGTCATGCACCAACAGGGATGAATGTGCGCGTGTGACGCAAGAGTCATGAATTGTCTCGCCACATGTCAGGCCGTTTCCTTCTCACATTATCTTGCAGGTGTCGCAGCACGTCCCGATAGTACCATCGATCAACAATTTGTCGCTGTGGAACGAATTCACGATGATCTAATCCTTCAAACTCAAAGAAAACTATCAGCATGGCTTTCACATTTGACCAGACCTGAAAGGCAATTTTTGGTCTTGAAGAACCTTTCCCGACCCATAGCGAAGATTGAACCTTGTTTTCAACAGCGCGTCTCATCACCAGTTACGATTCTCTTAAGGAACATCTCGTTTTCATTTGCACGATCCGAAAGCTCTTCACTGATTACGGGGCGAAGGTCCTTCTAGTCTTGACTCGTGGGCCTTTGGACGAACTGGGCAGCGACACGATGCATTCGAAGATGCTTTGTCAGTATTTCAGGACATGATCCAACTGAATTGTTAAATTCTTCTCCAATCCCTCGGAAAATCAGTCTTCGAACAACACTCACAATTTCGTTGACGTTCCTGGCGTGGACGTCTTCAGTAGACGTCGAAGGACGTCCTGAACGTGTGTCATGTTTAACTTCCTTCCGGCCATTTTTATACCGTGTGAACCGTTCGTGACACTAATTATTAAGCACTCGTCACCGTAGGCTTCTTGCATCATTTGCTGTGTTCCTGAAAAGGTTCTCTCAAGTTTCACGCAAAATTTAATGCAGATGCGTTGCTCCTCAAACTCTGCCGTCTCAAAATTCGTAAACTGTGCGACACAACGTTGTACTCAGTAGGGCACAGAAAAAGAACTAATAGAAATACAACAATGAAGCTTCCTGCAGTTACACATTAAACACAGCCGTGTGCTGGGATCCCAACTGCACTTTGCTCCAATACACCATGTGTGTGAAATTACGAATTTTCCCGAACTTTTTGAACATACGTCGTACGGTGGAGCATTACCCGAGCAGCGAAGTACGCAGAAGAAAACAATACTGCCGGTTGTGGCACCATTAAACATTTCCTTGGGTGCAGTACTTAGGTGGAGAGGACAAGATTTTTAATGATTTACTCGAAGTGTTACCTTGTCTTCCACAAGATTACTCTCGGACTTCTCCTGAAGAGAACGAACAGGACAAAACAGAGTTTGTTCCGAAAATACTTTGCAATCTCTCCCTTGTGCAATCAATGAAGTGCAACGTGAATGCTGCCCAGTGAGATGGGAGTGCTCGAAACATGTTCCTGGCGTAAGCTGGCCTCGTGCGCCCTCCCTTTGCGGCGTGCAGTAAACGCCGCCAGCGGCAAATACTGGACATAAATTTTACCACTTGTCATAACGCCGCGTCGTAAAAACGAATTGCACACCTCTGCGGCACGCTTACTTTCGCAGATGGAATAGAAGGTAAATGCGCCGTTCTTTATGGCAGCGTGTTTTGCAAAATACTGCACGTCTGCCCTGTGGCTGGGGCTTTGTTGCGCTTTCCGGCGACGTAATTAAGCGGTTGGTTTTATGAAAGCGTTGCTGTTAAATGGCTTAATTAAACACTGGCCTTCTGCAGAGGCTTAGGCCGCGCCGAAACGCCCTGCAGCATCGCAGGCGGAGCAACAAATTGCCCCTCCCGGAGCTCAGCTGAAGACCCAGGACCCACGCGCGACGCACGTCAACGTATGAACGTCGAACACGTGTAGACGTGTGTATTGACGCACTGTGCCTCCATTTTGAAAGTTGATTTTATTCTGTGTTTTGACGAAGTGACGGTGTCAGATTATAAACTAACAGTAAAACAAATGAAATGGCCTTTCGACACGCGCACGTTTATGAAATGTTCCATTTGCCCAAAGCGATACAACTGAAACGGTGGGTGACCGTAATGAACATGAATACGAATGGCCGCTCGCCTTATCGCAACAGTTCTTAGTATTATCGTACTTCACACTGGTATGCTCGTGGACTTTCGACGCAGATTATGATGTCTAGCTTAATGTAAGACTTAGATGAATATTCAAATTTCTTCGCAAAAGATATATGCAACAATTTCCAGCTAATACTGAAGCTAAAATCATTTCTAAGGCCAGTCACTTCTCATTTTCGTTTCTTCGAAAGATGTGTTTTTATGCGTGGGCATCCACAGAAACATTTCCAACAAATGAAAAAATTACCAAATGGACACCTTTTTTTGTAACTGACTTCGTGTGTTCAAAAATGTATAGTGGCACAGGAAATAAACTTGAGAAGACGTACACAAAATGTTTTCTACTTCAAATGACTGATAGTTATTCAGTTAGCAGGTTTCAGATAGACACACAGAATGTAAGCATATACAATTCTGTATGCAGAGTATATCTTTTTATGTTATTAATATGAATTTGTGTGCCTTCTCTTCGATTCAGCGATCTAAAGTTTCATGCAAACATGATTTAATGTATTGTGTGGAAAGTATCAAGAAGTAAAACTAGAAGATATTTACAAAAGAAATTATTTGCAATTCCATAATATGATATGAACGGAATATTAAAAATCTGAAAAAGAAATAAACCAAACGAATGAAAAAACCTGTCGCATTTCAACGAAAACAACTGACAATTATACTCTTAGAACTGGAACAACAGCTTGTAAACTCTGGAAATAGGCTTATTAGATTAGATATCATCCACAACACCTTCTTGGGTTACAAAATATAACTGGTCGTGTTAATGAACTAATACCATCACTTTCATGCTTTCTGTTGTTTGACGTTGACTGGCGTAACTACAATCGAACGAAATGAATTTGAAAAGAACATTTTCTGTCATAGTTACATAAAGTGCAGCCTACAGTCTGTAACAGAGTAGATGAATAAATTTAGAAAGAACGTCAGCATTGGCCGTAATGTAATGTTGATGAGTTATTAACAGCAAAATCGATTTTCGATCACATAATGATCATCTTTAGTGCTGTAAGCGATCAGTGAATAAGGAACAAAAGACCACTAACACACCTGAGTATAAACCAACTGTTGGTAAGAACACACCTTTAGCGTAAAAATTAAAGCTCGTAGGCGCTGGCGTCTATTTATTAGCAGTTACAGAAGCTATGAAACGATCACAATAACTAAAGCCGCTGTTTACTTTCACCTATACAGCAGACCTCGGTGTGACAGGGGCTTGGAACGCCCTCTATGTGACATGTGTCACATAGACTTAACATTACTTTAGTTGGCCAGAGATTACCACAAAATACCAAATGTGCACTTGCAAATCATTAATTGAATATTTCAAATTTAAAACTGTACATTAAAAACGCATAGCAAAAAGGAAGATGGCGATTACTGTGTTATAACAAATTCTGTTATATTTGATGTCGTGTTATTTGTATATTTTTCTTTTTTACTAGTCCTGTAATCTGGCACCTTATTATTAACCTGTTGATTTTTATTCTTGCATGTTTCTTTTGTAAGTTCTTTTGAAAATAACACGCAGTGTGTGTTGGCAACATGTGCATCTACGTCTTCTTTTTGCTATGCGTTTTTAATGTACAGTTTTAAATTTTAAATATTCAATTAATGATTTGCAAGTGCACATTTGGTATTTTGTGGTAATCTATTGCCAAATAAAGTAACGTTAAGTCTTCACGTGACACATGTCACATAGAGGGCGTTCCAAGCCCCTGTCACACCGAGGTCTGCTGTATACGCAGGTGAACGTAAACAGCGGCTTCATTTACTGTGATTGTTTCATAGCTTCTGTTACTGTTAATAACTAGACACCAGTGCCTACGAGCTTTAGTTTGTACGCTAAAGGTATGTTCTTACCAACAATTGGTTTATACTCAGGTGTGTTAGTGGTCTTTTGTTTCTTATTCACTGATCGCTATGTGAAATGTTTAATTTCCAGAACTGAAGATGATCATTATATGATAGAAAATCGATTTTGATGTTAATAAATCATCAGCATTAAGGCCAATGCTGACCTTCCTTCTAGTTTTATTAATCATATGGATGTTGTGCACATATGGAGTCGCCAATCAATCGAGAACATTAACTTAAGAAATCTTCCAAAACTACGCTCAGAGTGGCTGGTACAATCGACTTTTAACAGTCTAGGTCGAAAGCAAGCCAATCCTATCCTCTCCAGCTTGTCAGATTGCTGTGCAGCCATGCGAGCTCGACTGCTGAGTTCGTAGCTCTACGACAGTGGGAAAACAGGAGCAGAACAGAATCTGACCGTTTTGAATGTGTTGCTACAGAAGAATATTGAAACTCAGGTGGCTGATACATAAGGAGTGAGGAGGTTCTGCGCAGTATCGCGAAGAAAGGCACAAAAGGA
This sequence comes from Schistocerca cancellata, assembly GCF_023864275.1. Taxonomy (NCBI): domain Eukaryota; kingdom Metazoa; phylum Arthropoda; class Insecta; order Orthoptera; family Acrididae; genus Schistocerca; species Schistocerca cancellata. The sequence continues at coordinate 497,962,586 of NC_064631.1, read as the reverse complement.
AAACACTGACAAGAAGAAGGGACAGGATGATAGCACATGTGTTATGACATTAAGGAATAATATCCATAGCACCAAAGGGAACTGCACAAGGTAAAATCTGTTGGGGAAGACAGAGATTTGAAGACATACAACAAATAATGCACAGGAGAGGAATTCGAGGTGGGCAGCACCAAACAGGCTCAAAGACTGATGACAAAAAAGTGTGCATGCGGCGCTGTGATACATCCCATAGAGTTGACAAGATTCCAACCTCTTGAGAGGACATCTTGTATATCTTGAAATTCGTCACTTTATTTTCCTCTCTTCAGGCTAATAATATGTGGTTTGCTGATCCAACTGTGCAACTGAAGCATTTGGACTCATAGGTTAGGTACAGATAGTTGTTTTCGTCGAAGTTAATCGTAATAGCTCTGACGTGTAAAGTCATCGCGGGTCTTCTTTACCTACAGACAGACAGTAAAGTAGTACTGACATTCCACTGCGCAGGAATGAGAAGGGCACATTCTCGAGGAAGTTTGGGACGGATACAATGCTTACTTTGTACAGGAATACGCGCTTAAGGGTATTGAATCGCTTCCTTTTTGCAGTTGAAAAAGATCTGGACATCTTGAATGCTGAATAGGGCTGTCACCGAGCCAAGGAATGAAATTTCTCGTGAACGGCTAGAAAATCAAATAAATCCTAAGACAGGTCGTCACTGATAAAGTCACAGTGTGTTCTGTCGCGACGGGCAGTGATGCATCTGCAATTTACTGGCGTTGCAGACAACCATTGCTAGAAATTCCAGAGAATTCAGTAACGATTAAAATTCCTGCATCAAGATTCTAGGAGGGGGCAACTGCCTCCTCTTTCCCTCCTCCCGCCGCCTTCTCCCCCGCCCCCCCCTCTCAACCCATCACACTTGAGGACGACTATATTAGTGGTTACGTTACAGTGTGCTTAGAATATTCCACTACCTTACAAAAGCAGAAGCTTCATACGCGTGTTTTTTTCACCAGTAGCGTGCTCCATATTGTTTTGCTTCAAGACATTCCCTAGCTTTTGGAAGCTTCAGCGTCGTACCATACAATTTTATTTTGCAAGTGCGCAACATCTTTTCGTAGTTAATGTTCATGGTATACGAGACTACCAGAATATTTTACTAACAGTTTACTATACAACACTCATCTCACTATACAACACTCATCTCACGTACATTTATACGGATACAGGAATGAAGAGAAACTGCAGAGAAGAAGCGAAAAAGGTCGTACGGGTGTTCGGCTGGAAATGCGCTCGATGGGACGTACGCCCAACTGAACGTGAAGGTAAAAGATATTGATAGCGTAAGTTTCAACGATTGTTGTGTTGACACAACTTATCTATCAACAATTGGACACACAATGAATCAATTCATTTCGTTGCCCAGAAATAATGGACAAAGGGTGCAGGTGTGGTTACCAGTATGAAAGAAATTTTCCAAATGTGTGTTAAAAATTTCACCGCTATTCTAAACATATTTCGAGATATAATTTTCTGCTTCAGACCATAATGAAGCTAGAATGAGATTTTCACTCTGCAGCGGAGTGTAAGGTGATATGAAACTTCCTCGCAGATTAGAACTGTGTGCCGGGTCGAGACTCGAACTCGGGACCTTAGCCTTTCGCAGGCAAGTGCTCTAGCTCACTGAGCTACCCAAGCACTACTGACGACTCGATTCCACAGCTTCAATTCTGCCAGTACTTTGTCTCCCACCTTCCAAATTTCACAGAAGTTCTTCTGCGAACCTTACAGAACTAGCAGTCCTGGAAGAAAGGATACTGTGGAGACGTGGCTTAGCCGCAGCCTGGTGGAGGTTTCCAGAATGAGATCTTCACTCTGCAGATGAGTGCACTATGATATGAAACTTCCTGGCAGATTAAAACTGTGTGACGGACCGGTAGAGCACTTCCCCGCGAAAGGCAAAGGTCCCCAGTTCGAATCTCGGTCCGGCATGCAATTTAAATGTGCCAAGAAGTTTCATAATGTAACTGAACATCAAATTTCATATCCTTGTTTTAATCATAGTCTGATGAAATGACACTGATTGTGGCCAGTTCTTTACGTAACGGGATTTTCATATGTTGCATTGAATAAGCAAAATATTCAGGTAAATCTTTATTTTGGGTGGGGACCTGTTCTAAAGAGACGAAAATGTTGAAATGTGTGTGAATTCCTAAGGGACCAAACTGCTGACGTCATCGGTCCCTAGACTTACACCCAATTAAACTAACTTATGCTAAGAACAACACACACACAAAAACACCCATGCCCGACGGAGCCCGGGACGCACCGGAATGGCGTTCATGCGGCTCCCAGGGCACTGTTTTTGAACTCACTGGAACAAGTCGGAGCCGAAGATTTAAAATAATAAGCGAATGTTAAATGGCACCGTAGCTGTAATATTCCGATGCGCCGGCACCAGTGAAAGGACAATGGATGACCAACGACGTACGGTGGGCCGGAGAGGCCCACGAGAAAGACAGGGCATAGCGCGTACGTCACAGCATGTGACACTCCAGGTCTTACGAGTGCCAACAACCGTCTCCGACAGGGAGCGACTAACTATTTCAGTCTAGTTTAATAATTTTTCACTGCGTCTTTAAACTATAGCACACGACAAAGTTACGACCTTCAGTTGGTACCTATTCGATTACATATTGATTTCCCGTGGGTCCTGCACGGAGCCGAGCGCCCGCGAAACGTTGCGGACAAGCTGACAAGTGTGACGTCACAAGTTCGTTGAGGGGCCCCTACATTTCGTTGGCCCCGAGCCGACTAATGTGACGTCTCGTTGGCCTCGTTAGGCACCGGCGTGGGGCGAAGTACTATGTGTGTGTGTGTGTGTGTGTGTGTGTGTGTGTGTGTTTCTTTGTAGCAATGAGTATGAACTTAAATTAATGCAGTGGTAACACAACTCGATTAATGGAACCCAAATTACATTTGGAGCATTTACCAAACATCTAGATTCGTGTCTCATGTCACATCGTGTTTCGTTTTCCCTAGCTCTTCGGGAAGTCGGAATTGTATGTAATCCCGATATTATCACTATTCATCGCTAAATGCTTATTAATTAGTATTCGACACACGTTCACCGAGAAGTTACAATGCAACTGTTTAAACATTGCGGATGACTGCAATTGGAAACATGACGACATAGTCACGAAGATTACGTATTAGTATCGAGGAGAACTTGGGAACGAAATGACACTGCTACAGCGACAGACGGTAATATTTGTTGGCTATATTAAGTCTTGTGGTTTTATGGTTTTTATATAAGATATTATGTTTCAAAAACTTGACTTTGAGAACAGTACCTTGTAAAAAATGATAACTAATTTACGTTTTATCTGAAGTTCTCAGACATAGAAACATGTGATTGTTTGGCTTGGTTTGAAAATGGGGAGGGGGGCGTTGTATGATTGATAAGGTGCTTTCTAGCACCTGAAAGTTAAGAAATTAAGCACTGGTGAACTCATTAATAATCTCTGTCACAGAATATTGAAGACGCCTAAGCTAGGCAGATTGTATTAATACTGGTGCTAGAACTAATAACTGTAAAGATAAACACTTAACATAAGTTTTCATTTGTGGGATATCCGCAAGTTCTGCCACACGTTCATGGTAAACAAATCCACCATATTTGCAAAATTCTTTATTGATCGTGGTCTTGCACGACAGAAGCTGCTATATAATACCACGGTTTTAGGGTCTTACACTCATTACCAATTATATCTGAAATCTAATGGTAATAGAACGTCATGAACATGTCGTAGCAACTACTAGGCGAACGGCTACCATAGGTGGACCGTCAAATAATATCTCAAACTGTGGCTACGAAGAACTCTCTCAGTCAGGGCCTGGGAAAATTCCTTCCGTCCCAAAATTTGCCACCGGGAATGAGTAAAGGAGAACGCTGATACACTGCGCTGGGGGGCCCCGTGTACGACAAGCGGACGCAAATCTCTTCGCAGCGCAAACTTTGGATGCTATTTGACGGTTAACCTACAGTAGTTGTTTGGCTATTAGTTGTTAGGGCATGGACATGACGTCCTGCTACTGCTAGATTTCAGATACACCTGATGATGGAGCTAAACCCCCAAAATCGTAGTAGTGTGTAGCGATTTCAGCCGTTGAAGATTTAAGTCAAAAAAGAATTTTACGACTGTGACGAATCTGTTTACTACGAACATAAACACTTAAATTTAGTATTTATCCAGCTGAGTCGGACTGTTAAGAAACGCCACTCAGTATGTAATTTTTTCTTCCATAAGCACTTTTGATTATGAAACATATGGGTTTTAACTTCAGACTTCTTCATTCCATAAGTGAGTGCCATAATACATGAAAATTAAACAATGTCATTCTGTGACGTATATTTATGCACGCCCTAAAGTGTACGAACTAAGCTTGCCGATACTTTAATAATCTAATCCATAAAAGTAATTATGACGATTAATACACAGATACCTCTTCATACCAGCTTCATTATTATTTGTTTAGAGAGAAAATCAGCGATGCTGAATTTAGTTAAACTGGTAGCTCTGTATCAGAAAATACAGCAGAAAATGTTTCTCGGTTCCATAAAAATGGACTAAGTAGTAAATGCTGCATTAATGAATATTAATGAGAACTGAACTTACTTAACTGGCCCCGTTTTGTGTCTAAAGCTGTTTCACAATGCAGGCTTATACTCCGACGTAGTATTCCAGTAACTGAAGTGTTATAAAGTAATCCAGAATAACGAATAGCACGTCATTAACCTACGCACATTGTAGAACGCAGCAATCAATCATTCATTTTGTATTACGACATTGTTCAATATGTATTACATACAGAACCCAGTTATCGACTGATCGCAAACACCGTTAAGGAAATTCCATTTAATATTACTTAATAACAAATTTGAACTAAAGACTAAGCAGTAATAGAAGAAATGTTCGGGCAGTGCCTTTCCTTGTAATACAACGTCCAGATCAAGTTATTTTCGAGTACTAGTTGAAATACGTATGCAAGGCATTCCTATTTCGGAAAACGTGCAGCGATTCTGGCCTCCTTAATATCCAGCTGCTAAACGAAGGAACTGCTAAAAAATCTGTATCTCGTTTGCTGCTGATGTCTTACAAATGCCGTGAGCTGGGTTTAGTCACTTGTCGGAGGTGGAAGCTCCGTGCACACTGGCCAGTTTCACTGGGAATATGTCAGATTTGCGTCGTATGTATATTTGTGGAGTGTACATGAGAGTGCTGGATGCGTGATCAGGCAGTTTTGTGACTGTGTTGTACGTTGATCCTAATGATGATAGACGGGAGTGAAAACCTGTGTCCCACGTACCCTAATCCTCTAGAATCGTACCAAGGCAGCACGGGGTAGTTGTGCGGTCTAGGGCGCCTTGTCACGGCTCGCGCCGCTCGCTCTTTCCGTCGGAGGTTCGAGCATTCCCTGGGGCATGGAAGTGTGTGTTATCCTTAGCGTAAGTTAGTTTAAGTAGTGTGTAAGCTTATGGACTGATGACCTCAGCATGGGTTCTTACTACAAATTTCCAAATTTTTCCATACCAAGGTGGCCGACGAGCATAACGTGTCTGTCCCACAGGCAGGTCAGCATAGAGAGTGTAATATACCCTCACTTCATGACACACTGGGTAGAGGTTTGGGATTTAATCATGGGTTGATACTCAGGAAGCTTACGTCGGCAACAAGGACTCGCCGGTCAAATAGTACAAATAGCATCACTGAAAATTCCATTCACCTTCATGATTAATCGGTGCACCTGCGATATAAATCCGTAGCCTCAGTGTCCTCGGCTACAGATGTGGACAAAGGACATAGTGATAACGAGACACGCTGATGCTGTTGCTAAGGAGGCTTGCTCTCTTCCTCCTCCTGCTCGGTGTTCAGTCCCTCTGCGAGCTGTCACTTCATTTGTGACCAGGAAGGCCACATTTTGGTGAGAGTCTCAGTGGCTGACCGTGAGGAACAATAAACTGCGTTCCATTAAGACTTCAGTGCGACCATGGATTACCTCGTTCCGCCCGCGACGGTGTGAGGAAGCAGCCCTTACTCGGCTCAGAGTGGGACATTGCCCATTGACGCATGGCTTCCTCTTACGTCGGGAGGAGCCCCCAGTATGTCAGAGATGCGGGATACGGCTGTCAATACGACATATTTTAACTGAGTGCTTTTTATATGACGACCTGAGGGTTGAACTGGGTCTCCCACAGGATTTTGCTTCTATTTTAACTGATAACGATGCGAATGTTTTTCGTGTCTTCCGATATTGTGTGGCGTCCGGGATTCTTCCGAAAATCCTGGGTGTGAGATCTTAATGTGTCACAGAGTGGCTGGGTCACGTATTATTTCTAAGTCGTCATCCAGCCACGGTTATTTGTCACTTTTTAACAGCATCTTTACAGGTGTTTTATCCATAATTGTTTTTAGTTGTCCCGCTGTCACGCTGTGGTTTTATTACGGGCTTTTCTGAGCATCACCTTCTTGAGGCTGCTTTACATTGCCTGTGGTAGGATCACAAGTCGTTTTCCAGTTTCTTGATTTTCCTCCATAGGTTGAGACAATCACCGGTCTAAAAGTACTGCAAGGGCGTTGATGACCTTGCTGTTTAGCGCCCTCAGTCGTAAATCATCACCATAACGAGACACCATGTGGCAGGCGAAGTCTACAATTCTCAATTATAAATTACTCTATAAAATTTATGAAACAGCACATATTTCGACACAAAAAATTCGCAGAAGTTTGCGGAATACATGGCCGAGAAACAGCCACAGAAGTTACAGAAAGGAACATGGTAAAACCTGCAGCACGCTAGTTCACGAAATGTTACAAGTAGAACACAAATTATTACAGAACTCTGCAAGGCAAAGCGTATTTATAACGAATGAAGAAGGCAATGTAGTGATTCAGATGACTCTGGGCCTTATGGGCCTGGAAAAACCACCACCCAGGAAGAGATTTTAACTATTAAATTTATGAATGCGACGCAAATAGTTAATCTGAGACGAGGACTGTAATCACGAAAGTAATGCACAATTAATTCTTCCTCGTGCAAGATCCACATGACATACCAGCAAACCACACATGTGCTCTAACAGCGGCGGCGAGGTCCGTCTCAAATAGCAATTTTCGATATAAATAAGTGTTCTGTTTTACGTTCTCTACGTTTGTAGTTGACAATCTGCAAAGAAACAACAGCTGTAATTCAGACCACAGAAAGCCACTGTGAAGACGACACCGCAGAACGATAAAGATTTTTTTCTCTCTCCTGTGCTTCCTTATAGTCTGCTTTATTTTCGTGAAACTTTAAAAGAGTTACTTCAGGATGACTTTTGTAAGTTTGTTTGTTTGTCCCAATATGTTCTTGCCACGTCAGGCGGCTGTCACAAATTTAATGGCTATTTTCGTTTGTTGTAATTCGTTCTGTTCTCATGTTTATTACTAACATGTTGTTTAAATTCATTTTCCGTGACCAGAATAATTTCTTTTTTTTAAATATGGGTCTTAACTTCCGAGGTCATCAGTCCCCTAGAACTTAGAACTAACTAACATAAGGACATCGCACACTTCCATGCCCGAGGTAGGATTCGAACCTGCGACCGTAGCCGTCGCGCGGCTCCAGACTGTAGCGCGTAGAACCGCTCGGCTACCCCGGCCGGCACCAGAATAATATGAAGATGAATTTTGTATGCAACTACAAATCAATGTACTTGAAATTACTAAAAATGCAATGTGAGCCGCTATGTGTTGCTTGGTGTAGAAACATATCGACAGATCGAAAGCGTAAAGCACCAACAAAGGGTTGGGAGCGAGAACACGAAGGTGATTGGCGTGCAGCTGGAGTGCGAATGTGTAGTGTGTCCGTGTCCGATGTAAATTAGCTGTTCGAACAGTGACACCCTTTTTTACTGTCGATTTGTCCCATGTATAGAGAAGCTAAATAACCAGACGAGTGTTGTTGCTTATTAGTCGCAATTTCTACTCGTAACATCAATTTTCAAAAACTGTGATTTGCTGATTGGCAAGCTGCGTGAGTGCTGTAAGTTTATACAACACAAAGTGTTAAGTGTAGACAGCAGTGTGTAAAATTAAACAGAAATATGGTTACCCATTTCCTTGCCATGACCGGATATTCACAACATTAACCTTGAACGTACGGTGTATTGATCGCCGCGTGGTTGATGTATGTTCACGGTGACGAAAGTGCACAGTACGGACTGCTTAGCGCGAAGCCCACAGTGATAAGTTAAAATACAAATACATATTTTTTTTTTGACTAGTAACGGTTAAGAAGAATTACAAAGTCAGAATACGTAATGCGTTGCTTGAATGAAGCATATCACACATCCGTCGCTGCATGACAACGTTACGTCGCCGATTCGACGACAGCTCCAACTCAGTGGAGACCGAATTTAGCTTCAGTCTCCAACTAGTTGGTGCTGTCGGCGAATAAAAAGCTCAAATCTCGCGAACTATATCTCTAAATAGTGCTTTAAACGCATTTTGCAAAAAGCTTCTCAATGCTACTGATATTACGTAATTGAAAATTTCACACAAAATGCATTTTTAATATCATTCAAAATTAAAATTTAGAATCCCTTTCGTTCACTAAATCAATTGCTTTTAAGGACCTCATTTCTTTGCTCTCCTACAGTGTTTTAATTATTACAGTTATTAGCAAAGACCTCACTCATTCATTTTATATATGTAATTCTTCATGTTTTCCCGGCGATCTGTTGACATCTTGGATATTCGGTAATCCAGCCGGATGTTCGAGTCGTTCTCGCACGATATTTCAACAGCGTGCCTCACTGTCTTTTTCAGGTGCTACCTGAGACTGGTCCTTGGGTCGATCGAGTCCAGTATTTATGCCTGGGAGGAGCTGGGCGTCCCCTAATCGGTCCGCGCCGGGTCGATTGTTCCATCTGTGGTCCGCGCCCGCCAGACTCGGCTTCAACGGACCCCTTCAGTCGCAGATGTTCCGACTGCCGTCGGCGCCTGTTCTGGCCGTCCTCAACAAATATGGTTATCATCTGAGGTGTGTCAGACCCAGTCTGAGATGTTGGGTACTCTGACTGTTACTATGATTTCCACTTCTGTTTCGTGCTGGGCGCTCCCTATCGGTCCGGCCGCGTCGTGTGTTCCGTCTGAGGTCCGCGCCCGCCAGACGCGGCTACATTGTCCCTCTCTGGTCGCTGGTGTTCCCTCCGCCGTCCGCGCCCGGCCTGGCCGTCTTCGGAAGTCGAGCTCATGATCTGGGTCGTGTCATGTCTGGTCTCCAATGTCAGACACCTTGTCTCACGGCTGTTCTCTCGGTCTCCACTTCTATTTCTTGTAGAATCCCGGAGTGTCCTGTGTTGAGTTTTCACAAGCTCAAGCGCTGGATTCCAGGCAGTGCTGATTTGGTATCCCGAGTCACGGTTGATTAGATTGCCTGTAACTTTAATCTCAATGGCTTCTTTAATGACACTGTCCCAAAATCTTGAGGTCTGTGTCACAATCTTGGTGTCATTGTAATCCATTGAATGACCAAGTTCCAGACAATGACACCAAGATTGTGACACAGACCTCAAGATTTTGGGACAGTGTCATTAAAGAAGCCATTGAGATTAAGGTCACAGACAATCTAATCAACCATGACTTGGGATACCAAATCAGCACTGCCTGGAATCCAGCGCTTGAGCTTGTGAATACTCAATGCAGGACACTCCGGGATTCTACAAGAAATAGAAGTGGAGACCGAGAGAACAGCCATGAGACAAGGTGTCTGACATTGGAGACCAGATCTGACACACCCCTGTCACTGTCACTGTCACTTATCCATACGGGTCTGCCCTGACCCATGTTGGGAGCAGGCTAAGCATACACTGCTGTTCCTGCATAATTCGGTATCTGTGGAGTGGCTTCCTCACGGTACGAATTGGCCTGAGGGGTTTGCTGGGGTGGAGTTGTCCTCTCTCTGCCACAAGATATTAATCTCGTAAAACAGGTCAGGCCAACGCGTGGTTGGCCTGTAGTGAATAGGTTGGCCCAAGTCCCTAATGAGCCTATTGTTGGACTGTACAGTCCGCTCATAAGAAGAGCCGCGCCGATTGTTTAAATCGGAGGAAGAGGATGCCGGTTTGGCGGTTTGGCGGTGTAGCCGAGCGGTCGAATAGAGCCTCGGTAGGCGCAGAGCGAGCTAATCTGACACACCCCAGATCATGAACTCGACTTCAGAAGACGGCCAGGCCGGGCGCGGACGGCGGAGGGAACACCAGCGACCAGAGAGGGACAATGCAACCTCGTCTGTCGGCGCAGTCGAGTAAGCGATGCAGTGCAAGCAGGACCATGCTACTCAAGCGAAGGGTGTGACGGATCGCCGCCAGGCGGGACGGGCTCGGGCGACCGAGTCCGCCCCATCTGCGGCCCCATCCGGACCCCCACGTACGACGACGCAGCAAACGACAATGGACCATGAGACGGCATATTCTAGGGAAACAGGCCCGCTTACAGCGGCGCAATTGTACGTCATGCTGCACCGAATGTCACGGGATACTGATTACCGGGAACGAGCAGCTGACGAACGAGCTCTCCACTTGTTCCACCAGTACCTCAAGTCACTCGGTTGCATGGTCAATGAAGAGGAACGTGTACCGTCGGGAGCCCTGACAGGCGTGTTCAATACAGACGACACTGTTCTGTCAGTGGCGGCCCCGATGAGTGTTGCGCCACCAGTCCCAGTTCCAGAAGAAACTGGTGCACTGCTGGCTGCCACTCCGGTCTCTTCCAGTGAAGAGGCCACAGATATACCGGAAACTGTACCACCAGGCGTGACGAGAGAAGACATCACCGTCCTGCCACGTGACGACACTATCGTAGAGCCCAACCTTGGCGACCTGCTCGAGGCGGAAGCCAGGGCAACACCGCAGCCCTCCAGGAAGAGGCCGGCAGCAGTAGAGGAGGACGACTCTTCCACATTCTCTCAGTCTGCTTGCAGGAGAAGCCAGAAGCAGAAGATGGCAGACAACCCTGCCCCCACTGAGGCAGACCAGACACCAGACGACGGGTTCACCGTCCCAAAGTGGCGGCACACTGCTCCGGCCAAACAGCTCCAAACAGTGCAGCCGCTCCCGATGACAAACTCATTCATCGATGTCGACGAGCCAGAGGCCATGGAGGCCACTGAGCCACCCAAGAGGCGGGCACCCGCCCCACTGCCGATAACTGTCTCATGGACGGGCACTTACAAGTCCTTCCTTGATAAATTTGAGACAGTTGCGTCCGCTGCCAAGGTCAAATGTGTCGGGCGAGACCTATACCGGGTTTCGACCGCCACCATGGATGACTACCGCGCAGCGATGAAGATCATTGAGACCGACAAGCTACACTGCTTTACACATAATGCGGAGCCCGTGAAGCAGCTGAAGGTGGTTTTCCGCCACCTCCCGCTGAAAATGGAGCCATCGCACCTCAAAGAAGAACTGGCGGGGCTGGGCTACATGGCCAGCTCCGTGACCATCATGAAGTCGCCCAGGACGAGGCATGCCTCTTTTCCTAGTTGTCCTCCCAGACAACTTCGAAAACCGAAAAATCTTCCAGCTGCAGATGGTGGCCCGCATTGGGGTGGAACTGGAGCCGCTCAAGGCCAAGGGGAGGCGCGCCCAGTGCTTCTCCTGCCAGGGCCTTGACCACGTGGCTCGCTACTGTTCCATACCAGCCCGCTGTGTCAAGTGAGCCGACTCCCACCAGAGTCGGGACTGTACGAAGAAGAGAGAGGAGGCGCCAAAGTGCTGCAACTGTAGCGAGCCACAGAGGCTACGCTGCATTCCGCCGCCGCCCATGGCAGAACGGACGATCAGCACCTGCCAGGAAGGTGCAACCTGGCACCAGCTACGCCTCTGCCACCAAGGGAGCGTCCGCTGACGCCACTTCGAGACGACAAGCGGCCTTTCCGCCACTTCCGCCACGGGACTCGAACGAGACCGCACCATCCACCGTGCCTGGCTCGTCAGCCCCACAGGCTACCTCCCAGGCCGACCACCACCAGGGTGGACGACGCACTGCCCGTCCACTCAACACTCCCGCGCCGCAGGCTGCTGGGCGCGCGGTCCAGCGAACGGCCACGACGGCGACGCCGCGCCCGGCCGTCCCCACGCCCGCCGCTGCGGCTGTACCTGCACCATCAACAGGACCAGGAGCCGCAGACCTGGGAGCCCTTCCGGGCTCTCTCTCTGCCCTGCTCCAACAACTGCCCATGCTAGTCACGGCAGTCACGGAGGCCCTCCTGGCTGCTACCGTCACCATGAAGCCGCACCATGGATAATCTACTCATCCATGGACAGACCGTTTGCGGCTTCAACGCAAACAGCCTGTTCCCCCAACAAGGTGAGTTTCGCCAGTTCATGCAGGACGAGGCCATTGACCTCTGCCTGGTCGGTGAAACTCACCTTAAACCTGGGGTCCACGTGCATGTAGCAAACTATGTTAGCTACCGCAATGACAGGCCAACAGCCGGCGGTGGCACCGCCGTCTATGTTCGTGCATCACTCAGGCACCACCCGGTGCAACTTCCGGACCTGGAAACCCTGGAAGCCACTGGGGTGACGGTCACCATGGCAGCCGGGCAGATCATGTTCGTGGCAGCATACAGGCCACCACGCGGACACCTCCAGGAGGCGGACGTCGACTCGCTGCTGACAGTTGGGGGGAGGGTGTTCATTGCAGGTGACTTCAGTGCGAAGCACCCGGAATGGAACTCCCGCCTCACGAATGTCAGTGGCCGCCGACTTTCCCGCGCTGCCGCGAGGAACGGCGCCCTGAACCTGGGCCCACAGGAGTCCACAATCTACCCAGCCAGGGGACGGCCGGACATGCTCGATGTCACAGTCATAAAAGGCATCGGGCACCACACGACCGCCTCCACATGGTGTGCACTGTTGTCAGACCACCTGCTGGTGGTCTTCGACATAGATGTCGCCGGAGCCACGCTGACACCGCTATTCCAGGAGATAGTCCTGGAATCGATCGCGGACACACCCGATCCCGATGCAGTGGGCACGGACGCCGCTCTGCGTGACCTCTCCCGCCAGCTACTGCACGCAGCCGACGCAGCCACACCCCCCCCCCCCCCTCCAGCCACAGGGGCCAAGGGACTTCTCCCGCAACCTTCCGCCTCCGATACGGGAAGCAATCAGGGAGAAGAACAGGCTGTTCCGGGAGTGGCAGCTCACCTGCCAACCTGCGACGAAGCGACGCCTCAACCGCATGCGGAGAGACATCAAAGCAGCGGCTGAGGTGCATAGAAACAGCGTGTCATCGGCCTTTGTCGCCTCCCTCAACCCAGAGGACGGCAGCATCTGGCGCACGGTGAAGTCGTTCCTGCGCCGACGACAGCGCATACCACCAATACTGGTTGGGCAAGACGTCGTCTGCAGCCTAGATGGCAAAGCAGGTACCCTGGCGGACCAAATCCAATCGTCATTCACCCCGGTGGACGACAATCTGGATGAAGACCACATCCAGCGGATAGCAGAGCAACTCCCAGTGTTCCTGGAGGCAAGGGACGACGGGGCCGTCATCGAAGCCATCTCCGAGGCGGAGGTGGCCGCACAGCTGAAGGCGCTCAATACTAGGAAGGTCAGAGGCGCTGATGGGGTCACCAACCACCTGCTGAGGAACCTTCCAGCAGGGGCCCATCGGCTGCTGGCAGGTATATTCAACCAGGTCCTTCCCCTCTGTGTGGAAACATGCAGGGGTGGTGGCCATCCCAAAAGCGAAGAAGGACCCACGTGACGCTGCCAATTACAGACCCATCAGTCTGCTACTGGCCCTCTCCAAAGTGCTCAAGCGCCTCTACGCCAGGCGCCTGCTTCGCCACGTGACAGCAGAAGGAGTGATACCGGATGAGCAGTTCGGCTTCCGGAGGGGTCACTCCACGGTCCATCAGCTGATGCGGCTGGTGTAAGAGGCCATGCGCGCCCTGGAGACGCGGGAATACCTTGGGGCGGTGTTCCTCGACGTCTCCAGGGCATTCGACTCCGTGTGGCACGACGGCCTTGTGTACAAACTCTTTGTGCACGGGGTCCCAACGTCGCATGGGGTCCTCCTCCGGTCGTATCTGGCTGACAGTCTTTCCACGTCCGCCTGGACGAGGGGACGTCCACGCACCGACCCATCCGTGCTGGAGTGCCGCAAGGGTCCGTTCCCGGCCCCCTGCTCTACTCCTTATTCACGGCCGACGCTCCGTGCGTGGCGCTGGTGAAGTTGGCCCTCTACGCCGACGACACGGCGCTATTCGTGCGGAGTATGAAGGCAATCGAGATGCGCCGCCTGCTCCAGCTTGGATGTGAGGCCCTTTGTGCGTGGTCGACGAAGTGGCGCCTGAAACAGAATGCGGCGAAGAGCGAGGCAGTGGTGTTCACACGAAGACCACTGCCACCAGATCTTCCGCCAGTCACCGTCATGGAAAGCCCCATCCCATGGAGCAGAACTGGCGCTACCTGGGAGTCCTTCTCGACCAGAAGCTAACGTGGAAAGCCCACATCGAGGACGTCAGGGGCAGAGCAATATGGCGCCTACGCATTCTGTACCCTATGCTCATCCCGTCGTCTGCCTTGCCTCCCAACCACGGCATCACGCTGTATCTGGCGCTGGTTCGTCCAGTGCTGGAATATGCGGCTGTAGTGTGGGGCAACGCAGCCGACACACACATCAACAAGCTGCAGAGGGTGCAGAACAGGGCGCTCAAGCTCGCTCTGCACCTACCAAGGCTCTATTCGACTGCTCGGCTACACCGCCAAACCGGCATCCTCTTCCTCCGCGACCGATTTAAACAATCGGCGCGGCTCTTCTATGAGCGGACTGTACAGTCAGACAACAGGCTCATTAGGGACTTGGGCCATCCTATTCACCACAGGCCAACCACGCGTTGGCCTGACATGTTACGGGATTAATATCTCGTGGCAGAGAGAGGACAACTCCACCCCAGCAAACACCTTAGGCCAATTTGTACCATGAGGAAGCCACTCCACAGATACAGGATTATGCAGGAATAACAGTGTATGCTTAGCCTGCTCCCAACACGGGTCAGGGCAGACCCGTATGGACAAGTGACGGTGACGGTGACGGAGCCGCGTCTGGCGGGCGCGGACCTCAGACGGAACACACGACGTGGCGCGGACCGATTAGGGAGCGCCCAGCACGAAACAGAAGTGGAAATCATAGTAACAGTCAGAGTACCCAACATCTCAGACCGGGTCTGACACACCTCAGATGATAACCACATTTGTTGAGGACGGCCAGAACAGGCGCCGACGGCAGTCGGAACATCTGCGACTGGAGGGGTCCGTTGAAGCCGAGTCTGGCGGGCGAGGACCACAGATGGAACAATCGACCCGGCGCGGACCGATTAGGGGACGCCCAGCTCCTCCCAGGCATAAATACTGGACTCGATCGACCCAAGGACCAGTCTCAGGTAGCACCTGAAGAAGACAGCGAGGCACGCTGTTGAAATATCGTGCGAGAACGACGCGAACATCTGGCTGGATTCCCGAATATCCAAGATGGCATTTTATATATATTTATAATATTATTTATACGCATTTATTTGTGAGTGTTGGTCTGCATTCGCAGGTTGTCTTTTTCTTGCGTGTGGACTATTGCTGTGAGTTGATCAAATACGCGGTTTTCGCAGTGTCTGCAATTACGTTAGCAAACAGTAGTCCACAACGTGTCCACCGTGTAGCTCCAATCAATGTACTTTTTTATTAGTTTGTAAAATTTCTGGTCAGATGGGTAATATATCAACAGTGATGTCAACAGTAGCAGAAAATGTTGTAACAGGAGTAGGATTCGTTATGAACAGGAAGGTACAGCAGAGAGTGTGATACTGTGAACAGTTCAGTGAGAGGGTTTCTCTTATCAGAATCCACAGCAAACCTAGACTGACAACGATAGTTCAGGTATACATGTCGACGTCGCAAGCTGAAGAGACAGAGAAAGCGTATGAGGATATTGAAAGGATAATACAAAAGGCAAAGATAGATGAAAATGTAACAGTCATGGGGGACTGGAATGCAGTTGTAGGGGAAGCAGAATATGGGAGTGGGACAAGGAATGAAATAGAAGAAAGAATAATAGAGTTGTGCTAAATTTCAGCTAGTAATAGCAAATACTCTGATCAACAAAAGGAGGAGGTACACTTGGAAGAGGCCGGGTGATACGGGAATATTTCAGTTAGATTACACCATAGTCAGACAGAGATTCAGTAATCATATGCTGGATTGTAAGGCGTGCCCAGGAGCAGATTTAGACTCAGATCACATTGTAGTAGTGATGAAGAGTAGGCTGAAGTTTAAGAGATTAGCCAGGAAGAATCAATACGCAAAGAAGTTGGCTACCTCAAGTACTTAGGAAGACGAGATACACTTGAAGTTCTTTAGTGCTGTAGATACAGCAGTATAGATACAACAGTGTTTGGCATAGCATCATTAACAAGTGTTGCCTAAGCCTAAGTTTCTGACACTAGATCCAGTATGCAAGCTGCCTGTGTTTTTTAATACAGACAATTATGATGTAAAAATATTTAATTTGAAGGACAATTGTACTTGAAAAGTGTATTTTGTGCTCAAAATCTAGCAATTTGGTTGGATGCAAAGTTTGAATTTACTATAACTGTAATTGTATTTGAGCGCAACCTTTATATGTTTCTGGTGCTCTAGAAGTCATAAATAATTTTACTCTTCAAATATAGACTCTATTATCTTGTGTGGAGATGTTAAACCTCTGTCATATTTGGTCTTGTTGTGTGTAAACAAAGCAGAGATTCTCCAGTTTTTGTGACATTCTTCTTTCCTTTCTAAAATCGTGTTTCGTTACGTTGTGTGCGTGGTGTTTCACGTCGTGCATTTTTGTTATATGTTGGTGTTATTCAATAGTTGACTACAGTTTTGGAGAGCCGATATTGTGATTGCAGCAGTTGTTTCGTGTGTATATGTACTATGCCTAGTTCAGAATCTGTATTAGGAATTGTTTATATTTTTCTAAAGATATATTATCTACAACCCTCCTAAACTAGTACTGAAAGATTTACAGAAACAACAGGTGATGTCAGTTCATTCTATAAACTACCAATAACGTACCGTAATTTGAAATGTCAATTCTATTTGCATATTTTGATACTATTATAACGTTTTCAATAAATGATCTGTACAGCCAACGGTATTTTATTGTAGTAAGCGTTGAGCAAGCTTCAATATCACTAAGGGTATCCTATTAAGAAGGAATGAAGTCACCTACAATGTTTAAAACGCATTATAAAATAAACATCTGAAATATTTATTACACTACAAGAATGAAATGGAGTACATGGAATAAAACTGGTCCATAAATTATGAGATAAAACTCTCAAGTTCTCCATAGAAAACAGGAAAAATTATTACACAGGTACAGCTTGTTATAAGAGCGGACGATGAACTAAAAGTGTGGCAGCTATTTACGACGCCAAGGAAAGTTGGTACAGAGCACGCCACTTGCTGGACGCTAGGAGCGTAATGAGCACACAGCCACATGAAATACGTAACTGAACCGGCAATAAATCAATATAATACACATTTAGGTGTTTTGAACAGAAGAAACTGTACGCAGTGTAAAAGGAAGAATATAATGAAGATTTACCAGAACAATAAACCTTTCCACCTCCTTAGAACTCCTCGTATGCAGACTTTTCTAGTGGCCTGAGTGCTAATTGGGTTCACTCGGACCTTCCCTTGAGATACATAATACATCAAAAATGACATCTCTGGAAAAGAAACTTTTACCTTCCCCAGTTGTAAGGTTAAACCTGCCTACGTAGTCGACTGAAGACCTCTCTTAAATGATGACATGTACTTCCCAAATCGTACTAAAGGCGACTAACTTGTCTACGTAACGGCAGAGGTACTTAAACTAGATGTCTGAAAACAATAAATCTCAGAGCTTTGAAAGGACCACTGCACCAGTAGCAAGGCCAAAAGAATCAAGATTGACTTCAAAAAGCTTAGAACCTGTGTCGAAATCAATAATATGTTTGGACCCCTAATCCAGCAGAATTTAGTTGTATGCTTCGTTTAGATCCAATTTAATAAGAACCTGAGCATAAAAAAACCAACCAAACCATGTGTGCAGATCAGGTAATGGTATGGACTGAAGGGCCACATTTTTGTTCATCTCTCGGTAACCCACCACTAGTCTAGACTTATCCAACGGTTTCAATACCAGGAAAGGGTTACTAAATACGGCGAATGAGAGCCTCACATAACATTTCCTCTGTAAGTCCCTTCAGTTCCTTCTAATGCTGTGGGCGCAACCGATAAGGTGACTATGTCAAATGTTTGCCTATGATCGTATATTTACTCAAATTCATTAGACTCAATTTCTTCATTAACATACCCGTAAATACGTTACACGAGGCATTGAATTTTTCCTTCTGGTGTAGCGGTAGCTGATCTAATTGTAATGTGATGTTCACGTCTTCCTTTAGTTATATGGATGCCACATGAGACATGATCGCGAGATGTTATTTCTCTATTCACGCTTATTTCTGAACGTAATATTATGAGTTATGGAATTTACAATTGAGCAGAACAATGGAATTTATGGAGGTGCAAAGCAAGATCTTTACGCAATTGTTACGAAAGGAGACGATGAATGCCAACGAGAGGAAACGAGGTTTCTAAAGTGGGCGGAAATCGTGACTTAGAGAGAGGAAATAGTGCCGTCTGGAAAGTTATAGGAGGTTGGTGTAGGGATACTTCCGGCGAAACTAAAACGAAAGATGCAGTTTAAGGTGAGCGTCGACCTTTGACCTCATCAGAATGGACTCCTCCCTGTCTCTTCATTGGGGGTGACACGAAATAGTCTGTGAGTAAAAATACTGTTCGGATGAGTAATAGACTCGCGCATTCTGACAATAGTTGTGACGTGCGAGTGTAACCGATATTTGCCGTTGCAGGCAGCAAAAATATGTTCAATCAAAAAGTAAAAAGTATTTTAGGTCTTTTTTCTTTTTTTTTAAGTGATGCATCTGTCACAGGTGGCGAACAGCTGACAAAAGAGGCGTCCAGGAGCAAAATACAGTGAGTTTACCAGAACAACTTTTTCAGGTAATCCGAAAAGCTTCTTTCGTCCTTCGCATATGGCAGACACTAGAAATTCGTTTTCCTCATAGCTTTATTTTTGCCTAAGGTGTCACAATTAATAAAATGTTCAGGGCTATTGTGCCGTGGTCGAATGTTTAAACTCAACGACGAACGTTGGGTTTTAACGTGAAATTCATTCGACCACAGCATAATAACCCGGAACATTTTATTAATTGTTACACTCCTAGATACGAAACTTCTCGTTTTACAGTTACCAAAGGAATATATTTAAAACAATCCCTGAAATATTCGGCTTTTCTTTCATTAGTTATAGCCGATAGTAACTTGGTTAAAGGGAATTTTGCTTCTGTTCCCACGGTTCTACAGTGTTTTACTTGTGTAAAAATGGATGAGGATACATTATCATTACGTAACAGTAAAAAGAGACCTTAATGCTGGCAAAAAAGGAGCAAAGGAAACAGTTTAATAACTATAGTTGACATTGCATACAAAGTATGTAATATTAAAAAAGCATGAAAGTATTTAAAATGTCACAATCTTACATGTTCTGTTCTGTCCCGCCTAAATTACACCAGCAAATAATTATCCTCTGGATGAATTTCGACGTCTGAGTCCTCCTCTGCATTGTTTACAGCTGTTTAACAATCGATCATATTCTTGTCGAAAGTAAGATTTTCGTCTTCTTCCTAAGTCAGCCAGAAATGTTTTTGAAAAGGAAATCAATGTTCTTGACTTTCGCTGCCTTTAGTACTCCTCCAACACTCCACAGATGGGTAGACTTTGTCTCACATGCGTATCCTCCTTCTTTCATCAGCTTCCAATCTACAGGCCACTTCACCTCTTACCCGTGCGTTTCCATGTTTACTCCTTGCGATCACAAGCCGTTTTTTGTGAGTAAATTTGAAGTGTGACTGACTAAGTGGCTTAACGACGTAGACAACTGCATCCTTCCATCACCGTGCGTCGACGTCTATTCCTAACTGGAAAACTATTCTGAGCGCCTTGAACACTTCTTCGTTGTTCCGGCGTAACGACGAGCGCCGGCACGAAGATCAAGAACGATACAGCAGAGGGGGCTGTGAAACGACGTCAGCCAATAGCACGATGACCAGTCACCACGACAGCAGCGGCAACTACACGAAGGGAATAAAAGGGACGAGCCGCCTAGCCTCGGCCGCACGAGTAGAGACGCACTAGACGAGCCGCAATGATATCAACGATAGCAGTGACTCATGAATAAATGATAATCAATTGAAACCCTCAGCTGCCGGTAGGTGTTGTTGATATACGTCGACGTGGACAGCTGAAAATGTGTGCCCCGACCGTGACTCGAACCGACGATCTCATGCTTACATGGCAGACGCTCTATCCAGCTGAGCCATCGAAGACACAGATGAACACCATGACTGCAGGGACTTATCCCTTGCACGCTTCCCATGAGACACACATTCCCAACTGACCACAATCTACATACGTAATGTACCTAATAGATATTTGCCCATCCACTCATTACTCGTGCACACTAAGGTGACGATTCTCTTAAGAGTTCGGGCAACCTGTGAGCATTCGCACAGACGAAGGTCAATAGCTGAGTAGCCTTTAACTACACTCCTGGAAATTGAAATAAGAACACCGTGAATTCATTGTCCCAGGAAGGGGAAACTTTATTGACACATTGCTGGGGTCAGATACATCACATGATCACACTGACAGAACCACAGGCACATAGACACAGGCAACAGAGCATGCACAATGTCGGCACTAGTACAGTGTGTATCCACCTTTCGCAGCAATGAAGGCTGCTATTCTCCCATGGAGACGATCGTAGAGATGCTGGATGTAGTCCTGTGGAATGGCTTGCCATGCCATTTCCACCTGGCGCCTCAGTTGGACCAGCGTTCGTGCTGGACGTGCAGACCGCGTGAGACGACGCTTCATCCAGTCCCAAACATGCTCAATGGGGGACAGATCCGGAGATCTTGCTGGCCAGGGTAGTTGACTTACACCTTCTAGAGCACGTTGGGTGGCACGGGATACATGCGGACGTGCATTGTCCTGTTGGAACAGCAAGTTCCCTTGCCGGTCTAGGAATGGTAAAACGATGGGTTCGATGACGGTTTGGATGTACCGTGCACTATTCAATGTCCCCTCGACGATCACCAGTGGTGTACGGCCAGTGTAGGAGATCGCTCCCCACACCATGATGCCGGGTGTTGGCCCTGTGTGCCTCGGTCGTATGCAGTCCTGATTGTGGCGCTCACCTGCACGGCGCCAAACACGCATACGACCATCATTGGCACCAAGGCAGAAGCGACTCTCATCGCTGAAGACGACACGTCTCCATTCTTCCCTCCATTCACGCCTGTCGCGACACCACTGGAGGCGGGCTGCACGATGTTGGGGCGTGAGCGGAAGACGGCCTAACGGTGTGCGGGACCGTAGCCCAGCTTCATGGAGACGGTTGCGAATGGTCCTCGCCGATACCCCAGGAGCAACAGTGTCCCTAATTTGCTGGGAAGTGGCGGTACGTCCACCCGGCCTCCCGCATGCCCACTATACGCCCTCGCTCAAAGTCCGTCAACTGCACATACGGTTCACGTCCACGCTGTCGCGACATGCTACCAGTGTTAAAGACTGCGATGGAGCTCCGTATGCCACGGCAAACTGGCTGACACTGACGGCGGCGGTGCACAAATGCTGCGCAGCTAGCGCCATTCGACGGCCAACACCGCGGTTCCTGGTGTGTCCGCTGTGCCGTGCGTGTGATCATTGCTTGTACAGCCCTCTCGCAGTGTCCGGAGCAAGTATGGTGGGTCTGACACACCGTTGTCAATGTGTTCTTTTTTCCATTTCCAGGAGTGTATATATATGAAGATAGTAACTGTTCTCGAAAGAACAGATACCATTGATGACCGTGCAGCCTCTCCAGAACAAATGATAATTATTCTAGAGAAGCTGCACGGTCATCAGTGGTATCTGTTCTTTCGAGAACAGTTGCTATCTTCATATATATAGTGACTCATAAACTTGTGTGATTAGCTTGTCTGGAAATTGTGTATATCAAAGGACACTGATTATTTGCATGTCGCCAACTGCTTGCGACCCATCATGTAGAAATGAAAGTTAAGTATTGTCAATTCAATTACTGTAATAAACTCAATTTATATGATTTGCTTGTATGTTGTGTAGCTATCCGAGGAAACAGTTTCCTAGGCACCCAATAAGGCATGAGTGGGCAGGATATAATATTCGTAGTAACTCATTGAGGTAATTGTAAGTTTAGCCCTGAAAACCTTCTCGATTCGCCTAAAAACGCTGGGCACAGAAGCGATCACCATCACTCCAGGGTTTCCCAAAGTGCGCAGACGCTGATCTAAAAGAAGACCTGGAGAACATTGCAGAAAGTATTACCTCCACTCCTTGTGATTGCCTAGAAGAGGGCGAAGAGGGTGGCCGACACTTACGTCACTTCCGAATGCCTATAGAACAAGAAATGTTCGCCCCAGAGCTTCCACTGCCAGGGGGTGGGACAAGTGGCATGCAACTGTATCTTCAAAGACGCATGAATGATGTGCACGGGCGAATAGGTGAGCGCAGTACGCCCCTACCGAAGACGCGGTCTCCCATCGGCAACAACAGTGAATTCTCGCACTTCGCTAGCTATCATGGTTGAGAAGTATTTAAGATGGTGGTAGCCCGCCAACGCAGAGTCATCCTCAGGAAGAAAGCCGATTGTGGCGTCCCACATCTGCGCCGAGGCGCACAGACCCCGGTCAGGTCGATCAACACCACCAGCAACGAACAGACGCCGGGCACCGACACATCTGGGGCAGCACTCTAGAGGAACACAAACTCCCCAAGGGGAACATCCACCCCTCATGAACACATCATCACAGCGGCAGGCGTCAGCAGCTGAGCCGCTACCAACGCCGTCCGCGCCGACGCCGTGCTCTGTCGAGCCACGCCATTCGCCGTGACCAATCAAGACCTGGCCAATTTTCGTGTCCTCGGTGATGCCGGCTGCCCAAGCAGCACAGCGGGCGGAGCCATAAGATGACTGCTGACGCAATGCACTTTCGTAATCCTTATGTCTGGCTAGCCATGGTCATACGGCGCTGGCAGGACCGCTTCTAGCCGCAAACGACTCAGAAAACCTGAAATGGAAACTCTGCGAGACAAAGATAGTGAAGGTACAGAAAAATGCCTTTCGCAGAATCTGAAGGTGAAGCACCATGCGTCAGTACTCCGTAGCAAGCATGGGGCGGAAAGAACCTCCTGAAGAATCTAGCACACCACAGCATAAATTACTGTTTACAAATATGCTGATACGGAAGTTCATATTATTTGAATGAAGTGAACAGCATCTTACCCCATGTGTTTTACTTTGTGACTATTTCGGTCAGAAGGTCAGAAGGACCTTAAAAGGTCTTTCCCTGTTGGAAGTAAATGTACGCGTATTTCATATTTAAAGTCCACGACTACGGAGGAAATGATAAACCACTTATTTTCCAACAAATGCACCATAAATGCTCTACAATACATGAACTCATGAAAAATGTAAGCCAAGAAAATCGTCCCAATATGGCTAGGTAACATCGGTGTGCCACTCTTTTTTGTTCCACGGTAATGTCCAGTAGGAACAAACTCGACGAAAATGGCACACATGGGCTCAAGACTAATGTTCATCAAGCAATAAACATAACATGTACAAAGCGAGTTTTGCATCTTCAAACCTTCTTAGATAACGGCGCTTGCTAAGGATGCACCAAGTTCTGCTACCTTGTCGTGTAACGGATTCAATCGGTTTTGCTTTGCAACCAAAAGTGGAGAAACCTACTTTCCCATCTGTAGCCAGGTTTTTATGTACATTTTAGTGCAGACAAGGAATTTGGGTCGTGTCTGAAGCTTGTAATCGATAGACGACGGCATAGGGAACAAAATGGTGGCAACATCTCATTTTCGAGAAAACGTGAATTTACCACAGTTTGCTACTGCATGTTTACAATAGGAGTAGCGTACCCTAGTGTGGGGCAGGTCGTGATGGTGGTTGTCTGAGAGCAGATCATGTTGCTGATGGTGGTCAAACTTGAGTCGTTCTTTAAGCTTAATTTGTGCTTTATCTGATGTTATGGTAAAACCACGTGTGATTTTGTATGAAATGACTTTTTGACTGACAGACCGAAGTTTTACTTTCATTGCTGACAATCATTACAGAATGTATTTCTTTTATTTCCGTCAATGATCACAAAATTTTTGATCCTTACATTACGGTTTCGGTTAGCTGTGACCATCTTCTTAAGTTTGTGTTCTGCCTTACGGCAGATCTGGTCATGGGGTAAGCCTCGTCAGAGAGGTCCACCGCGTGAGCGTCTAGTGAAGTGATTCCAGTGGTGGTATCCCGTTGCCTTCCACTTATGATGGGGATGAAATGATGATGAGGGCAACACAACACCCAGTCCCTGAGCGGAGAAAATCTCCGACCCAGCCGGGAATCGAACTCGGGCCACTTGGCGTGACGGACTGCCGTGCTGACAACTCAGCTATCGGGGCATGACCATCCTCAAATCTGCAACAAAAGATGAGAAATGAGATACAAGTAGTGAACACAATATGTCTTAGAATAAATAATGACATAACGAAAAAGTGATATTGTCATGGATATGAAAACGGGCGTTTAAACTATGACTAGGTACACCTGTTTTATAACATCTGCTACTATAATAAAGCCATAGTCGCACCGGCACAAAATATACACAATATCAGCTGAACATCGTCCCAAATATTTGAAATATGATGTAAACTACGCCACAGTCCTGGAAGAGTCATACTGTCTCTATCGCTACTGTTCATAACAAACTGCAGTAGAGTAGCTTCGTTATATTTTAATCGCATGTTTACATATCCATGAAACTAATAATTTTTCGTTATGGCATATTTTATTGTTCTAAGACGTAATCTGTTCACCTGTTCTGTTTCATTTCCAAGGTTTTGCTGCAGATCTGAAGATCGTCGTTGCCGACCGGAACTGGTGGTATAAGGGCCAAAAGTTGTATAATCATTGGCGGAAACGAAAGAAATTCTTTCGAAATTTCCTGTTTCACTGTTTTAATCTGCGACAATGTCACAACTTGTCGGCCATTACAGACTCGGTCGTGGTTAGTCGAAACGAATAAAGGTTACGCAGACCCACTGCGTCATGTCTCTCGCTGTACTGGCAAGTAGTGCTACATTCACTAGCTTCCTGCTCAAACCTTCCGCCATCATTACTGTTGGCCTTATCGTCATAGCTAGGTGGGTAAGCACGATAGTAGTGGAGAATATTTTGTGAGAGGTGCCAAGCACTATTCACTGTCCTGATCAAGTGTATAAGATCCCGCACGGCATATTTTACGCAATAAAACGAACAGAAATAAAGCTGTTATTGAAAGACAATAATTACATGAACTCATCGCGATTTGTAGCGTTCCTTTGGACAATGCAAAAGCTAGGACGTGCTTTTTTTTTATAATGGGACTGAACTTCTAAGGTCATCAGTCGCCTAGAACTTAGAACTACTTGAACCTAACTAACCTAAGGACTTCACACACATCCATGTCCGAGGCAGGATTCGAACCTGCCACCGTAGCAGTCGCGCGGTACCAGACTGTAGCGCCTAGAAACGCTCGGCCAACCCGGCCGGCTATGGACCTTCAAACTGTCATGTTCGATAACGTTCTCGCCTGTCGCTACGTCACGGTACGTCCAGAATCACTACAGAGAATTAATCTGTACTAATCCGAGAAGAGCACACGACTCAATTTCTCGTCCGTGCAGTGCCTGCGCTCTTGGCACCATCGCAAAATGTATCGCTGATGTAGGGGGTTCAACGGAAATTACACAGATTTGTAAACAGGCAAAACACGGCTCTGCGGTCGGCAACGCCCATATGAGACAAGTGTCTGGCGTAATTGTTAGATCGGGTACTGCTCTACAATGACAGTTTAACAAGATTTAAGTGAGTTTGAACGTGGTGTTATAGTCGGTGCTCGAGCGATAGCATCTCCGAGGTAGCCATTAAGTGAGGACTTTCCCGTGCGACCATTTCACGAATGTACCGTGAATATCAGGAATCCGGGAAAGCATAAAATCTCCGACATCGCTGCGGCCGGAAAAGGATCCTGTTGAGATCAACGTCAAAGAAATGCAATCCTTCCGCAGATTGCTGCATATTTCAGTGTTGAGCCATCAACAAGTGTCAGGGTGCGAACCATTCAACGAAACATCATCGATATGGGCTTTCGGGGCCGAACGCCAACTCGTGTACCCTTGATCACTGCACGACAATAAGCCATACGCCTCGGCTGGGCCCATCAACACCGACATTGGGCTGTTGCTAACTGGAAATATGTTGCCTGGTCGGGCGAGTATCGTTT
Source organism: Schistocerca cancellata (assembly GCF_023864275.1). NCBI lineage: Eukaryota > Metazoa > Arthropoda > Insecta > Orthoptera > Acrididae > Schistocerca > Schistocerca cancellata. The sequence continues at coordinate 497,936,027 of NC_064631.1, read as the reverse complement.
CAAATTGTATCGGGCGATGGACGTGTACGTGTATGGAGACGACCTCACGAATCCATGAACCCTGCATGTCAGCAGGTGGAGGCTCTTTAACATGTGGGGCGTGTGCAGTTGGATTGATATGGGACCCCTGATACGTCTAGGTGCTACTCTGACAGGTGGGACAGACGTAAGCGTCCTGTCTGATCACCTGTATCCATTCATCTCCTTTGTGCATTCCGACGGATTTTGGCAATTCCAGGACAATGCGACGCCCTACAAGTCCAGTTTTTCTAGTGTGGCTCCAGGAACATTCTTCAGAGTAAGACACTTCCGCTGGCCACCAAACATTATTGAGCGTATCTGGGATGCCTTGCAACGTGCTATTCAGAAGAGATCTCAAGTCCCTCATACTCTTACGGATTTATGGACAACCCTGCAGGATTCATGTTTCAAGTCCCTCCAGAACTATGTCAGACATTAGTCGAGTACATACCACAACGTCGTCCATGCCCAGACGATATTTGACAGGTGTACCAGTTTCTTTGGCCATTTAATATAAGGGAGCACGTAAGAAGTAACACCCCTTTTTCACATATCGAAACGAGGTTTTCGTCAAATGTTAGATCATCGAGGGACACGTATATTTTTGTTTGGTTAACTTTTTTGTGCTGATATCAACATGGACAGCGAAACAAGTACTTCATTTAATGGAATCGTATATTTTTTATAACTACTTTCGATAGCTATTGAGAAGATAATTACAATGACATACCTTTCGTTAATGTTGAAATTGAAACCTCTCGTAAAAAAGTTCTAGCAATGTACTAAAATCTGGGAGCGCAATGGCCGGAATCGCTATTAGCAGCGCAAACACAGCCAAGCAGAGCTCTCGTGCTACGCTGTGTCACTATGTCCACGCATTTGCCTGTTTACTTGTCTGAACTGAAGGCCGCTCGTTTCTGCTTCAACATTCGTTGCCTGTAGATATGTACACCAATGAGTAGAAGTCGGATATACTACTTTTATATGATGATTGTAACAGAAATGCCGTAAAAACAGTACAACAGTATATGGCTATCTATACGGAGCGCCAGTGTCCGACATGCCAGGAGATGCATGAATTATTAACACGCTAGTGCGGAGAGGCTACTTGAAAGTAAAAAAAGAGAACAGGATAAAAGACTGCAACTGACAGAGAGCATGAAGAAGCGGATCTGGCTACGACGCTAATGAACCCGCACAGTGGAACAAGTCAAGGAATGTGGAATTAGCGAGACGAGTGTCATTCGCAACCTGCATCGACAGAATTTTCATTCCTATCATCTGTCCGTACATCAGCCAATCGATGACCGTGAATTCGAACGTCGTGCAGAATTTTGTTGGTTTGTCTTTCAGCAACTGAAAGACGGCCCTACGTTTCTCCAATGTCTGCTCTTTACCGATGAAGCAACGTTTACTAGCAACAATGATGTAAATTTTTATAACATGCACTACTGGACAGCCGAAAAACCACACTGGATCCTCCAGGTGTAACATCAGCGGCCTTGGAGCGTAAACGTATGGTGCGGCATTATAGGAAATTACATTGTGGGACATTACTTCATTTCAGGCGTTCTAAATGGACATTCGTACTCACACTGACAAACATTCTGCCGCTTCTTCTAGAAGAGGTACCACGAGATATTTTACAGTGTATGTGGCTGCAACACGATGGTTGTCCAACTCACAAATCCTATACTGCAGTTCAAATATTGAATTAAAACTTTCCAGGATGTTGGACAGGACGAAATTATATTGTCAAATGGCCTGCGAGATCCCCTGATTTGACTCCTCTCGGTTTCTTTCTTTGGGGAGCACTAAAAGATTCAGCTTATGAGGAAGCCCTAACAACACCATTCGATATGTGTCATCGAATCGTCATTACATGTTCTGCCATATCAGCACTGTAATTATATCTATTCATCGTCCTTTTGCAGGCCGACTGCAAATGTATCTGTCAGTCCATGATCAACAGTTTGAACACATCCTTAAATAAAGGATAAAATACACTACTGGCCATTAAAACTGCTACACCACGAAGATGACGTGCTACAGACTCGAAATTTGACCGACAGGAAGAAGATGCTGTGATATGCAAATGATTAGCTTTTCAGAGCATTCACGCAAGGTTGGCGCCGGTGGCGACACCTACAACGTACTGACATGAGGAAAGTTTCCAACCGATTTCTCATACACAAACAGCAGTTGACCGGCGTTGCCTGGTGAAACGTTGTTGTGATCCCTCGTGTAAGGAGGAGAAATGCGTACTATCACGTTTCCGAATTTTATAAACGTCGGATTGTAGCCTATCGCGATTGCGGTTCATCGTGTCGCAACATTGCTGCTCGCGTTGGTCGGGATCCAATGACTGTTAGCAGAATATGAAATCGGTGGGTTTAGGAGGGTAATACGGAACGCCGTGCTGGATCCCAACGGCCTCGTATCACTAGCAGTCGAGATGACAGGCATCTTATCCACATGGCTGTAACGAATCGTGCAGACACGTCTTGATCCCCGATCAACCATTTGCACGAACAGTTCGACGACGTTTGCAGCAGCATGGTCTATCAGCTCGAAGACCATGGCTGCGGTTAACCTTGACGCTGCATCACAGACAGGAGCGCCTGCGATGGTGTACTCAACGACGAACCTGGGCGCACGAATGGCAAAACGTCATTTTTTCGGATGAATCCAGGTTCTGTTTACAGCATCACGATGGTCGCATCCGTGTTTGGCGACATCGCGGTGAACGCACATTGGAAGCGTGTATTCGTCATCGCCATGCTGGCGTATCACCCGGCGTGATGGTATGGGGTGCCATTGGTTACACGTCTCGGTCACCTCCTGTTCGCATTGACGGCACTTAGAACAGTGGACGTTACATTTCAGATGTGTTACGACTCGTGGCTCTATCCTTCATTCGATCCCTGTGAAACCCTACATTTCAGCAGGATAATGCACGACTGCATGTTGCAGGTCCTGTACGGGCCTTTCTGGGTACAGAAAATGTTCAACTGCTACCCTGGCCAGCACATTCTCCAGATCTCTCACCAATTGAAAACGTCTTTTTCAATGGTGGCCGAGCAACTGGCTCGTCACAATACGCCAGTCACTACTCTTCATGAACTGTGGTATCGTGTTGAAGGTGCATGGGCAACTGTACCTGTACACACCATCCAAGCTCTGTTTGACTCAATGCCCTGGCGTATAAAGGCCGTTATTACGGCCAGAGGTGGATGTTCTGGTTACTGATTTCTCAGGATCTATGCATCCAAATTGCGTGAATATGTAATCACATGTCAGTTCAAATATAATATATTTGTCCAATGAATACCCGTTTATCATCTGCATTTCTTTCTGGTGTACCAATTTTAATGGCCAGTAGTGTAAATATTTTAGGAATACAAAATTTATTTTATCTGACTTGGGTGGTTACCACATCATTGTTAACAAATTGTTTATTTCATTTACGTGTGTACGAAAGTGAATTGGAATGTCAAATGAGTGCACATCGTGTACTGCACTTTGCTGGTAACGCAGCCATTACACGCTTACGTTCAGCATGAAATGACGTTTCATTAAGAAGAATATTTACTTTCTGGTATACAGTTGGTCACCAAAGTATTTTTAATAAAATGTTTAGTTCAACGAATGTATCCCGTATGATATAATTTAGAGCAGTGTAGGTAGAGACATTTGTCCTGCAGCGTGTATTTTATTTCTAAGAAGCACACAGCCACGTACAGCAGAAGAGAGGTCAAATATTTAGATATTTAATACAACAATTGTTTTTTTCAGCGTATAAGACATTTTGAGGAATGAACTATTGATTTCACTGTTTCTGCTTTCGTAAGTGTGGGACGATACACAAATGTGAAGTAGTTTTCCCACGATCTTTGTGATACGCTAGATCCTAGCCTATGTCGTATTTCCATATGCGACACTCGTAGGTGAACCGTCACCTTTTTAGTAAGTTGCTTCAAATGGAAATAAAGCTTTATTCTCGTAGCGCAGACCTACTTTCCGGTATGCAATACGTAGCCTAGCTAATGTATTGACATTCTGACACAGCACAGCACAAAATTCCATTTCCGGCTGTTGTACTCTCATGCAGTAGGACATTTCTCTGCTTTTTTACGACAGGTTTCAACGTCAACGTGAACAAAGTGTGTATGACTGTACCTGTCTTCTCAAGAGCTATCGAACTGCAGTTATAAAAAATATACGGTTGTCATAAGAAAAACTTGTTGCTTCACTATCTCAGTTGATACCAATGCTGAAAACATTAACCAAGAAACAGTACGTGTTCATTGTCGGTCTAACATTTGCCAAAAACCGCGATTCGATATGAGTAACCGTTCACGAAATAAAAGGTGTTACCTCTTACGTGACTCCCCCTAGTCCCATCTAACTCTGCTGCCTCATAAAATACAAATGTGAAAAATGCAGTTGGTCAGCAATGCAGCTAGGTCAGGGATTCACACAATGGACAGGAATGCACAATCCCAGTTTCAACAGAAAGTTAGGTTTTTTTTTAAACGCATATGTATTTTTTTTACCGAAATAAAAACAAGAGGTACAATTAGTTTTGCAGACTTCGTTTCAGAGCTCTAAGCGTTATACGTTCTGGAATACTTACACTTTTAATAACAGAATCGGTGCCACAGTTGGTACCGAAATGCTGTAATACCTTGATGCTGGTTTCCTGCACTGTTCTGAAACCCTCTGTATGGAACCCATGTTCTGCGCCTTACAGCAGGAATTGTTCCATTAAGGCCTGCATATATGGGAAGGTATGAGGTTTAGGACAATGAAAGCAAGTCTGCCATCACTAATTGTACATCTGGTTTTCGTTTCCGAAGAGAAAAGATGCATGTGTAACTTATCAATCGTAACGTTGCACTGAAAGTGTTTATATTTATCGACTGGCCGTTGTGTGAGCTCCTGACATTGGTGCATCCCTGGCAAATAGCAAAAAATGGTTCAAATGGCTTTAAGCACTATGGGACTTAAAATGTGAGTTATCAGTCCCCTAGACTTAGAACTACTTGAACCTTACTAATCTAAGGACATCACACACATCCATGCCCGAGGCAGGACTCGAACCTGCGACCGTAGCAGCAGCGCTCTTCCGGACTGAAGTGCCTCGAACCGCTCGGTCACAGCGGACGGCGGCAAATAACATTTTTAACATTTTATTCACTTCGAAAATATGAGGTGGCAGGATTAAAGCAATCTCTCAGACTTTCTTGGCACAATTGATTAATACGCTGATTGTGGCTTGTCTACTGAGATGGTGTTTAGGTTCTATGCACTATATTTTGCCTACCAACCCAGTAGTCTTCTTCAAGTGCTAGTTTTAAACAGCAGCTCCTGTCAGCTCACTATTAACTAAATGTAGCGAGAAAAATTTGCAATAAGAATAAAGCCGTTTAACGCTAAAGTGAGAACGTGTGGTACAGATGCGTATGGAATATTCGCTACGCGGTCTGTTTTAGTGATAGTACCGGTATTTCTTGCAATAACAGTAGTAGATAAGGGCGGACAATGCTGTGTGAGTGTCTACGACGCCAACAATCCTCGAAATATTGTAGACAAAAAAGGAATCTGTGATCGAGGGGCCCGCATCTCGTGGTCGTGCGGTAGCGTTCTCGCTTCCCACGCCCGGGTTCCCGGGTTCGATTCCCGGCGGGGTCAGGGATTTTCTCTGCCTCGTGATGGCTGGGTGTTGTGTGATGTCCTTAGGTTAGTTAGGTTGAAATAGTTCTATGTTCTAGGGGACTGATGACCATAGATGTTAAGTCCCATAGTGCTCAGAGCCATTTGAACCATTTTTTTTTTTGTGATCGAGGGTACACCCAGAAGTATACCGTGTATCAATGTTTCTCGGTGTTGATCTCTTTCTTTCTGAGACTGGAAGCTGATGTAAGAAATATTGACGGTTTGTTTCTACTGTCGATTACCTGACTCGGCGGTAAATCCACGCAACACAGGATATTGAACACCGGGAGGGGAAAGCAATGTGAGTCCGCTAGGGCCGCCACTTTGATCTGCCCAGACGGCGCGGTCTCGGACCCCCCGGGGTCCCCCTCATTCTCGGCGGTGTTTCCCGCGTCCGCCACCGCCGGTTCTGAGCCTGACGGAGTTGCAGCTCAGCCGTCGCAGCCGTGACTCGCTCGCCGCTGCACGGGCCTACCCTACCCTACCCTACCCTGCTCTGCTATTGGATTTCTCGCGCGCGCTGCCTTGGTGTGTGCCGTGATTGCTTGAGTGAATCCAGCTGCTGGCGAAATGTGGCGTTCGTACCTTATTTTCCTTTTCCCTCCTGAAACGCACATCGGCTGCTGGGAGGCTCCTTCCCTTCAGGCCCTACCTCCTGCTTGTAGCGTATCTTTTAGACCGTGTTTGTGAAGATTCCTTTTCGTCCATTGCGGTAAACGGATTGTGAATATTTATTTAGAATGCATGGAGATGCGAGTGAGATAATTTCCATACACTTTTTAAATAGTTCAGTATGTCATTACTAAATATATTTGTTGAGTTAAGATCCGGCGATTGTCTTTGGTTTTTATTTCCAAAACGAATTTCAGAGAGATAGCTCCATCGACATAGTTCCCAAGATGTTCAAATGGGTCTGAGCACTACGGGACTTAACTGCCCTGGTCATCAGTCCCCTAGAACTTAGAACTACTTAAACCTAAGGACATCACACACATCCATGCCCGAGGCAGGATTCGAACCTGCGACCGTAGCGGTCACGCGGTGTCAGACTGTAGCGCCTAGAACCGCATGGCCACTCCGGCCGGCCTCACAAGATGTACTGGAGGATTTTCGTCATGAACTGCTGAAGCAGGCACACCTGCCTATTGCGAGAACACGTCTCACTGGGGGTATGGAGAGACATCGATTCGTCCAGTTTCAGATTTCTTTACGCAGGGAGCTTGTTCACTTACTTTCACGACGTTGCACGGTCTGTTGAATTTAAAATTTATCAATGGGGTATGAGCTTGTTCATTCAATTTTTCTAGCGACAACCTTTTACACGCTCTATGAATGTGCATTATTTTTTCGCATCCAGAGCAAATTATTTGCAAGTATTTTATTCGAAACTCAATGTAGAGAGAATAATTAGTTATATCACTTTCAGACCCTTAAAATAGGTTTAAAGAAGTCCACAGTGCGTGTCTGCAAGTCAAATATTATAGAGAAACTAATAATATGTATTTAATATTTCTGATACGCTCGCCATATTTGGTGTACAGAGATCTTTTTCAACTGGTAGTTGTAACGCAAAATTCGTAGCGATAAGTTGTAAACTGAATTTAATTTCATAGCAGTGAGACGTACGTGTAACTTATGAGCAAATCTGTGGGAGGAATTTATAGCCGTTTACGAAATCGATCTTTTACTTGATGCAAAGTTAGACTGGGCTAAAGCATAATTTTGTTCTGGAACATAAAATCAAAATGGCCCTGAGCACTAAGCGACTTAACATCTGAGGTCATCAGTCCCCTAGAACTTAGAACTACTTAAACCTAACTAACCTAAGGACATCACACACTTCCATGCCCGAGGTAGGATTCGAACCTGCGACCGTAGCGGTCGCGCGGTTCCAGACTGAAGCGTCTAGAACCGCTCGGCCACACCGGCCGGCTGAACAGTAAATCATCTTAAACTATATGAGTCCTTGAACCTGAGAAATTTGGATCAATATCAGTTATGTCAATGTATGTGTTACGACAGCATTAGTTTTAATGCTTGTTTCCGATCATTTTGTATGAAGTGTTAAACACTGGGTACTATTTGAGCGTAATGCATACACAATGGGAATTTTTCATGTCAAGGCGAGAACGAATAGGTTTGAATCTCGATCACCGGACGACTCTTCCATTTAACCCACCTGACAAACATTCCGAGGCAAACTCAGTGATGAGGCATGTGTAATGATGTCAAGAACTGGGGAGGAAACCAAGAAAAATTCTCTCCATACCAGTGCGCACACCTATTATTCCACACTTTCTGTAGAACTTGTTTCCACTTGTCAAAAGCACACCAAAAACGTTTAGTCGTTGTCACTTTCAAATTCACGTCGACAAGAAGCTATAAATAACAATGACGTTGATGAAAAATAGCAGTGGTGAATTGCTATATCCTTAGAGAAACACACACACACACACACACACACACCTGTAATTCTTATCATTAATACTGTTTCACCTATAATTTTAAATCACTCCTGAATCTTCCCTTTATTCCCATTATTGCTGCTTCGATGTACAAATTGAACAGGAAGGGCGAAAGACTGTATCCCTGTCTTACACTCTTTTTAATCCGAACACTTCGTTCTTTGTCGCCCACTCTTATTATTCCCTCTTGACCCTTGAATATATTCCATATTATCCATCTCTCCCTCTATAGCTTACCTCTATTTTCTCAGAATTTCGAACACCTTGGACCAGTTTACATTGTCGAAGGCTTTTTACAGGTCAACAGATCCTATGAACATGTCTTGATTTTTCTTTTGTCTTGCTTCCATTATCAACTGCAACGTCAGAATTGCTTCTCTGGTGCCCTTACCTTCCCTAAAGGTGCCCTTACCTATCCTAAAGACAAACTGATCGTCATCTAACATATCCTCAAATTTCCTTTCCATTCTTCTGTACATTATTCTTGTCAGCAACTTGGATGCATGAGCTGTTAAACTGATTGTGCGATAACTCTTGAACTCCTCAGCTCTTGCAGTCTTCGGAATTGTGTGGACGATATTTATCCGAAAGTCAGATGGTATGTCGCCAGACTCATGCAGTCTGAACACCAACGTGAATAGTCGTTTCGTTTCCACTTCCCCAATGATTTTAGAAATTCTGATGGAATGTTATCTATCCCTTCTGCCTTATTTGATCTTAAGTTCTCCAAAGCTATTTTGAATTGTGATTCTAATAGTCTGTTACATCAGATAAATCTTCCCCCTCATATTCGTCTTCAAAGTACTCTTTCCACCTATCCGCTACCTGCTCCTAACACGATAGATCCTTTCATTCATTATGTCCGTTCCCCAGTCGACCCATCTTATTGCGTTTATTCCATACTAACAGACTTCCGCATACATACCGCTTCACTGCCGTAGCTCACGTCACAGCTGGAGTGTTTTAGAGTATGACGGTCTCACACTATTTCCACACAACAGCTCTCCAAAGCAACCACTGCTATCTTTCGAGTGGGTGACTAATATTCACCTGGCTAGCTTAGATCATAGAACTAATACTTCGTCTTTTGCACTTTTATTATTTTTAGAATCATTTTACTATCGTGACTATTGCTTCAGTTTTGAAGTGATGTAGCAAAATATTCGGTGTACGCTGTTTGAGTCCGCGCTTAGATTTGTCATGGAAACGACAGGATAAAAAAATAACTAGCATTTCGTGTTAATGTGTAGTTTAATAATCAAACTCCTTAACACAATGGTTCAACAAGTTCGTTGAATGGTTACAAAACAGATAAATTACAAATCTGGACTATTGCTTACCGTTGTATGGCTGATGGGCGAGCTACGTAAGCGCTTTGCGCCGGTTTTTTTCATTTTCGTTTCAACGTTGCCGTAATTCACGCCGAACTGTAATTTTCTGCTTGCAACTGAGTTTGGTTCCTACACTGTATCTCTCGTTTGTTATTGTGTAAATTATCACGGTGAACTCTAAATTAATTTTAGCTGGCAAATATTTTGTGTATAGTGATCAAAAAATGAACTTAACGTTTTTCGCACAGCTCGGATGACTCTTAAGCTTGGTGACTTCGCTCCATTCTGTGAAGCTTTCAACCCAGCTTTACTGCATTTAATAAGGATATTTTCTGTCAGTATTTTAAATGGATATCGTAAGATCACTTTACCTTTATTCGAGATTTATCTGTATGAATAGACATTATATAACATAGTTCTCTGATGTCGCCTACATCAATTGTTGACGTTAGAATAGAACCACTTTATTTATTCTTCATTGGTTTTTTATTTAATACTTCTGTATATTTTGCTAATTCGCTATTCTGGCCAAGAGATAGATTATGTGGCTGCAGAATCACAGCTATAGGATATTACTTGCAGCGAGTTAGCTTCTGGGTCTGAAAACAGACATGTGCGGCTCGACCCTACCCCATTATTGAGCTACTCATCTTAAACAGAGCTACGCGTAGCCCAGTTACGTGCGGTTCGAGCACCATCACGTAAAGTCGCAGTTGGTTTGCTCGAATGGAATGCTTGTTAGGGAAGCTACATAGCGGCATATCCTTTAGGTAAAGTCGCAAAGTTTATTAATAAATCAAAGCCCATAAGGAACCACGATGTTATGGTGAATCTTGCATGTTAAATGATCGTTTAACTTCGAGGGGAAAATACTTGTTTCCGTAAAATTCCCTCTCACTGATTATGATTTGCTATACTCTTTGTCTACGTGTATCCCATCACCTGTGATTAACGGAGATAGCAGTACTTGCTTGAGATATGTTGTTGTAAATCATCCATAAAATCAGGGATAGTGCAGTCATTCTCAGATTCCAGGCTCATTTTCAGATAAATGATTTAGTCAGCTATCATTGTTACCTTACCAACTTCAGGCAACATTGCACTCAGTGGAGTTTACCAATAGAGAGTCACTGCCTCTCTTGATAGGAAGCACAGTAGCACCTACAGGTCCGTCTGATATGGGAAAAGATGTGGCGCAAATTTTTAAAACTGCTTAAGTTCAGTATTAAGGTTAAATCCAAATCAGTCAGTTAATAAAAATCCGAATGGGCGTCTTTCAAACCCTTTTTCTGATATATGTTTTACATATACATCAATAGTCCGCGTTCCAGCTGGCCGTGTGTGGTGCAGGGTACGTGTGGTACGACTAACTGATCCCCCCTCCACTTTTCCAGTCATGACTGGTGCATGGCTTTCGCGCCGACCAATAGATCCTGCGAGGAAAAGCACCGCTGTTCGTTTGATCTTCTCTGTGTCTTCTATCATTCTCAGCAGGTAAAGGTCCCAGACTGACGAACAGAAGAATCTGCCAACGAAGGGCCTTGTAAGCCACTTCTTTCCTGGGTTAGTTTCTTTTCCTTAGGGTTCTACCTATGGATCTCAGTCTCGCATCTGTTTTTCCCACTTTTTGTTTCATGGGCCTTGCCGTTGGTGGGGAGGCTTGCATGTCTCAACGATACAGATAGCCGTACCGTAGGTGCAACCACAACGGAGGGGTGTCTGTTGAGAGGCCAGACAAACGTGTGGTTCCTGAAGAGGGGCAGCAGCCTTTTCAGTAGTTCCAGGGGCAACAGTTTGGATGATTGATCTGGCCCTGTAACACTAACCAAAACGGCCTTGCTGTTGTGGGACTGCGAACGGCTGAAAGCAAGGGGAAACTACAGTCGTAATTTTTCCCGAGGGCTTGCAGCTTTACTGTATGATTAAATGATGATGGCATCCTCTTGGGTAAAATATTCCGGAGGTAAAATACTCCCACATTCGGATCTCCAGGCGGGGACTACTCAAAAGACGTCGTTATCAAGAGAAAGAAAACTGGCGTTCTACGGATCGGAGCGTGGAATGTCAGATCCCTTAATCGGGCAGGTAGGTTAGAAAATTTAAAAAGGGAAATGGGTAGGTTAAAGTTAGATATAGTAGGAATTAGTGAAGTTTGGTGGCAGGAGGAACAAGACTTTTGCTCAGGTGAATACCGGGTTATAAATACAAAATCAAATAGGGGTAATGCAGGAGTAGGTTTAATAATGAATAGGAAAATAAGAATGCGGGTAAGCTACTACAAACAGTATAGTGAACGCATTATTGTGGCCAAGATAGACACGAAGCCCACGCCTACTACAGTAGTACAAGTTTATATGCCAACTAGCTCTGCAGATGACGAAGAAATTGATGAAATGTATGATGAGATAAAAGAAATTATTCAGAAGGTGAAGGGAGACGAAAATTTAATAGTCATGGATGACTGGAATTCGATAGTAGGAAAAGGAAGAGAAGGAAACGTGGTAGGTGAATATGGATTGGGGCTAAGAAATGAAAGAGGAAGCCGCCTGGTAGAATTTTGCACAGAGCGTAAGTTAATCATAGCAAACACTTGGTTCAAGAATCATGAAAGAAGGTTGTATACATGGAAGAACCCTGGAGATACTAAAAGGTTTCAGATAGATTATATAATGGTAAGACACAGATTTAGGAACCGGATTTTAAATTGTAAGACATTTCCAGGGGCAGATGTGGACTCATTAAAACTGGAGAAACTGCAAAAAGGTGAGAATTTAAGGAGATGGGGCCTGGATAAATTGAAAGAGCCAGAGATTGTACAGGGTTTCAGGGAGAGCATAAGAGAACAATTGACAGGAATGAGGGAAAGATATACAGTAGAAGAAGAAAGAGTAGCTTTGAGGAATGAAATAGTGAAGGCAGCAGAGGATCAAGTAGGTAAAACGACGAGGGCTAATAGAAACCCGTGGGTAACAGAAAAGATATTGAATTCTGTTGATGAAAGGAGAGAATACAAAAATGCAGTAAGTGGAGCAGGCAAAAAGGAATACAAACCTCTCAAAAATGAGATCGACAGGAAGTGCAAAATGGCTACGCAGGGATGGCTAGAGGACGAATGTAAGGATGTAGAGGCTTATCTCACGAGGGGTAAGATAGATACTGCCTACAGAAAAATTAAAGAGACCTTTGGAGAAAAGAGAACCACTTGCATGAATATCAAGAGCTCAGATGGAAACTTAGTTCTAAGCAAAGAAGGGAAAGCAGAAAGGTGGAAAGAGTATATAGAGGGTATATACTGGGGCGATATACTTGCGGACACAATATTATGGAAAAGGAAGAGGAGGTAGATGAAGAAGAAATGGGAGATATGATACTGCGTGAAGAGTCTGACAGAGCACTGAACGACCTAAGTCGAAACAAGGCCCCGGGAGTAGACAACATTCCATTAGAACTACTGACAGCCTTGGGAGAACCAGGCCTAACAAAACTCTACCATCTGGTGAGCAAGATGTATGAGACAGGCGAAATTCCCTCAGACTTCAAGAAGAATATAGTATATCCAATCCCAAAGAAAACAGGTGTTGACAGATGTGAAAATTACCGAACTATCAATTTAATAAGTCACAGCTGCAAAATACTGACACGAATTCTTTACAGGCGAATGGAAAAACTGGTAGAAGCTGACCTCGGTGAAGATCAGTTTGGATTCCGATAGAAATGTTGGAACACGTGAGGCAATACTGACCCTACGACTTACCTTAGAAAATAGATTAAGGAAAGGCAAACCTAAATTTCTACCATTTGTAGACCTAGAAGAAGCATTTTACAATGTTAACTGGAATACTCTGTAACCTCCCCAGAAAACAATAAAAATAAATATTATGGATATTATTCTAATTTTCGTGTAACCTCAAAACAAAATTCTTTCTCATTTGTTACTTCCCTACAAAATTCTTTCTCATTTAATGTAAGCTTAAAATTCATTCACATTTAGCGTAACCTCAAAACTGAAAAATTCCTAAACCTCTCAACAGTAAAAATTATAATTATGTCGTTCACATTCAGTATAACACCCCAATAAAAACAATAAATTCAGTAACATGGTAATAAAACAATGTAACAAACCTCTCAATTAAATTGTCGCTCACTTATGACTTTTCAATAATTCACTGTGAATTTAACCTGGTAAATTTTGGACGACAGCAGTGCTGCGTCATGGCCCTGAAAGATCTAACCTGGTAAATTTTGGACGACAGCAGTGCTGCGTCATTGTCCTGAAAGATCATTCCGAATAAAAAAAGGAAAAAATTCTTACCTCAATGAAGTCGCCGGATATATCTGCTCTTACAATAAATTTTTCCGGCACAGCTCTGTGCAATGCTGGCCGACCTATGTGTCATTTTTGAAAGGGACCAACTGATTTTTCTATTGCAATAATCGGGATGATCGTGGATCGGAGAAATTAGTAAATTCTTTAAATTGAAATGAATGGTTGTTAAAAGTTACTTTTTATGGGAAGATTATTATTACGAGAGTTTTAAAACATTTACCTGCGACTTGAGATAACATTACTACATATGCGCGAGGCTGCTTTTTACCTTATACAATAATAGTCAGGCTCCGTCATCGCTGCGCCGCGATCGGCCAGCCAACACGATAGACCATACCAGACCAGAGCAGACTCCAGACTACTAACAACTTACTGCTACAGCTACACAGTTCGTACTGCAGTCAACACTGCTCTCTGGTCAGCAATTCTCTTATACCTTGCATATCGCAGGCAGCGCATGAGCAATACATCGAAATTACATCTGCTCGGACCTCTTACATAGCCCTCTACTGGGGGGGGGGGGGGGGGGTAAAAATTTGGCAGCGATGGTGAATCAATTGGACTTGCCATGAGCAACAAATTTTTCTAAAGTCTATTTAATTAACTAAGTGTAAAGACATAGAGTATATGCATATACATAAGTGCAGATCATGAAATGAAATAGAGTGCACATGCACTGAGTACAGAACATATCAAGCAATGACAAATATCAAGCAATGACAAAATGTAGACGCAATGAGTTCAAAACATATTAACAAAACACATAAAGTGCACATGCACTGTATATATTTTTACCATTTTACAAAAACTAGGAAAGGAAAGGGAAGGATTGCATCATGGTTGTAGCACAGTAGGTTGCATGTAACTGCACTGAAGTCCATATCTTTCTACAGAAGCACAACACCAAGTGAGACAACCTGAAGTTCTCTTCCCTGAAGTATTAATCAGTGTAGCCAAGACACTGAAATATTCAATGTTATCATTTTGGTAGTATATTAGGTACACCAAACAGTGGGACCATAATAACATCTCCATCGTTCAAGGTGGTGGACAGCATGAAGTGTCAACACCACATTCTTGTATGGTACACCAATGTAGAATTAGTGCAAAAACCAAATATAGTGCTCCATGATCCGATTTGAGTAATTGTTGGCACTCATTGCCTAGTTACTAAACATTTCTGTACTATGTATGGAGTATTAGAGAACATCATTCATGAGTCATCTGATTACACTAAATATTGGCACTCATTGGCCAGTTACAAACCATTTTTATGCATTATTCAGAAGTCCTAATTCAAAACAGGAGTTAATGAGGCTACTGGTATTCATATATAATAGCATGTAAGTGACATAAGACAAATTTAAAATATAAGAAACAGTGGCATTCATTGGCCAATTACAAAGTATTCATATAGTTTTATAAAACATTATTCAGTATTATTCAGAAGTCATCATTCAAAATGAGAATTAATTATTGGCATAGCATTTATAGAGTATAACAAAAATATTATTTACAGAAATTATTGGCATAGCATTTATGCTTATTACAAAACATCATTCAGTATTACTCAGAACTCATCATTCAAGTGACATAAGACATATTTGAATGTAACACACTATAACTATTACTCAAGGTCTGTGGTCCAATAATACATAGATATAATGGATTCAATACATCTGATAAATCTGCATTGTATTTAGTACTATAAATATCTCTTAAACTAGTAGCATTATTTGGGACTGGTAATACATTTTTTTTGTGCCAGCAATGCATTGCGTTGGGACCCATAATTAATTGCTGGGGCATGAAAATATTTGCTTTTGACTTATTGCTGCAAATAAGGATTAGTAACGTCATTCATCATGAGTCAGCTGTAGCAAGGTTATGAAACAAGTAGAGTATATGTGATCATGAATGACACACACAAATGGGTAAAAAGAATGCAAGTACTAGAACAGGTTTAATAATTAACTGCTTATAGCACATTAACTGCTTATAGCACATTTCGTGAATAGCTTGTCCTGGAAAAAATACAAAATGGATTATTAAGCTGAAAGAAGAAACGCATATTATGCTGAAAAGCAGTGAACTTAGAATTAAGGGGTAATGAAACGAGTAATCAATATGTATGTACTCTAGCTGTCCTTTCCAAAACATTCAGTCATTATACCATGCGATATAAGACATACTGTCAAAACGAACTGCAACAAATACTTAAATAACTACATAGCATCTCTTATCTAATAGTAAATATATAAACTTCATCATTATTCTCATATGCAAAGAAAAACAAAAGTGGTGCGTTAAGTGGCCATATAAAATTCATCACTATCGTCACCTGCAAAGAAAAACTACATTATTCATATTACCATATTCTTCATATAACTATTCATCATCATTCATTATCATCTGCAAAAAAGACACTACATTATTCATTATTCATATTACCATTTACTTCATACAACTACTCATAGTATAGAGTTTCTTATTTCTAGCATATTTCATCACTAAAACTAAGATGTGTAGTTCTGTCTGACGGCCTGCATCAATCGCCTCGTATTCTGAAAGAAAAAAAATTAGTTGAGACTGTTATCATACGATGTGTATAGTATATTCTTGTTAATGCTTGTTAATTCTGATCCATTTACTCTTCATGACTTGGTATTGCATCTTCTTTCGTTCATTCCGAAGGTGAAATTCCTATTTCATAGTAATCCACTGTGGTTTGTTTAATTTATTTCTTTTTCACGTTCGCGCTTTCTGAAAATGGTGAATAAGGATTAATATCTTACATTTAAATCATATACCCATTAAATAAAAAATGATTTCTAGAGATATAATTAAGCATACAGCATAGCATGACAGAAAACGTATTATGTCAAAAACATAGACAGTTTTCAAGTGCAAAAAAAAATTGTACACAGAGTATCATAATGTAGCAGCCAAAAGTGTAGAATAGTCAAGATATTGCTATATCAAAAGGAATAATGACAAAGTCAACTGGTGTTTGTTACATCTTAAACATTTCATAGTGCATACAGGAAAACAATCGTACATACACGAAAAATGGAAAATGTGCACAGTCTGATGTGTAACGACAAGAAAAGCGACCTGCTAACCTTACCTTGCCGGGCACTTGCCAAGAAAAAATATGATAATCATCAGTAAGTAGTCACATAAATATAATTGCATCATTGGTCATATAAAAATCAGAAAAAGGCATTACAGTGTGATAAATCATAAAGTATGTTCATTCAATAAAGGGTTCAATATTGGAGACATGGTGATTCCCTTTACTTTTTCTGGTTCTCAAAGTTTCGACGTGTACTACGTTGGGGTGAGGAATGCTGCGAATTCGATATGCACCTGCGTATAGAAGCTCAAATTTACTGCATCTATTCTTTCCTCTGTTAGATAAGTAGTGTGTACGTACTTATATATTCTGTCCAATGTGAAAGTCACGGCGTGTACAAACCTGCGTTTGATGTCTTCTCCGGCGCTCTGCGGCACGTTTGATGTTGTTCAGCTCAATGTCAATTATTTCATGGTGTCGTAGTCGACGAGATGTAGGAAAGGATACTAATTCTTTAATTTTGTTAGCTGGTTCAACATTTTTCAGTATAACAGTCGGAGATATCATAGTAGATTCATTTGGTATGGAATTAATTACATCCTGGAATGACAGTATGTGTGTATCCCAATCAATATGTTTTTTATAGCAGTATATTCTACATAGTTTACCAATTTCTTTCATTAGTCGTTCACAAGGGTTCGAAGTAGCGTGATACTTGGATATATAAATCGGAGAAATTTGTCTTGTTCGTAACATACGTGTCCATATAGCAGATCGAAACTGTGATCCACTGTCGGAAATTACTTTCAATACATGCCCTACATGAAATATAAAATGTTTTACAAATGCATTCGAAACAGATTTAACAGTAGCTTTGCGTAACGGAGTGAAGGTAAGAAATTTTGAAGTGAGATCAACAGCGATAAAGATGTAGCAAAAACCTCTATTAGATCTGGGAATCGGACCAAAAATGTCTACAGCGGCCATGTGTCTCAATTTAACAGGTACAATGGGATATAACGGAGGAATATGTGAAGTAGTATCTGACTTAGCTTTCTGACAGATTTTACATGACGCTAAAACTCGTCGAATACGTTTCTCCATATTGGCAAAATAACAGTTCTGTCTCAGTATAAGACAACATTTTCTGGCTCCATAATGTGCGTAACTTAAATTAGTATACCAAATTAATTTGTTAACAAGTTCGTCAGGAACACATAGTAACCAATTGTTGCTGTCAGGGTGGGAGCGGCGAAACAGAATATTATTGCGTACAGTGTGATGGTTTCTAATGGTAACATTATTCCTATCTTGCCAAAGGTGTTTAATTTCTTTCCATACGTTGTCTTTACTCTGCTCTTGTGCTATGTCTCGTAATGACACCGAAATGAAATTTTCAAATACAACTTGTTGAATATACATGACGGTAAAATTTGCTTGGCAGAAGTTGGTTCCGATGTCTTGCTGATCGTAGCTGTGAGAACGGGATAGTGCGTCTGCTACAATATTTTGTGTACCTGGAATGTGAACAATTGTAAAATTAAATTCCTGTAAATAAAGTTTCCATCTGCTTAATCTGTCGTGTGTAAATTTTGCTGAAAGTAAAAACTGTATCGCTCTATGATCCGTGTAAACGGTCGTATGTCTTCCATAAAGAAAATGCCGAAATCTCGTAAATGCCCATACAACACATAATGTTTCAAGTTCTGTGACAGAATAATTGCGTTCAACAGGTGACAGAATGCGACTCGCAAAGGCGATGTTTTTAATTACTGTAGAACCATCTTCTTCAATTTCCTGAAAAATGTGTACGCCTAAAGCAGTTTTAGAACTGTCGGTGGCAATGGAAAAATTTCTAGTAAGATCTGGATGTGATAAAAGTGGTGCATTCAACAAAGCTGGTTTCAGATTGACAAATTCAGAATGTGCTTGGCTATGCCAGGACCAAATAGTGTTTTTACCCGTCAATTGACATAATCTAGGGGTGTCTAAAGCAGAGTAAAGAATAAATTTACGAAAAAAGTTAATTAAACCCAAAAAGGTGCGTAGTTGTTTCTTCGTCGTAGGAACAGTAATGTCACGTAAAGCTTGAAGTTTTTCCGGGTCAGGCGCAATGCCTTCTGCTGAAATTACATGTCCAAGGAATTTTATAGAAGTTTTGCCAAAGTGCGATTTACTGAGATTAACTGCGAGTCCTTCTGCACGAAAAGTTCGTAACAGTTGTTCAAGAATCAGATTGTGGTCAGACCTGTTAGCTTCTGCAATAAGAATGTCGCCTACATACGTTGTGATTCTGTCTTTAATGCAAAAGTGTGTAACGCATGTCGTCAAAACTAATAATATTTTCGTGAACAATATTCTGTGTGTCAAAACTATTGCTTACGTTGCTGGAAGATGCAACCTGTATTGTGCCTAGTTAAATTCTTTCTGACGTGCTGTTATTTGCAGGAGGATGCTGTGGCATTTCGACTATTTGCACTGTTCTGTTATTTCGTCCTGACGTATTACGTTCGTGATGATATTTACAGTCTGGTTCATTCATGATAATCTGTTGTTGCGGTTGATTATGGTGCTGGTAAGACCGACTATTACGCTACGTACGCTGAAAATTGTGCTCATTACTTTTACGTCTGTCATGATAGTCATTACTATACGGCGCATTGCGGTACGAGTTAAAATGATGTTTTTTTCTGTACGTAGTGATTTCCTTGTTGTTGTGCGTTACTGTTTGGTGGAGCCGACGCTATACGTGTAGGCGGCGAAACATTAAAGCTTGGTTGACCTTGTATATTACATTGTTGGTTAGGTATGCTAACCGGCTGGTTTTCTTACTGTTGTGGTGAAAAACCTCTATTGTTATCAAAATGCGTTTGCTGTTGCTGATAATTTTACACATACTGATGATTAAATTTTTGTCTGGTTTGAAAGTTCTCGTGGTTGTCATTTCTGGAGCGTCTAATGAAAACTGTCACCTTCGGTAAAACTCGTCATATCAGATTTCTTTACTCATTCGTAACCCTAGATAGACCCATAGTTGAAGAGCTGTTTTGATAGATATAAAGGATAGTAGAAGAGAAGGCAGCAGTGCAGAAATCTAAAGATGAAATAGCACTACTACAGCTCGGGGCCCTGTGCACGCTACAGCACATATTCGTCGAAGTGTAATGAATCCCCTGAAGTCACTTACGTGCAGCAAATATATTTTAATTTCTGCATTACAGGCAATGCCGGCTAAAATTCGAAAGCAAAATGTAGTATCCAGTCCAAATGGTCAATCTTTGTTCTGTCATTTTTAAATGCCTTAAATTTTCTAACGGATAAAAGTTGCTTATAATCAAAATTATCGTTTCTGTATGTATGAACAGGTTCAGGGTTGTATGATAATCTGTTTGTCTGTTACTGTTCGGAATCTAACTCACGTACTCTCTGTAAATTACCTAAATTATACTGCCTGTGTGAGTCTGACAAATGTTCGGAGAGTGGCGTATGCTCTGATGAAAGGCTGAAATAATTTTCATCTCCGTCACTTCGTGCTGTAAAGATGACAATTTTCTACGTTATGTATTATTGGACGAACCTATCTCACTGAACGTCTGCTGTAAATTTTTGAATTCGGGAGTTTGATTAAACGAAACTGGTAAAGTATCGTCTGATTTGGTGTCATTATTACTTTCGATAACGTCAATACGACTGGCCAATTCATCATATTTTTGAGTCAGTGCTTTTACCTGATCATTGTTTTTAGTATCACAAGCATGAATTTGTTTTTGTATTTTTCGTGTGGTTTTGTTCAACTTTTTAACGTCTGCTTTGATGCCATCCGGGTCCTGTATTAGTTCCAACTTTTCAAGTCTGTTGCTCATTGTCTGAAAGTCTAATGTGTGTGTGTCTGTTTTTGTTTTGAGATCGGAGATTTCATCATGCAATTCGGTGTTCAACTGTTAGATTTCGTCCGATACTGTAGCAATATTGTTGTCCACGTATGTTTTTGCTTTCGTAAATAATTTACGCTTATCTTCCTGTCTCTGTGCAGTAATTGTTTCCATGACTTGTTGCTTTACTTTATTCTGTTCCTGTATAAATTTACGGTAACGCGTTTCACTGCTTTGTAAGTGGTGATTAAAACGTTCGTCAATTTGGCTGTTCTGTTGGTCAAATTTCGCGTCTACTTTTGCATCCAGCGTGCGTGAAAGTTCTGCTGACATTAATTTAAACTCGTCGCGTAACTGTGTTGCGTTTTCAGAGCATTGTTTAGCGACTGCACTAATTTCATCTCTAAGTAATTTAGTTGTGGCTGCATGTGTATTACTTAATTCTTGAGCCACAGATCTAATTTCTTCACTACTGCTCCTAGCACAAGCCTTAATTTCCTCACGTAATTGTTCTTTAGTATCATGACATTGCGCGGCAACGGCTGTAATATATTCACGAAGTTGTTTGTTCTGTTCATTAAGTTGTTTGAAATTGTTATCTTGCTTATCATTCGATTGTTTCAGACTTTCATTCAACTGTTTGGAATTGTTATCTTGTATTTCATTGTTTTCATTAATTTATAGCAATAATGCCATAATTTGATCCAAGCCGAAATGAGCGACTCTTCTCTCTGAGCTGTGTGGTGGTGTGTCTACATTTGTCACGTTTTGTGTAACCATTTGGTCATTCTCTGATTCACAAAAACGTTTGCCCATCCGATGTGCACTGTTGGTCGCTAATTCGGTAACAAATAAATTTGACGTACTTTGAGAACATTGTTCACCTTCGTTAGAAACAATTATCTGTTCGTTAGGTAAATTTTGCAAATCGGGTGTGTCAAACTGGGCAGCGTTCATTCTAATGGAACGTGCCGCGTCATCAGTTGTTACGTTTACTCTGGACATAATTGCATTTGTTTGCGCATAATTAGGATCAAATTCAATATTTGTGATCGGTACGCACTGATTATCTGTAAATGGAGGATTATCATTATTACACTGAGTGTCGCAAGTATTATCGGACAATTTATTCGAGTCGACTATTTCACTCATTGCACATCGCGATGTACTGTTAACAGTTTTTCGTGGCATTTTTCACAAATCAAAATTAAGCACAAAATGAAACAAAGACGAAGCAAGAATGGAAGAAACACAATTACAACAAAGAGCAATAAATTGCCGACGATCTGTGAAAGAAAGAGTGACAAATTAGTAAATGCGTTGCGCCAGATGCAAACTACATTTAAGTAAATAAGAGCAGATATATGACTACTTCTCAGAGATTCACAAAGAAATACGATCCTGGGCGGTTGTCGCCAAGTGTAACCTCCCCACAAAATAATGAAAATAAATGTTATGGTTATTATTCTAATTTTTGTGTAACCTCAAAACAAAATGCTTCCTCATTTGTTACTTCCCTACAAAATTCTTTCTCATTTAATCTAAGCTCAAAATTCATTCACATTTAGCGTAACCTCAAAACAGAAAAATTCCTAAACCTCTCAACAGTAAAAATTATAATTATGTCGTTCACATTCAGTATAACATCCCAACAAAAAAAAAAATTCAGTAACCTGGTAATAAAACATGTAACAAATCTCTCAATTAAATTGTCGCTCACTTATGACTTTTCAATAATTCAATGTGAATTTAAACTGGTAAATTTTGGACGACAGCAGTGCTGCGTCATGGCCCTGAAAGATCTAACCTGGTAAATTTTGGACGACAGCAGTGCTGCGTCATGGCCCTGAAAGATCATTCCGAATAAAAAAAGGAAAAAATTCTTACCTCAATGAAGTCGCCGGATATATCTGCTCTTACAATAAATTTTTCCGGCACAGCTCTGTGCAATGCTGGCCGACCTATGTGTCGTTTATGAAAGGGACCAACTGATTCTTCTATTGCAATAATCGGGATGATCATGGATGGGAGAAATTAGTACATTCCTTAAATTGAAATGAATGGTTGTTAAAAGTTACTTTTTATGAGGAAGATTATTATTACGAGAGTTTTAAAACATTTACATGCGACTTGAGATAACATTACTACATATGCGCGAGGCTGCTTTTTACCCTATACAATAATAGTCAGGCTCCGTCATCGCTGCACCGCGATCGGCCAGCTAACACGATAGACCATACCAGACCAGAGCAGACTCTAGACTACTAACAACTTACTGCTACAGCTACACAGTTCGTACTGCAGTCAACACTGCTCTCTGGTCAGCAATTCTCTTATACCTTGCATATCGCAGGCAGCGGATGAGCAATACATCGAAATTACATCTGCTCGGGCCTCTTACAACTCTCTTTCAAATTCTAAAGGTGGCAGGGGTAAAATACAGGGAGCGAAAGGCTATTTACAATTTGTACACAAACCAGATGGCAGTTGTAAGAGTCGAGGGGTATGAAAGGGAAGCAGTGGTTGAGAAGGGAGTGAGACATGGTTGTAGCCTGTCCGAGATGTTATTCAATCTATATATAGAGCAAGCAGTAAAGCAAACAAAAGAAAAGTTCGGAGTAGGTATTAAAATCCATGGAGAAGAAATAAAAACTTTGATGTTTGCCGATGACATTGTAATTCTGTCAGAGACAGCAAAGGAATTGGAAGAGCAGTTGAACGGAATGGACAGTGTCTTGAAAGGAGGGTATAAGATGAACATCAACAAAAGCAAAACGAGGATAATGGAATGTAGTCGAATTAAATCGGATGATGCTGAGGGAATTAGATTAGAAAATGAGACACTTAAAGTAATAAAGGAGATTTGCTATTTCGTGAGCAAAATAACTGACGATGGTCGAAGTAGAGAAGGTATAAAATGTAGACTGGCAATGGCAAGGAAAGCATTTCTGAAGAAGAAAAATTTGTTAACATCGAGTATTGATTTAAGTGTCAGGAAGTCGTTTCTGAAAGTGTTTGAATGGAGTGTAGCCATGTATGGAAGTCAAACATGGACGATAAATAGTTAAGACAAGAAGGGAATAGAAGCTTTCGAAATGTGGTGCTACAGAATAATGCTGATGATTAGATGGGTAGATCACATAACTAATGAGGAGGTATTGAATAGTATTGGGGAGAAGAGAAGTTTGTGACACAACTTGACTAGAAGAAGGGATCGGTTGGTAGGACATGTTGTGAGACATCGAGGGATCACCAATTTAGTATTGGAGAGCAGCGTGGAGGGTAAAAATCGTAGGGGGAGACCAAGAGACGAATACGCTAAGCAGATTCTGGAGGATGTAGGTTGCAGTAGGTACTGGGAGATGAAGAAGCTTGCACAGGATAGAGTAGCATGGTGAGCTGCATCAAATCAGTCTCAGGACTGAAGACCACAACAACAACAATATAGTTATTCCACTTAAGATCACTCGATGTACTGTTTCCAATAATTTTTCGTACACAGTGTGGTCGTACAACAGGGAACTCTTTTTACATAGGTGCAGGGTCAACTGCCAGAGTCTTCACCATTTATTAGTCCTGTCTAAATCATTCTCTAAATCTACACCGTCTTCAGGCTTTATTACTGTTTTATACTTAATTGCATCATTTGCAAACAGTCTTAAAGACCTTCCGACGCTTTCTACTAGATCATTTATATACTTTGTAAATAGTAACGGACCTATTGCACTTCCTTGTGGTAATCTCGAAATTACCTTTACATCTGTCGATTTTTTTCGTTAAATGGGACGTGTTGAATTGTGTCTGCAAGGACGTATTGAAGACAGACGCAAATCTGGTCCGATACTCGGCAAGCTCGTATTTATTCCACTAACAGGTAGTACGTAACAGTATCAAATACGTTGCTGGTGAAGGAAGATAGCATCAACAAGAGCGCCGTTGGATCTCATGGAGGAACAGAGCGAGCTGAGGTTCGCAAGATCTCCTTTTGCAGAATCCTCGTTGAATTCTATATAGGATACTTTCGATTTTCAAAAGCGTCATAATCCTTTTGAATAGATCATGCTCCATAATTCTACAACAGATCGACGTTAACGACGAAGACCTATAATTACGCGCATCTGTCCTACGACACTTCTTTTAGGCGACAATGACCTCTCATTATTGTAGTGGTTGGGTACCCTTCGTTGCTCCAGCGAACTACCATAAACTACTACAGGGTGGGGCAAATGTAAGTGCCCCGGATTACAGAGTTGCAGGGTACGAAGAAACACAGCAAAGGAAAATTAATATTAACCTGAGTATAGCAGATGTTGAAAGTGACTATCGTTCATCTCTTGGCACTTCCGGGCCCTGGTCAGAAACTTGCTGATGACAAGGTCTGCTGTACTTGCTGCAGTTTCGACCGAAATGTTCTGCTGCATTTTATGGTGGCTGAGTGGTTTCTTACTGCACACCGTCGACTTCGCTTCGGTAGTGTAGAGAGCTATCCAGAATCTTCACATTACAGTCCCGAATAGGCGTATAGGTGAGAAGCTTCTCCAGCAGCTTAAGGAGCCTAATATTATCGTGTGCTTCATCTATATCTATGAAGACGCGGAGGGTAGAGCTGGACCTGTTAAAATTATACTGAATAAATTCAATGACCTGGATGAGCTGAAGTTTCGCAGACAAGTCAGGAAACTACTGTTTTGGGCACGTGATGTGACGGTGTTCCAATTGAGTGGTGATCCTGTTAAGGAGACCTCGTTCCTGCACTTTCCCCATAATACGGAATACGTTTATCGGGATATATTTGTCTGGTTGAGAATGATCTTCCCCAGGTTTCGGAATTTGGATAACGTGAACTGTGTTCCATGAGTACGGGAAGTACTCCAGTAAAAGACAGCTTTTAATAACCCCGTTCAGCAGTACCAGCGACCAGCGGCTTTCGCGGGAGATGTTTGGGTTCAGCATTGCCGATGCCGCCCTGGCCAGGCGATCTGTTCTTAGTTTTGCCGATAGCTTTCTTGACGTCTTTAGGCGTTGTCTGGAGAGGACGACCCTGCGTCGATCGCCACCGGAAGTCAGTGACTAGGTGCAGCAGCCTGTTCGTTTGTTGCTGAGGCTGACGGAGAGGCCTTACTGGTGGCTGCCGATCTGCCGGAGTCGGTGGGCGCCAAACTTGATCTTGGCCTAGTTTCCTCAAACCAAACCATCGTAGCTTTTGCTCACCTAGCTTAAATTCATCACTTCCAAAAGAGACACGTTGTAAATAATGAGCATCTCAACAAGTGGTAACTGACAGACGCACAAATGACTTCGCATAACTGCATTTTGGCGCTTGAAAATTCTTCGACCTGTGAGCGCAACGACCCGTTTGGCTGATGTCAAAACTGCTTAAATCGTAAGCGTTGCGGAGTACCCAATTTTTTTTCTTAATATTTGTTTCTCAGTAGAACCCATCCTGCAACACCATTACGAGCCTGTCAGACGATTTCTGACCACCATTTATATAAGACAAGTTGCACAAATTACTGATTGAATATTCCCAGTAAGAACCTGTTGCAGCACAGTATCGAATATATTTGGCTTAGAAGTGAAGCACGATATTGACAGCTGTTGATAGTGCAACAGAACTACTTGCACTGCGGGTACAATTTCTTCTCTTGATCACCATCACACTAAAGTAACCAAATTTCTCGTTACCGCAATTTATATGTTAGATGTGTTTGCAGAGGTGCGTTTATCACTGCAGCAAATTCTCGGTAGAGTGACCAAGCTGCTGCAGTTGCCGATGACCGCAGGTGACTGAATACCCGAGAGCAATACAGACAGGTGAATATTTTTCTCCATTTGCTTCAGATGATTTACGTACAATGTGGAACTGTAAAGGAGCATAATCAAATCCAACATTGAGCCTCTTGGTCTCGAATTCATTCCCGTTTGTGGAGCATCCATGGTGCGCTTCAGGTTGTCCTACAGAGTGTGTTTCAAAAAGAGGAACCGCGAGTGCAGGAACAACGACATATTACCTCCTCGGGGTTAATATGGACTAATTGCCTGTGAATATTAAAATAAAGTAAGTGCGCCGAAAAAGTTTTTAACGACCTTACGAGGCGAGAGAGGATTTCGCATGTTCATTGCGTAATCAGCAAGAAGAAAAAGTAAGGAAGGAGACTTGGAGTGACTATATGTATTTGTAATGCGGGGTGCATTTGTGTCTGTGTGTGTGTTTGTGTCTCAGAGAGAGAGAGAGAGAGAGAGAGAGGGACTAACAGACAAGACTAGAGGTAAAAAAAGAAAAAAAAAGAGAGAGACACGAAAAACGTAAATCTGGAACGGAGAAGAGGCCGCTTCCATCACAGAACGATCAACTTCTTTGATTACAATGGTGAGTTATCACCGAGCAATGCGAAGTTGGAAATATTGGTGGTAAGGTCTTATGGGACCAAACTGCTAAGGACCTAAGCTTACGCACTACTTAATCTAAATCAAACTAACGTACCCTAAGGGCAACACACACACCCATGCCCGAGGGAGAGTCAAGCTACCAACCGGGGTGGGGGTGGGGAGGGGGGTGGGGGAAGCCGCGCGAACCGTCGTGACAAGGCGCCCCTGACCGCGCGGCTACCCGCGTTGCGATTTTAAGTTCTTCATCGTGACAGAAATGCAACGGGATGCACTGATAGACGTAATACTTTAAAGTGAATGTGTGGGAAGCTGACAACCGCCAGGAGAGCGGTGTGCTGGCACCACGTACCTCCACAGCGATCAGATTGGCGGCGTTCACTCGGTGGCCGATCCGTATCGCTCGTTCCCGAAGGCCTGATCACGGAGACAGCTTTTAGAGTACTTTTAGAACAGAGGAAACGTTAGGTAACGGCGCCACAATAGTACATTTTTTCAACACCCTATCAGTTATTTCACAAGCAAAGTCATATGAAATTGACGGTACCTGTGTGTTCGACAAGGCAAAAGTCACCGGATACCCTCTAATATCGTGTCTGACCTCCTTGTGTCAGGCGTAGTGCAGCAGCTCGACGTGGCTCGGACTCAATAAATCATTGGAAGCCTCTCCAGAAATATGGAACCATGCTGTCTCTATATCCGTCCATAATTGTGAAAGGGTTACCTGTCCCAGGTTTCGTGCACCAACTCGACCTCTCCATTATGTCCCATACACGTTTGCTGGGTGGCCAATTCGTTCACTTGAATTCTCCATAAAGCTTTTCAAACCAGTCGCGAACAATTGTGTCCCCAATGACATGAAGCATTGTCGTCCATAAAAATTCCATCTTTGTTAGGGGACGTGAGATCCATCAATGACTGCAGATTGTCTCCAAGTAGCCGAACATAAACATTTGCAGTCAATGATCGGTTCAACTGGACCAGAGGAACAGTCTGTTACATGTAAACACAGTCCACACCATTATCGAGTCATCATCATCTTTCACAGTGCCTTGTTGACAACTTATGTCCATAGCTTCGTGGGGTATACTCCACACTAGAAACTCACCATCCGCTCTTACCAACTGAAATCGGGACTCATTTGAGCAGTCCACGTTTTCTCCGTCGTATAGTGTCCAACCGATATGGACACGAGTCTGGAGAGGGGCTGCAGGCGATGTCGTGCTGTGACCGTAGTCACTCGCGTCGATCGCCTGCTGCCACAGCCCATTAACGCTAAATTTCGCTGCACTGACCTATCGGATATGTTCGTCGTGCGTCCCACTCAGTTTGAATATGTAATAAACTTTCTTGCGGCTAAGCAGTATACGTCCACGAATCAGCACGGTTCAAGAAAGCGTCGCTCGTGCGCTTTTCTCACATGATATACTGGGAACTATAGATCAAGGGAAACAGGCAGATTCTATATTGCTAGATTTCCGGAAACCATCTGACATGGTGCCCGAGGATAGCATTTGAAAATGCTCATATACGTATTTTCTTTATTAAATGATGTGGGCAAGGAACAAGACCAAGATTGTAGGTCTACTAGGAAACAAATCAAATTCCTTTAGCACGATATAAATTACACAACAATCAGGAACGACTACAGAGTTCGTAATAATTTTCTGTTTCGCCGTTCTCGCCCTAACAACATCCCAAAATAGTTGGTTAATAAACTAATTTGGTACACACAACTAAGCTACGCTCACTGTGGTTCCCGAAAATCTTTTCTTACTCTCAGCCCAAACTGCTATTTCAACAATGTGGAGAAACGCACACGTCGAGTTTTGGCTACATGTAAGTTTTGTCAAAGAACAAAATCATCCACTACATCTCATATTGCTCCACGGTATCCTATTGTTCCATTAAATTACGCGACAAGGCCGCTGTGTTATTTTTAGATCCATTCCAAGGACGAACAGAGGATTTTGTTATATGTTTGTTGCCGCTGAACTTAGTCGAAATTCATTACCTTCACGCCATTACGCAAAGCAACAGCCGAAATCGTAGCAGCAGCATTTACTAAAGATTTTTTGCCACATGTTAGTCACTTGGATAAGCTAATGTCTGATAACGGATCATACTTTCGAACAGTGATTTGGACACACACATTGAGAACTAGAAATATTTCTCCTATTTACATATCCCGATATCATGTACCTTCCAACCCTTCAGAACTGTTAATGAAGGAAATGGAAAAACTTGGTAGCATTTATTGACGGAAGAAACATACCTACTGCAAGGGACAAACACATTTGAACGTTTAAAGATGTCATCAGTTCCACTCCTAATAAATCAACGATGTTACCTCCGCTTCTTAATTTGCAAAATGTAGAACCACCGAAAAAAATTAGAGAAATAGTGTCACTTCCAAAATCATGCCGATTATGCCACCATGAAATCATTGACATTGCCCTCAACAAAATTAAGCGAGAAGCACAGCGCCGCAGGAAACTACAGAAACAGGTGAGTAACTTTCGCGACTTCCATGACGGACAAAAAATATTGGTACGCTCACATTATTTGTCGAATAAAGGTAAAAGTCGATGTAGCAAGTTTAATCTTCTCTATTCAGGACCTTACAGGATGCGTAGTTTACCACACCCAAATGTTGCTCATACTGAAACGTTGTGGACAAGGAACTCCAGAGGCAACTGTCACGTTTCTAACGTAAAAAATTCATTGAATAAACTTTGTCTTTTCTCCCTATAGTTGTATTTATTTCAATAACATAGATTTTCTACGATAACATTTTTTTGCACTTTGATGTGCTACCTAATTATACCAACTCTGATATTATGCCTTTATTAAGCGCTGAAGTCGCGCATGGATCGCGCCGATAATGCAAATAAGTCACTAAGACGAAAATGGAGGAATGCAAAACAAACAAAATGGCGCACAAGTAATTCATTTCACGAACTAATATTGTTTATCCAGATCTTGCAAAGAAAGAAAAAAGCCTTGGTAAAAAAGAGAAATACAAAGGAAATACTCTACTCCCTATATCCCTTTTCCTTTGCTTACTAACCATTTCTTGCAGTAGCCCACATGAACTAAGCAATTTGAAATGAAATACTTAAGATAATTAATGATTATGTTAGATTTAAGGATGCTTATTATGTTTATTATCTTTTGCTATGTAGATATTTACGAAATGAAGTTAATAACACGCTATGTGATAATACTATAAAGATTTTATAAAATGAATGATTATTTTTCCATGAGATACATAACGATCATGATATTTTATGATGTTATTTTATAATATATATTATGTATCACATTTCAAGGTTCATTTGTTTTACTCATTGTGTGCACTGATTAGGGTTGCTTTTGAGGAAAGTGCCCAATTGTAAAAGACTTCTCACACTGTTCATTTTTTCTGATGACCTATATAATAATATATGCCTTTCACATTTACAGCATAATATCTAACTGCACTTACATGTACAACAAGTTCAGTAGACATTCTCATCCTCATATGGTTTATTTTAATACATTAGTATAACAGTATTCTAGTTAATAAGCCTTTTGCATGTCTATGTTATTCTGCCACTATTTTAGCTTAGCAATATTATCACAAAATTTCATCTGCATTTTTTGTCTTGACTACAGACACATGACTATGGACTCTTACAATTTATATTTTGCAGCTAAAAAGCGCACTTTTCCTCACCATTATACTATCCATATCTCAGTAGACATGCACACTCCCCAATGCTTGATAATTTATGCCACAAAATATTTACCACTGGAAGAACAACTATGCATTGTAGATCTTAGCTTTCCACTTATTATTTATCATTCATGTATCTTATAATTATAATCTCCTATATATTTTAGGCCTTAGCTTGCGACTTATTATTTATCATTGATGTATGTTATTGTTTATTATGTACGTTAGGCCTTATTTTCCCACTTACCAATGAAAATTTTCACACTTTATACTCATGTTTTATTATGGCCACAAATTTTCACTTAGTGTGCTATCCCCTGTACTTCATTGCTACCATTTGCTATGCACTGTAGGCCTTAGCTTGCCACATATTATTTATCACTTATGTATCTTATCAGTACTATCTGCCATGTGTGATATGCCTCTTGTTGCCACTTACTGCTTGTAAGTTCAAGCATCTTATTGAGTCTCCTTCAGGAATTCACTGTATACATTTATATAATTAGATGCTTGATGCTATATGATTTATTGCTGTAAATAATGCAAGTTCTCACTCATTGATTACTAAACTTAACTTCTGTGTTCTGCCTTATGGCAGGTCTTGTCATTGGGGAAGCCTTGTCAGAGAGGTCCACTGCATGAGCGTCTAGGGAAGTGATTCCAGTGGTGGTTTCCCTTTGCCTTCCACTGATGATGATGAAATGATAATGAGGACAACACAACACCGAGAAAATCTCCAACCCAGCCGGGAATCGAACCCGGTCCCCTTGGCGTGACAGACTGCGGCGATGACCACTCAGCTATCGGAGTGGCCATTGATTACTAGCTTAGCTATAAATATTTTCTTTGATTTCTATGGTAAATTATTCGGTCTTTACCAAACTAGGAGTTGTTCAACATTTTGTACTAAGTACCATTACTTATGAATGTAATATTAGCCATTAATTGTTTACGACTCTGGAGTTGTCTATGTTTGATACTGGCACAACCGTGATTTTAACAGAAGATATACCACCAGACTGTCAGTTGCACATTTTAGGTCCTACTTCTAAATGTTAGTGCCTATCTTTACCAATTAATCATTCCACTATAATTCTGTCCATCCACATGGTCATGGAATAATCGACTTATGCACACATCTGCAACGATATGTGACAATACCAGCGCCATGATATCGACGAGATTCTTCAACAAACCATGAGCTGCGATGATACATGTCAGTGCATCCAGAATTGGACTTACGAGACTTAAATGTGTCAGATGGATGACCTATAATGGATACTATGGTTTCCCACAGACGTTATGCAGATACTCTTGAACTCAACATACAACTACAGTTGGCTTTGTGTAATGAACTTTGAGTGAAATGAGATACTAGAGTTATACTGTGTGATGTCCTTAGGTTAGTTAGGTTTAAGTAGTTCTAAGTTCTAGGGGGCTGATGACCTCAGCAGTTGAGTCCCATAGTGCTCACAGCCATTTGAACTTAATGTCCAGAGTGCATGAAATCAGACTCATCTTAAACCATGACTTACATCTATCCTGATTGAATTGTTATTCCTTTTTCTTTACATAATCTCCTTTGTTATTATAAATTTTGCACTGACATTTCTAAATAGGATAATAGCCATATGTTGTTTATGAGCCTTATGGCAGGTTATTTGCCACTGTACAATATCTTTTAAGAATTATAGTGCACATGAGCACTACTTGCAATGAATAATGCTTATATTATCTAATTTTTGAATACGACTCACATGATATCATATTATTTTGTATGATATCATATTATTATTTTTATTATTATTTTCCATTAACAACTTTTTTGCTAATTTCAGATAATTTTTGACATTCTGAGCAATTGAGCACCACAGTTACTCTCTGCAAATTTTGATTACCACTCTTATGATTAGAAATGTATACGTAGATAAATAATTTTATATACTATTTTACTACAGTAGCACTTTTTCTATTGTGTATTAAGAATTTGTCGGTTTGTCGTGGCTACAAGCTTCAATACCACGGCCAAATTCTAGTCAGGATGACCATAGGGTTGTAAAATAGGTACATATAATGAAAATACCATATTCTGAAGTATTATCCAGGAGCATAGGCGATAAATCGATTGAAAAGGTGTACAGTCATGTTCAAAACTATCCGAACGACCTAAGTTGCATTTCGCCTCATTCGAATGCAACCCACATAGCGCAGCTGTCTTGTAGGTCCTCTAACCGCCCCTCGGTTCAGTCGTTTGACTATTGAAAATGGTTCCAACAAGTCACCACTAGAAAACACTGCTCTCTATTGCAATAACTCAAGATGTAAAGTAATAACAGGGCGCTACAAATATCAGGGAACATCTTATCACAGACAAGACGGTCCTTAAGGCTTGTAACCTCACATATATTACAATAAATGAGATGCCTGAAATGCTACCACTCTCACTATTACGCCAGATAGCTAATTCCTCTTCAAAGTAACATACCGTACTTATTATTTAACACAAAATGACATTAAAAATTTAAGTTATTCACGAGCAGCTAGTTCAGAATATGTATAAACTTCAAATGACACGACGAACTGTCTCGTTCTGCATATGGATTCAAACCCAAGTCAAGCAGACTTAGCAAGGACTTCGTAACTGATGGAAACTAACAGTCATTCCTCACTAGGCATACACAGAGTGATATACCTCGATTTTAGACAGTATCAGTTAGCAAATATCAACATTAAATTACATAACTTAAACATTGTTAACGGACGCGAATTCCTACCCAGCATCTATTGTCCTTGTTAACTAACTACGAGAAATGTTAAATATTGCTTTTTCACAAGTAACTTACATGAAATGCCTTGAGGTAAAGCTTTGTGCTGGACAGGGATTCGAATCCAGAACCTAATTGGATTGTCATCGAGGCACAATCAACTGTGACATATCGGATTTTCTCGGCAGTAGTTAGACGTTTTAACTGAACTGACGAGACGAAAAATTAATTATTTCTTTCCCAGGACTCCAATCTGGCACCTATTGCTATTATATTCTAGAGTAAACGAACTTTAAAAATGGGTTTGTTACACCAGTAGCGACATGTGAACATGTTGTACTAGAAATAATATGATGAAGAAATCAGTGCTGACTGGGAATCTAACCCCACACATATCGTTGTTGACTGCACACAAAGAGACGTCAGCTATCGAATTTTTCTCCACCAGCAGCTCGGAATAACATCCTTCAACTTACAGTGATCTCGCAAACAGTTCTGTATCTCACTGGCACTCAAAACGTCAGATATCATTAGTGTTGACAACGAATGGAAATGCATTAAAAATCAAAATTATTATCCACCAGCAGATAGGTGTTCTCATGCTAGAGCTTGATAATACATAATGAAACCTTTAGTGCTGGGCCAGGATTCACGCGCAGTATGTGAAGATGTTGAGGAATCTGCAGTTTTGAACAAACAACAAATTGCTGTCGAGCTATATAGTCACGAAGGGATCAAATTCCACGTTAAGGACGTTCTGAGTTGCAATCCCAGTTCAGAATCAATTTTATCGACATACAGAAGCTCAAAGAAAAGTTGGAATAAGTGTCCTGTGACCCTACATAGCGTTCATTTCGTCACTAGAAACAAATAACTAACATACGAAAGGTACATCTTGTGAGTCCTGACTTCATTGTGGTTCAACCTAACGTCTACTTGGTAGAGAAGGAATATCATGTTTAACATGAATGTCAGACCACAATGCCATTATACCTTCTTCACTTGGCGTAGCCAGAGGAGAACAGACTCTGTCTCAACTTAACAAAAATTATCAGCAGAAATTGGAATCGAACCCAGACCGTAAGTATATCAACCAAACATCAATAAAACAGACCACCAAATTCACTTCCACATGACTCACTTTCCTATCAAACAACGTTGCGCCACACTGGATGAGAATTCTCACACACAGACTCCCTATAGTGGTTTGCAGCATGTTCAGTACGTTCATTTACTTGGTTGACCAAATCGCCATGAACTATCTGCCTCGGCTTCCAAGTGCATACATTCGACTCTATTTTGTAATCACAGAAATAAAATCACGTAACTGTCACTTACACAGAACTTCCAACAGTGTAGGATGCAGAAATTAAAATAGGAAGTGTTCCTTTCCACTTGAGCTACTCTATTGCGCTATCTGTTTGTTGAAAACGTCGTGCAATGCAAAAGAAAAAGTGTAACTGTCTGCCTCTCAGAAGTCTAGATCCGGCCATATGCATTATATCACAGCACTGTGCAATGCGGAATTTCTGGAGGATTGTTTTTAACTTCTGGCGGTGCTGTACCCATGTGTCAGCAAGTAGCGTAATGGTACGCGTCGCGCAAGAACATAATTCCCTTCACCTCCAAACCCAAAATAGTCGCATGTGGAAAAAGGGTTTACTTCTACGACATTTTGTTCTTTTCAGGTTTATTATATGGCCAGGCTGCACAATGCATCTCAAAATTTTTGTATTATGTATGGGGAGAACGCATCGTGCCAAAATACGTCAGAAAAGTATTTTCTACATTAGTTGTCATGTGACAGTGGCATTGTCGGACACAGAATTCTGAGGGCAGCACGATTGTATGGTCCACCTTAAGGACAATTTTTTAGTTTAATCCTGTATTTACAACATATATTGCACGCTGAAGACCCAGAAAAATTAACAAAACAAAATTATTTTATGAGAGCAACGTTAGCTACAGCGTTTGAAGTATTCATAGTATTGTATACGTGTGTGTAAATGCCTTCCAATGCCCACTCGAGGACGACAAGGATACACAATCTAGCTTCAGTATTATAAATACGCCTCAGTTTGTGGATGAACTCAGACTTAGGTTGATAATCATTTTGAATATTCGGCAGTACGGTACCCATGGGTGTTCAAATCGTTTTCAACCAATGATTCCCACAGATACTGGAATACTACTTGTAATACCTCTTAGACAAAATATTTACGCAGTGCTATAAGACGAAAAGATCGACCTGACACAAACTGTCGGAAGTTTGTTTTACAACCTTCGTACGTGGATAAAGAGCTTATGAGATATGTGTGAACGTTGCTGCATAAGACGATTTAAGAAGAAACTAAATTCCTTCATCTACGACAATGTTTAAAGAAATTGTCTTAAAGGCAATAAATCGTGGTTATTGAACCGTTTAGTGGTCCTACTCTGCCGCATTTCGCTGGTTGGAAGGCAAAAACTTACTGACAAATTTCACATAAGGAAAAGGGGGACGAAATGTCTCCCCCTGGATGGTCATGTTGTTTTATTTAAATGATTACAAAATCAGCTAAAACGAACAGTGAGGCTGTCAGTATAAGCACATTACTGTTGTCAGTATGATGTTGCACTGCCCAGGGCCTGTAATGATAAAAGGCCCGTTTATGACAGGCATATTGTATACAGAAGTGGAAGAGAGAGCACAACTAAATTCTACAATCCGTATGCACAGCATACACACAGAAATTACTGTTACAGTGTACTATTGGAGCCCAATGAGTGAATTGCATATTTTCTGGTGAGAAAGAGCACTGGCAAACAGTCTACGCTACATTAGGTTACTTAAACTGGTGTCACTCTGAGCTAGAATTTATGGTCAGCGAATAAGTATTAGGTCAATAAGTCGGATGCGGGTTTTGCAAATGTGAAATACTTCCATACATTATAGAAGTGAATATTAAATTTGAACTAATTATGCGAAAATTTTGAACTTGGATAGCTTAGTATGAAAATCTTTCTGTTTATTGCAAAGGAAAACAATTGATTTTCTAAAACATTCTCTGACATACACAACTTGAAACAGGTCACGTCGACCAAAGCGTGTGGAAGAACTGACAGTGACGTCTATCGGAAGACAGTAAGATCCCTGGGCTTTTGGTTTGGCAGTATTCGACAGCCATTTCTAGGCGCAAGTAAATTAAGAAAGGCAGCGCGTTTTTTTCATCAAGTAACAGCTTCATCAATTACTTTAGTTTCAATGTAATCTGCGAGTAATTGCTTATGTTATTCCTGATCGTTTTTATGTAAACAAATTTTAAATGTGTGTCAGTCAAATATCTTGAATTTTAGGTTTTTGCAACTGTAGTTACTTTAGCAGTGCTGAGAGCAGAACAACGTGTTATGCAGGGCGACAGCAGTATGAGGTAAGAAATTTATTTCACATAGTTTATAGATAATTTGTGTACTTATTCAGATTTACCGGGCTGTAGTAAGATCAAGTAATGCTGAATGTACTTACCGATAATTTGTCATTATTGCAGACAGGTTTCAATCAGTTTGTGTTTACTGGTAATGCTCTCTTGCCAGTACACATATTGTTTAAAACAGACTCTGGTAAATATACGGATACACGTAACCAGATATGCAGTCAGCACACACCACTTGAAGTAACTGTTCTTTGTTAGAAATACACATCACACGGTACTTTAGACATAAACTTTAAAAGGTGGGAGAGCCGGAACCAAACTGGTCTATTGTGTTTCTCTCCATTTTATTGTTCTCCCATTGACTAAGAAGAAGTGTTTCTTACGAATTTTATATCACATGACCACCATCGACTTACCTCATGACCTTGAACACAGCTCGCTTAATTGCCTAAGGCTTGTGAGGTGTTCATTGGGTGATTTTGATTCACACGTTCCCCGGAGACAGGGGGAATGGAGGGGGGAGTGGAGCTCGTCTTGAATATAAATTGTCCAAGTGTGTAACCCGACCCTGGAAATCCTTATCTTATCTACTGATATCCTTGACCGTGCATCTTAAAACCCACCGAACGATATGGAAATCGATGACAGCCACTATGTGGTATGTCTGTAGGACCTGCGGTCGCCAACACAAGCGCCATTGCATGCCAGGCCTGCCTTACTGGCCTATTAGGGCTCGCGGAGGCTCTTCAGTGCCAGCTGCGTGGTTGCTTCATCCACCAGTTGCATTCTTGGTTCAGAATTCGCTGCTTCTTGGTTTTCGATCTT
The DNA here is from genome assembly GCF_023864275.1 of Schistocerca cancellata. Classification (NCBI taxonomy): domain Eukaryota; kingdom Metazoa; phylum Arthropoda; class Insecta; order Orthoptera; family Acrididae; genus Schistocerca; species Schistocerca cancellata. Next base: position 497,898,109 of record NC_064631.1, on the reverse strand, counting down.
GGTTTGCCCGTAAAAAGTATTATCCTGCCGAGGCGTTTCCGTTTTCTGTTGCTCTCTCGTGTTGTGCACTTGTTCTCTGGCGACTCGCTGTCCATGCTCTTGACCAGTCAGCAAACCACCACTATTTATGAAATTGTTCCCAAACTTTCTTGATTCCAGTCACTATAACTCTACAGATAAGAAGCCCCTTATAGCAGATCCTGGGCCAGGATTTGCACTGACAACCTACTGACTTCTCTTACAGATTTTCGTATCTACAGTTCCTTGAAGTACTATAGAGTTTACGCCTTGATATTCTCAGACAAATCTTCAGAGAACCTCTTAGTTCCTCTTCATTCCACCTACTTTTCAGTGTGCTTCAAAAATGCTTCAATCCTCTTCTTTCTGGTGTTCCCACAGTCCACAGTCATTTCAATACAACGTTGTGCTCCAGAAATACATTCTCATAAATCTCATCCTAATATTTGACACTAGTATTTCTGCTTCCCAGGTTTGCCTTCTTTCCCTGTTCTAAGCCGATTCTTATGTCTTCATTGCTTTATCCATCATGTGTAATTTTGCTTAAAAAATAGCAGAATTCCTTCACTTCTTTCACTTTGTGGCCCCTAATTTTGATGTTTATCTCTGAAAGGCGGCAAGTCACTCTCTCACTTGTTACTAATCTGTCGGTCAGATTAATATTCATATTTTATGTCATGATCTACTCTTCCCCAGTAATACATTTGTCAAGTTTAGTTTACGAGTTTTTTATATGAGGAAATTGCGAGCAGAATGTTGTTATAACTGATTTTGTAACCTTTAGAGAACTTGTACCCGAGAGGCTGTAGTGGAGGCGATGGAGAACAGGGAGAAAGATAGATTGTGGGCCATAAATGTTGTGTCCGCAACTTAACTGCGTTAGTGGTTCGGGGAAGCAACACTCTGTGAATTTTACCCGACCTCGTGCTGTGGTACTCCTCTCTTCCCACTTAGGGTTGGAGCAGGGGGCTCCGCCTCGCAAAACATTTTACCTGGACCAGGCGACAGTCCATCATGAAAGTGACCAGATGGTGGAAAGTGTATGGGGGAAGACATTTAAGAGAAACTGCTGTAATCTGTGCTTTGGTGCGAACGGTGAGACGATCATTAAACTATAAGCATTCTCATGTTGAAAGCTGTGCGATATGATCAGACCGGTTGGTGCACTGTTTAGTGGAGGCAAGACAAACTCCCCTGATGCCAGAAAGTCGCCAGGTTCATTTAGGGAGCGGAAAAAAACATATATTTCATAGGCACGGCTGTCTGGGAAACTTGAAAACTATAAGCATTCTCATGTTGAAAGCTGTGCGATATGATCAGACCGGTTGGTGCACTGTTTAGTGGAGGCAAGACAAACTCCCCTGATGCCAGGGAGTCGCCAGGTTCTTTTAGGGAGCGGAAAAAAGCATATACTTCATAGGCACGGCTGTCTGGGAAACTTAACTTATTTCAGAAACTGGGAATGGACAAACTGGAAATAGGCAGAGATTTCTTTTCCCAAAGCTTTTTTGACTTATTTCAGAAACTGGGAATGGACAAACTGGAAATACTAGATCTCTTTGTAAATGAGGGGCTGTAGTCCCACCTCGGCAGAGATTTATTTTCGCAAAGCTTTTTCCACACAGTCGCTGATTGGCTCCCCTCAGGAATCGCAGGGCAGAGGCTTGCTTGACCTGTGTCTGCGGAGTGATGCTGCACAAGTATCGTACGCGCCATTATGCGTAGTGGATTAAAAGTGAACATATATTGCGAGGTAGCACGTTTCGCCTGCGAGAGCGATATGTTTACTCCTTTACTCCGCGTTGCTTCATGCCGAGCGAAGAAAAGTAAGAGTCTGTTGCATTTCAAAGGTAATTGCGCGTATTTAATTTTGATCGAAGGATTCTGTGATGAACTATTATGTACTACAAGCTTGTATAGGACTTCGAACATTTCGTGGTCGATGTTTGCTGTAGAATCTGCTTCAATAACACGGTCGAAAGACTAGAGAAAGTTTTCTCTGCTAAAAAGAACTCATTTCACTCGCAGACAATCATCGAATGACCAAATGCAAAGGGCAGTGTTCCAATTCCAGAAGATCCCGTGGAAGGTTTCTTTCTCTTACATTTCAAGAATATTACAGGCAACCGTCGGAGTCGGCACCTGCCTCTCCACCACGAGATTAGCTTGTCTACGTCTACGAAATTACGTATGCTGTGGGAGTAGTCGACGCCGATCAAGGTAGTTTCCTACACATACATACAGAGACACTACATAAACTAGTTCGTTAACAACGAGATTAATATTACCAGCTAGAAAAACGTTAAAATTAAATTCTTCCTTTGAGTAGAAATAATATACTGTGAGTCAAATTGGTTGGCTAGACCAGCAAACGGATGTACCTCACACTGAAATCTGCCGCGATTTCAGGGCTCTCATAGGGAACATCCTTGTGTTATAATAATCAGAATGCCAGTCTGCGTAGTTCGCGGGTCCTCATGGACGCGTCAGAACATCACAGCTGCCGCTGCGCTCCACCTCTCGCCCACAGCATGCCGTTTTCTGCTTCCGCTTACATCAAGGTAAAAGGGTAGAGCATCATTGATGCACCGGCGTAGGGCTGTTAAATGATATTCACAGCTCCTTGTTAATCGTGAACCATAGTTTGTCGTGTACCTGGTCGTAATTGCTTCCATTTGAATGGAATTTGGCTTCACGGTGGATTCATGTAAAAGAGATTAATTCACGGGAGAATTTGCATAGTTTCCACCCCAATGAATGCTTTGCCAATCAAGCACCATTCCTGTCCTGATTTATGTTTGTCATTTTTTTGTAGGATTTGTCAACTCGATTGTAGTTATAAAAGGATTAATAAAAGCTGGTTATTTTTGTAAACTTAAATACGCCACTCTACTCATTTATACTCCCCCAGCCATTCAGTGTTTTATTTTATTGTGGTGATAAATGGATATGCCAGCTATTCAGTACGAAATCGAACAAACTTAGTTAATTTAATGATTGATTTGAGTTCTGAAAGTGACCACAGACTAAGGAAACAAAAGTGCTCATGATATGAAGATCGTTGAGAAGATAATACTTTTCTATATGCAAAGATAAGATTTGATATTACTTACACACGTATTTATGATAAACCAGGTGACTTCTTGCATCAAAATGGCTCTGAGCACTATGCGACTTAACTTCTGAGGTCATCAGTCGCCTAGAACTTAGAACTAATTAAACCTAACTAACCTAAGGACATCACACACATCCATGCCCGAGGCAGGATTCAAACCTGCGACCGTAGCGGTTGCTCGGCTCCAGACTGTAGCGCCTAGAACCGCACGGCTACTCCGGCCGGCTCTTGCATCCCTAATCTCATTTCTGATACTCGTCATTAGTTTCATCTCTCTTCAGTTTACTTTCAGTCCGTAGCGAGTTCACCAATAGTTCGTTTACTCCATTCAACACGTTCAGCAATTGTTCCTCACTTTCACTGGGAATTACAATGTCGTCAGTGAATCATATCATCGATGTCCTTTCACCCTGGCTCTTCATCCCGCTCTTGAAACTCGCCTTTAATTCCGTCATTGCTTCTTTGATGAACAGTTTGAACGATAGGGATGAAAGACTGCGTCCCTGTCTTACACGTTTTACTCCGAATAGCTCGTTCTTGATATTCCATTTTCATTGTTCTCTCTTGGTTTCTGTACCTATGGTATATTATCCATCTTCACCTATAAGTACACCTTTTTACACTGTCGGAAGCATTTTCTAGGTCCGCAACTCGTATGAAAATGACTTTTTCTTTCTTAAATCTTACTTTCATTCTCAACCGCAACGTCAGAATTGTCTCTCTGGTTTATTTCTCCAAAAGCCAAACTGATCGTCGCCTAAGAGATCTTCCATTTTCTTTTCCATTCTGACTCTATATTATAAAGGACGACAATTAAATGTTTCAGCCATTAAGCTGATTGTGCGATAGGTCTCACAGTTATTCGGTTTTTCTAAATTGTTCGGATACAAATTTTAGAAAGTCAGTTGATATGGTTCCATTCACTTGGTTTTGTATAAAAAAACTAGAAAAGTGGTTAGTTTGCCATTTCTCCCAAGATCTTAAAAATTCCGAGGGAGTGGACGCATCAAACCAGACAGAGGATTGATCATAAAAGAGAGATCGAATCCTCTTTGTAGCTGATTCGAGGCGCTGTGATTGCAAGATGTCCGGTGAACGAGATGCTCGAGCAAGATACCAGAAGTAAAACATTTAATAATGTATATTATGTTATTTAGTAATATTTCTGAAACGTTAAGAAATGAGGGATAGATGGTTAAGGCACTTGATTCAAAACCTGGAGGACTGAGGTCCAAATCCGCATCGAGTCATCCTGATTTTGGTTTTACATGTCTTGTCATGAGCGTTCGGCCCAGCGTTCTTTTACAAGCCGGTCTGAACTCTTCTTAGCTGCCACATAGTATACCACTTCGCCTGCTCCACTTGTCGCATCCTGCATTGATATCGCACTCATTCGTTTAGATGTTACATGGTTGTCTGCTCCATATTCAATAAAAATATCTGCGCCACGCATTCGCAGAACCATTCCTGCTATTTTAGGTATCAGTAATAATCCTCTTTTTGTCCTGTCACCAATTGTTATTCGGTTAATAAACGTCGCAGGTTAACTAGGGGTAGACCACGCTATACAAATTATTGCGACACTAGGTTGCTGCCTCTTCTAAAATCTGTTATGTTCTTGAATGCTTATGATTGGATGAAGAGAGCCACGAATGGCTTCCTTTTCCTGAAAAACAGTCGGTTTGGAGATGTACGCACCGGAATTTGAGAATACTGCGAAGTTCATTTGTGTGAAAGCAAGTAATGATCCTCAGGTAATACAACATGTGGAAGCAAAGAGCCAGAAAAGCAGTCATTCTCAAAACAATATTCCAAGGATAACAGTTCTATCACATGTGCTGCCTATGAGAAACGGAAACGAGAAGGAAAAAGGGACGAAAGTATTTGTCTCTCATGAGTACATTTAGTTAGAAAAGGAATATTTCAAATACTCAGAATGAGAAATTAAAACAAGAAGACCAAGCAAGAACAGAAACGGGAAGATGATTTTGTAAATATACAGGGTGATCTAAGTGTGAGGTCGAAGGAACGGTGTACAATATGAAGAAGGGACATGGCGGACGAAGGAGAAGTTCAACAGACAATAAGAGTGTTGCTGCAGTAATCCGGGCACACACACGATCCCCGAAGAAATCTGTGAGGCAATGCTCTCGTGAGACTGGGATCTGCAGAAGCAGTGTTCATGGAAGTTTGTGGCCTCAGAACTTCAAGCCTTACATTCCAAGACTCCTCCATGCTCTTAACGAGGATGATCTGATAGGCGAAGCGAATTTTGTGAGTGGTTCATTAACAGATGTGTAGAAGACCAACCTATTCAAGATCGAAATCTTTCGTAAGATGAAGCGACGTTTAAATTTTATGGAACAATTAACCGCCGTAATTGCATGTACTGGGCCAGGGAGAATCCATACGTAACCGAGCAAAGGCATGTCAGTCTACCAGGAGTAACAGTCTGGTGTGGTCTGTCTTCTAAAGGGTTAATCGGGCCGTACTTCTTTGACAACACTGTCACGGGTGAGTGTCACTTGGAAATATTGAAAATGATAACTCCTGGTCTTAGCGTTGTGTTTGGAAATGAAGATTATTACTTTCAACAGGATGGGGCGCCACCTTGCTTTCATCTGGATGTGAGGGCATTTCTCAGCCGTACGTTCCCTGCCAGATGGATAGGACGAAGAGGGAGTGCGGAGTATCCCGCTCGACCTCCAGATTTAACTCCTCTAGACTTCTTTCTGTGGGGTACTCTCAAGAACACAGCTTACGCTGCGAGACCACACACACTGGATGATCTTAGAGAGAAAACTGAGCAAGCCTGTAATGCTATTCCGTCGGAAATAATACAGTTGCCGTGTCGCTCAGTCGTAAGTCGCTGTCGACGATGTACTGCGATGGACGATCACCAGTTTGAACATCTACCGCCTTAAGTCGCACCATGAGGCACCTAGCACCACTAAAATTCTATTTCTAGTTCCTTTCATTAAAGAGATGTCCAGTTTCAAAGAATGTATACATTATTTGGGACACCCAGTATTTAGATTACGAAACACACTATTATTATAGCTGAGATTAAACATGTCGACACGAGTTCTTTGTCGAACGCCAACACACAGCGCTAAAGATAATCGCGAACAGCGATGCTCAAGATGATACTTGTACGCAATTCCCAAAGAACCGCCCCTGGCTGGGACAGTAGTGCGAAACGGCTTCGCTAGCCGGCACATCTGCATTGCTAATGGTCTGTAGCTGCGGAAACAGCGGGAGCCAGTGCTCTGCGGGGCGGCAGGATGCGACGGCCTGGGGAGGGGGGTGGGGGGAGGCTGGCTCATCCAGCAGCCAAGTCCTGCAGCCATTTCGCGAAATTAGCCGCTGTTGGAGGCAGTCGCTCCCCGCTGGGCACTATCCGACTGTCTTTTTGACGTGAAGTCTAAATCAAGAGGACATGACACAAAGCATCTACGCTTTCCAGCTTCCAGCTTTCTTTACCAGAGTTCCTTAAGAAAACCAAGAGTACTGTTTCGACATGAAGCCATTTGTTATGCTATACGTAAGTGAGATTTAAGTACTGCCAGGAAAATATTAGAAGGCTTTGTAGAAAGAATGATTTCACAAATAATTTAGCGTGAACACGACGTTAGTTCTCCATCCTTTGTGGCCGTTTAATGAAAGTCATACGAAAAATTACGTGAGAGTGCTCTGCGTAACACTGGGTCTCTATCAAAACTTCTACTATTGTTAATATGTAATATTAATAATAGTCTGAAGTAAGCTTCTTGTTGGTGTCAGTTCATTTCACGAAATCACTTTCAGGGGTTTCCCATCATCGACGGTATCTGTACTACAAACGATACATAATGCTTGTAACGCATTACTATAAAACACAAAGTAGTAGCCATTTATGTGCATGTAATACAGTACCGTCGATGATGGGCAACGCACGAAACTCGTCCGGTAAAGTAAACTAGTACCAACAAGCTACTTGCGTAAAAAAATTAATAATACGATATATTTCAATTTCTGGAAGCTGTCTAACGTTTTCGTATGTTTTCTAACATTAAAAATAATTCACCTTCGCTGTACTGGGACAGACAAGAACGAGGGCGCTGCAACAGTAATGAATAAGATTCTTGACTCTGTGTTCAAGTTAATCTAAGGTTCGCTTCCTCGCTTGTTAGTTGTGCAGCGCTGGAGCATTCCTATTGCAGACATAATAGTGAGCAGTTATCTTTTTAGAGAAGGAGATTTGATATTTGTGAATCTGAGAAAAATTACCTTGAATATTTTATTATGGAGATAAAAACTTCTTTGTAAACATAAAATCGTTCAAATGGCTCTGAGTACTATGGGACTTATCATCTGAGATCATCGGTCCCCTAGAACTTAGAACTAGAACATCACACATGTCCATGCCCGAGGCAGGATTCGAACCTGGGACCGTAGCGGTCGCGTGGTTCCAGACTGAAGCGTCTATAACCGCCGTGTGGCCGTCTTTGCAAACATATGTTATTGATTCTACTGATGGAAGACATTTTTTGGTGGACTTTTTCAAGGTAACCAATGCATGCACAAGAACGACATGTTTGTTTGCTGTAACTATTCACTGAAGGAAATCTTCGTACCAGATATAATTAATAGCATTCATGATCACTGTAAATTTGGTCTCTTTGTTTCCATCATGTCTCAAATAACACAACTGATCGGAATGCCTATAGTTTTTGTATTGAGAGAATTGCGTAATTGTTTGGGTCTTCTTATCTTGTAAAGTCTCCTTTCATACAAATCAGCGTTTAATTTTTCGAGAACGACTCTCTTTAAAGTAAAACCCTCCTCCATAAAAACAAATTTTGTAGCGAGTACTTTATATATTTTTTCTTTAGCTGATGTATCTGCTGAATTCAGTTTGCTTTCGAGAATGTAAATATACTAGACACAAAACAATATACTGAGTATGAGGTAAGTTACTTTTATTTCAATTCAGATCTCACTTTGCATTCGTATTAGGAAATAGGCTGTACTGAGAATTATCCGATGCTATGCTAAGCTGGCAAATTAATTTACAGTGAGCAGTATAGGTATTCTTCTTCTTCTGAGCAGTGCAGTATTTTATTTTTGTGGACATTTTAAGTCAGAAACTTCATGTCATCCAGCTTTGATAATGTACTTCAGTACTGAGTTACCGGTAAATAGTTTTCACTGAGTACGCGACTAGTTATTTTCAGCATTTAATTAGATTAGTTTTTATTATTTCAAATTCAGTATTTCATTAAGTTTAAAGTTTACATTCATGTCACTATTCACATGCGCGATACAGGGCCAACCATCAGTCGGTATTGCTCAGCAGTTGAATACGGTATCAAGAGCACACGTTACACTAGGAGAAAGTTTTTGAAGAAAGAGTATTAGATATTGTCATTTATAGATAAATTTTTGTAGAAATGCCACAGCTGCAGAGCCCCAAATGCACACGATACATCTATCTCTGTCATGGGTTGGACTGTAATCCAGTCATAATTTATGAGATTCTAATAAAACTCATCTGCTTTTACGAAAATCGATAATTATACTGTAGTGACCACTTCTGTTACAAACATTGTACTTTACATCTACTTCTAGAGTGGGTCCTCATTTTGTTTGTACTTAAAAGAATCTAAAATGAACTTCGTATATCTTAAACAACGTACTACGTGTGTCAGTCTTTGATATTTCTCGTCTAATTGTCCCTAGTATAAATCTGATTTGAGCCTGTAACGGGGGCTGGACAAAAATGAGTACAGCTACAATGCTACAAGAAATTGAACAAATACTTCAATAAGGTCGCGCTCGTTTTTCCGGGGGATTAATCAATCTTCATTCATCCTTCTACATTTGTTACTTCTGATATCTACATTATTTTCTGTTAGAGGGTTTGCAGACTATTGATTGGCAAGTACATCTTTAGAGATATTTCACGATGATTAGGGAGAGTATGATTAATTTAAAAACAATAGGATATTTTTCTTTTAGGCTTTTAATTATGTGAACAAATTAGGCTCTATTATTACTCGCAGCCTCACGTAGAATTTCATATTGCTTTATATTAGCTTCATATTTCATACAGTTTTGTCAAAAGTAGTGATAAAGGAAGGTAAACTTAAATCGGTTTTAAAATGATACAAAATAATTTAGCAAAAAATGGGTACTAAGAAATAGGCACAGCACAGAACAAACGACTGCTACTTTTCTTATATTTTCTGAAAAAATGACACGGAAAGAAAGATTCTTCTGTATAAATATATCAAACAAATTTCAATATCCTCTTTACAGGAAATCGTATTTACACAAGGCAGTTCAGACACGCCATCAAACACCTAAGCAGTTAAAGTTCGTGTTATTTGAGAACACTGGAAACGTTTTTGCCAAAGAAGTTATGTAATGCTATCTCCTCATTCACGGGATGTAATACAAAAGGTAGGAGAAATCGTGTCTGTGACACCAAACCTGAAGCTGTCATTGCTAGTTTCAATTGATAAGAAATTTTCCGCCAAATTTTCCAGAAGATTACAACCAATATGTAGTAAAGTATAATGAAAGCTACTCATTCAAATTAAGGAAAATATCATTATGATTGGTTAGATTTGAATGGGATTGCATATTTTGGAGACTGTCAACCAATGATACATCCCAGCCAATCGTTTGCACGTTTATTTTCTTTATTCTTCAACTCAGTCTTACAGTTATAACGTACTTCCTCCTTATCACTCCTTATCACTGCTGTTATTTTAACCTCCATTTAGTTCCAATACTCTACTTTCCAACTGCTACGTAGGTATACGATACGAGTATTTCGTGTTAGAGTTTTGTTTCTACATCTGTTCGTACTTCTAAACTACATCTTCTGACAAACTATGTATTAAATACGTATTTCCCCTCCTCATAACTCATATCACTCCAATTCTTATCATTGGCACTTTTCCCCCTTCATCATTTTTGTACTATATTTGAAGAGCTTATTTCAATAGTGGTACAAGTACATTTTGGTTCATTGTGAGATACAGAGTCTTAAAGTTAAATGAGCCCTGAAAAATCTGAAATAATCAAGTATATGTACTTGAATATTTCTGGTATCTCAACTGCAGATTTCTCAGCTCTCGTTTAACTTTAGGGCTCCGTATCTCAGAATGAACAAAAATGGATTTGTACCACTATTGAAATAAGCCCTTCATATATGAAGATGGTAACTGTTCTCGAAAGAACAGATACCATTGCTGACCGTGCAGCTTCCCTAGAATAAATGAAGATTAAGTGAAACCCTCAGCTGCAGACATGTGTTGTTGATATACCTCGATGAGGACAGCTGAAAATTGGCGCTCCGACCGGGACTCGAACCCGGGATCTCCTGCTTACATGGCAGACCCTCTATCCATCTGAGCCGCGGTGGACACAGATGAATAGAGCGACTGCAGGGACTTATCCCTTGCACGCTTCCCGTACTGCCTGCCACACGACACTCCAAAAACCGCAACTTCAACGCAGCATATTTCTCGCAATTTCTGGCGTCTTAAAAACCTTCGGTGGAACAAGCAGGCAATATGCAGCAACACATAGAGTAACTTGTGATATTAATAATCACAAGCCTGAAACTTCTGAAAATAAAGTTGTGTCGAATCAGTTTCCGAAAACTTTGTTACGCCTTTCTCGGGTAGTATTCTATTTGAACTAGATGAGCTATACTTGCATCTCTTACGGACTGACTCCAATCAGAGACTTGCCTGGAGAAGAAGAAAAAAACTCAATTTTTCAATCAGTTGTCTGCAGAACCTAGTGATCGAAATTCTTATCCCGATCGGAAATATACGTATCCAATTAACTAGCCGTTACGCAAAAGTTGAGGCGTTATCTGTACTCTTTTCGATCCTAAATATGCTTTTCATCTATTTGGAACTTGAATAACATAAAATCTGCACCTCCAGAGTGAAGGATACATTGTGGAAACTATATTTTTGTTAGGAAACTGATAGTGGCTCTTGTGTTGATTCTGTGACTTTTGTCAGCCGTCGGAAGAAAATTACGATATTAAGGAATTAAGGGATATTTATTAAATTAGGTTTAACTCTTATTTCTGTTGGTAGAACGCTGATGGTTGTTTTAGTCTGCTGCATATCAGAAATGCACTCCAGGTGTATGCAGGATTTAAAGTCGTCTTTCAGTATGTTTTGTACTACTATAGCTTCCTTTTCACAGTGTACGTTAGTTACTGACCACTTCTCTGTCCTGATACTGTAAAAGTTGTATTTATTGGTGGTACTAGAATAGTAACTTTGTTGTCCAGCTCTAGCCTGAGCTTGGAGCAAGTAATGTAATGAAAGAAATCGCTACATTTATCAGCTCTAGTAATTTAATCATAATAATGAAACTTATTTCATTGTGTTTCCACCATTTAGTCCATCATAAATGACATTTTACTCCATGACAGTGGCAACACACGATAACAGGTGTGCTAGAATACCAGATTTATAGATTTGAGAGTAGAATGAGCAGGAAGGGGTGGAGTGTTTTGGGTTTTAGGGCCTAAGGGGCATATCAGTGAAACCATGCAGAAAGCGAATGCGACATTTGTAGCCAATAACACTGTGTTCATGCACGTCCACGTCTCACAATGTACATGTACTCCCGCTAGACATCTGTTAGTGACAACTGGCTCTTGCACAACATCGTAAAAATATTGGGGTGTACACGTTAGTTTCACTAACGAATTTCATAATGCACTGTGTGTAATTAGTATATAATATTTATTCATGCAGAATCGTGGCACTCTCTATTGCCTGAGTTAAGGGTAACAATGGGTGATAGAGATCAATGATCATATTAACAAGTACAACCAATAATATCGCTGTACGCCAAATTTTAGGAAGCATCTTTTTAATACATAGTTGTTTGTAAAGAACAGCTATACAGTGAACGAAAGATAGAAAACGAGAAAGTATTTCCGAAACACGTCGTTAACAGGATGCTCAAAAGAAAAGCACTTTACTGGAAAGTTAGTGGATGCCACAGGGAAAGGAAACAACTAAACGAGGAATGGAAAGGTGTAGACTATTTACCACAAGCCATTTGTTACTTCACCAAAGTCCAGCAACCTTTTATTGTACAGATACCGAAAACGCTAATAAAATTGTTAAATTTCTTTAAATTTTATTGTAAAATTTCTTTAGTAGGATCAATTGATGATTAATTATTTCCTATTTCCTATTTCGGAAGGACTGACAAGCAAGTTGTACAAATAAAAGAAGCTCAAACACCTGCTTAGCGCTGAGCAAAAGTGACAGCAACGATGCTGAAGATTACAATTCCAACATTTGTCTGGTCAAAGAGGATTCCTGACATTAATGAATATAACGATTAGAAGCGTAGTAACATAAAATTACAGAAGACCGGTAAGCGACGAGCTGAGGCCCGTTAAGAAATAATATTTTATGGAACGAGAACAGAAACAGTTCTCAATACAAATCCAGTATTTGAACAATCAGAGAAGCTTCTTGGGCATAATGAAGTTACCTACGTGGAAAGCAATGAAATACCATTTAACAAATATAGCATTACACCAATATCAAAACCGTTACGTTAATACAAAACTCCAAATAGAAAAAACACGGAAGGGCCACGTACGGCAGCAAAGTTTGCATAAGATGATTTAGAATGACTTGCACTATTGGTTAAATTAGCATCTGATTGATAAGAGACAGAAACTCACATTATGAGGGATGAAACGTCGGGTAACAGACAATACCCGGGGCAGCGCGTCCAAACTCTACGAACAGCTCGGATAGCCGAGAGCAAACACGCAAACATATAATTCGTGCATAATAATCATAGAACATATGAAAATTCTCAAACCAAGACAAGAAACTGAACCTGAGCATGGCCCCAAGCCCCAACGAAACCTTACATATTAGAACAAGAATATTACAATGAGAATTACTAAAAGAATTAACTGGCTAATCTTGCAATGAAATATAACAAGAAGTTAATTTAATAACTAAGAAATCATAGATTATTCAAACACATTAACTTAAGCGTCCTAAAACGTAACAGGCAAACCCCGAGGGCTAACACTCAATTAATTACAATAGTAATTATATTGAAAACAATAAGCGTTTTTTTGAAAGTGGCAAAATTATCCGAATGAGCCAAGATTCACAGGGCCGACAGGGTTTGCTTACCACGGCTCTAGGCAGTTTTATAGTTGCTGCATCAGTCAAGGAAGCAACAACTTCCAATACAAATAAGACTCAATCTCGACCTCAGTCGTCGCTAGTCTACTTGGCGGCCTAGAACACGTGACACAATTAATTCTCTGCCCGAATGACAAAATAAGCGGACACTGACAAGTTACAATTAAAGTAAATTTTAAAACACACGAATATGGCACTCAAATAATTTCAGACAGAGGCACCAAAAGGTAAATTTAACACCTGAGTCAGAGTGATGGACAACCACAGGCAATCCAGCGTAGAGAGAACAAACACAGGAGCAGATGTGTCAATCAAGTAACGAGTACCTTATCTCCAAAGAGCAGCACCGATGGCACCAGAAAATGAACAGCACTCCAACACCCACATCAGCAACTGTGCCTCCCTAATCCAGGGTAAACCGGCTACGTCGACATTATGTTTAAGTACAGCCGACCAACGCAACTCTACCGTCCATCGGCTCTTAGACAATCGTGCGCCTGTAAGCTCCGTGAACAGCTACCGTGCGTTACATGTGACTCCTGTCTATCCCTCTCTGACTCCGACCGACTGACTTCCCATGTGGTCAACAACCCGCTTCAAGGAACAATCACCAATTTTTAGACGTTATGGTTTATAAAAAACCAAATCGTGCTTTGGGACACAGTGTTCACCGAAAGTCGACGCACACAGATTGGTATCTGCATCCTAAAAGTTGTCATCCACCACACCAACGCAGTGGCGTCCTTAGGACTTTGGTACGGAGAGCATAAGCCATTTCCGACGCGGACAGCTTAACCAAAGTACTTGCGCATTTGATGGCTGTTCTTAAGGAAAATGGATACTCCGAGAAGCAGATTCGTCGGGCTATGGAGTTTGGACCATCTCCGGAAGTGCATGAAGAGGAACATAGGTCGGTGGCCTATTTCCTTATGCTGGAGGCATATCGTTTAAGAATGGACGAATTTTAAGGAATTTTAACATTAAGAGTGTGTTCGGTCTACCTTCTAAGATTAGGGCACTACTCGGCTCTGTGAAAGATGATTTGGGGATTAGGAAACCCGGTGTGTACAAAATTCCGTGTCAATGTGGGAAGGCTTATATTGGCCATTCGATTCGCACAGTGCATGACAGGTGTGTGGAACATCGCCGTCATACGAGGCTACAACAGCCGGAAAAATCGGCAGTAGCAGAATACTGCTTAAATGAGGGACACAGTATGAAAGCTGATGAAAATGTGGTAGCTGCCAACATTTCCAGTATTTGGAACAGTGTCTATAAAGACGCAATTGAAATTAGGTTGACGGATAATTTAATCAACAGAGACAATGGGTTTCCTCTTAGCAAGACGTGGAATCCTGTATTGCCTCGCATCAAAATTGCACGTTCTTCGGTGCGGCCGAGTGCGATTTATCGTTGCCAGCAATGTTCCACTAAGGGCGGTGCCACTTCCCTGTTTTGGAGGGCTGCAACCGTGATGGGCGGCGCATGCGCCGTGTACTGAATGGTGGCCTATATAGGACGTCGATTTGCAGCCTGGCGTCAGAAGAGACTTTCAACACCAAAGGGTCAACTAACAGGCGACCGAAGCGCCACCCGTAGACTAGACATAGATGGATTGCGCGAGAAGGCAAAGATGTAAAAATACAGAACTAGCCGACACGGCTCAGTTAAGTGTTTGGACAAATTTCTTCAAGAATTGAAAGTTATAGAAAAATAGTGCATTTTCAAGAAGCTAATCGGAAGCTTTTCCCTTGTCTAACTCAGTTCTACGATAGAGTAATTAGGATGAATTATTGTGAAGTTTTGGTATTGTAACGTATAGAGCAAACAGAATTTATGAAACGCTGTTGTTGTGCGAATACGTGGGGCTTTCAGCTGGATTAGGCATATAAATGTAAGTTTTTCATTGTCTTTTCAATACAGTCCAAGTGAATGGGCGAGTAGGTTCGAAGGATAGATCACGTTTCCATTTTATCCATTCTAGGAACTATAGCAATAATTTAATAAAATTACAAACATATATGTTACTGTCATTAAAAAATCCATTTGATATACATGAGTAGATATAAGGTTTCGACAAAAAGCCCACTACATAACGGTTAGAGACGAAGTGAAATCTGAGACTGGAAAATGATGGGAAACCAATGTGTGATCAACCTTTTTACATAAACAATCGACGAATGGATCTCATATGATTTCGCCGAACTATGGTTCATTCTCGTCTGAAACCCCATACAGGGATTTTAGTCTCATTCCTCCCGAATTCGAATGCACTGTCGTACCCATTTCCGGTGATCATGCAGGTTGATACACTTGGCATATGATGTGAAAATGGGTGGTGAGGTCGAATAACTAACTTTAAGGAATATTGGTGTACTTCAGGAAATGTTGTAGGAAATGCACAGATACTTCGTCATACTTTCAATATTTATTATTGTACCGATGACACAGTTAACCTGATGATTTAGTTGCAATCTCCGAAATTTCGCAGTAGACACATTCACGAGGACATTTTGTCCGATAAGTTAACGTTTTCTACTATACAATTAGATACAATTAAATCGTAAGTGTACGACAAAAACTGGAAACGAACACATAATGGGGAGGGATGCAATTGTATAAGGGCAGTGTCTTTGAGTACCGCATAAGTGACAACGGGTTTAACTATGTAAAGATATTAGAAATGGAAAGACCACATGAGGTCTGTTGTAGGTAAAATTAAGATGCAGTCTAAGATGAGACGGTAGGATACCGGGAAATTATAATATACCTACAAATTAGATTGCATTGAGAACCCTTTATGATACGTACACACTAGTATGAGACATACTTAAATATTGCACACTCACATAGAACCCAAATCTGGCTAACGGTAGACATTGAGAGTGTTCAAAGGAGGTTCGTACAAATGGTGGCTGGATTTAAACTTCCTGACTGATTAAAACTGTGTGCCAGGCCGAGACTCGAACTCGGGACCCGAGTTCGAGTCTCGGCCTGGCACACAATTTTAATCTGTCAGGAAATTTCATATAAGCGCACACTCCGCTGCAGAGTGAAAATCTCATTCTGGTGGCTGGATTGTTTGCGTGGGGATAGCTGTTAACATAAAGCTTGAAAAATTTCAAACTCCTACGTATCTCTCTCGCAGAACTCGCATGGAAAAATAAGACAGATACCAGTTCTCAGTTTACCTTTCCACACTCCATTCAAGAATGAAACGGCAATAAACCTTAGTACTGGACACAAAAAATTACTCTTTATAATGAATATTATAGTGATGCGTCAAGTGTCGATATAGATGTAAATTGAGATGTCTTTACGATGTCAGACATGAGAAACGAACTTATCCGTTATTAGCACGTAAAGTGCCATGAAAGCATACCCTTTCCAGCGTACCGTCCTTGGGAGTGTACTGCAGTTTTATCTGTTTGACTTAACGAATACGTAACACCATGGTGTTCAAAAAGACAGAAAGCTTTATAAAACGGGCTCATAATACATTCTACATAAATGGTATGCCATGCCCTATTACCACGCATATTAATTATGTGAAATATTTTGTTCTCAGCGAAAGAAACAAACGTCCAGATGCGCCAAGAAATCCTCGCGCTAACCATACGTACTTTCCTGAAAACAAAGACCTCTGCCTCGAGTGCGAGCTAATGTATCTTTAGAGTGTGAGATTACTCAGCATTAAGTCGACCTGAAAATATTGTGTAGGAAAGTCTTCCTTTCTGCTTATTGTGGCTCATAAAGGAGTAAGTATGTGCACGCAGGCTGTCCAGTGAGTCTTGAAAATTCAAATTACCATCATATGTGCGTCGCTGTATCTATATGCTACATTAATATTTTTTTAGGCGTTGCTCTTCAGTGAAATTTTTGGTAGCTTAGGCACCAAATAAATTTGCTGTACGTACGTTTTTTGCGTCATAGCGCTTACGACTAATGCAGTCGTTATCAGCGGTCACTAAAGGATTATGTAATGGAAATCAAGATTAATTTTTTGGTATAACATCTCGTCTCTGACAAGGTAATTAGAAACGCAGTGAAAATAAATTTATGAGCGGATTGTGGATTTACTAGAACGCAACATTTTATCTTCGATGGATAGTGATCGATTGATGTAGTGGTAGTGTCAGGCGTGCTAAGAGCAGTACGTTACGAATCTCCTATAGGTCATGTTCGTGGTAGACGATAATAATACTTAACTCTTAAGTTTTTTCAGGTCGTACAATTATCTAAGGTCTGTACGTAAAGCGTTTATCTGGCTGATTGTTTAGGCTAATACCAGGAACTGCTACTGGGATTTTGATACTGTCTTTACCGAATCACGAGGAAGCTTTGTGTATATAATTTTCAGATGAGTAGCTAATCAGGACGTATCAGGACGCAGATTTCGACACCTCGTTGTGACATTTCCTAAGGTTATGAACTCGAAATTGTGATGTTGTTTTGTTGTTGTGGTCTTCAATCCTGAGACTGGTTTGATGCAGCTCTCCATGCTACTCTATCCTGTGCAAGCTTCTTCATCTCCCAGTACCTACTGCAACCTACATCCTTCTGAATCTGCTTAGTGTATTCATCTCTTGGTCTCTCCCTACGATTTT
Organism: Schistocerca cancellata; assembly: GCF_023864275.1. Taxonomy (NCBI): domain Eukaryota; kingdom Metazoa; phylum Arthropoda; class Insecta; order Orthoptera; family Acrididae; genus Schistocerca; species Schistocerca cancellata. Next base: position 497,880,161 of record NC_064631.1, on the reverse strand, counting down.
TACCCTCCACGCTGCCCTCCAATACTAAATTGGTGATCCCTTGATGCCTCATAACATGTCCTACCAAACGATCCCTTCTTCTGGTCAAGTTGTGCCACAAACTCCTCTTCTCCCCAATCCTATTCAGTACCTCCTCATTAGTTATGTGATCTACCCATCTAATTTTCAGCATTCTTCTGTAGCACCACATTTCGAAAGCTTCTATTCTCTGCTTGTCCAAACTATTTATCGTCCATGTTTCACTTCCATACATGGCTACACTCCATACAAATACTTTCAGAAATGACTTCCTAACACTTAAATCTATACTCGATGTCAACAAATTTCTCTTCTTCAGAAACGCTTTCCTTGCCATTGCCAGTCTACATTTTATATCCTCTCTACTTCGACCATCATCAGTTATTTTGCTCCCCAAATAGCAAAACTCCTTTACTACTTTAAGTGTCTCATTTCCTAATCTAATACCCTCAACATCACCCGACTTAATTCGACTACATTCCATTATCCTCGTTTTGCTCTTGTTGATGTTCATCTTATATCCTCCCTTCAAGACACTGTCCATTCCGTTCAACTGCTCTTCCAACTCCTTTCCTGTCTCTGACAGAATTACAATGTCATCGGCAAACCTCAAAGTTTTTATTTCTTCTCCATGGATTTTAATACCTACTCCGAACTTTTCTTTTGTTTGCTTTACTGCTTGCTCTATATACAGATTGAATAATATCTCGGACAGGCTACAACCCTGTGTCACTCCCTTCTCAACCGCTGCTTCCCTTTCATACCCCTCGACTCTTACAACTGCCATCTGGTTTCTGTACAAATTGTAAATAGCCTTTCGCTCCCTGTATTTTACCCCTGCCACCTTTAGAATTTGAAAGAGAGTTGTAAGAGGTCCGAGCAGATGTAATTTCGATGTATTGCTCATCCGCTGCATGCGATATGCAAGGATAAGAGAATCGCTGACCAGAGAGCAGTGTTGACTGCAGTACGAACTGTGTAGCTGTAGCAGTAAGTTGTTAGTAGTCTGGAGTCTGCTCTGGTCTGGTGTGGTCTATCGTGTTGCCTGGTCGGTCGCGGTGCAGCGATGCCGGAGCCTGACTATTATTGTATAAGGTAAAAAGCAGCTTCGCGCATATGTAGTAATGTTATCTCAAGTCGCATGTAAATGTTTTAAAACTCTCGTAATAATAATCTTCCTCATAAAAAGTAACTTTTAACAACCATTCATATCAATTTAAAGAATGTACTAATCTCCCATCCATGATCATCCCGATTATTGCAATAGAAAAATCAGTTGGTCCCTTTCATAAATGACAGATAGGTCGGCCAGCATTGCACAGAGCTGTGCCGGAAAAAGTTATTGTAAGAGCATATATATCCGGCGACTTCATTGAGGTAAGAATTCTTTCCTTTTTGTATTAGGAATGATCTTTCAGGGCCATGACGCAGCACTGCTGTCGTCCAAAATTTACCAGGTTAAATTCACAGTGAATTATTGAAAAGTCATAAGTGAGCGACAATTTAATTGAGAGGTTTGTTACATTGTTTTATTACCAGGTTACTGAATTTATTGTTTTTATTGGGATGTTATACTGAATGTGAACGACATAATTATAATTTTTACTGTTGAGAGGTTAAGGAATTTTTCTGTTTTGAGGTTACGCTAAATGTGAATGAATTTTAAGCTTAGATTAAATGAGAAAGAATTTTGTAGGGAAGTAACAAATGAGAAAGAATTTTGTTTTGAGGTTACACTAAAATTAGAATAATATCCATAATATTTATTTTTATTATTTTGTGGGGAGGTTACACTGTCCATTCCGTTCAACTGCTCATCCAACTCCTTTCCTGTCTCTGACAGAATTACAATGTCATCGGCGAACCTCAAAGTTTTTATTTCTTCTCCATGGATTTTAATACCTACTCCGAATTTTTCTTTTGTTTCCTTTACTGCTTGCTCAATATACAGATTGAATAACATCGGGGAGAGGCTACAACCCTGTCTTACTCCCTTCCCAACCACTGCTTCACTTTAATGTCCCTCGACTCTTATAACTGCCATCTGCTTTCTGTACAAATTGTAAATAGCCTTTCGCTCCCTGTATTTTACCCCTGCCACCTTTAGAATTTGAAAGAGAGTATTCCAGTCAACATTGTCAAAAGCTTTCTCTAAGTCTACAAATGCTAGAAACGTAGGTTTGCCTTTCCTTAATCTTTCTTCTAAGATAAGTCGTAAGGTCAGTATTGCCTCACGTGTTCCAGTATTTCTACGGAATCCAAACTGATCTTCCCCGATGTCGGCTTCTACTAGTTTTTCCATTCGTCTGTAAAGAATTCGTGTTGAATTGTGATAGAAATAGCATAAAACAATAGTGTGAAATTTTTCTGTCAAAAGCTATTACGACAAAGGAAACGCTGTGTTGTAATAATGTGCGCTTTTGTTATTATCTTTGCCAGTCTGTTTCAACTACAACTGAACAGATTGTTTCTGACATATTATTTCTCTTATTTGTACACATAAAATTTAACAAGGAATTGCACACACAACAAGGTGCTATTTTGTCTTGTTCCACCCATTTGGTCGTAACAGAAAACAAATACGTTACGAAGAGTGTAGTTATGGCTTATCGACTTACGGTGTGATGTACTTCTACAGACTCTGAATCGTCCGAAACTTTGTAAGGCCGCTCATCTGCATATTACAGCTATACGAAATATTGTCGCTAAAGCTACTGTTCTTACTGGTCCAGCAGTTGGAGAGATCTCTCTCATACTCCGTGTACCAATGGTTCCCAATCTGGGGGTAAAATGACTTTTTTTGTTGTTTCTGTCTCGGAACTAAATTATAATTAAGAAATCATCACGATTATCAGTATTTCGTAAGATTGTAACAATGATAAAAAACGTTACCAGTAATTATTTATCTTTTCCTTTTTTCAAATACTATCATTAACGAGTGACTACGTTGTGGATGTTATATCTTGTGAAACTACTCTATGGACATCTTGACATGGTCGACTCACTATACACACAGTTCGTACTTTGTACCACACTTCTATAACTGACAGACTGAGGCACACATTTACCATAAGCTTAAACATTTCACGAAAACGCCTCCTTAGAGTATTACGCATGTAGTTCCCACGATAGACACAAATCGTTTCTTTGTTGACACGACTAAACGGACATGTTCCTGTGTCAACGAGCCCAATTGAAGCTATCGTAGATAAAACATACTGCGAGAAATAAAGCGAAACAGCGCACATTCACAAAATAACATACCACAGCATTGCGCATCATTTTAATTCTCTCAGCGGTTTTAACAGAAAACCTGTACATTGTTGTGCAATATATATATGTTATCGAGATTTTTGTGGACATTTCCCCTTTATTTACTGTATCCGTCCGATATTTGATTAGAGAATCTTGTAAAAATTGTCTAGATTTTTAACATGTCCCCCCCCCCTCCCCTCACCCCCGTACATACACACATCAAAAGAAGTTTTGCATCACCCGGGTTCTCAGAACTCCCGAAGACAGACGTTGACTGTGGATATTGTATCACAAACACAGTCCCTTTGACTGTTCAGAGATGTCACTAAACCCGCCCTTGCTGCACTCGCTGGACAGTGTGTCTAAGGAGTTCAGCCTGATAGATCAATAGTGCAACCATATCGGCAGTGTATTGGAGAGGCATTCGTCTTCATGGACGACAATTGGTGCCCCTGTCTTGCACATCTTGCGAATGATAACGACATAGCTCGACTACAGAAAATGGTTCAAATGGCTCTGAGCACTATGGGACGTAACTTCTGAGGTCATCAGTCCCCTGGAACTTAGAACTACTTAAACCTAACTAACCTAAGGACATCACACACATCCATGCCCGAGGCAGGATTCGAACCTGCGACCGTGGCAGTCGCGCGGTTCCAGACTGTAGCGCCTAGAACCGCTCGGTCACTCCAGCTGGCTCGACTAGAGAGGGCAGCATGTTCTCCAGATATGAACCTTATCGAATAAGTTTGGGATAGATTGAAAAGAGCACGTAACTCCACTGTCGATTAAAGTGGTTTATACAGTGTTATTATGCGTATTTAACTACAAAGTAATTGCTCTGTACTAATTAAGATATTCGAATTATCATAAGGAAAGTGGAAGTATATGATGTATATACTGTAAAGATTTAATAATGTTTAAAAATAATGAATCTTCATAAAATATGTATGCTCGTAAAAGAGAAATTGTACTTTGAACAGTGGTTCATTCTTAGGGGAGTTGGATTGTAAAATGGAGCCGGCCGCTGTGGACAAGTGGTTCTAGGCGCTTCAGTCCGGGACCGCGCGACTGTTCGGCGACTGCCTCGGGCATGGATGTGTGTGATGTCCTTAGGTTGGTTACGTTTAAGTAGTTCTAAGTTCTAGGGGACTGATGACCTCAGATTATAGGTCCCATAGTGCTCAGATCCATTTTGTACAATGGAAAAGGTGTAGGGAAACCCCTCCGCTACGGAAGGGGCTAGGCGCGCGGGAAAAGATGGATTTGGTGGTCAATCTGGGCGGCAAGAGTGAGAGAGAGCACACTACGCAGTCAGTGACCAGCACTTGTACAGTCAACACCGTAGGTGCCAAGAGAGGCATTCGGAAGCTGATTTATGTTGAAATTGCCATGGATGTGGTTTCTGCTGTAATATGGCGCTCTTGTACTATGGAATGGCTCTGAAATGGTTAATACGTCGCCAAGAAGAAATTTGAGAAGAGCCTTAAACTGCAAGACTGAGACCAGATAGCCGCCACCGCATGTCACCATTATTGCGTCACTGCTCCGCTAACTTCAGGAAATCAGATATGTATTGGAGTATGGACCAGTATATTTGAGTGTGTTTTTTCAATAATAATTTCAGTGATAAATATATTTGTTTGAACTTTGAAATTGCCCTGATCATGACACCTACGCACGGTCCTATCCCAAACGTGATAAAGGGCGAATATCCTGTTTCTAAATAATCAGTTATTAGTTTCTACTCTGAATGTGTCAAAGTTTCTGTGCTAAGGTGTATGAATGATGCTAGTTAAACCACCTGCATCACAGGTAATGAAAGAGGCTCATAATTAGAACTTTCATGAAACTTAAATTTGTAGTGGCTATTACTAGGAACTGTTACCTGAAGTTTCATTTGAAAATATTAATTGAGGAAATTGCTATATAGTATTGAAATATAAACAATTTAAAGTGGGGTTAGAAATCCACATTAGTGTAATGCAATTGTCTCTCAAATAGTTACAGAATTTACCTATAGAGTAAATGACAGTTTATGAGCCCCAGCTATTTTCTTTTCCACTAAGAGAAAGTCAAACTAAAGATTTTTTGTTGCTATTAAAAGAAATATTTGACATTGCTAATAATGAAGGCATAATAAATATAGGGGTGGGATTATTTAATTTAATTTGTGGTATGCATGTGTTACCTGAAATCGGAACTCTTTCCATGCCCAATTTCAGTCCAGTGTGTCTTTAGTAACATCTTAATGTTGAAATAGTACTGAATTTATTAACTTCTGCAATAGTAACTTTTATTGCTATGAGTGAAGAATTATTTCGTTCTCTATGTTTGCTGGTTTGTGTAAAAAGCTATCTAGTGCTAACCACTACATAGTTCGTTCGTTAGTTTTGTGCACCGATTGCACTGTTTAAAAGGAGCATTATTGGAATTTTCTTCAGCAATCCGCATTCATTTTTCTTCAAACGTAATGTTTCAAAGTATTATGCTTTATTAGGCTTGTGACCGTTTAGTATTTCATTTATGTAAACTTTGTTTCTTTCATTACTTACAAAATTAATGTCTTTCAGCTTTCTATTAACTGATATAGTCACGAAATTTATGTTCGATGCCCGGTCAAACCTCAAAATTCCTCCCAGAGCGAAAGCTTAATGTATGTTAAGGCCATATTTTGCACAACATACGCATAGGTGTTATACTTGGCGCCGCATGACAGGATGTTTTTTAGTTTCACTTACAGAGATAGTTCAGAACGCAAAAATTGAACTAAAAACAGTAGTAAGACGAGTAATGGATATCCAGCGTCACGAACTTGTAATATGTCAGGTTAAATAGTTAGTAGAAAGTTTCCCAGATTTGAAAGTTAAAGATATAGAATAGTAACTAATTAAAAATGCATGCTAAAATGAAAGTAGACCAGGACGAGCGGGAGGGGAAAGTACAGAGTATATCAGGTGGCAGTAGTTCGCTAGATGGAAACATAAATGACGCCACGAGACGGCAGCTGGCTTACGTGGAGTATCATACACACGTAAACGATCAGATTCAAATAATGAATTTGTCGTAAGTGAAAAAAGACAGGAAAGAGAACACGATAGAAGACAGTGGTTATATCAACGAATCGATGGATATGTTTAATTCATCGAAGGTCAGAAGTGAAACAAGGGAGTCGCGAGGAACTGAATTTGAATATTAGGACGCATTAGAACAGGAAAGTGAAAACCACTAGATATGACCGAATGGTTAAAAATGCTGGCTGCACTGATTTCAGAAAAAGGTTGGAATATTAACAATCAACTTGCTGTAGCAACAGTAGCAACATTAACAAACAAATTGCAGCTCAGAGTAGTTACATTAACAACCAAATTAAAACACTTGAGAAAACACAAAAGTAAGCAAATTGAAATGCTAGGGGTTAAGAACAGTAAACAAATTGATGAAGTAAATTCAAGGGTAGGTGTAGTGAGCAAAGCAATTAAAGATTTAAAAAGTGAAATAAATATTATTAATAGTAATGTTGTCACAATGCAAGGACAAATTGAAGAAATTAACGATCGATTTGACACCGAAATAATGGAAATTCAAGATAAAGTAGAACCTTTGGTAATAACTAAAGTTAACGAAAAAGTGTTCGGTCTCAAAACCGAAGTAATAGCTAAATTCTTGACTGAGTCTGAAAGACAACTGAGCAAACAATTAGCAACGTGTGAACAGAAATGCGAACAAAACACTTCGCAAATTAAAGGCAAAATGTCCGACCTTGAACGAAAGATGAGGGAAAAACCAAATTATACAACAGAAAGAATAAGTTATAGTAAATTACTAGAGGGCAAAGAAGGTTTCAATCCAGAAAAAATACATAACAGATGGCATCCTTTAGACTTTTTGAAAAATTGCGAGAGAAATTTTCCTAATTACTTGACAGATCAAGAGAAAATTAATGTAGTGATCAGTGCTTTAACAGGTGACGCGAAAAGATGGGGACAAAATCGAGAAACGGACCATATGTCATTCGAAGGGTTTAAGCAAAACTTTATTGAGGAATACTGGTCGGAACAAAAGCAGAATTATTTATGGCAAGAATTTATTATAGCCAGACTATACGATAACAGAGGTAGGAACTCTACGAAAGAATTCTGCGAAATGTGATACACGAGACTGACCCATTTAATAACCAAGCGAAAATCCGAAATAGTGTGGGAACTTTGGGAAAAAACTCCCAGAGGTTTCGAAACAATATGTGGGAAGTAACCACAAAAGCGTCTCCTAGTTTTTAGAGAGAGTAGAAGACGAAGATCACTGGAGAGGGAACCATGACTATCGTCAAAACAATAATAACAATCGAACAAAGGAAAATCATGAACAGACCGAATAAACTGGAAACGAACGTTACCGAATAAATACAATACAAAGACGTAGAGGCAGAGGACGCGGTAACGTGTAATTTTTCGGAAGGGTATTTGTACCGCGAAACATTCAAAATAGAGATGGTACGGAAAACTAAGACGCGCGTGTATTACGGGCCAGATTCGCACCGACAACTATTTTGGGCCCAAACTGGAGAAACCATACTGGGTTAAGAAGAATTAATGCAAAACACGAGCTAACGGTAGAAACCCATCACGAGTCGGTGTACACGAAATGACAGGTGCGGACATATATGAGACACGCACGCACGGGCTACAAAGCGACAGGCAGCAGCAAGCGCACTAGCCCATAGAGTGCTTTGAACCTTGTGGAGCGATCAGCTGGCTGCTGTGAGACTGAAATAGCTGCAATAAAAATAGATGACGTGGTGAAAGAGGTCCGTGGAACTGTTTCATTGGAGAATATCACCGAGACATACAAAAAGTCGGACATGTTAATTAGTAGGAGTGAAAAGGGGGATATGTTGTGTGAAAAGGAGTTGTCGAGCGAAAAAGAAGGGGATGATGTAATTAACAGTTTGAAGCAATTTGAACAGGGAAACGTTGAGGAAATTATACGGCCAAAAAATGTGATAGAAGAAGGAAATGTTGGAACAAAGACGTTATTCGTAGGTAGAAATTAGGTGGAAATAGGAAAGCCGCGCAAAGTGCGCGTGTAGCAGATTTAGAAGAAGTTAGAGAAAAGAAGGCGCCGCACGAAGTACGCGAGATGCCATTAATAGGGAAAGTGGTGTAGGTCCTATCCCAAACATGCTAAAGACCGAGTATCATCTTTCTGAACAATCAGTGATTAGTGTCTACTTTGAATGTGTCAAAGTTTCAATGCTAAAGTGTGTAAATGATGCTAGTTAAACCACCCGCTTCACAGGTAATGAAAGAGGCACATAATTAGAACTTTCATGAAACTTAAATTTGTAGTGGCTATTACTAGGAACTAATTTCTGAAGTCTTATTTGAAAACATTAATTGAGGAAATTGCTAAATATTATTGAAATATAAACAAATTAAAGTGTAATGCAATTGTCTCTCAAATAGTTACAGAATTTACCTATAGAGTAAATGACAGTTTATGAGCCCCAACTATATTCTTTTCCACAATGAGAAAGTCAAACTAAAGATTTTTTTGTTGCTATTACAAGAAATCTTTGACATTGCTAATAATGAAGGCATAATAAATACAGGTGTAGGATTATTTAATTTCATTTGTGGTGTGCATGTATTAGCTGAAATCAGAGCTCTTTCCATGCCCAATTTCAGTCCAACGTGTCCTTAGTAACATCTTAATGTGTAATTAGCACTGACTTAATTAATGTTGGCAATAGTAACTTTTATTACTATGAATGAAGTATTATTTAGATCTGTATGTTTGCTGGGTTGTGTGAGAAGATATCTACTGCTAACCACTACATAGTACGTTTGTTAGTTTTGTGCACCCATTGCAGTGTTTAAAAGGAGCATTAATGGAATTCTCTCCAGCAATCCACATTCACTTTTCTTTAAACTTATTGTTTCAAAGTATTATGTCCAATTAGGCTGGCGACCGTTTAGTATTTCATTTACGTCAACTTTGTCACTTTCATTACTTACAAAATAAATGTTATTCTTCAGGCTTTCCTGGCGATCTAATGATATTTTGGGTTGTCGGGTGTTCTGCCAGATATCAGCGTCGTACTTGCACGATATATCGGTAGCGTAACTCGTTAGCTTCGCCAGTTACGACCTGAGACTACTCCTAGAGTGGACCTTGTCCAATATTTATGTCTGTGGCCTTCCCCCTTCAGCAGGTGCTCTCTCTGCGGTCCGCGCCCACTCGCTGTTATCTTCTGGGGCATTGCAGTTCCCTTTTCCGTCCGCTCCAGTCCTGAGTGTTCTCTTTGCTATCAGCGCCCTTCAGACACGCTCCTGAGTGTTCCACCTTCGGTCTGGTGCGTTTGGAATTCCGTCTACGGTACCAGGCATTCCCCTGTGGTCCTCTTCCGCTCACTATGATTTGCTGGAGCGTTTCCGTTGCATTTTCGGTCCACTGCGGTTCTAAATGTTCCGTCTGCGGTCCGTGCCCGTCAGTCCTTACCCTGGGCGTTCCATCCCCGGTCTGGTGCGCCTGGAAGTCTGTATGGGGATCGTTCTCCTTATCCACGCCTTCAGTTCTTCTATTTGTGGAGTGCTGCAGCTGACCCTTGTTTCTTCAGTAATTCCAAAGCAGAATCCCAGGCTCTACATAGCTGGTACCCCATGTCACGGTTCATGAAATTATCGGTCGCTTTTATCTCTATTGACTCCCTTATAACACTGTCCCAAAATCTGGGCATCTGTGGTAGAAACTTGGTTTCTTCATAATTCATTGCATGACCTAGTTATAGGCAGTGTTCAGCAATGGCTGATTTTGTTGCCTGCCTTAATCGGGTGTGCCCCTGATGTTCCTTGCACCTGATATCTACTGTTCTTGTCATCTGGCCAATGTAGGACATGCCACATTGACAAAGTATATTATAAATCCCTGGTTTCCGTAAACCCAGGTCGTCCTAGACATTTCCTACCAGTCCTCCGATTTTACTGGATAGACAGAAAACACACTTGATATTGTGTTTACGGAGTATGCTACTAATTGTGACAGAAATAGTGCCAGCACAAGGCAAATACACCACCTTCTTTGCTTCATATTGCTATGCTTCTGGAACGTGTGGCGTAGTGGCTGATTGTAGTGCCATCTCAATTTCTTTCAGTGTATATCCATTTTTGCATAACTCCGTTTTGAGATGCTCTATTTCTGTTAGTAGACTTTCTTGGTCTGACAAGGTACGTGCTCTGTGGACCAATGTCTTAAGAACACTGTTCTTCTGTGCAGGGTGGTAACAGCTGCTGGCCTGCAGATATAAATCAGTGTGTGTGGGTTTTCGATACACACTGTGGCCAATTGATCCATCTGCTTTCCTTTTTACTAGTACATACAGAAACGGAAGCTGGCGATTCTTCTCCTGTTCTATGGTGAACTTGATATTCAGGTGGCACGAGTTAAGATGTTCCAGAAACTCGTTGAACCTGTCTTTCCCATGAGGCCAGATAACGAAGTTGTCATCCACATACCTGAAAAAACATGTGGGTTTATACCTGGCTGTCTCTAACGCCCTCTCCTAAAATCTCTCCATGAACATGTTGGCAACCACAGGAGATTGTGGGCTACCCATAGCCACACCTCCAGTTTGCTCGTAATATTCGTTCCCATACAGGAAATACGTGGATGTCAGTGTATATCTGAACAGGTCCAGCAGAAGCCATCAAATTTTTCTGCAATCAGTTATAGTGATATACTTACACCTCCAGTTTGCTGGTAATATTGGTTCCCATACAGGAAATACGTGGATGTAGTGTATGCCTGATCTAGCAGAGCCCCATAAAATTTTTCTGCATCAGTTCTAGTGAGTCTCTCAGTGGGACTCTGGTGAACAGTGATACCACATCAAAGCTAACTGTTAGTGTTACAACGCCGGATCAGTCAATCTTACAGACTGTTGACCCTGAGACTTCTGAAGGGGCTGCTGTCCCTCTCCAGGGACCACGCGTTTGTCTGGCCTCTCAACAGATACCCCTCCCTACGGTACCGCTATGTGAATCGCTGAGGTTCCCATACAGGAGATGCGTGGATGTCAGTGTATGCCTGAGAGGGTCCAGCGGAGCACCATCAAATTTTTCTGCTATCAGTTCTGGTGAGTCTCTCAGTGGGACCCTGGTGAGCGGTGATACCATATCAGGGCTGGCTGTTAGTGTTGTAGCGCCGGATCAGTTAATCATGCGGACTGTTGGCCTTGGAGCGAGGTTGCGCCTGTGGTGCCGCTGTGTGTATCGTTAAGACACACAAGCCTCCCTACCAGTGGCACCTCCATGGTTCATACTTCACGGTATCGTAGATAAAACATTCTGCGACAAAGATAGTAAGACCGCGCATTTTCACAGTATAGCACAACAAGAAAACACAGCATTTTCATTCTCACAGTCGCTTTTAACAGAAAACCTGTACATTGTTGTGTGATATACATATTATCGAGATATTTGCAAACGGTTCCCCTCTATACATAATTTCCGTCCGAACGCCTATTACTGCACCATGTAAAAATATTAGGCTTTTTTGGAAACAACGTATTATGCCATTTGGAATGTCTGTTACTGCGTCGGGTGAAAATCTGAAGTAAATCGGTCAAAAACTTTTCAAAGTTTATGGAAATAACGTTAAACTACGTCTGGCCTTAAAAAGTACGCCTAGCATTGATTACCGCTACGAAAGACGTCTGGCCTTTGACACTTGGTGCTAGTCTTGCGATATCGTGGATGGTCGCTAGTAAAGTACTATCTCATTTAAGTAAGATCTTGACGAGCTTTCAAAGTGGAGTAAGGATTATAGTTGCTTCAAATGCTCAGAAGCGGAATTTGCCGCTCTTTTCGAGACTCAAAAACGTACACTCAAGTTCGTAAAAACAGAACACCTTGAAAGACAGGCCGCTCATATTTACAGGACCCACATTAGTATGTTCTACAGAAATGATTAGCATTTCAGTCACCTCGGTTCAGCACGTGTCCGCCATGGGCCCACCGATAACCTGTTCCGTGCGCCATGGCAGCGACGCGCTTAAGGCGCGAATGGCGTCCTGTGGTTTAGCCATCCATGCTGCATTCTGCTGATTACAAAATTCATCTGGAGTGATTGGGACTGGGCTATAGTGCTACATCCGTCACTTTACAATATCCCATTCATTTTCGATTGGCGACAAGTCTGGTGATCTGGCGGGCCAGGAGAAAATGTCTGACATCTTATGACACCAAGAATACACGTGTTCGTGTAGCAACGCGTGGTCGTGCATTGTGTAGCTGAAAAATGGCGCCAGGGGTGTTGTGCAGAAAGGGGATGGCTGTGGATCGTAGGATGTCATTGACGATGGTCACACTGGTAACAGTGACCTAGATACGCACCAACTGTGATTGTGGTTGTATCCAATAGCATCCCACACCGCAGGGCCATGATTTGGCACTGTATGTCTTGTGCGAATGCAGTGACCATGATGCCGCTCCCCCTCTCTTCAGCGAACCAAAATGTGGGGCCGGCGTGTGAGGCCGATCGGTTCTAGGCGCTTCAGTCTGGAACCGCGCGACCGCTACGTCCGCAGGTTCGAATCCGGCCTCGGGCATGGATGTGTGTGATGTCCTTAGGTTAGTTAGGTTAAGTAGTTCTAAGTTCTAGGGGATTGATGACCTCACATGTTAAATCCCATAGTGCTCAGAGCCATTTGAACCATTTTTGAACCAAAATGTTGCCATTAATTTCAAACAATCAGAACCTGGATTCGTCTGAAAACGTTATCTGTTGCCATTCCTATCCCCAATGACGTCTTTCCATACAGTATTGCCGTCTAGCGTGGTTCTGCACGTTCGTTAAAGCTAGGTGGAGATGTGGACGACGCGCGCGCATCTCGCGATGGATTGTCAGCCTTGATAGTTTACGATGTGTTACACTGTTTTACCGTTGCGCCAGAGTCGAGGAGAACGCAGATATGTCCTGCAATGTTTTATTTTTTTGGATGAGATGTCTTCTAGGGGTTGGTCTCGATGTTGCGAAATGACACATCTCGTTGTGTTCAACGGCCTCCATGAACCATTCGGCACATACCCGTTGCAGTGCCAAAACTCTTAGTCCCACACGAGCAGCAATTTCCCGGATGGATGCATCGCATTCTGTCGTGCCAATTACACTCCGTCTTTCTAACTCATTGATTTGACGATACGGTTCGCGCATACGTTTGCGACGCATGTTGAACGTCTGCGCAACTCAAACTTATCCATTACCATCAATTTACAGCGACATAGGGAGCCGCAGGCACGTTTACCGGTAGGTGGTGCTGCGCTTTGAAATCGATGTTGTGCTTGAAGTCGCCGGCCGACATTGTTCGAATGCTGATCATTTCTGCAGAACATTCTAACGAATGTGATCTATGAATAAGAAAGTCCTGTCTCTAGGCGTTCAAGGAGTTCTGGTTTTCTTTTTTCTGAAGATGAGTGTAGTATCTTAAACTGTAACGTCAGTGAGTCACAAGTGAAACCAGTCAACTAACACAAATACACGGCTGTTAGAATTTGGAGCGACATGGAATGGTCTAGTCGCATTGGTTCAGTCATAAGTTAAGTAGCTGGCATATTTCGGTTTATTGGCATGATACTGGGTAACTGAAATAAGTTTACATGGGATGTTAGTTACATATTATTTGAGCAACCTGACCTGGAATATTCTTGAGGCGTGGGTGGCTCGTGTTCCTGCCGTCATGTATTTTGCACCCTGTTTTTAACGTACTTCCATCTCACTACGTAAATTTAAATTACTACTGGCACTGAGTTGCTACTTTGCCTGACCGTGAGCGGCGTTAGTAGCGCGTATCTATATATCCCCTCTCGTAGCATCTTTGCTCGACTGCTATTACTTCCCGCTCGTTACCTGTTGTAAGATAGTTCGGATCGCTAGTTCGGGTCGCGAGTTCAGGTCTGCCAGTCAGTTGGAACGCGTCTGGAGCGCAGTCCGACAATGTGCGCCAAGTAGCCCGCGGAAGCCAATTTGCAAAGTTTCAGAGTATGTAAACCTTTCACAGTGACTACGACCGCCAAATGAAAGTATTTATAGCATCTATGCAGTCATTCATTCCGTGATCCATATGGAAATGGAAACGGAAGAAATCGTGGCGCGATGACTAGGACCTCTGCCGTGTACTTGAAATTGCATGTAGGTACACGTTGAAGAATCCTGAAACTTTTGGGCCTATGACTATGACAAAATGTTAGGAAGAAGTTCACGTTAACACGTCTGGTACGCCAAGTTGCGGTTTTGATCTAGTGTTTTGCATCATCGTCTTAGATGAAGATGATGATGATGATGGTGACGACGATGTAGTGGTGTGTGCTTGCGACAGTAATGTCTTTAGCGTATGGTCTTAGTGATCTCTTGTGCCCAGTCAAGAAAGCTTAACTTTCCATTTGTAGTACCAGAAGTTTGTAGGTCCGGTGGTGGAAGTATGGAAAGAATGGTTTATTGATAGTCACAGCTACATAACAAGCTGCAGGAAGAAACATTAGTACAGCTGGGAAGACGACTTAGATTCTAAACCGATGACAGAATATGCCACCTCGGTGATAGTAGATTTCCTGATAATGGTTTCAACTTCGTCTGTAAACAGATAGCGTAGAGACATAGCTACAAGAGCGCCATCTGTGTCTACCCTCTAATAGAAAATACTCACAGTCAGTATGGCGCAAACGTGTGAAGAAAGCAGGCAACACTGCCGTGGAAACACACTTGCTTCCTACAGCCAACTGAGCGCGGATTTGAAAGTGGTCAAACTGTGGCCTTCCAAGTGGTGGGATGATCCATGCTGAAAATTGCCACACAAGTTGGACTTGCTGTGTCAGTTGTGCAACGCTGCTGGTATCAGTGGTCATGTGAACATTCTCACGGCCGTACACGAGGTTCTGGACGTACAGACAGCCAAGACGCCGGCCCGGATCATCGTATTGTAACGGGATTAGTGGTAGATCGTACAGCTACCACAGCACATTTAAGAGGGTTTGTGAGCCCAGACGTGTCAACGCGAACTGTCGCAAACCGGTTACTAGCAGTGAGACAATGGGCACGCACACCTCCGACCCTTATACCACTCAGACCACAGCATCGTCTTGCAAAGTTGGCCGGGGTGGCCGGGCGGTTCTAGGCGCTTCATTCCGAAACCGCGCGACTGCTACGTCGCAGGTTCGAATCCTGCCTTGGGCATGGATGTGTGTGATGTCCTTAGGTTAGCTAGGTTTAAGTAGTTCTAAGTTCTAGGGGACTGATGACCTCAGATGTTAAGTCCCATAGTCCTCAGAGCCATTTGAACGATTTGAGCCATCGTCTTGCCTGGCTCCACTGGCAAGTGATCAGAGGATCACTTGGAAGATGGAATGAGGCGCGACGATCTTCAGCCATGAAAGCAGATTCTGCCTGCATGCAAGTCCTTTCCGCTTACGACGTAGCACTGTCTCGCAGAAGGCATTCGTCCAAGACACACTGGCCCCAAACCCACGCCTTATGGTCTGGGGTGCAATCAGCTACAACTCTCTATCACCTTTGGTGTCTTAGGAGGGGACGCTAACCAGGGCCCTGTACGTGCAAAATGTTGCTACACCTGTTTTGCTGTTCTTGCAACGGGAAGGTGATGTACTGTTCCACTCACTGCCCGTGAAACTGAACGTGCTGTGCAAGGCGTGCAGCAACTTTCCTGTCCGGCACAATCTCCGGACTTGAGTGCAGTCGGGCACGTGTGAGATATGATGTGACGAGAAGTGACTCGTGCGACTTATCAGCCAACAACTCTTAAGGAACCAAGGGAACAGGTCGAGCAGGCGTGGCATAACGTATCTCAGGACAGTACTCGCCATCTGTACAGTCCACTGAATACTAGAGTCAGCGCCTGCGTTGCTGCCCGTGGATGCACTTTCTAATACGAGGGTTTCATCAGGAGTCGATAAGTGGAACCACAGAACCACTTGTACAGTGATGTGTAGAAGTAATCATTTCATTTACTCCATAAGCACCGTTGCGGCAATGAATCTTGATTGAATTGGAAACCTCTAAATGGGTGTCTTATTTGTTTTTCGGTAGTATATCCCAGAAGCTGGCTGCAACATTCCATAAACATAGCCTCTTCCATTTTGTCGTGTCCGTTCTTTTCTAACTGCAGATCGCACAGAGCGAAATGGCACTTTGCCATTAGCATAAGCTTATAAGAAATATTGCCATTTGACTGTGAGTACAAGTCCTTATTTAGTGTAGCGCAGAAGTCGATCACTTCTTCGAAGTTCTTTCCCCCATGCAGGCTGGCGCAGCTACACCTCAAAGCCACACATCAAGCAGCAGCACGCATGAGAAAACACAGACCGGCGAGAATTTCGGAGGAGCTGGGTGCTACATAAAATACAGGCACAAGTTTCGCGTCTGCCTTCAGACCGGCGAGCGTACGTTAGGGAAAAGGCACCAACGTTCGCAAGCAAATAAACAGCTGTGAAGGCAAAGAAACTTTTTTTCCATAGTTCATTACGTTCGCTTATAATTTAAAAGTCTGTACAGCTGTCAGTAAATCGTATTTCTAAATTAAATATTTTTAAATTTGACTTTGGTTTCGTATCTCGCGTTTGCTCAATATTACGTTAATTAATCAGGAAAATAAGAATTTTTATTCGGAGGAACATACGCACCTGCTACACTCTTGTTGAGAAATTAACTGATTTCGAGGTAAAAATATTTTTCCGCAGCTACCTACCGACAATTTTATAATAATTGTGCTCCATTTTCCATTTAGCTTCCTCTCAAAAGCTTTTTCCAGCATCAGCGTCGACATGAGATCTTGTGGCCGACTGACTAAAAACGGCTGAGATATACAAATGGTATCAAAACATAATGCAACGGCCAATCCTAACCATTCATGAGGTTTTACATTATAACAACATATTACTAAGTTTATCTTTATACTTATTTCAATAAAACTATTTTTTTGAGTAAATGAAATAGTCTGACTACAAAGTACGTTATAGGTAATGAAGAAGTTCTCATGTATATGAAACATACACTCATGATGCGTTAAGTTGGAATAACCATTTTATTAGTTAAATTACCATTCTGAAGCAATACGCGTCTTTTTTCTGAGATACTTCACTTATCTTTCCTTTCTTTACCTTTCCTCCTCTTGACCTTGTACGATTTAAACGTACATATTCATGTAAGTGCGTAAGAACAATAATAACCGCAACACATATTTACCACATTATGTAATACTTTATTACTTTCCTGTTAATAACATCCTTTTCATGTGTTATTAATGGCTTTTGTAACGAAATGCGGGTAAGTATTACTACATGGACAGTAGGCCTAGTAACCTTGGACGAAGTCTCCTTAGCCGCCATTACTGTCATCTCACGAAGATCGTTACGAATTGTAGTAATTATTAAGAACCTACCTGCTATTTAATTTGTGAAGTCCGATTTACTAGTGTGAACAATATTGACCAATATAAGATATATTCGAAGCTGACACGGTCGTGAAAATAAGAAACCAACCAGATATTCCAGAAAC
Source organism: Schistocerca cancellata (assembly GCF_023864275.1). Taxonomy (NCBI): domain Eukaryota; kingdom Metazoa; phylum Arthropoda; class Insecta; order Orthoptera; family Acrididae; genus Schistocerca; species Schistocerca cancellata. Next base: position 497,862,323 of record NC_064631.1, on the reverse strand, counting down.
ATTTGTACAGTGTTTCGAACGAACTGAGGATTTTCTATCCATTGTCTATTTCACTCCCCAGTAGAGTTAAAACATGGAACAACACTCTCCAAGAATCAACGCAATGGTTTAACAGTATTGGCCTAATGAACGTAACTTTGTCCATAGATTTGAGCGTATGTCTCTCACAGTCTTACGATTTTACTCTCAATAAAGCTTTTAAGAACAGAATAAAGAGAGCGATATTATATTGTAGACCATTTAATGAATGGACAAAAAATCTGCAGTAAATAAGAAATTCGAAATTAAAACTGACACGTAACTCATATCCGTCTTTATCAAAATAATTTGGTAGGGGACATGACTGACAGAACGATACCAACATTTATAATCAAACTTGGGTCTGTTTTAGGATAAGTAGTAGGTGTTCGTGCGTCAGGGCATTTTTCCTAATTCTTCAAACACTTCATAGAGAGTATCAAATTCCAGATAGTGCAGATTTTCCGCATTTGTGTTAATTTCTCTCTTTTGAACTTCTACTCTCTGTTTGACGACACGAGCCCATAACAGTTACTAATGACAGAGAAATTTCATTAATTTTTGCATCCGCTGTCCTTGAAACCATGAAAAGAGAAGAGCAGAAAAATTATTAACCAGGGATCTCTCTATCTCTCTCTCTCACTCTCTCTCTCTCTCTCTCTCTCTCTCTCTCTCTCTCACACACACACACACACACACACACGCACACACAAACACACACACACACACACCAATTAGTCTATACAAAATTTACGAAAACATGTGATCATTGTCATAAACTGTACGTTTGCTAAATATTTTGTAGAAAAAAATTGCAACACCATGAAGGAGCTGTGCGACATAAACGAATGTTGGATGTGTTTCTACATATGAAAGATGATGTCTATTAAAATTTCACGCCAATCGTATAAGAGTGGCGCTTGTAAGACTTGGCCGGAATGCAGCCACTTTACATGGTTGTTGGCAGAGGTAGTAACGAGAATGTAAGATTGCAAAAAGAACGGCTCCGGACGTCCACGTGGGAGTACCGACAGGGAACACCATCATGTTTGGCGAGGCACTCTGGAGCATCGTTCTTCGCCTGGAGCAGGAATTTGAGCAGTAGTAGGCACCACAATGACACAAGGAATTGTAACAAACCCGTTACTTCAAGGACAGCCCGAATCACACGCCCTTTAGCGTGCATTCCACTGACCCGAAATCACAGCCGTTTGCGACTTCATTGGTGTCAAGCGAGAGCTCATTGGAGGGCAAGTTAGATGTCGGTTATATTTTCTGATGAAAGAGGGTTCTGCTTCGGTGCAAGTGATGGCTGTGTGTTGGTTAGATGGTAATTGAGGGCCTGTAACCAACATGTCTTCGTGCTAGACACACTGAACCACACCGGAAGTTATGGTCTGGAGTGTGATTTCGTTTGACAGCAGAACTATTCTCGTGGGTATCCCACTCACCCAGACTCCATATTTGTACGTCAGTCTGGTGGTCGATCTATTGTGCCACCACAGTATTCCATAGGGTGTTTTCCTACAGGATAAAACTCGCCCACATACGGCTGTTGTAAACCAACAGCCCCCACAGTGTATCGAAATATTGCCTTATCCCGTTCGATCATCAGATCTGTCTCCGATCGAGCACAAGTGGTACATCATCGAACGACAGTCCAGCGATATCCACAGTTAGCATTAACTGTCCACGTATTGAACGACCAAGCGCTCAGGCATGGAACTCCAGCCCACAGACTGACATCCTGCAACCGTGTAACACAGTGAATGAGCGTCTATATTCTTGCTTTCAACATTCCGCCTTTTACACTGGTTATTAATGTCCCAGCGTTTCTCATTTTCAGTATCCAGTCTAGCGCTTCCATTAACCTGTGATCTTGAAACGTGAATTACTTTAAAATGTTACCTAGACAAATGTGTTCCAGAAATTTCATTACTTTACATTAATTGTATTCTGGTGCTGCGATTATTTTTTCCGCGCGGGATTAGCCGAGCGGTCTGGGGCGCTGCAGTCATGGACTGTGCGGCTGATCCCGGCGGAGGTTTGAGTCCTCCCTCGGGCATGGGTGTGTGTGTTTGTCCTTAGGATAATTTAGGTTAAGTAGTGTGTAAGCTTAGGGACTGATGACCTTAGCAGTTAAGTCCCATACGATTTCACACACATTTGAACATTTGATTATTTTTTTCCGTCATTGTAGACAAACAATCTACAGCAAGACTGGATAGCACTGTTGGCAACACATCTGTCTCAAACATCTCGCTTGACCGTTGCCCAACGAGATTCAGATTACACATCACTTGGCATATGGGGCAAACACAGCTGTAGCAATCCGTTTCAACGAATAAAACCTCAAAAGCTGTTGGAAAAAGATTCATTAATCATTCAGTCACCATTACTGTCATAACCATGAATCATATCTTCAGGTGAAAAACAGGTAAACCTAAATCAGGTACAAAGTGTCTGTATGAAAATACTGTATTGTCAATTACCAGTTGAGCACTATGGACCATAAATTGTAATAAGACCCCCATAAGGGTAAATTACAGATGTCCCATACCTTCCCATTTGAAACTGGCGTATAAAGAAAGCACTACATAAAATCCTAAATAGAAAATGAAGACAATAACCAAATCCCACAAGGGGGATTCTTGTCCATTTCTTTTTATTCGGTTCTTGCCATCATGTTCTTGCGTCTTGCCCCGTGTCCTCTGTGATTTTGTGGGTGACGCGTGCGTTTTTTCTGTAGCCATTTCAAGCAGGAAAATAGGAGATGTCTATTATTTATGGTCATAGAGATCTAATCACAGCTTAAGGTACAAAGTTCTCACCTTGTAATTGCCACCACTGCACAATGAAGCAGCCAAGCTAAGATTAGTTCTAATAGTAAACATTGTGTCTTCCTTAGATTCATCCATTTTTCACTTGAATATGGGACTTGATGGCCACGAAACTAGTTGCGATGTATAAACAAAGAAACAAACATCGTCCGAACAGGCCTTGTAGGCCGAACGACACCGACCGGCCGCCGTGTCATCCTTAGCCCACAGGCGTCACCGGGTGCGGATTCAATGGCGCATATAGTCATTACACTGCTCCCCCGGCCGTTGCCGGTTTTCATCAACGGTGCCGCTACTTTTCACTCAAGTAGCTCCGCAATTGGCCTCCCTGGGGCTGAGTGCACGCCGATTGCTAACAGCACTCTGCAGACCCAGAAGGTGATGAATCCAAGTGCAAGCCAAGCAGCCGGTAGCTGTGGCCGAGCGCTTCTAGGCGCTTCAGTCCGGAACCGGGTGGCTGCTACGGTCGCAGGTTCGAATCCTGCCTCGGGCATGTATGTGTGTGATGTCCTTAGGTTAGTTAGGTTTAAGTAGTTCTAAGTTCTAGGGGACTGATGATCTCAGATGCTACGTCCCATAGTGTTGAGAACCATTTTTACTAGCCAAGCCGGGCAGCGTTTTGTGATACAGTGATTAATAAATCAATTTATGACACCTGATAGGGTTTTATTAGTTGAAGTAGGTTCAGATTAGTTTATGAGATACAATACGCAATGTTCCACTGCGGTACCAATATCTTAAGTTTTGACTGAACTAGGTATATCTCACATTGAGATGTGTGTGTGGTACACCTGTCCATTACCCACTATCACTTCTAGCCTCGTCCACAATTGTTTATATTAAAATAACGATAGAAATAACTGGCAAGTGTAACCATATCTAACTACATACAGAATATTGGAATAATTGTGATGAAGACCGAGACGTAATCCGAGTAGCGAATCAGCTAGTTGATCTAAATTCACGAGCTTCAGAAGCGAGAAGGATTCTCCACTGTCACAGAGTGAATCTGTGATGGCCGGGATAACGCGGGTCACTAGGAGATATCTACGATGTTGGGGAGTTTCGATAGGTGGCGGATAGATATCAGCTGCGTTGTCAGTAAAAGTACTGTGTAGCTTACAGTAGCGGACGCCTCCTTTCTGGCCCGGTGGAAGAGTCCAAAATGTCGTAAAAAGGCAGAGGAATAGTTGGACAAGATAAAGTTACGACGAATTGTAATAGTTAGGAGAGACTCAATTTTCTGGCAGATATAATTCTGCAAGTGTATCACATGGAGCTATCGACGGAATGTATTGTAATATCAAGTATATTAAAAATTCGTAAAGCTGATGGCGTGACGTCGTTGTCGCCCAGGACAGGCAACAGTGTGGGGGGATATGCGATTGCTCAAGAGAACGCTGCTAGAACTCGAATCGGCCGTGTTGCGAGAGACAGATTCATAGTTATGGCACGATATGTGGTTTTTTTTTTGCTTATTACATAAATAATATATTTGCAAGTCAGGTCACGTTGGAACTGAATTTGTTTCGTGATTAAAGTATTTTTTGATTTATAACAAATTCACCGTCTTAGTCACCCACAGACAATGCGCAAAGCTTATGCCAGTCAAGTTTCAGTTACTACATTGAACGTCGGTACGTTGGTGCCCTCACTATTCTAGTGTTAAGTCCCTCAACATTGTGACTATTGACGCTGACGGGCATTTGGTTGTGACAAGGGGAGTGGTCTGTTAATTTTAGTTTGTTGTGAAGGTGTCAGCATTGGATAAACGAAACTGACTGAGTGATAGGAAGGCCCACGTGTATGCAGACGTTTCAAATTATTGTAGAACTGCGGCAGATTAGTATTGTGCGTTCTGGCTTATCGGTAGTCTCGGGGCGAGGAAAAAATGTTGTGTTCACGAGAGCACTGGGAATTCTGATTGAAGAATTTGTAACTTCATGCAACTGCTCTAAGGAATGTATACCAGCGAAATTGGAGGTCACCGAGCCTAAACAATATATAAATGTTTCACAAAATTTGTTTGTGATTCATTTGCGGGTGTATCTGCTTCCTCACATTATTGTTTTCGTATCACATTCATTCTCAGAATTCACATGGTGTGCAACGGGGTGATAGCTGTCCTGCAGGTAAGATCAGGTACATTTAACAGGTAGGGAACGTGTGCTTGGATTTCGAAGACGCAGAACTGCTATCTATTACACACACCTACTCCTGGTACAGCAATTTTCATGTTGTACCTACTTGCTTAGGGTCATGACCTCTGTTATTCTGTCTCACAGCAAAACGATGCAATTTGTTTTGTTTGACACGAAGAAGAATAACGAGTCAAATTCAGGTACACACACACACACACACACACACACACACACACACACACACACACACTCCCTTCCGCTACTGTATCTGAGTATTGCTTAATGTCTCTCAGGATGTGCCATTTAATGACACTTCCTTTTCACCACGTTGTAACATAAATACCATTTTTTTCCAATTGGATCTAGCACCGACCTAATCTCCAGCTTTCTCCTGTGGTATCACATTTCAAAGGCTTCTACCCTGTGATTTTCTGAACTGTTCATCGTCTACGTCTCACTTCGAAATAAGACAACACGCCTTCAAAAAAGACTTCCTAAATCATATATTTGTCTGATGTTAACATATTCTTCTTTCTCAGAAACCCTGTCTTTTTTTTATTTTTTTATTTTTTATTTATTTATTTATTTATTTATTTATTTATTTTGTAGTCAGTCTGCGTTTTATATCCTCTCAACTTCGCCCCATTAGCTGCTCAAGCAGCAAAACTCACCTACTAATGTTTGATTACCTAATCGAATTTCCTCCGCGTCGTTCGATTTAATTCGATTACATCGCATTACATTTATTTCAGATGATGTTCATCCTAGAAACGCTTCTCAAGACAATATCGATTCCGTAGGACTGCTCTTCCAAGTCCTTTGCCATCTCTGACGGAATTTATGTCAGCAAACATGAAACTTTTAATTTCTTTTCCACTGAACTTTAATTATTTTTCCGTATTTATCCCTTATTTCTTTTACTGCTGCCTCAATGTACCGACTGAATACCATTAGGGATGGGTTACAACCCCATCTCACTCTCATCTGAACTACTACATTCCTTTAGCGTCTTCCGTTGTTATAAGTACATTCTTGTTTCTGTCCAAGTAATGAATAATCTTTTTACCCTGTATTTCAACAGTGCAACCTCCAGAATTGGAAACATGTATTACAATAAACATTGTCAAAAGCTTTTCCTAAATACACGAATATAATAACCATGTGTTTACATATTGCTCGCTTGTACCCTCACTGCTCCCAAATCGACACTGCTTTACCCTGAGGTCGGCTTCTACCAGTTTCTGCTTTTGTAAATAACTCGTCAGGGAGAGTCCATCACGAATCTTAGGGAAACAGAAAATTTATGAAAATTTCGGTGGACGTTCTTCACTTCACACCTAAAATACACTCCTGGAAATTGAAATAAGAACACCGTGAATTCATTGTCCCAGGAAGGGGAAACTTTATTGACACATTCCTGTGGTCAGATACATCACATGATCACACTGACAGAACCACAGGCACATAGACACAGGCAACAGAGCATGCACAATGTCGGCACTAGTACAGTGTATATCCACCTTTCGCAGCAATGCAGGCTGCTATTCTCCCATGGAGACGATCGTAGAGATGCTGGATGTAGTCCTGTGGAACGGCTTGCCATGCCATTTCCACCTGGCGCCTCAGTTGGACCAGCGTTCGTGCTGGACGTGCAGACCGCGTGAGACGACGCTTCATCCAGTCCCAAACATGCTCAATGGGGGACAGATCCGGAGATCTTGCTGGCCAGGGTAGTTGACTTACACCTTCTAGAGCACGTTGGGTGGCACGGGATACATGCGGACGTGCATTGTCCTGTTGGAACAGCAAATTCCCTTGCCGGTCTAGGAATGGTAGAACGATGGGTTCGATGACGGTTTGGATGTACCGTGCACTATTCAGTGTCCCCTCGACGATCACCAGTGGTGTACGGCCAGTGTAGGAGATCGCTCCCCACACCATGATGCCGGGTGTTGGCCCTGTGTGCCTCGGTCGTATGCAGTCCTGATTGTGGCACTCACCTGCACGGCGCCAAACACGCATACGACCATCATTGGCACCAAGGCAGAAGCGACTCTCATCGCTGAAGACGACACGTCTCCATTCGTCCCTCCATTCACGCCTGTCGCGACACCACTGGAGGCGGGCTGCACGATGTTGGGGCGTGAGCGGAAGACGGCCTAACGGTGTGCGGGACCGTAGCCCAGCTTCATGGAGACGGTTGCGAATGGTCCTCGCCGATACCCCAGGAGCAACAGTGTCCCTAATTTGCTGGGAAGTGGCGGTGCGGTCCCCTACGGCACTGCGTAGGATCCTACGGTCTTGGCGTGCATCCGTGCGTCGCTGCGGTTCGGTCCCAGGTCGACGGGCACGTGCACCTTCCGCCGACCACTGGCGACAACATCGATGTACTGTGGAGACCTCACGCCCCACGTGTTGAGCAATTCGGCGGTACGTCCACCCGGCCTCCCGCATGCCCACTATACGCCCTCGCTCAAAGTCCGTCAACCACACATACGGTTCACGTCCACGCTGTCGCGGCATGCTACCAGTGTTAAAGACTGCGATGGAGCTCCGTATGCCACGGCAAACTGGCTGACACTGACGGCGGCGGTGCACAAATTCTGCGCAGCTAGTGCCATTCGACGGCCAACACCGCGGTTCCTGGTGTGTCCGCTGTGCCGTGCGTGTGATCATTGCTTGTACAGCCCTCTCGCAGTGTCCGGAGCAAGTATGGTGGGTCTGACACACCGGTGTCAATGTGTTCTTTTTTCCATTTCCAGGAGTGTATATTTTATTACGTTATTACGTTAGAGACACAAAACAATATGGTGGTAATACCTGAACGATTGATGTTATTTGCTGAATTATATCATCTAATAGCCTCATCATCATTTAAAATGGGAATAGCTACAGTTTATGAGAAATGGCAGGAGCTGGTTGGCATAAGATTGATGACATCAGAGTGGAACCTCAAGTCGAAAAAAATAAAAGAAAAAAGAAAAAATCTTCCGGCTCAGGTGCCTAAAAGTTCACCGATAAAGTCTTGATTAAAGGCGAGTTGCAGCTAACGTGGAGAGCTGTGGAATAATTAATACACTGCAGCTTCTCACACCATGATCCCGACATCACTGTCTCAGAAGGTAATCTCTGCCTTCAGACGTAACAAAAGACAGAAACTATGGGAACCGGTGGTTTCACGGTGGAGTAGTTTCTGTCATCTAACTCTCTCCCCCTAGTCCCTTGTAAGTTATTCCCTGCCTCAAAAAAGACAATTCCTATGATCCTCTCCCATCTCATAGCCACTCTTTCCATTCATTCCTCATCAGGTGGATTATGTAAAGAATCTCATTACCTCTGAGTCCACTTAATTTCCAGCATCCGTCGGCAACATCTCACGTAATATTCCTTCGTTCTCTTCATTACTGGTTGTCACTCTTTCAGCGACCCGTACTCATCCCATTTTCAAAAAAGTCTTCGATAAATTACGTCCTAGCAGACCTGATAAAGCGAGGAATGCTGTTTTTGCCTGTTTAATTGCTTCTTATATACTCTGCTTCGTTCATCATTGGTTGGTTTCCTTCCTAGACACGGTCGCCACTTTCAACGTTTGGCGCTAATATCATTTCACGTGCTCCTCAATAGTGTCTTCTTTCTTTCGTTTATTCTCAGTCCATATTCTTTGCTACGTAGACTGTTCATAGTGTTCAGTAGGTCCTGCAATTATACCATATTTTCACTGAGGGTACCTCTGTTACTCTCGAATTCAATCCTTAACATCATTCCAAAGCGAACATTAATTTCGTTCCTGTTCCTTCCTACTATTAATGTTATTACAACGTTGTGTATGTAGATCAGTATGGAAGAAAGACTGTATCCCAGCCTCACGCGCTATTTAAATGGTTTTCTGTTCTTGTGGCTCGCTCTTACGCTCTTAGAACCAATGTATGTATTGTTAATATTGTGTGATACACGTTATTTCCTATAGGTTACACCTATATTTATGATAATGTCGAGATATTGTGTTACCAGTCGCTTCTTCTAGTTCGCAAAATCCTTTGAAAGGGTCCACATTTTTCTTAAGTCTTCTGTACGTTACCAAGCACAGCATCAAAAATTCCTCTCCGGGTGTTTCTTTTTTTTTACATCTCTTTTGTTCGCTTTTGTTCGTTGCATCTGCTCTGGGCGAACGTCGTAAGACATCCGTTTAAGCTCGTTGTTGATCTATTAACTCAGTTTTTTTCATTACAGAGAGCAGCTAACCCTCTGACCGAACACGGTGAGCTACCGTGTCGGCATTACTCAGTATCCTTTACCATTATTTTTAATTACATTTCCTGTCGCAAATCCGAGAGATAATTTAGGGTCAAGTTTAATAGTGATAATTAGTACAATAACTATTGTTGTTATTAGCAGGAGCTGGCTAGCTGCTTGTGCGACAGTTATCAGAAGGTATTTTAAACTTTTGTCATAAATGATTTCACTCTTCTGAAAGGAATGTTGTCTACCACTTCCGTCTCGTTAGATCGGAAATCTTCCGACATCTTGTCAAACTCCAAATATAGTACAGGATTCGGTATGTGCACCATATTGACACCAATTAATTTCACGTCAACAGGAAGCTCTTTCTTCTCTACTCGGGACTGAGTAGTAGCTATCGATTTTCAGTTTTACTCTTGACTGCTTTGTTTCTAATTTTACCAAATTCTATTTTGACTTTTCGATATCCTGAATCTCCCCTTCCGATGATCATCTCCTTGAAAATTTTTCGCATTTCTCTTGCAATATTCTGATGTTCCAGAAGTAGTTTGATGACAGTGATACTAGTCTGGCCCCAAAGAGACCGTTACTATTATAACAACGTTAGGAAAAACTATCCAATACAAAGTGCCACATTATATGACGAATGAGGTTTGTGACATATACTCACAAGTTTGTGGAAATAGCACTGCATTAAAGTAACTTCAGATCTTGTCAGTACTTGCATGGGTGGCTGTGTGAGTGCTTGCCGTTGGTTCTTGGACTCGCAACTCACAGAAGTGGCGTCCAAATAAAGGACTTGCACAAGATAGTGTGGTATATAGCATTAGTAGTTATTATTACTTGCAAATGTAAAACAAAACTGACTGGAGATCAATAAACAGTTTCAGACGTACTACACAGACTGAAATCTCTGTGTGTAATAATATAACATTAATGGACAGACATAGTATCAAGCGTCGCACAAGGTCGTCTGTTACCTTCATTACACATACAATATTTACACTAATAAGTTTCGTCTGCGATCATTTGCGGACGTCAGATGCCTCTCGTATTTAGCGACAGTAGTTCGAGAGCAGTGCAATATTGGATCATGAAAATCACAGCTCTCCACTACACATTTCAGTGGTGCAATCGCCTTTCAAGACGATAATTCTCGAGTTCATCACTTCCACATCGTGAACACCTTCCTACGGCAGGAATTCCCTGTGCTGTTTGCTCTTATGAACGTGATCCACAATGACTTGGGCCAGTAGAAACTTGCACTGCGTCACCGCAGAGATGTGAAAATAGTTTACTAAAAGTATCTAAATTCAAAATGCAACTACTTTGTTATTTTTTCTATTAGAAAAGTGAAACCTGGTTGGTAGGTACTCAGAGAGCGCACAGGATAAGATTACGATTGTGGATGGGGCCGTAAACAGTTACTGTGAGTTGCACAGTCAAACACACAACTACACTCCTGGAAATTGAAATAAGAACACCGTGAATTCATTGTCCCAGGAAGGGGAAACTTTATTGACACATTCCTGGGGTCAGATACATCACATGATCACACTGACAGAACCACAGGCACATAGACACGGCAACAGAGCATGCACAATGTCGGCACTAGTACAGTGTATATCCACCTTTCGCAGCAATGCAGGCTGCTATTCTCCCATGGAGACGATCGTAGAGATGCTGGATGTAGTCCTGTGGAACGGCTTGCCATGCCATTTCCACCTGGCGCCTCAGTTGGACCAGCGTTCGTGCTGGACGTGCAGACCGCGTGAGACGACGCTTCATCCAGCCCCAAACATGCTCAATGGGGGACAGATCCGGAGATCTTGCTGGCCAGGGTAGTTGACTTACACCTTCTAGAGCACGTTGGGTGGCACGGGATACATGCGGACGTGCATTGTCCTGTTGGAACAGCAAGTTCCCTTGCCGGTCTAGGAATGGTAGAACGATGGGTTCGATGACGGTTTGGATGTACCGTGCACTATTCAGTGTCCCCTCGACGATCACCAGTGGTGTACGGCCAGTGTAGGAGATCGCTCCCCACACCATGATGCCGGGTGTTGGCCCTGTGTGCCTCGGTCTTATACAGTCCTGATTGTGGCGCTCACCTGCACGGCGCCAAACACGCATACGACCATCATTGGCACCAAGGCAGAAGCGACTCTCATCGCTGAAGACGACACGTCTCCATTCGTCCCTCCATTCACGCCTGTCGCGACACCACTGGAGGCGGGCTGCACGATGTTGGGGCGTGAGCGGAAGACGGCCTAACGGTGTGCGGGACCGTAGCCCAGCTTCATGGAGACGGTTGCGAATGGTCCTCGCCGATACACCAGGAGCAACAGTGTCCCTAATTTGCTGGGAAGTGGCGGTGCGGTCCCCTACGGCACTGCGTAGGATCCTACGGTCTTGGCGTGCATCCGTGTGTCGCTGCGGTCCGGTCCCAGGTCGACGGGCACGTGCACCTTCCGCCGACCACTGGCGACAACATCGATGTACTGTGGAGACCTCACGCCCCATGTGTTGAGCAATTCGGCGGTACGTCCACCCGGCCTCCCGCATGCCCACTATACGCCCTCGCTCAAAGTCCGTCAACTGCACATACGGTTCACGTCCACGCTGTCGCGGCATGCTACCAGTGTTAAAGACTGCGATGGAGCTCCGTATGCCACGGCAAACTGGCTGACACTGACGGCGGCGGTGCACAAATGCTGGGCAGCTAGCTCCATTCGACGGCCAACACCGCGGTTCCTGGTGTGTCCGCTGTGCCGTGCGTGTGATCATTGCTTGTACAGCCCCCTCGCAGTGTCCGGAGCAAGTATGGTGGGTCTGACACACCGGTGTCAATGTGTTCTTTTTTCCATTTCCAGGAGTGTATATTTTTCTAAGAACCACTTATTTACACATTGCTTTGATAGATAAAACTTAGACAAATCGGCTGAAGGCCTAGTTAAAGAAAACTTGAGATCCTCTCTGGGCTGGAGGCCCAAAACGAAAAGCAAAAACAGGATCTGCTGAAGGCCTGCTATAGAAATCAAAAGCAATTAAAAATAGAAGGTAATTTTTTAAAACAACATACAATTCGAAACAATTAGCGGTTTAAGGCCTACATTGCACGTCTAAAGGACAATTATCATTAAAACAAATTAATAAACAATTTCTCTAACCGAGAAATTTCTTTTTCAACTTACAACAGAACGGCCGAAAGCCTGATTAACCAAATATTAACGTACGGCACGGCTGATGGCTACAAACAAATATGAAACAACGACTGAAGGCTTGAACAACAAGTCAGACAAACATGATAAAAGAAACCGCTTTCTTCGTATAAAAAAATTTCCTTTAAGAATACACGCGGCTGAATGCCTTATTAAAAGGGCTTCAAGTAAATCCTCGGCTGAAGGCTACACATAACACATCGAGCAACTAAAGACTTAGGGCCTGGATTACAAACAATTTCAGATAGGAAAAACTGTAAGGAAACAATTTTTTTTCAAATAAAATTCATCATCAAAATTATAATTTAAAACGGCTGAAGGCCGTTATGGAGAATTTAAAAGAACTGAATTAATACACGGCCAAAGGTCTCGCATAATACTTCAAACTAAAATGAAAATCACAATCTAAAACAAACTGAACCAGTGGTGCTCAGACGAGTTCCAAGGGTCGGCCTGAGAAGGTAGCTCAAACGTAAGGTGAGGTGAGACAGGCAACCAAGGGTTGAAGTTAAATAATCGGATAGCAGCCGAAACTAAGGATGGTCCAAGGACCGACCAACACTTTAACCAAACCCCTTCTGTCCGACCAACAGCTCAACGATGGAAAATATAGGCCGAGGACGAGCACTACGAACTGCACTGTTGTTGTTGTGGTCATCAGTCCTGAAACTCGTTTGATGCAGCTCTCCATGCCACTCTATCCTGTGCAAGCTTCTTCACCTCCCAGTACCTACTACAGCCGACATCCTTCTGAATCTGCTTGGTGTACTCATCTCTTGGTCTCCCTCTACGATTTTTACCCTCCACGCTGCCCTCCAATGCTAAATTTGTGACCCCTTGATGCCTCAGAATATGTCCTACTAACCGGTCCCTTCTTATTGTCAAGTTGTGCCACATACTCCTCTTCTCCCCAATTATATTCAATACTTCATCACTAGTTATGTGATCTACCCATCTAATCTTCAGCATTCTTCTGTAGCACCACATTTCGAAAGCTTCTATTCTCTTCTTGTCCAAACTATTTATCGTCCATGTTTCACTTCCATACATGGCTACACTCCTTACAACAGCTTTCAAAAACGACTTCCTGACACCTAAATCAATACTCGATGTTGACAAATGTGTCTTCTTCAGAAACGCTTTCCTTACCATTGCCAGTCTACATTTTATATCCACTCTACTTCGACCATCATCAGTTATTTTGCTCCCCAAATAGCAAAACTACTTTACTACTTTAAGTGTGTCATTTCCTAATCCAATTCCCTCAGCAAAACCCGACTTAATTCGACTACATTCCATTATCCTCGTTTTGCTTTTGTTGATGTTCATCTTACACCCTCCTTTCAAGACACTGTCCATTGCATGCAACTGCTCTTCCAAGTCCTTTGCTGTCTCTGACAGAATTACAATGTCATCAGCGAACCTCTGAGTTTAAATTTCTTCTCCATGGATTTAATACCTACTCCGAACTTTTCTTTTGTTTCCTTTACTGCCTGCTCAATATACAGATTGAATAGCATCAAGGATAGGCTACAACCCTGTCTCACTCCCTTCCCAAACACTGCCTCCCTTTCATGTCCCTCGACTCTTATAACTGCCATCTGGTTTCTGTACAAATTGTAAATAGCCTTTCGCTCCCTGAATTTTACCCCTACCACCTTCAGAATTTGAAAGAGAGTATTCCAATCAACATTGTCAAAAGCTTTCTCCACGTCTACAAATGCTAGAAACGTAGGTTTGCCTTACCTTAATCTATTTTCTAAGGTAAGTCGTAGGATCAGTATTGCCTCACGTGTTCTAACATTTCTACGGACCCAAACTGATCTTCCCCGAGGTCGGCTTCTACCAGTTTTTCCATTCGTCTGTGAAGAATTCGTGTTAGTATTTTGCAGCTGTGACTTATTAAACTGATCGTTCCGTAATTTTCACATCTGTCAACACCTGCTTTCTTTGGGATTGGAATTATTATATTCTTCTTTAAGTCTGACGGAATTTCGCCTGTCTAATACATCTTTCTCACCAGATGGTAGAGTTTTGTCAGGACTGGCTCTCCCAATGCTATCAGTAGTTCTAATTGAATATTGTCTGCTCACGGGGGCCTTGTTTCGACTTAGGTCTTTCAGTGCTCTGTCGAACTCTTCACGCAGTATCGTAACTCCCATTTCTACTTCATCTACATCCTCTTCTATTTCCATAATATTGTCCTCAAGAACATCGCCCTGTATAGACCCTCTATATAGTCCTTCCACCTCTCTGCTTTCCCTTCTTTGCTTAGAACTGGGTTTCCACCTGAGCTTTGGATGTTCATGCAAGTGGTTCCCTTTTCTCCAAAGGTCTCTTTAATTTTCCTGTTGGCTGTAACTATCTTACCCCTAGTGAGATAAGCCTCTACATCCTTACATCTGTCCTCTAGCCATCCCTGCTTAGCCATTTTGCACTTCCTGTCGATCTCACTTTTGAGACGTTCGTATTCCTTTTTGCCTGTTTCACTTACTGCATTTTTGTACTTTCTCCTTTCATCAATTAAATACAGTATCTCTTCTGTTACCCAAGGGTTTCTATTAGCCCTCGGATTTTTACCTACTTGATACTCTGCTACCTTCACTATTTCATCTCTCAAAGCTGCACATTTTTCTTCTACGGTATTTCTTTCCACCATTCCTGTCAATTGCTCCCTTATGCTCTCCCTGAAACTCTGTACAACCTCTGGTTTAGTCAGTTTATCCAGGTCCCATCTCCTTAAATTCCCACCTTTTTGCAGTTTATTCAGTTTTAATCTACCAATAGATTGTGGTCAGAGTCCACATGTGCCTCTGGAAATGTCTTACAATTTAAAACCTGGTTCCTAAATCTCTCTCTTATCATTATATAATCTATCTGAAACCTGTCAGTATCTCCAGGCTTCTTCTACGTATACAACTTTCTTTTATGATTCTTGATCGAAGTGTTAGCTATGTTTAAGTTATGCTCTGTTCAAAATTCTACCAGGCGGCTTCCTCTTTCATTTCTTAGCCCCAGTCCATATTCACCTAGTACGTTTGCTTTTCTTCCTTTTCCTACTGTCGAATTCCAGTCACCCATGACTATTAAATTTTCGTCTCCCTTCACTACCTGAATAATTTCGTTTATCTCATCATACATTTCATAAATTTCTTCATGATCTGCAGAACTAGTTGGCATATAAACTTGTACTACTGTAGTAGGCGTGGGCTTTGTGTCTAGCTTGGCCACAATAATGCGTTCACTATGCTGTTTGTAGTAGCTTACCGTACTCCTATTTTTATTCATTATTAAACCTACTCCTGCATTACCCCTATCTGATCTTGTATTTATAACCCTGTATTCACCTGACCAAAAGTCTTGTTCCTCCTGCCACCGCACTTCACTAATTCCCACTATATGTAACTGTAACCTATCCATTTCCCTTTTTAAGTTTTCTAACGTACCTGCTCCATTACGGGATCTGCCATTCCACGCTCAGATCCGTAGAACGCCAGATTTCTTTCTCCTGATAACGACGTCCGCTTCAGTAGTCCCCGCTCGGAGTTCCAAATGGCGGACTGTTTTACCTCCGGAATATTTTACGCAAGAGGACGCCATCATCATTTAACCATACAGTAAAGCTGCATGCCCTCGGGAAAAATGACGGCTGTAGTTTCCCCTTGCTTTGAGCACTACGTCTTCAGAAATTGGCTCCTAAAAGCAGCCAAGGGGACAATAACCACTCTAAAAGCAAAATATTAACCAAACAATGGCTGTCAATGTTGTAACGGCTACCGGAACGGTTGCGGGTTTGAAGTGACGGAAAGCGCGACGGGACCCGCGGAGCGGCCCGCGATCAACAACACAACGGGAGAGGGCGGACACGACCAACGATGGACTGAACGACCAACAACAAGATCGAGACAACGGAGTCACAAGAAAACCTAACAACCACGTCCAGTCGTACAAAGAACAAGAAGTAAATAAGCTGTCTAATGCGGGCGATGTGTCAGCAGACGAATGCGAGATTAGACTGGCTGGCTGAGCGAGAGGCATGCGCTTAATTACTCTATCGGGGGCGCCGCTATTGGCCGCTGGAACCACATGTTCCCCTGTGGCGCCCTCACTCTAAATGCGGGCCAGGAGGCGCGCGCCGCCACAGCTTACGGCGCGATGGTGCAGAGACCTCTAGGGGTGTCCGACGTCCATGACGTCTGGCAGGGATTCAAATTCCGCGGCGCGCGTTACCAGAGTCGAACTACACGTCATGTCGAACAACATCAACACATCGAGGAAAGGCTCACTGCCACAAAACTACGCAAATGACCAGGGCAGGTAACTGGGGCGTTTATGGCCACAGGGCAGAAAATACCGCTGGTGCACTTCACTGGCAAGAAACAGTCAATCTAATAAGTAATCACAATACAGGAAGACGGCTGTATGATTTCACCGACTCCAACACATCATACGTTGCTGCTAGCCCGAACGGCCCAGCGAGCAACAACCCACAAATGAACGAAGAGATGTCACAATAGTTGAAGTTTCATAACAGGTTAACTGATCACTCAACTTCAGCGTCCGGGTTTGGTGGGCAACGAGCTTTGTCGCTCTCGCAGCTAGTGCCTTAAGATCTGACAGCACATGCATGCCGCCAGTGGTCCAAGCCTGGCTACGCGCCACGGACACTTCCTCGCTGCTCCGTCCCAACCGACTGACCACCACCCGGAAATGTTAGCGCTCACACCAAAGATAGTACGGCAGTACTAGTATCGATAAGCGCTGCTGCTGCCACTCAAGGAGGCAAGCTAGCAAGCCAGTAAATAAGGAAGAAACAAGACGCCACTTGATGTGACAAAATGCCAGATAACAAACGGCATGAAAGCGAGCTGCCCATGACTCAAAAAGTATATACAAAATGATTTTCAATAAAAGTAATTAAATATAAAATGCAAAATATGTACTTCTGAAATATCTTTACATGTCATTTATTTCATTAGTTTTAACACGAATGATTGATAAGTATTTCGTCATCTCCGTTTCACCCATGTGGTCTCGTTAAACAAGTAACAAAACAAGTACTAAAGTTCAATCTTTTTTTATCCAAACGTTGCAAGTTCTTCCTATTTCTTATTTCATCTTCTGCACTTCTGAAATAAATAGTTCTTTAGTGTATTCTCTGCTAGCCTTCGGTACCCGCTTCAGTTTGGAAAGAGGCCAAGGTATGGACGGATGCTAATATGACATTCTTAGCTTTTGGTTCTTCTCATTTACAGAAGTTCTCCAAACGCCTATTAAGACGTTCCTTAATAACTTCTCTTGTCACAATCATCACACCACAGTACATAGGTTTCTTTATTTGCAAGCTGCCTAGCATTCTTTGCATTCTCATTAGTTCTGGCAGAAGACATCCTTGGTAGGTATCTTTGTCCTCCTTACAATCCTCTGCTGCTGATAGAAATACATTCTGAACATCTTATGTATTCGTTAAGAAACTGTATTTAAATTTCCTTAAAAGTAAATGATCCGAATTTCCTTAAAGTTTCATTTAGAGTATCCTCGACTTCAGTAGATCTTGTGTAGAATTACAGTATGAATTCCATCGTGTTGAACATGAACAAGCAGGGGATTCTCGAGTTGATTATAAATAGGTTTCACAAGCTTTAGAAGACCTTGAACACAGATTCCAAAGTGCTCGACATTTTGACATGACATGACTCCTTTGTACGAATTACTTTGAGATCTGACCTTATACATATTTCTTGAAGTTACTGACTGTAATGTGTGTGATCTCACTCACTCCTACATTCAGTTGCTTCTATGTTATCATACGATTTTAGTACATTTTACATTAACAAACAATAAAGGTAAACACATAATGTGAACTTAAGTGTTATTGTCTTTTTTTACAATTAGGTTGACGGTAACAGTGACTTGAAGTACACTTTTTAAGTTTAGTGCAGCATCTTATCCGTCGTGGAAATACTTTCGTTTAAACAGAAGGCTCGTTAAATCAGTGAAAACTACGAAGTATGAAAGAAAAACTTCAAGAGAAGCAGTTAATGAAAAGCACTCCGGTTTCCATCCGGCTGCAGCAATGTAAAACCGCGACGTTTCGACGAGTGACATACTCATCATCCTCTGGAGAGTTGTCGAGATACTGCTGATGCTGTCCTGCTTACTCTACAGAGAGATCGGCAGGTTTGGTAGGGGTGACAGGCGCGCCGTTGTCGTCTCTGTGAAAGCGTTCCGGCCCTGTCTCTCGAGGAAGATCGTGGTGGGCGTGGCTCTCGATGAATTGTCGCTGTCACTGTATTACACGCCCCACTCGGCCGGTGTCCTTCGTCTCTGTTTACAAGATTCTCGTGAATCCGAATTCCGATGGACTCTTTTAAGACGCTGTCCCAATATCCGGCGGCTCGGCGGAGCACCTTGCTGAACTCGAAGTCAAATGTGTGGTTTTCTTTGATTCTGTGTTCTGCTATGGCCTATTTCTACGTCTTTCCCAGCAGCACGCGCCTGATATGTTCCTCGCAGCGTTTAGAAATGCATAGCTGCGTTTGCAATGTATTGTTCACTCCATTCGCTGGAGATGCTGTAGATTCGTGGTACATTGATTTTAAATGGGTCTTTCGCAGAGCCAACTCCGCCCTCTCGCGCCGGCCAGGGTGGCCGAGCATTTCTAGGCACTACAGTCTGGAACAGCGTGACCGCTACGGTCGCAGGTTCGAATCCTGCCTCGGGCATAGATGTGTGTGATGTCCTTAGATTAGTTAGGTTTAAGTAGTTCTAAGCGCTAGGGTACTGATGACCTCAGAAGTTAAGTCTCATAATGCTCAGAGCCATTTTCCTCCCTTTCGCCTTCGGCTATAGCCGTTTTTACGTTCGATGTTTCCTGAAGCCTCCTGATTTTGGCTGACAGCGATTTCAAGTACGGAAGAAAAGCGATTTTCTTGTCATATTCTCCATTTCCCTGATTTTCCTCTACCTGTCTCACCTTGAACGCCCTCCTAACCTTAGCTGTACCCATTTCTCCGAAATACCTCTTTGAGGTGCTGCAGTTCGTCTGAGAGACTTGCCTAGCGCCCTGTGTACCAAGGTAGACAGTACTGTTTGCTGCTGGGCTGCATGGTGGCAGCTTGTTACATGCAGGTACAGGTCTGTGTGAGTCTTCTTCCTATATAGTAAATGGCCTACTGTGTCATCTGTCTTCTTCCTTATTTGTACATCCAAAAGTTGGAGAAGGCATTCTCCACTATTTCCACAGTGACGGCGATGTTTTCATGGATGCTGTTAAGGTGGTCCAGAATCTCGTGCACTGCCGGCCTGTCATGCTTCCACACTACAAAACTATCGTCAACACAGCGGTAGAAGCACTTGGATTTTTGGCGAGCAGTTTGGAGAGCCACCTCCTCGAAGTGTTCCATGTGTAGATGTGCGATCCCAGAAGCAGGAGGGATAGCAGGGATCTGTCTGTTCGTAAAACTGTCTAACGCCCTTGGTGCAGTCGGGACTTATCGATGACCCTGAGATTTCTGCTACTTCTTCCTTAGGCACGTCTGAATGTCTTGCTTCAAGCTGTTAACTATGTCCCGTGCTTGTTCAAAGAGATTCGAAATGTTGACTCAGCAAAGGAGTCTTGGAGAGGTACTTTAGTATCGTGGAAGCTCACTAGAAGGCCATCTCTTCGTAGTCCCGTGTCCTTAAATGTTCTCACGAATTCTGCCGAGTTCTCCAAGTAATGACGACAGTGTTCCACAAGGGTTTTAGGTGTGTAGCCTGATAGTTTGCGAGTCCGTAGTTGTGCGAATTGATAGTGTCGATTATTGGCTTTAGAGGCACCTCTTCTGTGGCATCTTGGGCAGTCCACGTAGGTGAGGTGTCGTTGCCGCTCAGGGGTACATCCGTTTCCTCACTGCCTCTGCTCTGAGGCCTTCAGCACGCCGCACTTTTGCCGGTGGTTGTCAAGGATGGATCCTTCTTCAGTTTTTTGTAGGCCGGGTCTTGTAGTATAGAGCTGATTTTATTATGGTGTCGTTGGTGCGTAACACCACCGTTGCATTTCCATTGTGTGTTGGAAGTACCATCGTGTTAGCGTCATTCCTCAGTGCACGGGTAGTCTCCCGTTCAGCTGCAGTCATGATCGATAGTGCAAGAGTTTCACCATCTGAGTCTTGAAATGTTGATTCAACAGAGCCAAGGAATTTTGCAGAGGTTCTTTCGTGAAAAGCGAAGTAACGTCGATGGTTAGTAGAAGCCCATCCCTTCGTGATCTGCCGAGTTCTTGTGTTAACGACAGTGATGGTGATCAAAAAATGGCAAATAACACAGTAGCCAATAACTCACTTTCACTTGGATAAAATACTGCCTTTTATACTCGGTTGACTGATGAATCACTACAAACACGATATGCTAGATGTCTAACACAAAATGCTACTGAGAATTTACGCATCATTATATGGTTTAGGTGTCCCAAAGAGACATATGTTTCTGCAAAGAGAGTAAAAGGAGCGGCTTCTATCAGTGTTTCTGAATCTAATGTTGGCTCCCACAGAGTTACTGCAGAAATATTGAGAAAATTAGGCGCCAGTTTTGCTTATAGAATAGCACAGGCGTGTCAGCAAAAGAGGGCAATCTAGGACTGCAGCAAGCTGAAATGAATAATTAGAAAAAATGTAGAGTAGTTGATTGAAAAATTTTTTGTCAGACAACAAAGAGAAGAACCAGTACTCGAACGGGGCGTAAGCTATGGCGGCACGTTGTTTTAATGTAAATACATTTTGTTGAGACATACATGCTGTGCATATGATGTGAATTGTTAACTGAAAATAGATAATACAATTTTCAAACGTGTCAAGGCGTCTTTTATTTATTTGTCCTTCAACCTGGGCTAAAGTAGTAATTCTATGTAACGCTAAATTCTTCTCACGTGTTACAAGAACAGGATTTTTAAAATTTGTCTACACTTTTCGTATGTATGTAGTGTTAAAAAATCAAAATGGTCGAAACGAAAAAGTGCTACTTCCCCGTCAATTTTGAAAATTTTTGAGTCGAAATGTTTTCGCGAGTACATTCCCTGATGACTTACTCCAGAATCTAAAATTCAAAAGTGATAAAAAATTTTGCTTAGTAAATCGGATTTAACTACTAAATCCAGCGTGCTAAGAGATGTTATGAAACAAATTTTAAGCCCCCTGCGATTGTTTTGCGACCGGGCTGTAATTTCAACGGTACCTCCCCTTAAGCCGTGTACAAGCCCGGAGTGCGGATTCTGATAGTAGCGAGGCCTGGACACCGGACGTGACCTTCCCTGGACCAGTGCGGCTCCAGCCACAGCGACCTGCCGCGGTGGGCACATACCTAGTGAACGAGGGCCAACACCGAAGAACACAGCGGCTCGAGCCTGAGCGGGAAAGGGTGAGGTGCCGGGCATGGCCACCACGTCTTGGCGGCCGTCTTGCCGATCTGTAATTGGTGAGCAATCCCGAATTTGTCTGTGTCCTGCATAGACAGTGTTGTCTCTTGCTGTGAATGTCACTGCTAACATAGACAAGCTCTAGTGCCGCTGTGTAGAACATTTATGTAGGATGCTCGGTCGGTTATGGTGTTACTCAGGTTAAGTTCACCAAAGAAAAGTAAAAATTCAGCTTATGTCTGTAAGGTTCTGCTCCATAGATTGATTCTCTCTCTCATCATCATTAGGCTTGTCACTGCACCCGTCATTTGATCCTATATTAAACTGTGCACTATTACTTTTGTACTTTGGTTGAAACTAAATCAATTTTGTTTTTTATGTGTCAGTTTTGTGAGGCACGTCAGAGGAAGGTTTGATATACATGATTTGTATTAAGCCGAGAACTATTAACTTTTCATGTTTGCTCAAACTGGCTTGCTATACTTAGTGGAAGTGAAGAGGTCTTACAGGATCTGTTGAACGGAATCAACAGTTTAATGAATACAGAATATGGCTTGGGAGTAAATCTGAGGAAAGGAGAAAGTAATGAGAAATACAATAAATGATAAATACAAGAGACTTAACATTAGAAACAATCACGAAGTCGATCTGTTTAAGGAATTCTGCTCTGCTACCTAGTCTGCGTAATAATCCATGACGGACGTACCAAGGTGAACACAAAAACCATACTAGCATGGCCACGATAAGTCTACGCTCATCAAATATAGCCCTTAATCTGAGAAAGACATTTGTGAGAGGGTACGTTTGGAGCAAAGCATTGAGTGGTAGTGACATAGGGACTGCGGGAAAACGGAGCAGAAGAGAATCTAAGCTTTCGATTTGCGGTGGTGCAGAAAATGGATGAAAAGTAGGTGGACTGATAAGATCATAACTCAGACGGTTTTCGGCAAAATGGTCGAGGAAAAGAGTACATGGAAATAACTAACAAGGAGAAGGGGCAGGGTGAGAGGATATCTGTCAAGACATCAGGGAATAACTTCCATAGTACTACAGCGGGCCGGCTGGTGTGGCCGAGCGGTTCTAGGCGCTTCAGTCTGGAACCGCGCGACCGCTACGGTCGCAGGTTCGAATCCTGCCTCGGGCATGGATGTGTGTGATGTCCTTAGGTTAGTTAGGTTTAAGTAGTTCTAAGTTCTAGGGGACTGACGACCTCAGATGTTAAGTCCCATAGTGCTCAGAGCCATTTGAACTACAGCGAGCTGTAGAGGGAAAAATTGTAGAAGAAAGCAGAGATTTGAGTACATCCAGTAACAAGCTGAGATTGAGATGAGGTCGGCACAGGTGAGAATTCGTGGTGGGCTGCATCAGTGAGATGAGTGATAATAAAAATAAAGGAAAATTGCTATTGGCAAGAACTGTTGGTTATGACACTTTGGCCGACTAGAACTAATTGCGCCGGCGTGTGCTGGGATAGGTGAAGTCAACTCGATTCAGATTCTTGGTGTTTGAAAGCTCGGCCAAGCCTTCATGTATTTCGTTGTGCCAAAACTATTGTCAACTGTTTCTCGCAATGTGCCCATCGTGTCATTAGACTGCAGCATTTAGTTTTAAAACTGTAATTGCGGTGAGGCCATTGTTCAATGACGTGTCCTTCTAGTTGAAGCGGTTAAGGCGACCGCTGGTGGTAAATTCGGGTTCGAGTCCCGGACGGTCACAATTTTTCATTTGTTTCTAGTAGCTGCAGTGGTTCCTTATTCGCAATTTGCCAATACGTTTCGTGACTTAACACAGCTATAAATCGTTAGAAATGTTTGTTCCTTAGGACATGCATCTACGTCTGAAGGAACGTAGCATCGAAATTTACAGTCACTGTCAAATACAGATACTGCACTTTTGCGTATTTCACATAATTTTTTGTAACTGTGTTTTATAATTATTAGCTTCCTGTCACAAATGATAATGCTGCTTGGTGTAAGGAGTGTAACCTGTTTTCTTGATATTCTGCATAACTATGTTGTAAATCTTTGTTCATTTCTATTCTTCTATTGTTTTGATTAATTTAGTAGCGGTTTTTATTCTTTAACATCAGTTCGATACTTACGATTATGTCGTTACTTCTAACAATTATGATCGCACAGTCGACTATCGTACTCGACAGAGGCCAAGCACAATGTTCACACGTTTACCTCTCTAGTGGAGCGGCACTGTACGGACAGTTAACTGCACGCAACATGCCGTGCCTGCCCGCCATACTTCTGTCAGGCGGTCAGCGGTATGTTTGTTATCATTGCTCCTGCTTCTGGTCTTTAACATTACATGCGACAACCACTCCATTTATACCTTGACTTTACCACAACTCGGCGAACATTTGGTACTCTGCAGTGGTTAGTGGGAGCTGCTTGTTTTATTCGTTGACATTCTGTAGCTTTGGATAAAATTTCCTATTATGCTTAAGTGCAGGCTGATATTCTAAGAACGAAACCCGGCGCGGCGCAATAAATGTTTAATGATGCAGTGTAGATGATTTTCATTATGCACTAAAAGTAATGTCAGCTGTGGTGCTCAATATGATCAAGATTATTTTCCTGCTGTCTTGTGAAGTTATTAACAGGTAGAACCCAGTTTGTTCTTTCATGCCCCCTGTAAGGAAAAATACAGGTGGATACAAGCTGCCATTTTATCTAGGACTCTTTTTTTATTCACCCAGCTCTAAAACAATATTTTATTTATATGACGTATTGGTGTATTTTAGCATAAGTACTGCTGTACATTATTGCTCTTAGATAATCGCTCTGTATTTTTTTTGGGATCACATATTGTTTTGATCTCTTGTATCATTCGATTCGCGAAAAGGCTTATTAATTTTCAAGTGCACTCTGATGTTGTAACATATTGGTTAATAAAGGAAGTATTGCATAATGGTTGCCGAATGTATAGTGAAGTTCCACTCTATCCAAATTCTGTGCATCACGTGTTATTCGTCCCGTCTGAGAGAGGAAAAACCGTAAGACCCCAGGCTTTATGGTTAGGTTTTATATACCCATGTGATATATTCGCAGTTGCGAATACGGGCAGCCATCAGATTTGTAATGGAAAAACTACAACGAAAATTTATCCCGGGCTAGAACTAACCCACCTTTCTCGCTTATAGCGAGCGGTCACTTTCGCATTAGAATATCCGATCACAACTCGAGGCCAGACCCAAATAAACTTCCTTATGTTGTCAACCATGTGTCTACAACCTGCACTCGTACATAGATTTTTGATTGAAAGCCGTATGCCCGGTTTCAGCGGATAAATCCGATAGCACAGCGCTTGTGTTCATCAGAAGTATAATGCAAGGGTCCTTCGGACATGGATGCAAGTATTCATCCAATGAAACCGGGCAAAAGACTTTCAGTTAAAAATGTTTCCCCTCTACGGGAATTCCGTCCGGAGTGGCCGAGCGGTTCTAGGCGCTACAGTCTGGAACCAAGCGGCCGCGACGGTCGCAGGTTCGAATCCTGCCTCGGGCATGGATGTGTGTGATGTCCTTAGGTTAGTTACGTTTAAGTAGTTCTAAGTTCTGGGGACTGATGACCTCAGAAGCTAAGTCCCATA
Source organism: Schistocerca cancellata (assembly GCF_023864275.1). NCBI lineage: Eukaryota > Metazoa > Arthropoda > Insecta > Orthoptera > Acrididae > Schistocerca > Schistocerca cancellata. Next base: position 497,836,870 of record NC_064631.1, on the reverse strand, counting down.
GTGCTCAGAGCCATTTCAACCTTTACGGGAATATGATACGGCAATTTTGTCAAATAAAGACATGGAGACCGTGACTGTTATTTGAAGTAAATTTTGGTGGTGTTCAGCAACCAGCCGCAAATTGGACTTAGGTTGCTTTGTTGAAAAAGTGCCATTATATGTTTCGAACTTTTACATTTCATTATCAGACGGTTTATCTACGCTTTCAAAAAACGAAATTATACATTGGTTTCCTGTGAGTTGACCTAGGATAAACAATAATTAACCATTATAAACGTGTAACCAAATGGATGAAATCTCACATAAACATGTAGCGCACCCATTTGGTTACACGTTTGTAGTTGTGTTGTTTATCCTACTGCAACTCGCAAAAAAATGGTTCAAATAGCTCTGAGCACTATGCGACTTAACTTCTGAGGTCATCAGTCGCCTAGAACTTAGAACTAATTAAACCTAACTAACCTAAGTACATCACACACATCCATGCCCGAGGCAGGATTCGAACCTGGGACCGTAGCGGTCACGCGGTTCCAGACTGAAGCGCCTTTAACCGCACGGCCACACCGGCCGGCCTGCAACTCGCAGGAAACCAATGTACAATTTGTATTGAGGAAAGCATAAAACAACCTTCTACTGATGAATTAATAATTCGACACCGGCAGCGGTGCGTTTTAAATAAAGTATCCTAAAACCAATATGTGGCTGGTTGCTGTACACTATCAATAATATACCTAATTGTTGTACGAGTGCAGGTTGTGGACACATGGTTGACGACATACGGCAGTTTGGACCTGGCCGCGTGTTGTGCTCGGATAGCCTAAACATAAGGCGACCGCAAGTGATAAGTGGAAAATCTGTGTTCGAGTCCCGGTCCTGCACAAATTTGCATTGTTGTCATTTCATTATACAGTTTATGGTTGTCCATATGCTTTCTGTGAATACATTTCTTATGTTTCAAGCTGTAGTAACAGCAATGTCTGTTTCTTGGGACATACGAAAATTGGGGAAACTTGCGTCGTACTTCTGAACGACACATGCACAGCAATATCGTAGTTTTCATATTCCGTGGTTAATTTTCCTAATAAATCGTAATGACGTAGAAACATTTTGCGTTAATATTGCACATTCACTTGTGAACATGACTACATGCTAAATTTGCAAATTGTGAAAATAAATACAGATGTGAGCCTGCAGTCCCTGTTGTAAGTCTACCACCTCCTCTCACACTTACACCTACTATGGTCACTGTAAATAATTTCTGTTGCTGAACACTTCCGTTTAATGACCCACTTTGTGAATGGAGTCTAAATAAGTCAAGCAGATGATCCATAATTTTAAATCAAACAAAATGTAGTAATGAAAATTGCAATTTCGTTTATCACATATGTGAAAAAGTTATATTACTATGTTTATCATTTATACTCTGAAGTACTTCATGTGAAGAGAAACTACATTTTCGTCAAACCAGCCCAGAGTTCACACGAAAGTGGCGTGTTTCACCTTTTGTTTGTTGTGCCTTCTTGGAGGCACTGTTACTGTCAGTAATAGACTTTAATAGAAAGGGACTGGTTGCATTCACATCCTGTAGCTTTATACTACTCACTACCTTCAACATATTACATAAACATAAATTCTTATAGGGAATGACACTTTCTCATTTTGTTTTTAAACGTAAATATTCGTCTGTCAGACATTTTATGTCATCGGGTACCCGATCAAAAATATTTTGTCAGCACTGTGCAACTTTTTGTGCAAATGCCAACTTTAATAAGAAATAAAGAAAGTAATTTTTTCTGGTATACTGCCGGCCGAAGTGGCCGTGCAGTTAAAGGCGCTGCAGTCTGGAACCGCAAGACCGCTACGGTCGCAGGTTCGAATCCTGCCTCGGGCATGGATGTTTGTGATGTCCTTAGGTTAGTTAGGTTTAACTAGTTCTAAGTTCTAGGGGACTAATGACCTCAGCAGTTGAGTCCCATAGTGCTCAGAGCCAGAGCCAAAAAAAAAAAAGTAATTTTTTTCTGGTATACTAACTACGGGCATCATTATTTCCTTTTCAACTGTAACGAGTCATTCGAGTTATTCACAACGAAATTCCTATGAGAATAAAGGTACTGTGAAGCAACATACATCATGCCAATCTCCTTAAACAGATATCTACAAGATGATCATATATGAGAACAACAGATTATTCCTACATGTTTCTGTACAGTGCTTATAACTTGTCATAACCTACTTATTACAATTTCATTAATTTTACTGTGATTAGAGGTACAAAATAAGTTTAAAAGGCATAAATTTCGATGTACGTCAACGAAAACGATACTGGAAAGTGTGCAAGTAATCATCTGAATGGTAATTTATCACAATCTTCTAACGGAAACTTAAAATAACTGTAATATTAATTCCGTTTAGATTGGCTAGAGGTATGGTTGATTAATACTCGTGTTCCAGTTAAATACTAAGAAGATTCAAAAAGAACACTGTCACTAGTTCTAAAACTGTCAGATGGTATTAGAAAGGGATATGAATCTGCTTAGATTCATGGAACAGTCATTTATACTTACACTGATGACATCACTTCCAAACTGCGCAGGAGCAAACTTTGTACATAGAGGATCGTAATATTTAATTGTGTCAAATTTAACAATAACAAATTTAAGGTTATGTAATATGAATAAAATAATAATAAATTAATTAATTATAACTGTACATACGCTGTAGTAATCTTCATCAGTGATCTTAACGTAACCGTTAGTGTCAAAAAGCTTAGGAAACAAAAGCTATTTCAAATTTGGAAATATTATTCTAGATAGTAACTCAGCGAAATATTAGCATCTTTACATAAGCAACACATCACAGCTGCAATGCAACGCTGGCATACGATAGCCAAAAGATCGATTCAGATAACCACCATAACCACAAAAATGAATCAACATAAGTAATTAAAAACAAAATTATTAATTTTTCTCGATTACACTGTATTTGATAGGTCTTACAACCGTTAATTTCAAAACTTCAGTGAAGGCAGCAGAGGATCAAGTAGGTAAAAAGACGAGGGCTAGTAGACATCCTTGGGTAACAGTAGAAATATTGAATTTAATTGATGAAAGGAGAAAATATAAAAACGCAATAAATGAAGCAGGCAAAAGAGAATACAAACGTCTCAAAACTGAGATCGACAGGAAGTGCAAAATGGCTAAGCAGGGATGGCTAGAGGACAAATGTAAGGATGTAGAGGCTTATGTCACTAGGTGTAAGATAGATACTGCCTGCAGGAAAATTAAAGAGACCTTTGGAGAAAAGAGAGCCACTTGTATGAATATCAAGAGCTCAGATGGAAACCCAGTTCTAAGCAAAGAAGGGAAGCAGAAAGGTCGAAGGAGTATATAGAGGGTTTATACAAGGGCGATGCAATTGAGGACAATATTATGGAAATGGAAGAGGATGTAGATGAAGATGAAATGGGAGATACGATACTGCGTGAGGAGTTTGACAGAGCAATGAAAGACCTGAGTCGGAACATGGCCCCGGGAGTAGACAACATTCCATTGGAACTACTGACGGCCGTGGGAGAGCCAGTCCTGACAAAACTCTACCATCTGGTGAGCAAGATGTATGAGACAGGCGAAATACCCTCAGACCTCAAGAAGAATATAATAATTCCAATTCCAAAGAAAGCAGGTGTTGACAGATGTGAAAATTACCGAAATATCCGTTTAATAAGTCACAGCTGCAAAATACTAACGCGAATTCTTTGCAGACGAATGGGAAAACTGGTAGAAGCCGACCTTGGGCGAAGATCAGTTTGGATTCCGTAGAAATGCTGGAACACGTGGGGCAATACTGACCCTACGACATATCTTAGAAGAAAGATTAAGGAAAGGCAAACCTACATTTCTAGCATTTGTGGACTTAGAGAAAACTTTTGAGAATGTCGACTGGAATACTCTCTTTCAAGTTCTAAAGGTGGCAGGGGTAAAATACAGGGAGCGAAAGGCTATTTACAATTTGTACAGAAAGCAAATGGCAGTTATAAGAGTCGAGGGGCATGAAACGGAAGCAGTGGTTGGGAAGTGAGTGAGACAGGGCTGTAGCCTCTCCTCGATGCAATTCAATCTGTATATTGAGCAAGCAGTAAAGGAAACAAAAGAAAAGTTCGGAGTAGGTATTAAAATCCATGGAGAATAAATAAAAACTTTGAGGTTCACCGATGACCGAATTCTGTCAGAGACAGCAAAGGACTTAGGATAGCAGTTGAACGGAATGGACAGTGTCTTGAAAGGAGGGTATAAGGTGAACATGAACAAAAGCAAAACGAGGATAATGGAATGTAGTCGAATTAAGTTGGGTGATGCTGAGGGAATTAGATTAGGAAATGAGACACTTAAAGTAGTAAAGGAGTTTTGATATTTAGGGAGCAAAATAACTGATGATGGTCGAAGTAGAATGGATATAAAATGTAGACTGGCAATGGCAAGGAATGCGTTTCTGAAGAAGAGAAATTTGTTAACATCGAGTGTAGATTTAAGTGTCAGGAAGTCGTTTCTGAAAGTATTTGTATGGAGCGTAGCCATGTATGGAAGTGAAACATGGACGATAAATAGTTTGGACAAGAAGAGAATAGAAGCTATCGAAATGTGGTGCTACAGAAGAATGCTGAGGATTAGATGGGTAGATCACATAACTAATGAGGAAGTATTGAATAGAATTGGGGAGAAGAGGAGTTTGTGGGACAACTTGACAAGAAGAAGGAACCGGTTGGTAGGACATGTTCTGAGGCATCAAGGGATCACCAATTTAGCATTGGAGGGCAGCGTGGAGGGTTAAGATCGTAGAGGAAGACCAAGAGATGGATACACTAAGCAGATTCAGAAGGATGTAGGTTGCAGTAAGTGCTGGGAGATGAAGAAGCTTGCACAGGGTCGAGTAGCACGGAGAGCTGCATCAAACCAGTCTCAGGACTGAAGACAACAACACCAACAACACTATTTAAATTATGATTAATATGTTAATTGCTTATAAACAGTCAGAATTTCCAAACCGACAAAAAAATTGTATTACTCTCTGGTGACGCGAAAAATTTCACTATTCACTTAAATTAACGTTCCTAGCGAGATACACGGAATAAAGGGCATCAGGATTCTCTTCGTTGTAGTAATGACTTTTGAGAAAGTGGTCATCTCCGTCTACATTCACATTTCATACAAAAAAATTTTAATCCGTGTCACGCAACTCACCAGCATGTCTTTTACAAAACTACGGCTCTGTAGTGGATTTTCTCAGTGTGTTACTGCTGAAGATTAGAAGCAGTAACTCAGCGGCAACACGATCCGTCCTTCCACGAAGTAAAGGCTCGCTTCCCGATGCTAATGTAGCCGCTATTCGTAATGGCCATGGGTCTGCTACCGTTTGGCAAAATAAGTTCTTCCAGACATCTCGGAACCTCATAACTAGCAGGCAATACACACTTTACCCTTCGCATCGTGCACTTCAGTGCGCAATCACAGCAGCCTGTTGCGTCCCTCTGCGCTCCGCCAGAGCAGCCATCTTTGCTTCCTCTCTCTCATTTCCACCACTACTTGCGGCGAGAAACTGGAATTCGTCTTCCTGCGAAGAATATTCTGCACTACACTATCACTTAGACTACTTCCAGTGTGTCTTGTAGCTTAAATAGTATTTGATATAACATATAATACAGCAGCAACAACGTACAAAGGAGAGTTGGGTAATTGTTTACTGCGGGTAATCGCACGCATTCAATAATTGAAGATCACGGCAAGCTTGACCACTTCCAGCAACTTCGAACAACCCTCCCACAACAAAGGTCAAAATTTAATAATGATTGTGACGTTGCTCACGCTGCTAAATACTGCATTTTCGGGCAACAACAAAGTTATTATGTGGCAGGTGTCATTAGAGCACAGTTAATAAAGTAATTTCATGTAATAATGAATAAACTAGGCATTCATATTTTCGTGTTTCTCACGCTGGTCTCGTTGTAAAAACATGGCTCAATCGTCGAAAATCTAGGTGGTGATAATTCCAAGCTCGGATGCAAAGACGCTTAGGTTTTATTATGCGATATTCAAAAGTTTTATAGATGTTTGTCACAAACCATTCCTGAAGATTAAAGTTAGCACAATGGTGATGTAAAAAAATTAATCAGCACTCCGAATTTAAGTTACACTTCCTTTTTATTGCTTTTGTTGCAATATCGCGTACCACACAAAACATCACTTCACAATACAAAACATACTTGAAAACGTCTTCCTCACTGTTGAAGTTCACATTTTATAAGCTGACTACAATATGCGTCTTCCCAACATGACGTCCAAGACTTGACCTTCTCAAGGTCCGACTCTCTAACTAACTAATTAATAATCGCTTACGCGCCCAAAAATCAGAGTGACAAGTATGTCAAAGATCACAGTGACAAAAGAAAGAATACACATAAGAATAATATCATTGCAATATAAACATATCGATGAATCAAAGCACTTCTACATTAATGAAATCAAATCTGAATGTTGTCTCAAATACACTCCTGGAAATGGAAAAAAGAACACATTGACACCGGTGTGTCAGACCCACCATACTTGCTCCGGACACTGCGAGAGGGCTGTAAAAGCAATGATCACACGCACGGCACAGCGGACACACCAGGAACCGCGGTGTTGACCGTCGAATGGCGCTAGCTGCGCAGCATTTGTGCACCGCCGCCGTCAGTGACAGCCAGTTTGCCGTGGCATACGGAGCTCCATCGCAGTCTTTAACACTGGTAGCATGCCGCGACAGCGTGGATGTGAACCGTATGTGCAGTTGACGGACTTTGAGCGAGGGCGTATAGCGGGCAGTCGGGAGGCCGGGTGGACGTACCGCCGAATTGCTCAACACGTGGGGCGTGAGGTCTCCACAGTACATCGATGTTGTTGCCAGTGGTCGGCGGAAGGTGCATGTGCCCGTCGACCTGGGACCGGACCGCAGCGACGCACGGATGCACGCCAAGACCGTAGGATCGTACGCAGTGCCGTAGGGAACAGCACCGCCACTTCCCAGCAAATTAGGGACACTGTTGCTCCTGGGGTATCGGCGAGGACCATTCGCAACCGTCTCCATGAAGCTGGGCTACGGTCCCGCACACCGTTAGGCCGTCTTCCGCTCACGCCCCAACATCGTGCAGCCCGCCTCCAGTGGTGTCGCGACAGGCGTGAATGGAGGGACGAATGGAGACGTGTCGTCTTCAGCGATGAGAGTCGCTTCTGCCTTGGTGCCAATGATGGTCGTATGCGTGTTTGGCGCCGTGCAGGTGAGCGCCACAATCAGGACTGCATACGACCGAGGCACACAGGGCCAACACCCGGCATCATGGTGTGGGGAGCGATCTCCTACACTGGCCGTACACCACTGGTGATCGTCGAGGGGACACTGAATAGTGCACGGTACATCCAAACCGTCATCGAACCCATCGTTCTACCATTCCTAGACCGGCAAGGGAACTTGCTGTTCCAACAGGACAATGCACGTCCGCATGTATCCCGTGCCACCCAACGTGCTCTAGAAGGTGTAAGTCAACTACCCTGGCCAGCAAGATCTCCGGATCTGTCCCCCATTGAGCATGTTTGGGACTGGATGAAGCGTCGTCTCACGTGGTCTGTACGTCCAGCACGAACGCTGGTCCAACTGAGGCGCCAGGTGGAAATGGTATGGCAAGCCGTTCCACAGGACTACATCCAGCATCTCTACGATCGTTTCCATAGGAGAATAGCAGCCTGCATTGCTGCGAAAGGTGGATATACACTGTACTAATGCCGACATTGTGCATGCTCTGTTGCCTGTGTCTATGTGCCTGTGGTTCTGTCAGTGTGATCATGTGATGTATCTGACCCCAGGAATGTGTCAATAAAGTTTCCCCTTCCTGGGACAATGAATTCACGGTGTTCTTATTTCAATTTCCAGGAGTGTATATGTCAACTACTTTACAGGTACACAGTAGAGTATTGCTTGTGTCGAGAGGTTGAGTTGAGGTGTCGTAATGGTTACGTAATTCAAGTACCATTACAAACTGCTGCCCATTTCACATTCCGGTAGGTAACAAACAGGGACAAGAAGACAGGCGTCAATTTAGGTGGTGAATTCCTGAGTGTGAGGGAAATGAAACAGGCCAGTTTCTTCGTTGTGTCTACTACACAGTTTAAAAATATTTCATATATCAAGTAATTTTGCAGTTACAGCATTTAAGGGAGGGTTGAGTAACTGTGTGCAGTGAGTAAACGTAGAAGAGTATAACTGAAGCTCGTGGTAAACATGACATCAAACAAGCTGCTCCCTTACAATTCTCGTATGTAACAGAGACAAGAAGGCAGGCGTCATTTTAGGTGTGTAATTCGTGAATGTGTGGCAAATGAAACACTCTAGTGTCTTCGTATTTCCAGCAGACAGAAAAAAGGTATGTTTACAATTTTTACTGAATCATGTCTATATGAATGTGTTATTAAAATCCTTATTTCGTTGCATAATTGCTTGAATATGATTTCCAATGTAACAGTTTAACATTCAGAATTTGTGCACGTTAGTACGCAAGAGCAGACTAGGGTAATGGTGTTGTGAGAGAAAACAGATAAGCACACCCTTGAAAAAGAGGCTGAAAAAAGGTGGGTGGAAGAAAGAAGTTGTTGAATGAAAAGAAACAACATACTGGCTTGAAGAATAAGATTATGCTGTACATGTTTGGATTACTGCGCCAGAAGTTTTGTAATGAATGTGTCAAAATAATAATTATTTATGTGTGCACTATTACAACACTTTTCCGGAATAATTTATAATTCGCAATGAAATGTAATTACATATCTGATAAATGAAAACATGAAGTCAATTAATTCTGTAGTAACAATGGTGTTGTGAGTAAATTCGAAACGAGTAACACTGCTTTCTCAACACACGAAATCAAAACCTAATGACAGCTGATTGCTGGTTTACTCTATAATCATTTTCTATTAGCTAACAGCCACACTTACTAAGTATATTCATTATTTGACAAAACTGAGAAAGTAAGAGTATTTTGTTAGTTTTCTTTTCTCATTACTGCATATAGTTAATATTCATAGACTGGTCTTGTATTAAAAAGCGTTATACGTCTTTAGATGGAATAAATACACCGGAATCATCACGGATTCGCAGTTTCTCCTTTACAGTGGGCAAATGTATCGGTACATGACTATCCCAAAAACGACAGCCGAAGTACAGCTACAGATGCGCAGAGATATGGTTGACGTTTATCCGAGTCGAACAAACGTATCTGTGCGACGTGCTGCAGGCAAATATTTCACAATATTCGACCTTTTTCAGAAGGAAAAATATGTCTGAAATTCCGCCAGATCTGTATTTCTTGTTTCATAGTGGATAATGGACACGTATATAGATTCGTCACGAGGCTTCAATGAAATATTCTGGTGAAATATGTCAGGTCAGTAAGTGAGTTAAAATAACCCAAGTGAGAGACAGTCTGCAGGCAAATATCTCATATGCTTTTGTTTTATTACAAATAATCTATAGTTTTCACACACCTGACTACGTAACTTTGAATGAGAATGTAAGTTTAACTAATCAATACTATCAGAGATGTGGCTGTAGCTCAAACTCAAATGTGATGAGGAGGTTCGGCTTGGGTGATACTAAAGGGATTAACCCTCTATTTAACCTAAGATAAATTATTTTAATTTAGCTCAACCAATTTCATCCATTATCTTGCCGAATATAAGCTGAATAATGATGAGTAAGAAATAAAATACTGTAATGTTCGAATACAGCGTTAGCAGTGTGGCAAGATAGAGAAGTTGGAGAAAGAAGAAAAATATGATTGGCCATACAAGGAAGCAATGGTTTTGATATTCAGGTAAAAGAGAAACAACAATGGACTCACAGAAGTAGAGGCAGCAGACGGTAAAATGGTGAGTGAACACCAAGAAATAATGAGAAGATGGGAAGAATATATGTAGTGGCTATACGCTGCAGACAGCCGACCAAGTGAAGAAGAACTACTAGAAGAAAAAGACAGTTGCAGACGATGACAAAGGATATGCAATATTAGTGAGATTGAAGCATCTGTGAAGGAGATGAAAAATGGAAAAGCAATGGAAATTGATGAGATTCCTGCGGAACTGTTTAAGTCATTGGTGAAAGAAGGGAAAAGGCAGTTGATTGAATTATGTAATGAAATACATATGATAGGAAAATGGCCAAAGGACTTTACAGAATGTATCTTAATACCTATAGAAAAGAAAAAGAACAGCAAAAAGTGTGAGGAATATAGAACAGTGAGCCTGATATCGCATGCAGCCAACGTCTTGCTGAGGACGCTCAACAGTTGGGTTTCAGGCGAGGAGTGGGAACTATAGATGCCATTGGGCTACTGAGAGTCATAGGGGAGATGTACATGCAATAGAAAAGGAAGGTGTATGTTGTGTTCATTGATCTTGAGAAGGCTTTTTACTGTGTCAGGTGGGACCAACTGATGGAAATCTTGAGGAAACGTGGAGTTGACTGGAAGTATAGACGGCTAATTAGAAATTTATATTTTTATATTTGAACCAGACAGCAAGAGTAAGAATAAGAGGTGTGATCATCATCATCATCATTTAAGACTGATTATGCCTTTCAGCGTTCAGTCTGGAGCATAGCACCCCCCCCCTCCATGATCCCCTATTCAGTGCTAACATTGGTGCCTCTTCTGATGTTAAACCTATTACTTCAAAATCATTCTTAACCGAATCCAGGTACCTTCTCCTCGGTCTGCCCCGACTCCTCCTACCCTCTACTGCTTAATCCATGGATCTCTTGGGTAACCTTGCTTCTCCCATGAGTGTAACATGACCCCACCATCTAAGCCTGTTCGCCCTGACTGCTACATCTATAGAGTTCATTCCCAGTTTTTCTTTGATTTCCTCATTGTGGACACCCTAAAGCCATTGTTCACAACCACTAGTACCTGCAATCATCTTAGGTAATTTATATCCGTAACCTCAACCTTGTTGCTAAGGTAACCTGAATCCACCCAGCTTTCGCTCCCATACAACAAAGTTGGTCGAAAGATTGAACGGTGCACAGGTAACTTAGTCTTGGTACTGACTTCCTTCTTGCAGAAGAGAGTAGATCGTAGCTGAGCGCTCACTGCATTAGCTTTGCTACACCTCGCTTCCAGTTCTTTCACTATGTTGCCATCCTGTGAGAATATGCACCCTAAGTACTTGAAACCGTCCACCTGTTCTAACTTTGTTCCTCCTATTTGGCACTCAATCCGTTTATATTTCTTTCCCACTGACATTACTTTCGTTTTGGAGATGCTAATCTTCATACCATAGTCCTTACATTTCTGATCTAGCTCTGAAATATTACTTTGCAAACTTTCAATCGAATCTGCCATCACAACTAAGTCATCAGCATATGCAAGACTGCTTATTTTGTGTTCACATATCTTAATCTCACCCAGCCAGTCTATTTTTTTCAACATATGATCCATAAATAATATGAACAACAGTGGAGACAGGTTGCAGCCTTGTCTTACCCCTGAAACTACTCTGAACCATGAACTCAATTTACCGTCAACTCTAACTGCTGCCTGACTATCCATGTAAAGACCTTTAATTGCTTGCAAAAGTTTGCCTCCTATTCCATAATCTTGTAGAACCGACAATAACTTCCTCCTAGGAACCCGGTCATATGCCTTTTCTAGATCTATAAAGCATAGATACAATTCCCTGTTCCACTCATAACACTTCTCCATTATTTGCCGTAAGCTAAAGATCTGGTGCTGACAACCTCTAAGAGGCCTAAACCCACACTGATTTTCATCCAATTGGTCCTCAACTAATACTCGCACTTTCCTTTCAACAATACCTGAGAAGATTTTACCCACAACGCTGATTAAAGAGATACCTCTGTAGTTGTTACAATCTTTTCTGTTTCCATGTTTAAAGGTTGGTGTGACTACTGCTTTCGTCCAGTCTGATGGAACATGTCCCGTCTCCCAGGCCATTTCAATTATCCTGTGTAGCCATTTAAGACCTGACATTCCACTGTATTTGATGAGTTCCGACTTAATTTCATCCACCCCAGCAGCTTTATTGCACTGCAATCTATTGACCATTTTTTCCACTTCCTCAAATGTGATCCTATTTCCATCATCATTCCTATCCCATTCTACCTCGAAAACTGACACATTACTGATCGCATTTTCACCTACAATGAGCAACTCTTCAAAATATTCCCTCCATCTGCCCAAGGCATCCACAGGATTCACCAGCAGTTTTCCTGACCTGTCCAAAATACTTGTCATTTCCTTCTTACCTCCCTTTCGAAGACTGCTAATTACACTCCAGAATGGTTTTCCAGCAGCTTGACCCATAGTCTCCAACCTATTTCCAAAGTCATCCCACGATTTCTTCTTGGATGCTGCAATTATCTGTTTGGCTTTGTTTCTTTCTTCAACATAACTTTCTCTGTCTACCTGGGTTCTGGTATGTAGCCATTTTTGATACGCCTTCTTTTTCCTTTTACAGGCTGCCTTGACTGTATCATTCCACCAAGCTGTTTGCTTCATCCTACTTTTACACACTACTGTTCCAAGACACTCTTTAGCCACTTCTAGTACTGTGTCCCTGTACCTTGTCCATTCCTTTTCCAATGACTGTAATTGACTACATTCAACTAACTGGTACCTTTCTGAGATCGCTGTTATGTACTTGTGCCTGAGTTCTGTAACGTCCCTTAGCAAAGGACATATTTTGTAGTAGAGAGAAGGTGTTGTGCATCGTGTTCTGTTGTTGTATGGAATTATGTATTTTTTTTTATTATTATTTATTTTAGATAATATCTGTGTCGGCGAGTACTGAAACCGCACAGACGATAAATATCATACAGAGATGAAAATTATCCCTAGTATAAATAATACGGAATGAACAGTAATTTCTTTGTCTTCTTCTTGGAGTTACGTGAGAAGGATAGCCTGTGATGTGATATTGTATGCTAGCGTAGCATTCTTTTGTCAAGTTTGTAAGAGGGACGCCATTAGGCAAGATTGTTAAAAAGGTGTGTACTACTCAAATTGTTTAAATGTTTGAATAGAGTTATTTAGTGAAACCTTGCATTATGATTCATGTCAAGTTTGCCTGGTATTTTATCCCATCCCTTTAAGACATTTTCAGTTGTTTAAATATTATTCGTGGTGCAGAGCGGCGCTACGAACGAGCCAGCCGCTGCCGCGGTTCATTTAAATTGCAGTACATGAAACCTATCATACCGCAAAGAAGCGGTCAGGTAACAGTGAAGTGAAAAATTATTTCTTTCAGCTTTCGAAGTTGCAGAGCAGAGCAGCAGATTTTATGATGTGTTTTACAGGCTGACGCGGGCTGCTGATAATATAGTACTAATAGTGAAAAGAGATCATTTATTTTCATCACATGAAAGAAATCTTGCTGTGCGTAGTTCTGGTCTGGCAACCTTATAGTAAAAACATCATTTTTCTCCGATAATAGTCTCATGTTCTTGTGCTAGTCGTGGTAATTATTGGTGTTTTACGCTTAACAAAAATCCACTGCAAAATTATGATGTTGGACAGTCATTGCGTACTATAACTGCTTTAATAGAAAGCCAGATACAGAACAATAAGAACCCAATATATTCTGTTTTGTTGAAAATTAATGATTATAAAGAAATTCTTGGCACAGCATTACTAAAAGGTATTTCGCGGCTCTTTTCGTATATGCGTTGTTACGCAAATAATAATAATCACAATAATAATAAAACAAAAACAAAATAAATAGAAAAGAGTAATTTACGAGTTACGCGAAAGTTCCTTATCCTGAAGTTTCTCCACTCTTATCCTCCTACATATGGACCTGACCTCCTGCACTTCCGGCCTCACAATCCCAATTTCACAGCAGATTAAATAATGATCAGTGTCATCAAAGAATCCCCTGAATACACGTGTGTCCCTCACAGCCTTCCTGAATTCCTGATCTGTTATTATATAGTCAATGACAGATCTGGTTCCCCTGCGTTCCCAAGTATACCGGTGAATGTTCTTATGTTTAAAAAAGGAGTTTGTGATTACTAAGCCCATACTGGCACAGAAATCCAAGAGTTGTTTCCCGTTCCTGTTGGCCTCCATATCATCCCCAAATTTACCCATAACCATTTCACACCCTTCTGTTCGATTTCCAATCCTGGCGTTAAAATCACCCATGAGCAGAACACTGTCCTTGTCCTTTACTCTAACAACTACATCACTGAGTGCCTCATAAAAACTATCCATCTTAACTTGATCTGTCCCTTCACAATGCGAATATACTGACACAATCCTAATTTTCTTGCTAGACACTGTCAAATCTATCCACATCAGTCGTTCGTTTACATACCTTATTGCAACTACGCTGGGTTCCATTTCTTTCCTGATGTAAAGCCCTACACCCCATTGTGCTATTCCTGCTTTGACTCCTGACAGGTAGACCTTGTATTCTCCCACTTCCTCTTCTTTCTCACCCCTTACCCGATGTCACTAACAGCTAAAACGTCCAGCCCCATCTTACTTGCAGCCTCTGCGAGCTCTACCTTCTTCCCAGAGTAGCCCCCATTGATATTAATAGCTCCCCATCTCATTACGATTTGTTTGCCAAGTCGTATCTTAGGAGTCTCTAATTTGTCAGTTAGAGGTGGGACTCCGTCACCTCCAAAGGTCCGAGGCATTTTGCTCTGATTGTTGCCAGCATCATATTTAAAAGAGGTGTGATCAGTGAAGAAATTGAACTGGGAAGAGGTGTAAGACATGGTTGTTGTTTATCACCAACACTGTTCAATATGAATCTCGAGGAAATTATTAATAAAAGTTTTGTTAGAAGGAGAGGATTTTATATACGGAGTCGGAGAGTGGAGTGTATAAGATTTGCAGACGACATGTTTGTGATGGCAGAGAGTGCAAGGGAGAGGGAACCAATGTTAGATGAACTAAACACAGAATTAGAAGAATATGGAATGAAGATTAACAAGAAGAAAACGAAAAGCATGGTAACTGGAGGAAAGGGGAGAAAATGCCGTATGAAAATAGGGGGAGAGGAAATAGAGCAAGTGAATAACTTCAATTACTTGGGAAGTGTAATAATGGGTGATATGTATTGCTCAACAGAAATTAGGAATGAATTGCAATGGCAATAAAAGGATTCAAGAGGAAACTGAAATTACTTTGTGGACCACTAAACAAAGATCTGAGGAAAAGACTTGCCAAGTCTTAAGCCTGGAACGTTGCACTGTATGGTACGGAGACCTGGACGTTGAGGGAGAAAGATGAAAGAAGATTGGAGGCACTAGAGATGTGGATATGTAGAAGAATGGAAAAAGTGAAATGGGAAGACCGAGTAAGGAACGAAGAAGTATTAAGAAGAGTTGGAGAAGAAAGAAACATGCTGAAAGTCATTAGAAAGAGAAAACGGAACTGGATTGGACATTGTTTGAAGAGGGACTGTTTATTGAAGGACGGAATAGAAGGAATGGTGGAGGGAAAAAGGGAAAGAGGAAAAAGATGATATGAAGTGATGGACAATATCCAAATATTCAGGAATGAAAAGACTGGCTGTGGACAAAGTGGAAGAGGCTTCAGCCATGACAAGACCTGTCATAAGGTAGAATACCTACTAATAGTATGGAACTTGACACAGTCAGTTCAATCAAATATCTTGGCGTAACGTTGCAAAGCGATATGAAATGGAACGAGCATGTAAAGATTGTAGCGGGGAAGACAATAGTCGATTCTGCTTTATTGGGAGAGTTTTAACAAAGTGTGGTTCATCTGTAAAGGAGACGACATACAGAACACTAGTGCGATCACTTCCTGAGTACTGTTCGAGTGTTTTGGTTCCCCGTCAGGTCAGATTAAAGGAAAACGTCGAACCTTATCAGAGGCGGGCTGCTATATGTGTCACCAGTAGGTTCGGTCAACACACAAGTATTGCGGAGATGTTTCGGGAATTCAACTGGGAATCCCTGGACTGAAGGCGACTTTCTTTCCGAAGAACACTGTTGAGAAAGTTTATAGACCTGGCATATGAAGTTGACTGCAGAATGATTCTACTGCCACCACCGTACATTTCGCGTAAGGACCACGAATATAAGGTAAGAGAAATTAGGGCTTACACAGAGTCAGCAAGACAGTCGTTTTTTCCCTCGCTCTATTTGCGACTGGAACAGGAAGGGAAAGGAGTAGTAGTGGTCCAAGGCACCCTCCGGCACGCACCATATGGTGGCTTGCGGAGCACGTAAGTAGTGGCAGATGTACAAACTGTAATAACAGATCACCTACTGGCCCGAATGCACAGATAGTATACCGGTCTGGTGCTAAAACTAAAGCTGTTTCTTCCTGATTTCGTGTAAAACATCGCAATGCTTCGTTTGCCCTTACGTTTGTTGAGATGGTATATTCTTTGAAATCACTAAACCAGCTATCTATAAAGGCAGTTAATGACTACAGTGCTCACGAATACGTAGTGGGTTATGAAATTTTGGTAAAAAAAGCCACAAAGGACGCAAAAGTTACTGAGATCGACTAAGAGGTAGACTCAAAGTACTTTGTTTTGTAGCCGAGCACTTATCCGATTCAGCAATTTAATCTCTGTCTGATGCTCCGTTTGAATTGTTCTATTATTGAGAATAAAGGCGTATAGATGGTTAAACATATTTTTATTTATTCTGACGCTTCGGATATAATGACATCAAACTTGAAACGAAATGGGTGTGTGCTTTATGTAGACGTGGCTAGGAAATGATGTCTTATAACCTACAGACCATTATATATCATATTAAAACCTAAGCCTAAGCAGCATGTTTGAGGTGGCACTACGCATCGTAATAAATGTAAACATGTTTAGCAACGTAGACGGTTTCGTTAGCAAAACAAGGAAATAATTTTCCTTTACTAGTAAGAATTTGGAAACCTTGCATTTAACTCCACAGTGTCCATTGATTTTCTTAAGTTGGCACTGAACAAAGGTGCAGGGTGGCCGTATATTCAACAGACTACTGTCCTGGTGATTTACATTCTATGACTAGCACCTTATTTCGAAAGCAAAGCCGCCTTTCAAGCTGCATTTCAGAGCAGTGCGAGTAATGATCCTGTTTATCTGCAAAATATGCTGGTCTGTAGGACTAATAATTATAGCTATTAGGTTCAAATGCTCCCCCTCCCCCTCATGAACCAAGGACTTTGCCGTTGGTGGGGGGGCTTACGTGCCTCAACGATACAGATAGCCGTACCGTACGTGCAACCACAACGGAGGGGTGAGAGCCCAGACAAACGTGTGGTTCCTGAAGAGGGGCAGCAGCCTTTTCAGTAGTTGCAGGGGCAACAGTCTGGATGATTGACTGATCTGGCCCTGTGACACTAAGCAAAACGGCCTTGCTGTTGTGGTACTGCGAGCGGCTGAAAGCAAGGGGAAACTACAGCCGTAATTTTTCCCGAGGGCATATAGCTTTACTGTATGATTAAATGATGATGGCGTCCTCTTGGGTAAAATATTCTGGAGGTAAAATAGTCCCCCATTCGGATCTCCGGGCGGGGACTACTCAAGAGGACGTCGTTATCAGGAGAACGAAAACTGGCGTTCTACGGATCGGAGCGTGGAATGTCAGATCCCTTAATCGGGTAGATAGGTTAGAAAATTTACAAAGGGAAATGGATAGGTTAAAGTTAGATGTAGTGGGAACTATTGACGTTCGGTGGCAGGAGGAACAAGACATTTGGTAAGGTGAATACAGGGTTATAAATACAAAATCAAATAGGGGTAATGCAGGAGTAGGTTTAATAATGAATAAACAACAGGAGTGCGGGTAAGCTACTACAAGCAGCATAGCGAACGCATTATTGTGGCCAAGATAGACACGAAGCCCACGCCTACTGCAGTAGTACAAGTTTATAGGCCAACTAGTTCTGCAGATGGTGAAGAAATTGATGAAATGTATGATGAGATAAAAGAAATTATTCAGGTAGTGAAGGGAGACGAAAATTTAATAGTCATGGGTGACTGGAATTCGGCAGTAAGAAAAGGAAGAGAAGGAAACGTAGTAGGTGAACATGGATTGGAGCTAAGAAATGTAAGAGGAAGCCGAATGGTAGAATTTTGCACAGGGCATAACTTAATCACAGCTAACACTTGGTTCAAGAATCTAGAAGGAAGGTTGTATACATGGAAGAACCCTGGAGATATTAGAAAGGTTTCAGATAGATTATGTAATGGTAAGGCAGAGATTTAGGAAACATATTTTAAATTGTAAGACATTTCCAGGGGCAGATGTGGACTCTGACCACTATCTATCGGGTATGAACTGTAGATTAAAACTGAAGAAACTGCAAAAAGGTGATAATTTAAGGAGATGGGACCTGGATAAACTGAAAGTACCAGAGGTTGTACAGAGTTTCAGGGAGAGCATAAGGGAACAATTGACAGAAATGGGGGAAAGAAATAGAGTAGAAGACGAATGGGTAGATTTGAGGAATGAAATAGTGAAGGCAGCAGAGGATCAAGTAGGTAAAAAGACGAGGGCTAGTAGAAATCCTTGGGTAAGAGAAGAGATACTGAATTTAATTGATGAAAGGAGAAAATTCAAAAATGCAGTAAGTCAAGCACGCAAAAAGGAATACAAACGTTTCAAAAATGATATCGACAGAAAGTACGAAATGGCTAAGCAGCGATGGCTAGAGGACAAATGTAAGGATGTAGAGGCTTATCTCACTAGGGGTAAGATAGATACTGCCTACAGGAAAATTAAAGAGACCTTTGGAGAAAAGAGAACCACATGCATGAATTTCAAACTCAGATGGAAACCCAGTTCTAAGCAAAGAAGGGAAAGCAGAAAGGTGGAAGGAGTATTTAGAGGGTCTATACAGGGGCGATGTTCTAGAGGACAATTTTATGAAAATGGAAGAGGAGGTAGATGAAGATGAAATGGGATATATGATGCTGCGTGAGGAGTTTGACAGAGCACTGAAAGACCTGAGTCGAAACAAGGCCCCGGGAGTAGACAACATCCCATTAGAACTACTGACGGCCTTGGGAGATCCAGTCCTGACAAAACTCTACCATCTGGTGAGCAAGATGTATGAGACATGCGAAATTCCCTCAGACTTCAAGAAGAATATAATAATTCCGATCCCAAAGTAAGCAGGTGTTGACAGATGTGAAAATTACCGAACTATCAGTTTAATAAGTCACAGCTGCAAAATACTAACACGAATTATTTACAGACGAATGGAAATACTGGTAGAAGCCGACCTCGGGGAAGATCAGTTTGGATTCCGTAGAAATGTTGGAACACGTGAGGCAATACTGACCCTACGACTTATCTTAGAAGAAAGATTAAGGAAAGGCAAAGCTACGTTTCTAGCATTTGTAGACGCAGAGAAAGCTTTTGACAATGTTGACTGGAATACTCTCTTTCAAAGGTGGCAGGAGTAAAATACAGGGAGTGAAAGGCTATTTACAATTTGTACAGAAAGCAAATGGCAGTTATAAGAGTCGAGGGACATGAAAGGGAAGCAGTGGTTGGGAAGTGAGTGAGACAGGGCTGTAGCCTCTCCTCGATGCAATTCAATCTGTATATTGAGCAAGCAGTAAAGGAAACAAAAGAAAAGTTCGGAGTAGGTATTAAAATCCATGGAGAATAAATAAAAACTTTGAGGTTCACCGATGACCGAATTCTGTCAGAGACAGCAAAGGACTTAGGATAGCAGTTGAACGGAATGGACAGTGTCTTGAAAGGAGGGTATAAGGTGAACATGAACAAAAGCAAAACGAGGATAATGGAATGTAGTCGAATTAAGTTGGGTGATGCTGAGGGAATTAGATTAGGAAATGAGACACTTAAAGTAGTAAAGGAGTTTTGATATTTAGGGAGCAAAATAACTGATGATGGTCGAAGTAGAATGGATATAAAATGTAGACTGGCAATGGCAAGGAATGCGTTTCTGAAGAAGAGAAATTTGTTAACATCGAGTGTAGATTTAAGTGTCAGGAAGTCGTTTCTGAAAGTATTTGTATGGAGCGTAGCCATGTATGGAAGTGAAACATGGACGATAAATAGTTTGGACAAGAAGAGAATAGAAGCTATCGAAATGTGGTGCTACAGAAGAATGCTGAGGATTAGATGGGTAGATCACATAACTAATGAGGAATTATTGAATAGAATTGGGGAGAAGAGGAGTTTGTGGCGCAACTTGACTAGAAGCACATGTTCTGAGGCATCAAGCGATCACCAATTTAGTACTGGAGGGCAGCGTGGAGGTTAAAAATCGTAGAGTAGAGGGAGACCAAGAGATGAATACACTAAGCATATTCAGAAGGATGTATGTCGCCGTAGGTACTGGGAGATGAAGAAGCTTGCACAGGATAGAGTAGCATAGAGAGCTGCATCAAACCAGTCTCAGGACTGAAGACCACAACAACAACATGTTCAAATGGCTCTAAGCACTATGTGACTTAATAACTGAGGCCATCAGTCCCCTAGACTTATAGCTACTTAAACCTAACTAACCTAAGGACATCACACACACCCATGCCCGCGGCAGGATTCGAACCTACCACCGTAACAGCAGCGCGGTTCCGGACTGAAGCGCGTAGAACCGCACGGCCACATCGGCCGGCAGGAGGGTAGAAGTGCAGATATTCTTATATGTGGTACTGTAGTATGTACAAATGTACGAACTTACAACATCATGTTCTCTGCACATCCATAGCTGCACCACTAAATGGACTCCGCCCCTCAGTATAGACTTACCGTTTTGTATCCACGTGTCCCCGCTTCAACACCTGGCCTGCTGCCCGGGTGAAAGTAAGCGGTAATGGCTGGTCTTGCTAGTACTTGGAGCTACTAATCAGCTTACAAACATACTACTCCTAATGGCTAAACTGATTAGTCTGCGTGGAAGTAGATACTCATGTAGTGTTGATTAGTACACCGTCCTCAGTCACCAATAGAAATACCTGGGCTGTCTAATATCCTTCTGGTGGAATGCATCTCACAGCTACTAAGTGTTACAGGTCAACAGGGTAACATTTAAGGAAACGATCTGATGGCACGAGACCGACTGTGTATCCAAAACAAATTAGGTGGCGCAGGCCAAAATTACCATTGAAAACATGCAGAGAGAAATACTCGGAAGTACCGTGCGTGGGGCTTACCGAGAATACTATGGCTGCAAATGTCATCAAAACCTCTTTGAACGTGAAGAAAATCTTATCAGAATCACTGATTTGGTTATGCATCACTCTGAAGCTCTTATGATGACGAGTTAACAAACTTGTAAGTCTATAGGAAGCTGATCTTTCAATCTCTTATAGGAGAGCTCCCGATTTAACCTGCCGGGTCATTTACTTACATCCTGAATTTTGAGATGGAAGTTTAACGTTTAACGTCCGGCCGACACTGCTTTCATTAGAGGTGGAGCATAAGATCGGATTACGAAAAATGGGGAAGCAAATCGGCAGTGAAAAGAAGCCATCCCGGTATTTGCCTGGAGCGGTTTAGGGAAATCACGGAAAACCTAAATCTTTATAACCGGATAGGGAGTGAACCGTCGTCTTCCCGAATACGAGTCCAGTGGGCTTTACGTCACTTCGCTAGGTATATCCTCAGGTTCTTCCAGATTTATTATTTCATCTCGTTGTTTGTACCCTTTGAAAATGTGATACGAGGTTTTATTTGCTACAAACTGCTACTGTTCTTTTCGCAACCACTGCACCTATCTGTAGAGCCAGATAATTCAAAGAAATAAAAATTATAATTGGAGACGTCAGCTGTAGACAATAGTGACGGGAAAGACGGTCGTTTTGAGACATTGTGCAGTAACGTTTCAATAAAATCTAAAAAATAATACATTTAAGATACAATGTAATATTTTTTTCAGGTAACTCTTTGTCTTTAAATATTTTCAGAGTAGCGACGCAGTTTCAAAATCTGAAATGCCATCTGTAATCATATTACTCAAAATACGTCTGTGGGTACTTAACATTGCATGCTTGTTACTTAGGTACACTTAACATGGGTTAGCACTGGCTTACTACTGAACGGGTGAACAAAATATGGGTGTCAAACATCTCAAAAATAAGAATTTGAAAGGTCCGAATTGTTTCAATTTATGATTCTAAGATCTTCACTATTAATTTTTTCAATAATAAAATGCAACAGCCTCAAAAATTAATCTATAGTTCAGCACAATTTCAGTCTAATTATATTATCGTATTACAGGACGTAAACGGTATTAAGGATGGTCGTCAACATTTCAATCAATACATTGATATGTAAATTCACGTGAACTATGGTAAGAGATCTCAGATGGAAACCCAGTTCTAAGCAAAGAAGGGAAAGCAGAAAGGTGGAAGGAGTATATAGAGGGTCTATACAAGGGTGATGTACTTGAGCACAATATTATGGAAATGGAAGAGGATGTAGATGAAGATGAAATGGGAGATACGATACTGCGTGAAGAGTTTGACAGAGCGCTGAAAGACTTGAGCCGAAACAAGGCCCCCGGAGTAGACAACATTCCATTGGAACTACTGACGGCCTTGGGAGAGCCAGTCCTAACAAAACTCTACCATATGATGAGCAAGATGTATGAAACAGGCGAAATACCCTCAGACTTCAAGAAGAATATAATAATTCCAATCCCAAAGAAAGCAGGTGTTGACAGATGTGAAAATTACCGAACAATCAGTTTAATAAGCCACAGCTGCAAAATACTAACACGTATTCTTTACAGACGAATGGAAAACTAGTAGAAGCCGACCTCGGGGAAGATCAGTTTGGATTCCGTAGAAATAATGGAACACGTGAGGCAATACTGACCTTATGACTTATCTTAGAAGAAAGATTAAGGAAAGGCAAACCTACGTTTCTAGCATTTGTAGACTTAGAGAAAGCTTTTGACAATGTTGACTGGAATACTCTCTTTCAAATTCTAAAGGTGGCAGGGGTAAAATACAGGGAGCGAAAGGCTATTTACAATTTGGACAGAAACCAGATGGCAGTTATAAGAGTCGAGGGACATGGAAGGGAAGCAGTTGTTGGGAAGGGGGTAAGACAGGGTTGTAGCCTTTCCCCGATGTTATTCAATCTGTATATTGAGCAAGCAGTAAAGGAAACAAAAGAAAAATTCGGAGTAGGTATTAAAATCCATGGAGAAGAAATAAGAACTTTGAAATTCGCCGATGACATTGTAATTCTGTCAGAGACAGCAAAGGACTTGGAAGAGCAGTTGAATGGAATGGATAGTGTCTTGAAAGGAAGATATAAGATGAACATCAACAAAAGCAAAACGAGGATAATGGAATGTAGTCGAATTAAGTCGGGTGATGCTGATGGAATTAGATTAGGAAATGAGACACTTAAAGTAGTAAAGGAGCTTTGCTATTTGGGGAGCAAAATAACTGATGATGGTCGAAGTAGAGAGGATATAAAATGTAGACTGACCATGGCAAGGAAAGCGTTTCTGAAGAAGAGAAATTTGTTAACATCGAGTATAGATTTAAGTGTCAGGAAGTCATTTCTGAAAGTATTTGTATGGAGTGTAGGCATGTATGGAAGTGAAACATGGACGGTAAACAGTTTGGACAAGAAGAGAATAGAAGCTTTCGAAATGTGGTGCTACAGAAGAATGCTGAAGATTAGATGGGTAGATCACATAACTAATGAGGAAGTATTGAATAGGATTGTGGAGAAGAGAAGTTTGTGGCACAACTTGACCAGAAGAAGGGATCGGTTGGTAGGACATGTTCTGAGGCGTCAAGGGATCACCAATTTAGTATTGGAGGGCAGCGTGGAGGGTAAAAATCGTAGGGGGAGACCAAGAGATGAATACACTAAGCAGATTCAGAAGGATGTAGGTTGCAGTAGGTACTGGGAGATGAAGAAGCTTGCACAGGATAGATTAGCATGGAGAGCTGCATCAAACCAGTCTCAGGACTGAAGACCACAACAACAACAACATGGTAAGGGATACAACTTAACATTGTTGAGTAGCTTAATTAATGAAGCACTGGGCTGTGTAAGCTCGTTCCATGTATTTACAGCTTCGCGTAATGGCGCGGTCCACCTCTATCTAGTCGCCAGCTGGAGCCTTGTTGGCCCTTAGCAGAGTCTTTGGTTGTACTCCCTTTTGCAGCTTGCTGAGCACACTGGCGGTCAGTCGGTTGTAGTCTGCGGGGGAGAGGGAGATGAGAGGTACCTGTGACCTAAGGCGGGCTGTGCACGGAGGTTACGGGCGCAAGATTGTCCAAGCTGCCGACCGTCGCTAAAGTCGTGTTGGTCGACAGTACTTGGGCCTAATATCGACGCAGCCGAGTTACCCTGCATTAGGGAGGCATAGTTGCTGATATCGGAGTTCGAGTACTGTTCATTTTCTAATGTAGTCTGTTCTACCCTCCGGGTAAGGTACTCGTTATTTGACTGCCGTATGTGCTCCCGTGTTGAAGTTGCCTCCGCTACGCTCTGTTGCCTGTTACCTTCTAAGCCTCTTAACTTAAAAAATGGTTCAAATGGCTCTGAGCACTATGGGACTTAACATCTGAGGTCGTCAGTCCCCTAGAACGTAGAACTACTTAAACCTAACTAACCTAAGGACATTACACACATCCATGCCCGAGGCAGGATTCGAACCTGCGACTGCAGTGGTCGTGCGGTTCCAGACTGAAGTGCCTAGAACCGCTCGGCCAATGCGTCCGGCTCCTCTTAAGTTAATGTGACTGAGGTTTGTATGTGATTATTATATTAAAATGTTGTTTTTTATTGTAAGGTTAACCGGTTGGTAATTCATAATTCTTCTGTAAAATTCTGGTTGTTACACTTAAGTTTTGATAGGGGCTTGGGGGCAGGCTCACGTTGAGCTTTTGTCATGGTCTGGGCATATTAATATGTTCCGCGATTATTATGCAAGATTCATATATTTGCTCGTTTTGTGAGCCTGTCCCGTCGGCTATGTACAAGCGTGTAGGTGAGGCGCCGCTTCTCGTCTCACCGTAGCCACTGAGATGTTACGGCCTCCTGGTTTGCTACGGCATCTTTTATAAGTTGAGTTTCTGTCTCGTAGCAATCAGGCGTTAATTTATCCAGTAGTGCCCTTATTTTCCCATCTTATTCAGGCCTGGCCGCTTCCGTGGTTTCCCTGTATGGAGATTGGTTTTGTAATATAATACACACATCAAAAAAAAGTTTTACATCACCTCGGTTTCGAGATTTCCGGAACCTGTAGAGAATATTGGAATAGATATCAACGTAAACATAATTTCTGCCCTTTTTATTGCTAATGAAAACAACACATTGCATGTTGTACCACCATACAGCGCGACCTTCAGAGGCGGTGGTCCAGATTGCTGTACACACCGGTACCTCTAATACCAGTAACACGCCCTTTTGCATTGGTGCATCCCTTTATTCGTCGTGGCATACTATCCACGAGTTTATCGATGCACAGTTGGTCGAGATTTTTCGAAATGGTTCAAATGTCTCTGAGCACTATGGGACTTAACTTCTGTGGTCATCAGTTCCCTAGAACTTAGAACTACTTAAACCTAACCAACCTAAGGACATCACACACATCCATGCCCGAGGCAGGATTCGAACCTGCGACCGTATCTGTCCCGCGGTTCCGGACTGCGCGCCTAGAGATTGTTCCACTTCTCAACGCTGATTCGGCGTAGAACCCTTACAGTGGTTGGTGGGTCACATCGTCCATAAACAGTCCTTTTCAATCTATCCCAGGCATGTTCGAAAGGGTTCATGTCTGGAGAACATGCTTGCCACTCTAATCAAGCGGTGTCATTATCCTGAAGGAAGTCATTCACAAGATGTGCACGATGGGGGCGCGAATTGTCGTCCATGAAGACGAATGCCTTGCCAATATGATGCCGATATGGTTGCACTATCGGTCGGAGGATGGCATTAATGTATTTTACAGCCGTTACGGCACCTTCCATGACCACCAGCGGCGTACGTCGGCCCACATAATGCCACTTCAAAACAGCAGCGAGCCTCCACCTTGCTGCACTCGCTGGACAATGTGTCTAAGGCGTTCAGCCTGACCGGGTTGCCTCCAAACACGTCTCCGACGATGGTCTGGTTGAAGGCATATGTGACACTCATCGGTGAAGTGAACGTGATGCCAATCCTGAGCTGTCCATTCGGCATGTTGTTGGGCTCATCTGTGCCGCGCTGAATTGTGTCGTGTCTGCAAAGATGGACCTCACCATGGACGTCGGGAGTGAAGTTGCGCATCATGCAGCCTATTGCGCACAGTTTGCGTAATAAGACATCATGTGGCTGCACGGAAAGCTTGTTCTACATAGTGGCTTGCTGTCAGGGTTCCTCCGAGCCAGAATCCATAGGTAGCCTTCATCCACTGCAATAGTATCCCTTGGACGGCCTGAGCGAGGCATGTCATCTACTGTTCCTATCTCTCTGTATCTTCTCCATGTCCGAAAAACATCGCTATGAGTCACTGCGGGACGCCTGGACACCTCCCTTGTTCAGAGACGTTCCTGGCACAAATTAACAATGTGGACGCGATCGAACAGCGGTATTGACTGTCTAGCCAGGCTCTAACTTCAAACAACAGGAACTGTGTGCCTCCTTCCTGGTGGAATGACAGAAACTGATCGGCTGTCGGACCCCCTCCGTCTAACAGGCGCTGCTCATGCATGGTTGTTTATATCTTTGGGCGAGTTTAGTGACATCTCCGAACATCAAATGGACTGTGTCTGTGATACAATATCCACAGTCAACGTCTGCCTTCAGGAATTGTGGAAACCGGGGTGATGGAAAACATTTTTGATGTGTGTCGTTCTAATATTCATATAATGCTCAGTTGTTAAATGGTATTTTGCTTCCACGCCAGTTTCTTGAACATGTCAAGGAGTCTTCCGTGACTGATTAAATACGTTTTAAAAATTATGTCATCCACTGTGTTCAGGATTATAAAAAGTTTATCATATTTATTTATTTATACTGAGCATGTTATGTGATGTTCATCTGTAAATCTCAATTGAGCAATTTCCATTTTTAAGGTATGTTTGAGAAATGGTCTATATTTATGGTTGTAAGCTGTAGTAAAAGAATTCAGAAGAAAGGTGTTTTGCCAGGTCGCTTTCTCTGAGCGGTTGGAAATGTTTTCAAAATTATGGGATTCATTTTGGCCACGTCTATAAGAAATATTAAATTATTTATATTAAACCTACTGTTTCTTTTATTTATACTGAGCATAATGTGTGATGTTTATCTATAAATATGAATTGACCAGTAAGCATTTTTATTGTATGTTTGAGAAATGCTCTATATTTATGAATGTAAGATGGAGTAAATGAATTCAGAAGAAAGGTGTTTTGCCAGGTAGCCTTCTCTGATTGATCAAATATGTTTTCAGAATTGTGAGTTAACTTGGGCCAGTGTTATAAATAATATTCTTATTTATTTATAATGAACCTATTGGTGTTCGGTTTAGTTGTAAATCTGAGTTGAAGTGTTTTCATTTGTAACATATGTTTGAACAATGCTTTTTATTTATGGTGGTAAAATCGAATAAGAGTATTCAGTGGAAATGTGTTTTCTAAGGCAGATGAATTATAAATTTTATAATGCAATAAAATACAATAAAATATCATTGAACTTTTGTGGGGTAACAAATGACTTGTGATAAATAGCCTGCACCTTCCTATGCCGCGTTTGTTGTTCTTTTATCCTAAGGCGTCCACTGACATTTCATTCACCTTTATCAGATTCGCAACCACTCTCCTTGGACATTTGCATTTAACATATCCATTATCTTTATCTGAGTCGTAGTTATCTATGTTATCCTCGGATTTGAACAAATTGTCTCTGAAAATAATTTTTCTGCACGAACACGACATACAGTCTAGCTACTGGCATTAGCAATTTTCGCACTTACCACTGTTTACATCCAGTAACATAAGCAAGTCTGCGCCCATAGCAATAATAATAATATTAATAATTTTGCTCTGAACCCACTATCCAACATGCTAAATAATACAAATTACGGATATAATATTACTGGAACATACCCACACAAAATCACACATTTGCTATACATGGATGATCTAAAACTACTGGCAGCAACCAATCAACAACTCAACCAATTACTAAAGATAACAGAATTATTCAGCAATGATATAAATATGGCTTTTGGAACAGAGAAATGTAAGGAAAATAGCATAGTCAAGGGAAAACACACTAAACAAGAAGACTATATATTGAATAACCACAGTGACTCCGTAGAAGCTATGGAAAAAACAGATGCCTATAATTATCTAGGATACAGACAAAAAATAGGAATAGATAATACAAATATTAAAGAAGAACTAAAAGAAAAATATAGACAAAGACTAACAAAAATACTGAAAACAGAATTGAGAGCAAGAAACAAGACAAAAGCTATAAATACTTATGCTATACCAATATTGACCTACTCATTTGGAGTAGTGAAATGGAGTAACACAGACCTAGAAGCACTCAATACACTTACACGTTCACAATGCCACAAATATAGAATACATCACATACATTCAGCAACAGAAAGATTCACATTAAGCAGAAAGGAAGGAGGAAGGGGATTCATCGACTTAAAAAAACCTACATTATGGACAGGTAGACAATTTAAGAAAATTCTTTCTAGAACGTGCAGAAACTAGCAAAATACACAAAGCAATAACTCATATAAATACATCGGCTACACCACTCCAATTGCATAACCACTTCTACAACCCTTTAGATCACATAACATCAACAGATATGAAGAAAGTAAATTGGAAAAAGAAAACACTACATGGTAAGCACCCGTATCATCTAACATAGCCACACATCGATCAAGACGCATCCAACACATGGCTAAGTAAAGGCAATATATACAGTGAGACAGAAGGATTCATGATTGCAATACAGGATCAAACAATAAACACCAGATATTACAGCAAGCGTATTATTAAAGATCCCAATATCACAACAGATAAACGCAGACTTTGCAAACAACAAATAGAAACAGTAGATCACATCACAAGCGGATGTACAATACTAGCAAATACAGAATACCCCAGAAGACATGACAATGTAGCAAAAATAATACATCAACAACTTGCCATACAACATAAACTAATAAAACAACACATTCCTACATACAAGTATGCACCACAAAATGTACTGGAGAATGATGAATACAAATTATACTGGAACAGAACCATTATAACAGATAAAACAACACCACATAACGAACCTGACATATCCTCACTAATAAAAAAAAGAAATTAACACAATTAATCGAAATATCCATACCAAATACAACAAATATACAGAAGGAAACAGGAGAAAAAATTGAAAAATAGATCCAACTGGATGAGGAAGTCAAAGACATGTGGCATCAGGATAAAGTTGACATCATACCAATTATACTATCAACTACAGGAGTCATACCACACAATATCCACCAGTACATCAACGCTATACAGCTACGTCCAAACATATATATACAACTACAGAAATCTGTAATTATTGATACATGTTCAATTACCCGAAAGTTCCTAAATGCAATGTAACATATACCGTACAGTTAAAAGGAAGTCACGCTTGTTCAAGGTCCGCGTCACTTTTATGTTTGACCAGACATAACGTCTGAGAAAAGAAAGAATAATAATAATAATACCTATAAAAAACTTTTTACAATCACGCGTCACTAACTGGGAGCGATTAGTGAGAATCTGAAAATTAAGGATATAGTTGCATTTCTTGCTTTATCGTAGAACTATTAGCTTGTATGAACAAAGCACATCACATGCCATGTTTTAAATGCAACAGTTCTGTTTCTCATAGATTCTCCCTTACCGCTGTTTACAGCCACTGTTTACTGCCAAACAGTGTCTTCTTGAAGTTTCCCTCGGGTTCAGAACGTTCAGTCATTATTCTTATGCTCGTCCGAAAATGCGTTCCTGACTCTTGCAATTTTTAAAATGATATCCTTACAGTCTTCATCTGGGCAAGTCAACTACTGAGTCCTCAGTGTTCCTAAGTGTCTATTTAAATGCTTAAATTCTAAAACCATTTGCCACGCGCACCATAAATGTGACAGAACATTATCTTTTAAATTAAAAGCAACGTGTTTTTAGTGGCAGGGAAGTAAGCTGCTTTCATTTTACAAAAATATGACGATTATAACCTTTCAAAATTCAGTAATCCACCCGCATATATGGCGCACGTTACGAAATTCTGGTCACGGAATGTGTAACAGGATGGCATTCGTTAATTAAAAGGACCAGCGTTCGGTAACACGTGGAATTCTGTCAATGCGAGGACGTTTTTCCCCCCCGTGTCCTGTTAGCTGAATGACGAAACAAAATCTCTGTTCTCGCTCAAATTTGCGTGATCGTGAATAGGGTCCGTAGAGAAACTACCATTTATAACGGATGAAGTAATGTTTTTATCTATCTCAGCCACCTGGAATGAAATATTACTCATTATTACACTGTAGTTACCTGAACTGGCCGGTCACTGTTCCATGCGCGGTATTTATCACGTTGGGGTAATATACGCCCGGACTCATACGTCACGGAGATATGAAGTTGCGTGAGCGCCAGCGGCGCGCGTAGCACACGAGCAATACAGCGCTCTTTAAGTGAACACACAAACTTTCATAGTGTCTAAATTGAAGGCAAACAGCTAAAAATATAGTGAATCTAGCGGTTCTTCAGGAAGCTATGCGCCCATACAATGTGGACATTTCGAAACCTTAGCAACTACATTCGCCAACTACTATTCCTTTTTTGACGATTCACTAATTATCCATCAAGTAATCCTTTTCTAGTTGGAACGGAATTTTCCGCCAATTTATGTAGTAATTCCGACTCTAAACTGATTTTCAAAATTAATTTACATTTATGAAATTTCCTGCCAGAGTAAAACTGTGTGCCGGACCGAGACTCGAACTCGGGACGATTGCCTATCGCGAGCATGTGCTATACCGCCTGAGCTACCCTGGCACGACTGACGACTCACCCTCACAGCTTTATTTCCGCGAGTACCTCGTCTCCTATCTTCCCTCGGTCTGGCACACAGCTTTAATCTGTCAGGAAGTTTCTTGTTAGCGCACACTCCACTGAAGAATGAAAATTTCATTGTGGGACTTCCAATAATGCTACACCGTGCCTTAGGTCACTAAGAAATGCTTGTACTGTGGCATTCGAATCCGGTCATCTATGACTGAACATAAAGTTTAGGAGGACGGGTGCCTAAAACTCCTCATCAACTCTATATGCACAAATGGTGGGTCTAGTGAGAGAGCCACTTTAAGAGGAAATGGAAATAAATTTGATTTTCTTAGGCACTGTATTAAGAAAAATGGTTCAAATGGCTCTAAGCACTATGGGACTTAGCATGTGAGATCATCAGTCCTCTAGATCTAGAACTACTTAAACCTAACTAACCTAGGGACATCACACATGTATAGCCCGAGACAGGAATTGAACCTGCGACCGTAGCACACTGTATTATAACAGTATTTGTACAATAAAAGGGGAACGTTTTCCTTCTTAACATATTGTCAAGTTAATTATTCAAAACGATAAGTAGCAATTTCATTGTAAATAGCACTGATTATGACCTTGTAAGCTATAGTTAATACAACAATTACAAAAAAACAATTTTATACACACATGTCAAATGGTTTAATCCCGTTGAAATACTGTTTCTCGAGTGTAAATCATGTTATCAGGCGTACAAGTCAACTAGAAACAAAGTCATATCTGATCTGGAGTATCTTCAGTGTTCAATATTTCAGCGGATTTCAGTTTTTGGTAAAGAGCATGAAAAACTGGAGGGATATACCGCATTAGTGTGATGAGATCTTTTAACTTAAGGGATGATATAGGTGTTCTATGTGGAAAATGTAGTTATATAAGGGTGGTTTCGAAGGGACGACGTGCATTTTTCTTAAGAAGTTACATAGCGTGCCACTCTTCCATGTCAGAACACGTGTGTTTGAAGAAGGGTACGCTTGGTTGTTCACCAAATTTCGCAGCTCTGATTTTCCTAATATTATACGACAACACTACTCTTTACTATTTTAGTGTTCAGCTGCTGTAAATCCCCGAAGTCTTCTGCTGTCATTGGAATGACTCTAAACCGGTTTTTGACTGTCGTATTATTTACAATTTCATCCAACTTTCCGTGCGTGTAAATATGACCTGTTTTTTCGGATTTTATTTTCTACTGTGCCAAAATCTCGGTCGCTGGGTAAATAGATATGTCCAGGAAAGTCGAATGGAGTCATAGAGTCTTTTGACTATGAGAGAATAATACACTTTAAACACTATATCATTTTTATTGTCCAGTGCAAGAGTCTGAGAAAAAACTCGTCTTACATTTGACGGACCACTCAGCGCCTTCACAATATATGATGCAATTTCTGACGAACATAGTAACGGTAATATCTTTCGGCCACATGCTCGTAAAACCTGAAATGGAATTGGATGTGTGGAAGCAAACAACTGCCTTAGGTAGAACAATGGGTCTGTTGGAATTTTAGGTACCGGCAGTGCTTTTTCTAAATCGGGGGTGATTACACATGATCACACAGTAGTCACAATCATTACTAGAACAATCCTTTCTGCGTTCCCTCAACAGAGCATATGCGAGCGTATGCTTTGTTAGCTCGAAGTTGATACAGGTTGACATTCAAAGGAATATCGTTGTTTGGAGAAGCACACTCATCTTAAGTCTTACATATTTGTTTATCTGGTGACCTGGAGTGTATATTATATACTCTGCGGTAAAAACTTGAGCGTACGCTACGTATTTTACAGGTAAAACTCTTGAATCTTGGAAAACTCTTTCCTAGAGGCGGTGAATTCCAATCACGGATCACACATTTCCAGTGCACAGCTTGTGTGTAAGGCCTAGCCTTGAATAATGTGTTCTGTATTGTGGGAAATTTTTAATGGTCTCTAACAGTATTCAGCAAGGATTCACTTATTTTGAGCTTTACACTGACTGCCATGTTTTCCTCGTCTGTAAGTGGTATACCAAGATATGTTGTATTAGGTTTGTCGGTATTTTATTAGCTAACTACGTGTTCAGCAACATTAAGCGTCTTCCTTTCACTTCCAGCGCTTGACACTCTTTTCCGTGACACAGCAAATATGTTACAAAAAGTTTTTAAACATACTCTATACTTTGTTCCACTCTCGATGTCACATGATAAGCTTGTGAGTACTTTTTTCTGCTCACTCCAACATCGTTATGTTTCTTAGCATAGCTCCGAATGAAGTTTTTTACGCTCAGTAAGAGCACTGAGATATGTATTCTAAAGAGTGTAGTCCAGTAAAACTCACAAAATTATGATGTTTTTGGAACTTCATATAACAATGAATAGCTGCTCCAGTTGAGGTTAGATCCGTATCATTTGTTTTGGTAGTCATATCCAGATTCTTGTTGCGTTGATGCTACTTGTTTTGCCGGTTTTATCACTCACGTATTCATGTCCATGGAATCTGGTCTAACGGGACATAGCTGATCAGGTTGTGAAAAGGGGCCCAAATCAGTTGCTGTTAGTTGCACAGACATACAAACTTTATTTTGCTAAACACTTAATGAAACATGTCCTTAAAAGAATTCAGAAATAATACGGCTGAAGGTCAGAACACAAGTTATTAAAATTGCCTTAAGGAATACACACGAATGAAGGCCTTGGTTACAAAATAGAAGAACTGAGGGCTTAAGGCCTAGATAACAAGAATTTCAGTAAGAAAATTTAAAAATGTTTTAAACAAATGAGCTTTCAAATTTTAATTTAAGACAGCTGAAGGCCTTATCTTAAAATATTTCACATAAAGTTCGGCTGAAGGCCACTTACTGAACATCAAAACAAACTAAATCAATACACGGCTGAAGGCCTCGCACATTACTTGAGACTAAAAGAAAATCACAACGCAAAACAACAGAACAGTGGTGCTCAGAAGTGTTCCAAGGGTCGGCCTGAGGAGATAACTCTAACGTAGTAAGGTTAGATGAGATACCAACCAAGAATAAGATTAAGTAATCAGATGGCAACCCGACCCAGGGACAGCTGAAGGACCGACCAACAACCTAACCAATTCCCTTCCGCCGACCAATGGCACGACAACGGAAAATATCAGAGGAGGACGAAGATACCAGCAGCACTACGTCTTCAGAATTGGAGTCTAAAAACAGCCAAGGCTCAATAACCACTCAAAAATATTAACAACACCAAAGGCTGTCGAACTGCATGCGGTACGGACAGCATCAACACGGCGAGGAAAACCACACTGCGGAACACTACGCTAATGACCTCGTCGTGGAGACTTCCTCACTCCTCTGTCCCTACCGACCGACTGCCTACTCTAGGACGCATAAAGCATTAACATAACTGCTCAATCGAAATTACACAAGCTAGACACAGTTCCACGAAAACACTTCCACAAGAACTCGAACAATCGTAAAAGCAATCACAGTGGAACAACAAGGACGAATAACAAGTCGACACACACAGAGTTTCCATAATCAGTCGGCGACAAAATAGGCCTAAGCGTCGTTCAATGTGACGACCGACCGAACGACCAACCAAGATCGCCCCACTCAAGTCATGTGTGTCGGCATCGATCGGGGGAGTCATGGCTGTCCGGAACTCACTGCTGCTCCGTCCCCATTGCCTTCGGACGCACGACGACCCGGAGACACTGGCTCGGATCCAACCATGCAGAGGTAACACTTGCCCATTGGCCACTCGTCTCTGCACATGAAGGAACCCACCCACGTCCGGCAAGATGACCAACTGACGAGCCCAGAAACGGTCAGAAGACCAAATACACGTCGCCCAATGAGACGACTGACCAACCAACGGTCGTTCCCGCTCCAGTCTCCTTCCGCCGGACAGTGCATGTGTGCAGTGCATGTGTGCAAGCGGCCAGCGAATACTGGCTGTCCGTACCTCACTGGCGCTGCGTCCCGACTGAACCCCCGACACACGACGAGCCGGAAATACTAGCGGTCGCTTCAGAGATAATACGACAGTGCTCTTATCGATACGCGCTGCTGCTGCCACTCACGGGCAGGCAAGCCAGCAACTTAGTGACGCCAGTAAAGCGAATAAGAAAAGGAGACGGCGGCACCGCAAAGTCAAGCTGTCTAGCAATAAACGGCGCGAAAGCGAGCCGCGCACGGCTCAGTCCACTGTTTCTTTTTCTCTTTACATCTGCGCTCTTCTGGGTTACGACTACATTTTTCCTAACACATTCAATATTTCTGATTTACAAGGACCCATGTTTCTCTCAATGCTGTAAAACAGGGTTACCTCTAGCACAAAAACTTACAAAGATGGAAGCATAACATATTCACTACAGTGTAGGTGCAAGACATAAGTTATGTTTAATATGTATAAAGGAAGGGAAAATGTACAGAAGCAATAACTATATTTTACAGCAATATGTTCTTTGCTTATAACTAATAAACCAGTCTGTAACACTTTTATGTTGGTACGTCTGCAATTCACATAGCAGACAACATCAGTAAGTGGAATAGATCCTCCTTTCACTGAAAATGATCAGAAGGGCGCATTCAGCAACTTATAGTAATTGCTGCAAAAATTGGGGGAGTCATGCCACGTGGCTCTAGTTTACATAATATACGCCAAATGTCAATAGAAAACTGAAAATGGCCAAAGCTCAATTTTTCATTTTTTTGTGGCGTAGCTTTCTCTTTTACTAGCCCCCTCAAATGACCTTGGCTAAAACCCAAACTACTCTGCACGTTGTCGTGGAGGGCCTGTAATACAATTGACGCCGCTGGACTCTGACGATTTTGAAAGCACCCTTGGAGCTGTTCCAGACGACTGGGCTGAGTGCCGACACCGTGTTTCTGGTCTCTGTCTCCCTCCCCCTCCTTTCTCTCTCTTTGTCTCTCTCATCTACGACAAGAAGTCAGCTCTACTCTACACCACCCTCATTTCGTACAGCGGCCACTGTACGACAACTAAAACAACCCACAAACATAGTCATTCCACAAAATAAAATGTTATACAAGTGTGAATACGAGAAACCTCACCGTATTAAGTACTTGAACCCACAGCGGACTTCCTAGCCAACAACTATTTTCTCTTATTCCCCCTTTGTCGCAACGACTTACACTAAACGTTTCAGCAGTACTGTTCGCTGCTGCACTGTTAATGTTGCACTAGACGGAAAAGTTTCACTTATAACACTACAACTCCGCTACTGCTATACCATAACCTTAAAGTTGGAGGCAGGTCGTGAAAGAAAAACTATCTTGTTAAAGTAATTATGTTATAAAGCAACAGAGCAGTGTTACCCTCTGAAAGGAATCTTGTTAGGTTGGCCGTATTGTACCTAACGGAGGTGGCTTATCGGAAGTGAAAGTCAGAATTACGTAAATATTTAAACAGTAACAAACACTATTTTACATATATACACTGTTCAAAGAATAAGGAAAACGATCACCAGCCTAATTAGGCAAGAGAATGATTGACATTCTTATTAAACAAAATAAGTATGAGATACTTTGACGGACAAACACAACCTGTACTTTGCCACACGCGAGTGCAGTGAACTCTGGCAAGTATGTTCACGCTAAGGTTAGAGATACCAGATCAGAAAAACTATTTGCATAAATATAACGCATTCACTGTGCCCCTTGCTCACTCCCACCCTTGTCGAGGCAAGTTTATCAGAAAAGAAAGAGTCGGAGGAACACACCAACTTTGAAGCCATATTTACAAACACACTACAGAGACGTCAAATAGCTGTAGCGACGCCAACGCTCCAAGCATTTCACATTGCAATGAACAGAAAACGAACGAAGTTTATGCTCAAATCTACCGCGAGGCCCTAGATTTAATCATACTTATTTAACGACAGGCGACATTTGACAAAGTTCCCTATTACACCATCAAATATCTTTGACATAAATGTTTGACATATCAACTGTAACAAAGAAGTATGATAGTGTAATACCGGCCCAAGAGAATTCGAACGTGTTCGAATCGTGGGTGTTTCCGTAACCGAGGAAACCAAAGTGTTTGGTACTTAAAGAGTCACGATATCGAAGATTCCTATCGCATACAGGGAAAGCGGAAGAACATCATCCGCTAAGTCGTAACGCGAACCACGAACAGTTTTGTGACGAAAAATAAGGCGACAACAACTACAAAATTCACTGCAGAACTAGATGTCGCACTCGCGAACCATGTCAGCACAAAAAAAGCAGGAATTAGCAGGGCGACCCAGAATCCGAAAACCACTCACCAGCGATGCAAATGCCCGTAACAGGAATATTTGATGCCCAACCAATAAAGCTAGGACTAAGGAACAATGGAAGAAAGTCATTTGGTCGGATGAGTCCTGTCCGACTTTATGTTCCAAAGGTGAAACATGGGGGCTGATAGGTGTTGATTTGGGCAGCCATATGGTGGTATTCCATGAGCCTGATGGCTACTCTGCTAGGTCGCTGTGGCGATTTTGGCTGCTCAAGTACACCCCATGGTACAATGTTTGTTCCCAATACCGATTCTGCGTTAGAAGACGACAGGGCCCTTGTTCACTCAGCTTACACAGTCCAGTAAACGTTTTGTGAATGCGGGGATGAATTGTCGCTTCACCCTTCGCCAACAGAGTCATCCGATCTCAATACCATTGGTCGTTTATGATCAGTTTTGGAGAGAAGGCTCCCATCGCTATCCACCTGCATCATCGTTACTTAAACTTACCACTATTTGGTATTAAGGTTGGTGTAAGATCCCCTTGAAGACCAAACGGTATTTATATTTAACCATTCCGAGTTGACTAGAAGCTGTTTTGAATGCCAACGTGGTTCCTACACCGTATTAGGCATGATAATGTGTCGTGTTTTCGGTGTCTTCATATTTTTGTCTCCTCCGTGTAAATCGTCTCCATTTGATTTTGGTGTCCGTTTCGCCTCATACTTTTGATTTATTGCGTCCCATCCACATCTATAGGGCACTTAGATATTACGTTCCTTTTAAATAAGATTACTGTGGAAGATTTATTCGGTTAACAGTCTTAGATATGTTCTCTTTCTGTCATTGTCAAGCTTTGTAAAACTCATTATTTGAATTGCTGTTGGCTGTTCTATTGTTTAACGACTTCTGGAAACAATTCGTAGGGCAAACGCAGCGTGTGTCGTACGCAGCCTGGTTGGAGTCCAGACAATGACCAACGAAATATCCGCTCGACATGCTGTGAAGACAATTACCATGTGAAGGTAGAATAACTGTCCAGCTGCACGCCAAAGACGCTGTAAATAACACGACATACCAGTTCCGACCTCGTACGGATTTAGGGAGACCTTGCTTATTAAACTAACAGTTCGATAATTTTCACATTTGTCGACACCCGCTTACTTTGGGATTGGAATTAGTATATTTTTCTTGGAATCTGAGGGTATTTCCCCTGTCTCACACATCTTGCGCACCAGATGGTAGAGTTTTGTCATGGCTGGCTCTCCCAAGCTGTCAGTAGTTGTAATGGAATGTTGTCGACACCAGATACTTCTGTTGACTTAGGTCTTTCAGTGCACTGTCAAATTCTTCACGTAGTGTCATATGTCCCATTTCAACTTTATCTAAATCCTTTTCGATTTCCATAATAAATCCCTCTAGTACATCACCATTGTGTCCACCCTCCATATATTCTTCTTCCACCTTTCTGCTTTCTCTTCTTTGCTTAGTACTTGTTTTCCATCTGAGCTCTTGATGTTCACATAGGTGGTTCTCTTTTCTCCAAAGGTCTCTTTAATTTTCCTGTAGGTAGTATCTATTTTACTCCTAGAGATATATGCCACTAAATCTTTACATTTTTCCTCTAGCCGTCCCTCCTTAGCCATCTGCGCAGCCTGTCGATATCATTTTTGAGAAGTTTGTATTCCTTTTCACCTGATTCATTTACTGCATTTTTATATTTTCTCCTTTCATCAATTAAATTCAGTATCTCTTCTGTTCCGCATCTACATCTACATCAACATGGATACCCTGCAAATTACACACAAGTGCATGGCAGAGGGTTAGTCGAACCACCTTCACAACAAATCTCTACTATTCTATATCTCGAACAATGCGCGGGAGAAACGAACACCTATATCTTCCCTTGTGAGCTTTCGTTTCCCTAATTTTATTATGATAAACTTTTGTCTCTGTGTGGGTGGGCCACAACAAATTATTTTCGCATTCGGAGGAGAAAGTTGGTGTTAGAAATTTCTTGAGAAGATCCCGCCGCAACTAGAAACGCCATTGTTTTAATGACGTCCACTCCAAATCCTGTATCATGTCCGTGACACTCTGTTCCCTATTTCTTGATAATACAAACCGTATAGCTCTTTTTTTAACTTTCTCGGTCTACTCCGTTAATGCTATCTGGTGGATACCGCACCGTGCAGCAATACTCCAAAAGATTACGGACAAGTGTAGTGAAGGAAGATTCTTTAGTAGATGCGTTGCATCTTGTAAGTGTTCTGCCAATAAATCGTAGTATTTGGTTGACCTTCACCACAACATTTTCTACGTGGCCTTTCCAATTTATGTGGTACGTAATTGTAATAACTACATATTTCGTGGAATTTGCGGCCTTTAGATTCGAATGATTTATCGTGTAACCGAAGTTTAACGCATTCCTTATAGAAGTCACTAGGATGACTCCACACTTCTCGTTATTTAGGGTCATTACCGTTTCTAAATCGGTCTGGAATTTGTTTTGATCTTCTGATTACTTCATTAGACGATAAACGACAACATCATCTGCAAACAACCTAGAACGGCTTTTCACATTGTCTCCTACATCGTTTATATAGATAGCGAACGGCGGAGATCGAATACCACAACCTTCGGAGGTACCAGAAATCACTTACGCTGTACTCGATGACTTGGCGTCAGTTACTACGAACTTTGTTTATCATTTGGAGACAGAAGTTTGATCGCGCGTCGCGCTTAAAGGGCGAGCACCCGGCGACCGCTGAGGCCGACTCAGCCAGGCAGCGGGAAAGAGCGGGGAGGAAGATGGTGGGCCGCGAGTGGCCAGCGGCAGAACGATCCGTGTGGACCTGTCAGCTTCAAACGGCTGACGGTTACGTGACGTCACGAGGGTTTACTCTGTTCCAAGCGCTGATTTAAGACAGTACTTTAATCCATTTTTGCATTGATTACACCCAAACGCAGATTAGTACAATAAAGTACGATGCGGAAAAGGAAAGAGCAATTTGAGACGAATCAGCCAAGATTTCAGACGAATCTGCGGAGACGCCGATACGATTTATATGAATTTTACATCAAAAGATATTAAATAAAGAAATGCGCAATTTACTGAAGAACTTTTTTGAACCAGTGCAGGCACAGTGTAGAGCGAGTGCTTATTTTGAAAGCCTCGTCGAAACACCACGATTGATATTCTTGTATAATTAGCAGCATTAACATTTCACTGATAAAAACAGTTTTATTAATTTGTTCCTAATAATCAATTAAAAAAATAATACACGACAGATAGACTACTGGTCATTAAAATTGCTACACCAAGAAGAAATGCAGACGATAAACGGGGATTCATTGGATAGATATATTATACTAGAAATGACATGTGATTACATTTTCACGCAATTTGGGTGCATAGATCCTGAGAAATCAGTACCCAGAACAATCACCTCTGGCCGTAATAATGGTCTTGATACGCCTGGGCATTGAGTCAAACAGAGCTTGGATGACGTGTACGGGTACAGCTGCCCATGCAGCTTCAACACGATACCACAGTTCATCACGAGTAATGGCTGGCGTATTGTGACGAGCCAGTTGCGCGGCCACCATTGACCAGACATTTTCAGTTGGTGAGAGATCTGGAGATTGTGCTGGACAGGGCGGCAGTCGAACATTTTCTGTATCCAGATAGGCCCGTACAGGACCTGCAACATGCCGTGGTGCATTACCCTGCTGAGATGTAGGGTTTCGCAGGGATCGAATGAAGGGTAGAGCCACGGGCCGTAACACATCTGAAAAGTAACGTCCACTATTCAAAGTGCCGTCAATACGACCAAGAGGTGACCGAGACGTGTAACCAATGGCACCCGATACCATAATGCCGGGTGATACGCCAGTATCGCGTTGACGAATACGCGCTACCAATGTGCGTTCACCGCAATGTCACCAAACACGCATGCGACCATCATGATGCTGTAAACAGAACCTGGATTCATCCGAAAAATTACGTTCTGCCATTCGTGCACCGAGGTTCGTCGCTGAGTACACCATTTCAGGAGCTCCTGTCTGTGATGCCGCGTCAAGGGTAACCGCAGCCATGGTCTCCGAGCTGATAGTCCATGCTGCTGCAAACGTCGTCGAACTGTTCGTGCAGACGGTTGTTGTCTAACAAACGTCTTCATCTGTTGACTCGGGGAGCGAGACGTGGCTGCACGATCCGTTACAGCCATGCGGATAAGATGCCTGTCGTCTCGACTGCTAGTGAT
This sequence comes from Schistocerca cancellata, assembly GCF_023864275.1. Lineage (NCBI taxonomy): Eukaryota > Metazoa > Arthropoda > Insecta > Orthoptera > Acrididae > Schistocerca > Schistocerca cancellata. The sequence continues at coordinate 497,795,296 of NC_064631.1, read as the reverse complement.
ACGAGGCCGTTGAGATCCAGCACGGCGTTGCGTATTGCCCTCCTGAACCCACCGATTCCATATTCTGCTAACTGTCATTGGATCTCGACCAACGCGAGCAAAAATGTCGCGATACGATAAACCGCAATCGCGATAGGCTACAACCCGCCCTTTATTGAAGTCGGAAACGTGATGGTAGGCATTTCTCCTCGTTACACGAGGCATGACAACAACATTTCACCAGGCAGGGCCAGTCAACTGCTATTTGTGTATGAGAAATGGGTTGGAAACGTTCCTCATGTCAGCACGTTGCAGGTGTCACCACCGGCGCCAGCTTGTGTGAAAGCTATGAAAAGATAATCATTTGCATATCACAGTATCTTCTTCCTGTCGGTTAAATTGCGCGTCTGTAGCACGTCATATTCGTGGTGTAGCAATTTTAATGGCCAGTGCTGTACATGAATAGCAGGGCAGTGTATGATAGCGGATGTCGTTATACACATTTCAATATGATTAGTTTGTGATATCTGTGATTCTTACGATGTATTGTCTCTGTTTATTAATAAGTTTTGCATAGGTTTGTCCATACTTGTTTAAGATTTGTATACCCATATATTTCGATCAGCGGATCTGAAAGAACACATGAAATCCCTATGGAAAGTGGTGCTATAAAGACCTGTAATGTTATTTAGTGGCACAAATGGACAAAAAATATTTTGTCACTCTGCAAAGATAGTTTCAAAATATTAAAGCATTAATTCTAGGCAAACTATACAGCTACAAATTTGTGTATTATGTGTTTTTTGATGAGAATTTGAGAGCGCACATAATGGCGCAAACATAATTAAGAGTGCTCTTTTATGAAGAAAAGTTAACCGAAGGAGTGGTGATCAACGGAAAGCAGTTACTTGGGTTAGCTTTGGGAATTTCGGATCGAGGATATTTAAACGGAGCTGACACAAAGCTCCAAGACACAGTTCTGGGCGCCTTTGCCGACGCCAAACGTGTGTTGCTTGACGCGACACTTTGGTGAAAATTTTTTCGGTTCCAGAAATGTTGAACTTACCCGAATTCCGCGTGTGCGCGGTAAAGGAACATTCGGACTTAGGTTAGTTTTAGCGTGGAACACAGGAGGGACTTGTATTTCTCCTGTGTTGTGCCTTTTGGTGATTGTTTGTGTAAGCAAACGGGATTATGCTGCAAAACCGTAGCTGTGTGACTTGTTTCCTTTGAGTGCCGCCACACTTATCCGCTCAAGTGCTATTGTGGCACTGTTTGTTTTAGAGCATTATGAACTGTGTTTTGGGATACCAGCGGGATTAGTTTCTGATACGGTCGGGTCATCCTCACTAAGCTTAGGTGATTTATTCTGAAACAGTGTCAGTGGACTTCCACTGTGCTCAAACCCGTCGGGACTTTGGATATTTTGTGGCATCCCGCACTCAGGAAATCGCGATAGTGCTGAGTGAACTCTAGGTCATCGGGATTAGGCCATGTTTTAGTGAGCTGATCTATCTGCTAAATATCAATCGAGGTTCTTCAGCGTTCAACAACTTTTATTAAAATTTGCAGAGTATTTAGTGTCGCTATTGAGCAATAATAAAAACGGCACGTAAGTGTTTGGAAAATACCACCAGTGAACTGCATTTATTTATGAATAAAAGCATGTGAAGTTGAAGGAAGGTAACACACTCATGCGATTCGTCATTTGACCTCAGCCTCATAGACTGTGCCCTGCTTAATATTTCTACTTATCGGTCAGCAGCGTCGGCAGTATTTTATTTACGGAGTTTAACAGGTGTTAAGCGCACATGTCAGGCGATAGAAAGGATAACAGATCATCCGCAAGTTCGACGACGATAGCCAACGACCAGAAGCTTTTGCAGCCCCATTTCCATCCCGCCGACCTTCGCATGTCCCATAACTTCACAAAACTTAGCCAATAATCCTTATGTACGCAAACAGATTAGAAGCCGCTTTTGAGGTACGGTGTCGAAAGCCTTCTGGAAATCCAGAAATACGGAATCAATTTAAAATCCCTTGTTGACAGCAATCAACACTCCGTGTGAGTAAAGAGCAACTTGTGTTTCACAAGCATGATGTTTTCTAAATCCGTGTTGACTGTGTGGCGATAGACAGTTCTCTTCGAAGTAATTCATAAGGTTCGAACACAATAGACGTTCCACAATCCTGCTGCATATAGACGTTAATGACACGCGTCTGTAATTTAGTGAACTACTCCTATCGTCTCTCTTGATTATTCGTGTGACGTGTGTAACTCTTCAATCTTTGTGTAATGATATTTCGTTGAGCGAGCGGATGTATATGATTGTTAACTATGGAGCTATTGCATCAACAGACTATGAAAGGAACGTAATTGGTATACAGTCTGGACAGGAAAACTTGATTTTATTAATTGATATAAATTGTTTCACTACTTCCGGCATATGTACCCCTAAGTTACTCACGCTGTCAGCTGTTCTTGATTCGAATTATGGAATATTTACTTCGTCTTTCGACGAATGCTGTGTTTAGTAACTCTGCTTTGGCAGCACCGTCGACGATACTACTTCTATTGCTGTCACGCAGAGAAGGCATTGATTGTGTTTTGCTGCTAGAATACTTTACACTTGACCAGAAACTCTTTGGATTTTCTACCAGGTTTCGAGGCATAGTTTTGTTGTGGAAACTATTATAAGCAACTCGCATTGAAGTTAGCGATGAGTCTCTAGCATCTGTAAAAGATTGACAGTCTTGGAGATTTTGCATTCGTTTAAATTTGGAATGTGATTTTCGTTATTTCTACGACAGCGTTCTGACGCGTTTTGTGTACCAAGGGTGATCAGCTTCATCGTTTGTTAATTTATTCGGTATAAATCTCTCAGTTGCTGTTGATACTATTTCCTTGAATAGAAGCCACATCTGGTCTACACTTATCGGTATGTTGGTAATTTGGAAGAAGTAGAGACTGTCCCTCAGGAAGACGTCAAACGAGTTTCTATCTGATTTCTTGAATGGTTATATTTTCCTTTATTTTTTGAAGATCTGGGGATCACAAAGTCCAGTCTCGCTACGACAGACATGTGTTCACTAATTTTTATATCCGTTTTATTTCTGATTATTAGCTCAGGATTATTCGTTGCTAACAGGTCAAGAGTGTTTTCACAACAATTTGCTATTCGAGTGGGCTCCTGAACTAACTATTCAAAATAATTTTCAGCTAATGCATTTAGCACAATTTTGGATGAGGTTTTATGCGTACCTCCGGATTTAAACACGTATTTTCGCCAACATACACGTCCACAGGATTTCGTATAGCTATCACAAGTAGTCGTTTTGTGTAGGTATAGACAGTATAAGAAAAGTCATTTTGAGAAAATCGCGTTTAAATTTTAAAATGATTAAAACTCACTCCTATTTTAAATGAAGGCTACAGCACCCGCCATGTTCTTCTTTCCCAACCGTCTTCTCTAACAGCTTCCACGTTTTGGGTGACCTAGCTTCATTGGTGGTGAACTCAGCTTCAGACTGTACCTACGATTGTCTCGTCTAATATTTTCAACCTCCTTACATTGTGACAGCCTGGGGTGAGGTTAAGATGGGCCACAACTCCTATTCTCCTCATATATCTACCATTAAATTTTGATACACCGTCATTAACTCCACGTTCGTGTCTGTTTAACACTAGAAACATATTTTTGGGCACTCTTATCAAGATAATATTATTGAGAAGCTCATTGGGATTCGGAATCAACCCAAGTAAACACTTTCAGAGGATGCTGGGTGAGCTAGGATCTTATAAATTCGCTTGATAGCTTCCATAACCGCTTCAAGAATAGAGTTCCCGTGTTCAAAATACGCTCCTGAAACTTCAGCCTACCGGAATTTACACAGTGACTCACGGCCAGGTGGGCAAAGTGAATGCATCGGCTTTGTCAGTTGAGAACTTGTGGAATTATGAGATCAATACTGCTTTCTTCATACTATTTGAATCATGTCTGTTATTCTTGATAGTCATTCCATAATACTGCTGAAGCTGATCTCTTGTTTTATCAGTCAGTGGACAACTCTGTGGCATATCATTTAACAGTGTCTTGGTGCGAAGAGTTTGTTTTAATTTTCTGAGACGTGTGCTCACCCACGTTTATGCGTGTCCATTACATTCCTGTTTCTTTAATTCCACATTTTCGTATTTATTTTATTCAACTAACTGTAGGCGGTTGATAGTTGGAGAGACATCACAGTTACAGCTAGCTGTTGGCCACAAATGAATTGTATATATGGCTCGTGATAACCCTTTCAGCATCAACTAAGGTCTGAAGATGGTGCATTGAGAAGCCGAAACTGGTAGCTACACAATAAATGACAACATAAGGACGGGTTAGGTGTTTCATTTTCTTACTCTAACAAAAGTAATTCTTTGAGTGACGAATCATAGTCCGATACCTTTCCCATTAACACAAAATCACGGTCGTTCTAATTTCCTTAGACAGGAGTAACATTGTTGGTGAACTGCTCTTGTAGTAGTAACCGGTAGCATCAGAATAGGTACCAAACAATCGCACAATCAGCTTAACATCTCATACACCCAAGCTGTTGAAAGAATAATACACAGAAGACTGGAAAGTAAAACTGGGGATCTGTTAGATGACTATCAGTCTGGCTTCAGGAAAGGTAAAGGCATTAGAGAGGCACTTCTGACTTGATGATGTAAGCAAGACTGAAGAATAGTCAAGGTACGTTCATAATATTTGTCATCCTAGAAAAAGCATTTGACAATGTGAAATGTTGCAAGAGGTTCGAAATTCTCAGAAAAATTGGAGTAAACTACAGGGAAAGACGGATGATACACAGTTTGTACAAGGACCAAGAGTCACCAATAAGACCGGAAGACAAAGAACGAAATGCTCCATTAAAAAGTGTGAAAGACATGAATACAGTCTTCCCCTCTAGTTTTCAATCTGTACATTGAAGCAGTAATAACGGAAATAAAAGGAAGATTTAAGAAGGGGATTAAAATTCAGGGTGATCAGATATGAATGACAAGATGTCATTATCATTGTCAGTGAAATTAAATAAATGTTACAAGATCTGCTGAACGGAGTTAATAGTCCAATGAGTACAGAATATGGATTGAGAAAATGATTGAGAAGTACCCTACTGGCCATTAAAATTGCTACACCACGAAGATGATGTGCTACAGACGCTAAATTTAACCGACCGGAAGTATATGCTGTGATATGCAAATGATTAGCTTTTCAGAGCATTCACACAAGGCTGGCGCCGGAGGCGACACCTACAACGTGCTGACATGAGGAAAGTTTCCAACCGATTACTCATACACAAACAGCAGTTGACTGGCGTTGCCTGGTGAAATGTTGTTGTGATGCCTTGTGTAAGGAGGAGAGATGCGTACTATCACGTTCCCGACATTGATAAAGGTCGGATTGTAGCCTATCGCGATTGCGGTTTATCGTATCGCGACACTGCTCCTCGCGTTGGTCGAGACTCTTAGTAGAATATTAAATCGGTGGGTTTAGAAGGGTAATACGGAATGCCGAGGTAGATCCCAACGGCCTCGTATCATTTGCAGTCGAGATGATAGGCATCTTTTCGGCATGGCTGTAACGGATTGTGCAGACCAGAAAATGTTCGACTGCTGCCCTGGCCAGCACATTCTCCAGATCTCCCACCAAATGAAAACGTCTGGTCAATGGTAGCCGAGTAACTGGCTCGTCATAATACACCAGGTACTACTGTTGATGGACTGTGGTATCGTGTTGAAGCTGCATGGGCAGCTGTGCCTGTACACTCCATCGAAGGTCTGTTTGACTCAATGCCCAGGCGTATCAAGGCCGTTATTACGGCGAGAGATGGTTGGTCTGGGTAGTGATTTCTCAGGATCTATGCACCCAAATTTCGTGAAAATGTAATCACATGTCAGTTTTAGTATAATATTTAAAAGTCCCCTTAGAAAAATTTATGAATGAAATGTGCTGATAAACCTCTTACATTAGTTACTTTTCAAACAGCTGAGCAAAACTAAACGTATTTTATAGCAAAGACTAAGTTAAAAACCAGATTACCTTTCAATAAATGGTTTTACATGTCAAATATGGTGTAAACCTTTGCTCTTCGTAGTACGCAGAATTTCAACTTCAACGCACATATCATGTGGTATACGTCGGATTCTGTAAGGTCCATTGTAAACCAGAATGAAAGAGCTTTAACGAGAACTTTCTCGACCAATATACAGTTTCTTTGCATTTGCTTTACCGTGTCGTTTTCTCCTTTTGTATTCAGCAGAATTTATATTTTTAATAGCCAAATCAATTATGTCTTTGTGTCGAAGTTTACGTGTATTCGGAAAAGGTACAAGCTCTCTGCTTCTGTTCGGTGGTTCTTCATTCTTTAGCACAAGAATAGGTGGTATAGCATTGGAGTCATGACGCATTTCATTCAGCACGTTTTGAAATAAGTGTAAATATCTGTCCCAATACTGATGCTTTCTGTGACAATAAAGTCTGCAAAACTTATTGATTTTTTTCATAATCCATTCATATGGAACGTCGCCTTAGAAAAATTAATGAATTACTGTGCTGGTAAACCCCTTACGTTATTTGATTTTCAAACACCTGAGCAAAACTGAACGTACTCAGACATTTCTATCTTTACTTATTCTGATCATCACTAAACTGACACACAAAATTTTTAGCGCAGCGCAGTTTGACTCTCAATAATCCCTAGAAAAGAATGGCCCTGACTAACAATAACCTATACCTTTTATGAATCACTTACCTCACAAAAATCTTCGTTACTCGAACATCTGCAATACAGCGAGCGCCAATACTGCCAGCTAAATAAAAGATTCTAACTACTGAAGTCGCTAACTACTGATAGGCATAGTTAGCAAATGAAAGATTTTGATAAAGAACAAACAATATATTTGCCTTAATAGTGTTCAAAAGTCATTATATATATATATATATATATATATATATATATATATATATATATATATATATATATGTAGTTGTTGTTGCGGTCTTCAGTCCTGAGACTGGTTTGATGCAGCTCTCCATGCTACTCTATCCTGTGCAAGCTTCTTCATCTCCCAGTACCTACTGCAACCTACATCCTTCTGAATCTGCTTAGTGTATTGATCTCTTGGTCTCCCTCTACGATTTTTACCCTCCACGCTGCCCTCTAATGCTAAATTTGTGATCCCTCGATGCCTCAGAACATGTCCTACCAACCGATCCCTTCTTCTAGTCAAGTTGTGCCACAAACTTCTCTTCTCCCCAATCCTATTCAATACCTCCTCATTAGTTAAGTGATCTACCCACCTTATCTTCAGCATTCTTCTGTAGCACCACATTTCGAAAGCTTCTATTCTCTTCTTGTCCAAACTAGTTATTGTCCATGTCTCACTTCCATACATGGCTACACTCCATACAAATACTTTCAGAAACGACTTCCTGACACCTAAATCTATATTCGATGTTAACAAATTTCTCTTCTTGAGAAACGCTTTCCTTGCCATTGCCAGTCTAGATTTTATATCCTCTCTACTTCGACCATCATCAGTTATTTTACTCCCTAAATAGCAAAACTCCTTTACTACTTTAAGTGTCTCATTTCCTAATCTAATTCCCTCAGCATCACCCGACTTAATTTGACTACATTCCATTATCCTCGTTTTGCTTTTGTTGATGTTCATCTTATATCCTCCTTTCAAGACACTGTCCATTCCGTTCAACTGCTCTTCCAAGTCCTTTGCTGTCTCTGACAGAATTACAATGTCATCGGCGAACCTCAAAGTTTTTACTTCTTCTCCATGAATTTTAATACCTACTCCGAATTTTTCTTTTGTTTCCTTTACTGCTTGCTCAATATACAGATTGAATAACATCGGGGAGAGGCTACAACCCTGTCTCACTCCTTTCCCAACCACTGCTTCCCTTTCATGCCCTTCGACTCTTATAACTGCCATCTGGTTTCTGTACAAATTGTAAATAGCCTTTCGCTCCCTGTATTTTACCCCTGCCACCTTCAGAATTTGAAAGAGAGTATTCCAGTCAACATTGTCAAAAGCTTTCTCTAAGTCTACAAATGCTAGAAACGTAAGTTTGCCTTTTCTTAATCTTTCTTCCAAGATAAGTCGTAAGGTCAGTATTGCCTCACGTGTTCCAACATTTCTACGGAATCCAAACTGATCTTCCCCGAGGTCGGCTTCTACCAGTTTTTCCATTCGTCTGTAAAGAATTCGCGTTAGTATTTTGCAGCTGTGACTTATTAAACTGATTGTTCGGTAATTTTCACATCTGTCAACACCTGCTTTCTTTGGGATTGGAATTATTATATTCTTCTTGAAGTCTGAGGGTATTTCGCCTGTCTCATACATCGTGCTCACCAGATGGTAGAGTTTTGTCATGACTGGCTCTCCCGAGGCCATCAGTAGTTCTAATGGAATGTTGTCTACTCCCGGGGCCTTGTTTTGACTCAGGTCTTTCAGTGCTCTGTCAAACTCTTCACGCAGTATCTTATCTCCCATTTCATCTTCATCTACATCCTCTTCCATTTCCATAATATTGTCCGCAAGTACATCGCCCTTGTATAAACCCTCTATATACTCCTTCCACCTTTCTGCTTTCCCTTCTTTGCTTAGAACTGGGTTGCCATCTGAGCTCTTGATATTCATACAAGTGGTTCTCTTCTCTCCAAAGGTCTCTTTAATTTTCCTGTAGGCAGTATCTATCTTACCCCTAGTGAGACAAGCCTCTACATCCTTACATTTGTCCTCTAGCCATCCCTGCTTAGCCATTTTGCACTTCCTGTCGATTTCATTTTTGAGACGTTTGTATTCCTTTTCGCCTGCTTCATTTACTGCATTTTTATATTTTCTCCTTTCATCAATTAAATTCAATATTTCTTCTGTTACCCAAGGATTTCTATTAGCCCGCGTCTTTTTACCTACTTGATCGTCTGCTGCCTTCACCACTTCATCCCTCAGAGCTACCCATTCTTCTTCTACTGTATTTCTTTCCCCCATTCCTGTCAATTGTTCCCTAATGCTCTCCCTGAAACTCTCTACAACCTCTTGTTCTTTCAGTTTATCCAGGTCCCATCTCCTTAAATTCCCACCTTTTTGCAGTTTCTTCAGTTTTAATCTGCAGTTCATAACCAATAGATTGTGGTCAGAATCTACATCTGCCCCAGGAAATGTCTTACAATTTAAAACCTGGTTCCTAAATCTCTGTCTTACCATTATATAATCTATCTGAAACCTGTCAGTATCTCCAGGCTTCTTCCATGTATACAGCCTCCTTTCGTGATTCTTGAACCAAGTGTTAGCTATGATTAAGTTGTGCTCTGTGCAAAATTCTACAAGGCGGCTTCCTCTTTCATTCCTTCCCCCCAATCCATATTCACCTACTATGTTTCCTTCTCTCCCTTTTCCTACTGACGAATTCCAGTCACCCATGACTATTAAATTTTCGTCTCCCTTCACTACCTGAATAATTTCTTTTATCTCGTCATACATTTCATCTATTTCTTCATCATCTGCAGAGCTAGTTGGCATATAAACTTGTACTACTGTAGTAGGCATGGGCTTTGTGTCTATCTTGGCCACAATAATGCGTTCACTATGCTGTTTGTAGTAGCTTACCCGCACCCCTATTTTTTTATTCATTATTAAACCTACTCCTGCATTACCCCTATTTGATTTTGTATTTATAACCCTGTAATCACCTGACCAAAAGTCTTGTTCCACCTGCCACCAAACTTCACTAATTCCCACTATATCTAACTTTAACCTATCCATCTCCCTTTTTAAATTTTCTAGCCTACCTGCCCGATTAAGGGATCTGACATTCCACGCTCCGATCCGTAGAACGCCAGTTTTCTTTCTCCTGATAACGACGTCCTCTTGAGTAGTCCCCGCCCGGAGATCCGAATGGGGGACTATTTTACCTCCGGAATATTTTACCCAAGAGGACGCCATCATCATTTAATCATACAGTAGAGCTGCATGTCCTCGGGAAAAATTACGGCTGTAGTTTCCCCTTGCTTACAGCCGTTCGCAGTAACAGCACAGCAAGGCCGTTTTGGTTATTGTTACAAGGCCACATCAGTCAATCAACCAGACTGTTGCCCTTGCAACTACTGAAAAGGCTGCTGCCCCTCTTCAGGAACCACATGTTTGTCTGGCCTCTCAACAGATACCCCTCCGTTGTGGTTGCACCTACGGTACGGCCATCTGTATCGCTGAGGCACGCAAGCCTCCCCACCAACGGCAAGGTCCATGGTTCATGGGGGGGATATATATCAGTTCATGACATCCAGTCTTACAAATTTACTGTCTCTGAAGGACACACGTCCAGATCATCCGCTCTCGAAACTCCGCCATCTCTCTCCCCACATCCACCACTGCTGGCGGCTCACCTCCAACTGCGCAACGCTATGCGCTGTTAACAGCCAACAGCCCAACACTACAATAGAAAATTCCAACAATGCAAACCAGCCACAGGCTGCACACACCACAGTCAGTGATTTTCATATAGAGTGCTACGTGGCGTTACCGATAAAAAAACCTAAACAACCTACTTACAATATATTTGTCCATGAATACCCGTTTATCATCTGCATTTGTTCTTGTTGTAGCAATTGTAATGGCCAGTAGTGTATCAGAAATAAGAATGGCGAGAAATGTAGCATCAAAATTGGTGGTCAGGAAGTAGACGACGTTAAGGAACATTGGTACAGTGGAAGCAAAATAACCGATGACGAACAAACCAAGGAAGTTATAAGAAGGAGATTAAGACAGGTGAATAGGGCGTTACTGGCCAAGAGAAGCCTACTAGTATAAAAAACTGGCCATAATTTGAGGTAGAAATTTTTGAGAATGTATGTTTGGAGAACCGACGAAGAAAGGAATATACGGGAAATACTGACAAGAAAAAGGGACAGGATGATAAAAACTTGTATTAAGGCATCGTGGAATAACGTCTATGGTATCAGAGGATACTTTAGAGGGTAAAAAGTGAAGGCGAAGACAAAGACTGGAATATACCGAGCAAATAATTGAGGACGTAGAGTGGAAATGCTAATGGGAAATGAGGAGTTTGCCACGCTAGAGAAATTCGTGTGGGGTCCGTACCAAACCAGTCAGAAGACTGGTGACTAATAAAAATAAAAACAACGATTACGTCTCTAAGTGATTTCAGCGTCGCTGGAAACTGTGACAGAAAGAAAGTCTTGACGCTGCAAGGAATACGGAGCAGATTGTTAACTAAAGTTTCCTAACCGACTAGACTGTCAGGGAGGTACACGGCCTCCTGTTATTAGCATTCTTTATACTGGTTTGATGCAGCCCGCCTATACTTCAGCGGAGAGTAACACTTACACATAACTTCTTCCTTCATTTATTGGAGATATTTCTCTACAGTCTTTACGCACTACAGCTCCCACCAGTATCTCGCAAGTTATTCTCATTTCTTAAAACGTCATTTCGGAACGCTTTTTACTCAGTGTCTTTTGTACATACCTTTCCTCGTCGGACTCTGCAGAGGACCTGCTCTTCAATATTTACATCTACATCTACATAGATACTCTGAAAGCCACCGTACTCTGGATGGCGTAGGGTACCCCCTGTACCACACTACTTGTCGTTTCTTTTCCTCTTCCACTCACAGATAGAGCGAGGGAAAAACGACTGTCTATATGCCTCAGTATGAGCCCTAATTTCTCGTCTCCTATCTTCGTTTCGTGCTCCCTACGAGAATTGTATGTTGGCGCCTGTAGGGTCGTTCTGCAGTCAGCTTCAGTTGCCGGTTCTCTAAACATTCTCAGTAGTGTTCTTCGGAATGAATGTCTTCTCTCCAGGGATTCCCACTTGAGGTCCCGAAGAATATGCGTAACACTTGCATGCTGATCGAGCCTACCGGTAACAAATCAAGCAGTTCACCTCTGAATTGCTTCGATGTCTTCTTTCAGTCCAACCTGGTACTCAAGATTATGTTGCACTAGCGTCCTAAATGTGGTCTCTAGAGATGCACTACACGTCCTAAAATTCACAAAGTAAACCGAACTCTATCATTCGCTTTCACTACTACAGTCCTCACACGCTCGTTCCATTTCACATCATTCGCAGCGTTACGCCAAGACATTTAAACGACATGTCTGTGTCAAGCAGGACGCTACTAATACCGTATCCGAACAATACGGGTTTGAAATAACTTCTGGGAATTCAGCCAGGAAACACTTTCAGCGACCGCTGATATTTCGGCGGGAGAACACCCCGCCATTTTCAAGGCAAACTGCAACGGACAGGCGGCGTATATGCAAATTTAAAACTTTGGTTCTCGCACTGAAGCAGGAAACATAACACACACACTGAACACTAGTGCCACCAAACATGACCAAAGTCAGAGCTATCGATAGTGAGACTATGAATTCGCAGGTGAGGTAGCATTGACTCTGTCCCTCTGTCTTTTGACCTCTCCCTTCTGTTAACTATAATCCGTCTCCGCTTGCTACTCACATTTAACGATGACAACGGAAGCTAAAATCTGACTCCCTACACAGTTTTGTAAGCACTCTAGCCAGGAAGAATGACATAATATCACTACGAGTTAATGCTGTTTGATGTTCACTCTGACCCTAGAAACTATAGAACTGTTTTCACAGTGTATCAAGAGATACAGGAACGTTCAGAGTTCTTCCATAACCACTTCGGTACGTCAAGGCTACCCTTGTCGTTCACGACAGTATGTTCTGACTAGATCATTGACTAATCCATTCATTTAAGTGGTGACACAAAATTGCGTCTAGTAACCGTACAGGTTCCGGTTGGAGATATAAATTGCAGTTATGGTATGAAAGAAAAGAAAACTGTAAAGTCCTAACACTGAAATAGGAGACGTGTAATGCGGTACGGGGCTAGCTTATTTCCAGGAAATATGTGCTAACCAAATATTTCTCCTCCCATGGGAAATAACGCAGAGGTCGGAACTGCTGGCGGGAACTGCTGGGTGATTGCTTAAGCGAACTCGGAGGTTGATTTCCCTGACGTCTGCAAACTTTTTTGATGTGTGATTAAGCGCGGCTAACGCTCGACACGACGATGAAATCTTCCCGAGGTTCATGAGACATATACTTCCACATCTAAACATCGCAAACCACCCGACGGTGTCTGGTTAGGCGTACTTCTGGTTCCGTCTCACAGTGGAGACTCTACAAACAGAATCCATATTGCCCACCTCTACAGATGCAAAACCAGGAACGATAGTATATAACTAATTTTTGTACTGGGCTTATACACCGTAGTATGTAGAATGCATGATAAAGTCCGTGCTGCTTCCACTCCGTGTCGGTGTTTGTCTGAGGTATTCTGGGGAAAGTGATATCTTACCATTTATATGTATCCCTTAACACTCTGAAGAAATAAATTAATCTATATTCATTCCCTGTTAGTGTCTACCACTACAACCCAAACCTTAGTAGTAAATACTTAAGAGGATACTTTATAACGATTTGAAATGTTTTACTTAACTTGCAGCTGACGTCAGTGTCCTGGAGTTGTGATGCGTGCATAACCTTCTTTACAAAGAAATACATTCAGGTTTTTTCAACTATCTTTCAGGTGCCTGTCATTTACTTCCGCTTCATACTGTTCAATGCGCACAGAGTGACAAGTACTCTTTACCTCTAGTAACCTACAATCTGGTTATGAGACATAATATGTGGTTGTTCATTGATAACTAGCAAAGAGCTTCCTGCATTGTTCATCAGAACTGTTGAAACACAAGTAGTGAATTAACTATTTTGGCGCTAGATCTACAAGTTTTATTAATTATGATTTGTTCCAGAAACTTCTAGAACCATCAGTGACTCAAATTAAAAATTCATTGACCTCTGCTGCTTAATATTTTACGTAATTCCAAAATAATTATTGCAATTATTATTAAAGCAAAATATATTTATGAAAGTAACAAAATAAATTACATATTTTTGAATGTTATGGATGTTATGTAGTGACAATAATGTAAGGTAATATAGATTGGTAAGATATTATTGACATATCTCATGAATAATGCATGACTTTACAAAATAGAACTTTTTTTTTATTCGTGTCAGAAGCACCATGGATACAGGAATACAAAAAAATGAATAGCATACAGAGAAAAATTAATTACAGGCATATGAAAATATATATAATAAATGTATATACAAATATGTGTGCACAGAGACAAATGTTATAGACATTTGGCCCATAAGCGGGCTACGTCGACACCATTTGGGGTTGCCAACATCAGATCCTCTAAAGTGCAGTGTGAAGGACATTCAGGGCAGTTATACATGTGCTGGGTCGTCTGCACCTCTCCACAGTCGCAGAGATTAGATGTTGTAGAATATCCCCACTTCAGAAGGTTATCTCTTGACCGTGCAGTGTTGGTACGTAGCCTGTTTAGTGATCTCCAGACCACCCAGTCCTCATCGTAACCTGGTGCCAATTCTTCCTTTGGTTCCATCCAGTGCCCTTCTCCCGACCGCTTCCATCTCTCCACCCTAGATCCAGGTTGGTCGCTAAAATCTTCGGTTGCTCTGAGAAAATTGCGTCTAGATTTCAAGCGTTTGGTGGCTGGCTGAGTTTTGTGGAGGAGGTGGCTCTCTGCCATCTCAGCCCTCGCTCTTTCACTAAAGGCTGCCGCTTCTCTTCGCAGTGCAGGAGGTGCAATCCCAGCAAGATGGTAGAGCATGTCTGTTGGCGTCGGTTTCAGACATCCAGTGACGAGCCTGCAGGTCTCGTTCAGAGCAATGTCGACCTGTTTAGCGTGGGTGGAGTTGTACCAGACACTGCTTGCATATTCGCCTGCTGGGAAGCAAACTGCTAGTGCTGTGGTCCTCACTACCTCCGGTTTTGCGCCCCAGGAGGAGTTCGTTATTTTCCGAAGAATATTATTTCTGCCGCTCACCTTCATTTTGGTGTTAATGCAGTGCTGTTTATACGTCAGAGCCCTGTCTAGGGTTACTCCTAGGTATTTGGGGTTATCGCAGTGTTCGAGGAGTGTGTCCTTCCAGAAGACACGCAGCTTACGGGATGCCTGCTTGTTACGGAGATGGAAGGCGCAAACTTGTGTTTTGCTAGGGTTCGGCTTGAGTTGATTGTCGACGTAGTACTGACAGAGCATGTCTAGCGCATCCGTGAGCTTTGTCTCAACATCCTCAAAGGAGTCACCCTGTACGGCCATAGCATGGTCATCGGCGTAGATATAGTTTTCCGTACCAGCTGGCAGTGGTTGATCGTTGGTGTATATGTTAAAAAGTAACGCCGCTTTCACACTATACGGTTTTGACCGTACGGCAAAAAGCCGTACGGCTGTAGGTGTGAAGAAATGTATGGCGCCTTTCACATTATACGGCGACGGCAAAATGCCGCTGCCGTGCCGTGCTGCAGCCGTGTCTTGCCACTACAACAGACGGTCGCCGTACGGCAAGTTCGACAACAGTGGCCTACGTGACTAAGTGCATGCTTTCACACTGGACGGTTTTGAGCCGTACGGCGTCGACTAGTTCGTTGTAGTGTCGTTTTATTCATTTGTGTTTATTCTTGTTTACTGAAAAGTGTAGAAGAATGGATGAAATTGATACTGAACTTTTGATAACCTTGGTGGAAGTAAGACCTGTTCTGTGGGACAAAACTCTAGATGCGTATAGAGATCGTATTGCTACAAAGAATGCTTGGCGGGAAGTTTGCGTAGCACTGAAGCAAGATTTTGATGAGATGGAAGACAAAGATAAAAATGCGTTTGGTAAGTATTTATTTAATATATTAATATTACATTTAATACGTTTTAAACAGTTTTTATTTAACGTTATAAATTTTATTCTAAAAGTAAATCGTTTGTTTATAAGTAAATTACTGCTACCAGTCACGTTTTTTTTGTTTTGTTTATATTTTGCACGACGCGTTTCGGGAAATAATTCCCATCCTTAAGTGCGTTTTTCTCTAAGTTTTCATCATGTGTGGTGTCTTTTTATGTGTCAGGTCTTGCATTCTGTTTTCTTTACTGTAATTTATAAGAGAAACACGCACAAGACCTCACAAATAAAAAAACACTACACATAATGAAAACTTAGAGAAAAAAACGCACTTGAAGATCGGAATTATTTCCCGAAACGCGTCGTACAAAATATAAACAAAACGATTAAAAACGTGAGTGGTAGCAGTAATTTATTTATAAAGAAAACTATTTACTATACAGTCGCAGGCTTTCACAAACAATCTACAAAAAGGAAAAGGCTTGTTAATTTATATCTTTGACATCTGCCATGACACGCTTCCAGCATTTGTCATAAAATATTTACAAAGAGTGTTCCTTATGGCGTTGGCTGTCAGTCCTCCTCTTATGTTGGCATCTTGGGCTAAGTCTTCCAAACCAGTGAAGGATGTGGTGTCTTCAATTATAAATCCATCTCTCTGACGTACAAAATTGTGTAAAACAATGCAAGCTTTAACCATTTTTACTGCAAAATCTGGATGAACATTTAAAGGTCGGTGAAACAACCGCCACTTATTGGTGAGGATGCCAAAAGCACATTCCACATACCTCCTTGCTCTGCACAAACGGTAATTAAATACACGTTTCTCAACTGTCAAGTTTGTTCCCCCAAAAGGCCGGAGCAAATGCGTGTGTAGGCCAAATGCTGCGTCTCCCACGAAGAAGTAGGGTACTTTTGGACCTTCCGTACCAGGCAGACATTGGACGTCTGGAAATTCCAGGGAATTACTTTCTATTGACTTCCATAAACTGGACCGTCTGAACACTGAAGAGTCACAGTCTTTGCCATAACTTCCTACGTCGACATAAATGAACCTGTAGTTGGAATCCGCTACAGCCATCAGAACCACAGAAAAGTATTCTTTGTAATTGAAGTACATTGATCCGCTATTAAATGGGGCAGTAAGACGGATATGTTTTCCATCCACCGCTCCTAAGCAGTGGGGGAAATTAGCAGTACGTTCAAATCCAGCCGCTATTGATTCCCATACCTCTTTGGTCGGTCTTTGTATACATTCTTCCCGCAGTGATGACCAAATTGCTGTGCATACATCATTAACCACTTTACTTGCTGTAGAAATCCCAATTCTGTACTGGAAATGTAAGTCAGTGAAGGAACAACCGCTTGCCAGATACCTGAACAAAACGAAAAAAAATCAGTGACATTTAGTTTGCAGTGGACATTTTTTGTTACAGTTTTGCTTTTTTCTATACAAAATTAAAATGTTTTCATACAGTTTTGTTTCCTTTTGATGTAGGTATAGAAGTAATACGGAGGTGGACCAATCTACGAGACTCCTTTGTGAAGTCAAACATAAAAATTCAAGCTGCGAAAAAAAGTGGCTCAGCAGCAAAGAAAAAGAAAAAGTATGTATATTCTGATCAGCTGCAGTTTCTAAAAAAGCTGTATGATGCTCGAGAGACGGAGGACAGTTTTCAATCGGAACGCACCGCCAGACTGGAAGAAGATATAGAAACGCAGGGCTCCGTCGAAAATACTGAGAATGTTTCTGGGCCATTTGATACAGCACCCACACAACAAACATCCAAAAGCGAGTGCCATACAAACAGAAAACATAGAAAACCTGATGCAATCGAAATGAAAATATTACGAGCTCTGGAAGAAGACAAACCTTGCAGCAAAATGTCATTTTTACTTAGTCTGAAGCCTCATCTGGAAAAATTTGATGAACAGGATTATCTTCAGTTTCAGATGGGAGTCCTCAAAGTTATAGAAAATATATATGAAAGGAGAAATATATTGACAGCTCAACCTCCTCCATTTACCCATTACACACCTCCCATGCCCTATAATAATAGATTTCAAGCTTATTCTTATTCACCTATGGAAAATGCTGCTCCAATATCCTCTTACCATACGCATCAGATTCGTCCTCCTCCAGCTGCACCAAACCCAACTACTTTTCTCGAACAACCATTACAGACTTCTCAAGGTCGCAGTTCTTATCAACGAATTAATAAAGTGCCACCACCATACCCTTCGCCTTCCACAAGTAGCCATGAAGGCCCACCATCAACAACGCAGTTCTACAACGTTTTTGCAGAGAGCCTGTCGCCACAAAGTGACAGTACAGTCAGTCCTGCTACAAACTCTTTGGTTTCAACTGCTGATATTGATATTGACTTTTCTACTTCATAATCTGAGCGTAATAAAAATGTAAAACACAAATAAATAAGTAAATAAACAGAACTAGTTTTTATGTATTAAATTACCTTAACGTGATAGCCAGCATTTGAACAGGTTGGATGCAATTGCGGAATTGTGTGTTTTGTCGTTGTAACACATCCTTTAGTTTTCTATGTAATTCGTCAAACGAGGTAATAGACATTCGGAAATAGTTAAAGAATTTATTTCCGTCGTTCCTCAAATCTTCAAAGAGTGTATAAAATAAACCCACTTCGTCTCTTCTCTGGTTAATGGGGTGTACCCACAAAAGACGACCTTTTCTTTTGCGGCGACGATGAAGCAACCACAAAGCAACAACTCGTTTACGGTTCATCTTGATACACACATTAAGCAAACTGAATAGACACCAACAACTGGTCACGTCAAAAAGCCGTGTAATGTGAAAGCAACACAGGCACGGCTAAAACTCGTACGGCTTTTTGCCGTACGGTCAAAACCGTATAGTGTGAAAGCGGCGTCTGCTTGTTGGGGGATTAGGTAGGGTTCTATGGCACTGGAGAGGCGACCCTGGAGTATTCTTTCAAAGATTTTAAAGATATGGCAGAGAAGTGATACGGGTCGGAAATTTCTGGGGTCATCAGCATTTTTGCCTGGTTTTGAAATGGCAATAACTTTAGCCTTCATCCAGATTGTGGGAATCTGACATGTTTCCATGCAATTGTTAAACAGTTTCAGTAGCCATTGTTTAACGTTGGGACCAAAGTGTTTAATCTGTTCAACAAAAATCCCGTCCACGCCCGGGGCCTTCCTTAGCTTGCATTAAAATAGAACAGAAATTGAGATTGTGTTTCACAAGCCTTTAGAGACGTTTATAGGAAAACTAATTTTCGTGGTAAAACCTGGTACTATGTGAAAATATCGATATGTAATCGGTAAAATTATGTATAAGCTGAAGCTTTGCCCAAGTCTAAATAAACCTCATAAATGTCAGAAACATGAGTCGCTTTCTTTACAACTATAAATAGATGAAAACAGGTCATTTTTTTAAAAAAAGTGGAATTGTAGGCTTCTGTAACTAAGTGAAATTCCTGAAGATCATCTGTAATTACAACATTCCCTCACACACTACTGAACGTGGAGATTGTGTGATTTTATTGAACATATATGAAAATTAGTCAACCCATGAAAAATTTTTGCATTTATTTGTGTACTATAATTATTGTTAAGGTGTTAACTGTGAATAATTATTTAGTGAGGAAAACAAAGTGAGTGGAAATATGTGTTTTTTGAATAAAAATCCTACATTTTTAAAAAATTCAAATTTTTCAGCCAACGAGAGTTTGCCTAGAATTGTCCACTCACAATACAAATGATGAAAACCATGAAAAAAATTTAAATTTTCTTTAGTAAACATTAAGTTATATGACATGCTGATATTTCATGTAGCAGCGTTAAGAAAATCGGTAAAAATATTCCTAAGTAGCCACCTTGCACATAAGGTTCACTAAATCACTAAAAGTTTCTAAGTGTACAAAAACGTTCATCAGTCTTTTAGAATCTGTAACAATGGCCTCCAAGACACATTCTGTGTCAAGAAAATGTTCAGTAGGGGAAGGTGGGGAAACTGAATTTTCATAAAATCAAGGCTATTAACTGAAGCTTGTGTAAGGTATTACACCAAATATTTGTAGCTAAGGAAAGAGTATATTGGAAAGGGCATATAAACATTTTTCTGAATGCTTACACAGTGGCGACTTTTCCTTATCTAATGGGGTAAAGTGGCCAGACGTTTGCCACCATTCCCAGGCAGATTGTTTAGTTTTAAAACATGGGTAGGCTATTAGTTTTTATTTCACCATTGATTATTTTTAGAACAATAATACAAATGAGAAAGAAACGTGTTGGAATACCCTGCTGACACGAAAAGGTCAACTATTGCTAATGATATTAATAGAGAAATAAACCATTAATTATGGGCTATTATTCCAATCTAATTGATTCACAATTTATTCGCTCAGAAACAATATTAAGTCGTGTAGGGAACTCGCTCGTGAAGTTTTTACCGTCCTCATCACATCCAGCACACAGTTCATGAGCCCAGTGTCAACAGCTCCGACATCTTATCCATCCAGTCTTTGCCTGCCATTTCAGATTTTTTGTTGAAACGATGTGGTAGTTTGTTGTACTCTCTCAACTGGAATGCTGATCACCGCAGGTCATTGACTGTAATTCCATAAAATTGCTTACTATATCAAAAATTTAACTAACGATTACTTACTCTTTTTCTTCACTGACTGTTACCCTTAAGCTGTCCATAACCTTTTTACTGCCAGCTGCCTCTATGTTTCCCTAGAACTCTTTGAATTAGCGTGTTACCTGCAATATTAAATTGTTTTGCTGCTGCTGAGAAAGACATGTTATCATTCTTTTCTGTTTCAATTACCTTTAGCATCGCAGCAGTGTCATACGTTTGTTGTTCTATTTTCTGGACGTATTTGCTTGGCATATTGAAACTCTAGCAAAACCTTGCAGAAGAGCAGTAAAACGGATATTAGCTTTGTGTATAAAACGATTGCTAATGTTTTAATTAAAATTGTTACACTATGCAGAAAATATGGAATTAGCTAATTATCACTGGCAGTATTCCCGATCGAACGCCGTATCTGTATCAGTGGCTCACACTCGAAACAATGCAACCGAAGGAAACCACAATGGCTTATATGTTTAAACCAAAGGGCAGTGCGTGAACCTTGATATGATAAAAACCTATCGCTCTACGTGAAAGTGAAGCAACTAAAGTAAAATGAGTGACTCACCTTACATCAAACGCTCGAAAACCCTAAAGGTTATCACAGAAGATAACGAAGAAAGCTCCCTTTGTTTGCGTCAGTAACAACACGAATGGTGTCGATTGCAGCTAGTGTCGACACTTCTCGGTAGGTGGCAGCACTGTTAAAAATATCAAATAAGCAGTAGCCACTTTTCCCAACCTGGCCACTTATCCTTCTTTCCCCTACATTTACAAAAGCGAAAATAATTCCAATAGAAAGCTGTTTTTTAAAATTTGGTCTAACGAACATTTTTATCTGAACGTATGCTGTGACTTCGTTTTCTCTAGGCAGAACGTAACAGAACGAAACGAGTGACGACACACGAGGAAGAGATTTATGTTCTTGCTGCTGTTACAGCTGAACACGTTAGCTCCTGCATGATAGGAGAATGAAGAGTCAATCAAATGTCCTACCCATTCTACACCGACATAGGTTCCATCCCTGTCACATTTCTCTCCATCAAGACCTGCATGGAAACAAATATGAGAGTCGTGTTAACTTCTGTACATTGGCATTAAGACAGGAGACTGCACATGCATCATGTATCTTACTCGTATTTAGTGATGAAGTTGCATTTACTATTCCTGGCCAGGTAAACCGCCGAAACAGGGACTCTTGGTCTGGCGACAATCCTCACTGGCTTCGTCAGATGGAACGTCAGAGTCCATAGAGTATAAACGTGTGGTGTGGCATTGTGAACCATCAGATATTATGTCCGTTTTTCACAATTTTCGTAGACGGAAGATAACACGCACAAATATTGGAGCATTATAACAGACCATTTTCCATTGATGCTAGAAGACGTTTCTCTGAAGACTAGGTGGAACCTGTGACACCAAATGATGGCTGTCAAGCCCACAGTGTGCAATGCAGCATGCATGCATGAATCGCTTCCAGATCGTTGGACTGGACACTGACGATCTGTATCTGGGCCGTCCCATTCACTAGATTCGGTGCCTAAAGAATTTTTTCTCTGGGGAAAGCTGAAAGTCTCTGTCTGCACTTGATGGTTTGCATCGACATATTAGTATGACCTACTCGGACATCTCCACTGAAATGCTAGCACGTGTGCAGCAGTTGTCCCATACCAGACTGGAAGCTTGTATTGCCACAGTTTGGCCAGTTGTCTCGTTACTGCTCAGAATCCGCGAACTATTGTATTATGCACTCTTGCTGTTCCTTAGTGTGTGCTACCACTTGTGTTGTACAAGTGTCGATAGGGGAAATTTTAGAAACTCGATATCTCGTAAATGACTCGCACTAGAATTTTGTAACAAACGCCACGGATGTTCTGATTTACTATACTTTTAGTGTATGACCGTCAATAGCCATTGTTCCATTTAAAAAGTGTATATTTGCATAAAATACAGTTTCTAAGTACCATTGTACTGTTACAATCTGTTGATTGGCTACCACACATCAGTAGCACTTTCCATTTCCGCAATAAGCCCCACCCTTGTTTAGTGATGAACAATTTATTTATATTCAGCTATGCATGAAATACATCAGAAAATTTCAAAGTTTTTCAGCAGGTATTACATTTACTTAGTCAGCAACAACAGTATCTTTCGTATTTCATGTAAAGTTTTTCAGTGAACACATCTTTTGGAAACTGTGAAATTACCATAAATTCACTTACCACATAATTGTCAGACCCACCCTAATGCAATGCATAGAAATCATTAGCACACCCACAGACCAAAACGTTACTTCACCATCTCTACACTTACGTGAACTGAAGACACTTTTTTGCATCAGTTTATTTATGTAGGCTAATCTCAAGAACTACTGTAGGGATCTACCCCCGTTTATGACTAATAGGTACACCCAAACTGTCTGAAATACAATAAATTTAGGTTGTAAAACGATGTCACTACCACCTAATGAACAGCTGTCACATCTCTTGAGAGCAGTAGTGACTTATAAATACAGCTGCTGATATATAATTTCGTATGGTGTGCTGGTATACCGGTAGAACATGTGTCTGGAAACCAAAAGGCTGAAGTTACATTTTTCCATTCTGCATTTTAACCTAGCATTCGCCTCTCAATGTGTGGATCTAACCATTTAGAAGTATGACAACAATTACCGACTGCCAGTTTCTGTTTGCCTGTTTTTAACAATCGTAATTCGCAATCCTGATTCACAGAAAATTCTTCGAACAATGGGCTGTGATACTCAACTTTGAAGTATCGTAATAAATATGACAGAAAACAGGAAGAAAACGGTCTCAGCAAGTTACCATGTGAGACCTATATTTTCAAATAAATAACCAATACTTTCAATGCAGTCGTTTGAGAAAAGTTGTAAAGGAAAAAACATGTGAATCCATAATATGTGGTGTTTTGTTTTTTATGTAACAAGTAAATAAATTCCGAGAAACTTCTTCAGCAACTTTGCTTCACTCTCTCAGCAGTGCAGCAGATGACTAATCTTTCAGCTTTCTGCCTTCCCTGAATCAAACTTAGATGTGGAGACCACTCCTTATGTCTGCTACAAAGGGTCCACGAGTTTCAACAACGTATCGCAGTGGACACTGAACTTCACAAGAGGGGTGCCGTAACACGAAATGAACATATACATCATGTGCGTTATTCTTGTTTTTTATTTGAGTTGTGCTACCTCAGGTAGCCTCCGATACATACAGAAGCACTTGCGAATATATAAACACATGATTTGCACACAGTATGTTTTAAATACAATTATAAACGTATTGCTGCCATTGCCAATTGCTCCCGACATGAGTTGCCACTCTAAACACCAATTCAATATGGAACACGTAACACTATGCCCCCAGACAACTTTTCTGGTGTGCCCTGCTTACATCGCTTAAGAAGTATTAAAGTGATGGTTTTCAAATACTTAACATTGTCCTCCGACGAAATGTATTCGTAGCTCTGCGCTGTGGTCCGCAAACAGAAAACACTACACCGCACAAGCCATCTGGCTACAGATACTTAATGGTGCCCTGCGCAGCGGGGATAGGTCGCTACTATAGTAAAAATTATCAGAGTCATTCTTCAGAACTGTATATAGCAAACTATCACAAATAAGATGATACAAAATTACAAATAGTAACATCAAAAAGTCCATAAACATCAGCACATCTACCTTATCACCATCATCTTCATTATTATGTACATCGCAGAATGGCAAACCATTTCACGACAGCACAAGTCGCAAAGTAGCATAAACCTCTTCACAACACAAATAATACGACTAGCTACTACTTTTATAGCTTCAAAAAATCTCAGTATTACCCCAAGTAAAGGAAAAACAATTTGAATATAATCCAATAACTCACTAATGTCAATGCAGCATTATTTTGAACCAAGAATCCGCTTACAACTGACCTTCACATATTCTTTTGATATGAAAATCCTCTTCCGCTATTGAACTTCCCTGTTACATTGTCACCACAAGAATAAAAGAGCTGAAATAGCTTGAAAAACATAAAACATTTCCTTTTCCGCACTTGCATTTCTAATTCACAAGGACTTCAGATGTTTTCATGAAGTTAAGGACAGCTGACTATAATCACAAAATATGAAAATATTCTCACTCTGATATTTCCGTTAGGTAAAACCAACGTTTCTTTTCAAAATGCCACGTTAGTTCGGCAAAATAACAGTAATTCTGATCTGTTTACCTTCAACTGTTTCAACACACAAGAAATACAAAATTTCTAACGTCTCTATACTAAAACTGATAAAAAGTAAATTACCTTTCAAAAGAACATGAATATCTTTCCATGGGCAGGTTTTACTTACATTATCTCCATAACATTTAGACACAGTAAAAATTTAAAATGCAGGAAATATATTTCCGTCATCAAAATGTTTCTCAGCGTAAACAGTAACAAATCTTACTTTTTTCTATTATGTTGAAGAAAGAAACAAAGCCAAACAGATAATTGCAGCACCGAAGAAGAAATCGTGGGAACACTTTGGAAACAGGTTGGAGACTATGGGTCAAGCTGCTGGAAAACCATTCTGGAGTGTAATTAGCAGTCTTCGAAAGGGAGGGAAGAAGGAAATGACAAGTATTTTGAACAGGTCAGGAAAATTGCTGGTGAATCCTGTGGATGCCTTGGGCAGATGGAGGGAATATTTTGAAGAGTTGCTCAATGTAGGTGAAAATGCGATCAGTAATGTTTCAGATTTTGAGGTAGAATGGGATAGGAATGATGATGGAAATAGCATCACATTTGAGGAAGTGGAAAAAATGGTCAATAGATTGCAGTGCAATAAAGCGGCTGGGGTGGATGAAATTAAGTCGGAACTCATCAAATACAGTGGAATGTCAGGTCTTAAATGGCTACACAGGATAATTGAAATGGCCTGGGAGTCGGGACAGGTTCCATCAGACTGGACAAAAGCTGTAATCACACCAATCTTTAAACATGGAAACAGAAAAGATTGTAACTACTACAGAGGTATCTCTTTAATCAGCGTTGTGGGTAAAATCTTCTCAGGTATTGTTGAAAGGAAAGTGCGAGTATTAGTTGAGGACCAATTGGATGAAAATCAGTGTGGGTTTAGGCCTCTTAGAGGTTGTCAGGACCAGATCTTTAGCTTACGGCAAATAATGGAGAAGTGTTATGAGTGGAACAGGGAATTGTATCTATGCTTTATAGATCTAGAAAAGGCATATGACCGGGTGCCTAGGAGGAAGTTATTGTCTGTTCTACAAGATTATGGAATAGGAGGCAAACTTTTGCAAGCAATTAAAGGCCTTTACATGGATAGTCAGGCTGCAGTTAGAGTTGACGGTAAATTGAGTTCATGGTTCAGAGTAGTTTCAGGGGTAAGACAAGGCTGCAACCTGTCTCCATTGTCTTTCATATTATTTATGGATCATATGTTGAAAACAATAGTCTGGCTGGGTGAGATTAAGATATGTGAACACAAAATAAGCAGTCTTGCATATGCGGATGACTTAGTTGTGATGGCAGATTCGATTGAAAGTTTGCAAAGTAATATTTCAGAGCTAGATCAGAAATGTAAGGACTATGGTATGAAGATTAGCATCTCCAAAACGAAAGTAATGTCAGTGGGAAAGAAATATAAACGGACTGAGTGCCAAATAGGAGGAACAAAGTTAGAACAGGTGGACGGTTTCAAGTATTTAGGATGCAAATTCTCACAGGACGGCAACGTATTGAAAGAACTGGAAGCGAGGTGTAGCAAAGCTAATGCAGTGAGCGCTCAGCTACGATCTACTCTCTTCTGCAAGAAGGAAGTCAGTACCAAGACAAAGTTATCTGTGCACCGTTCAATCTTTCGACCAACTTCGTTGTATGGGAGCGAAAGCTGGGTGGATTCAGGTTACCTTATCAACAAGGTTGAGGTTACGGATATGAAAGTAGCTAGGATGATTGCAGGTACTAGTAGATGGGAACAATGGCAGGAGGGTGTCCACAATGAGGAAATCAAAGAAAAACTGGGAATGAACTCTATAGATGTTGTAACCTCCCCACAAAAATTTACAAGACAATATTATATAGAAATGGGAGCCAAGTGTAACCTCCCGCAATGAAATCTACTGACAGTGACAATTAAACAAAATTAGCAATCTGACCCAAGTATAAATTCCTCACGAAAATAATGAAAGTCAATTCAGTGATAAGAAAATCTCAGTGATAATGATAATTCAATTAAACCGAAATATCGGTCTTTGGCCCTGTGCAAATCAGAATTAAATTCTTACCTCATTGTAACTGCTAGTCAAATTTCTGCTCTTATTCTTGCGCACAGCTTGGAGGAACTGCATTGCAAATAATAATATTCCCTTTTTTTGTAATTTAACTGAAATTTGTTTAAGGGAAGTGGAACGAAATTTAGTTCAATAAAATTGCTTTTGAAATCATAATTATTATTGGGGCACTTGTTGGAAATTAATTACAATAAATAAACTTTACATTATCTGATGATTACCTTAATTAACAATATACCTCATTCAGCATCTTGACCAGAATGCCATGTCGACGCTCGCCGACTGCGTCCCGCTCGCGACCGTGACAGGACCAGACCACTACTGAACTGCTCTCAACGACTACTGACAGAGTACTGCTCAACTCGACGAGTACTGCCGAACTGCTTGCAACACTCGCGCGGTCAAGCGCAGACTAACTACGATTATAGGCTCTCTGGTCAAAGATTTTAACGTGCCTCACCATCGCTGCTATGTTACATACGTGTTTCATAACCCTCCACTGGGGGGGGCAAAAATTTGGCAGCGATGGTGAGTCATTTGGACTTGCCATCGCAAGAAATTTTTACAATTTACAGAATATTCAAATTCAGTACATAAATTAAATGTTGTGCACATGCACCGTGTACAAAATATATCAGACAAAGACAGGATGTGAGTACAAAACATAGTAGCAAATCAGAAAAATGTATATACAAATTATTTGACAGATACAAAGTGCACATGCACTGAAAAAATTCTTTAGCATTTTCAGAACAAATAAACAGAATGGCAGAAAATCGTGTTGATAAGTGACATGAGTGTACTCGCACTGGAGTTGAGAACATATTAGCAGTTTACGAAATGTATATACAATTAGTAACAAATGACATAAGTGCATATGTACTGAAGTATTGAATATACAGAATGAGTACAAATCATATTGAAAAATGAGAAAAGTGCACAGGCATTGAAGTTCAGTAGAAAACATATTAACACACAACATAAGTGCACATGAACTGTAGTTCAGAACATATCATTAAAATAAAATAATAAATAAAAAAATGTATATACAATATAAAAGACAAGAGTGCACATACTGTACTTGAGAACAAATCGAAAAAATGTCTTAGGCATTTTTGCAATAAACATAATGGCAAAAAATCATATCGACAAGTGACATAAGTGTACTCGCACTGGAGTTGAGCAAATAAAAAAAAAAAAAAAAAATGTATCACCCATGAACATAAATAATGTTAGCAAAAAATTGATTTTCACTATGTGACAAGAATTAGGATAGGAAAGGGAAGGATTGCATCATGGTTGTAGCACTTTAGATTGCACACAGCTGTTCTGAAAGTCCATATCTTTCCACAGAAGTACAACACCAAGTGACACAATTTGAAGTTTTTTTCCCATCAGAATCCATCAGTGTAGCCAAGACACTGAACTCTCGTAGTAATATTTCATGTTCTCATTTTGGCAGTACATTAGGTACACCAAACAGTGGGACCATAATAACGTCTTCATCGCTCATGGTGGTGGACAGCATGTCGTGTCAACACCACGCTTTTACAAGGCACACCAACGTAGAAGTAGTGCAAACCCAAAGGTAGTGCTCCATGATCACTAGGATAGACAGGACAAATGGACATTGCAGTAATTCAGGGTAGTTAGCTCATGAGGTGAAGGACATTAAGTCACATAATATTGACAATTACAGTCTTCATTAGTAGTTTGGGGCATTCATAGCCCAGTGATTGAACATTTCTGTACCAAGTATGTAGTATTACAGAAAAATGTTCATTAATTGTTTTACATAGAAACAGTAACCTTCTTTTCCTAGTTACAAAGCATTATTAAATAATCGCATTCTTTTCCAGTTACAAAGTATGGCATCGTTAATTAATTATTTGTTATTCCAATATAGTAATAATCATTAGCCTTTTCCTAATTACAAAGCATTATTAAACAATCACATTCTTTCCCAATTATAAAGCATAATTAATCATTTGTCATTTCAATATAGTAAGAATCATATTCTTTTCCAGTTACAAAGTATGGCATCGTTAATTAATTATTTGTCATTTCAGTAGTAATAATCGTTAGCCTTCTCCTAATTACAAAGCATTATTAAACAATCACATTCCTTTCCAGTTACAAAGTATCAACATTGAAAACAAGAGCTAATTAATGGCATAATTAATAACCTAATTCAGTGATTGACATTAATTATTGGCACTCAGTGGCCATCAAGTATTGAATAGAATAAAACATTGTTCATTATTCAGAATTATTCAGATCATTAAGAAGTAATAACAATTCATTGAGTGACATTCAGATCATTATGAAGTCATTATTAAAAATCAGCTAATTAGTCATAGCATTAATAATCATGGGCATTATAAGTAGTCTCATTACAATAAACAGTGGCAGTTATTAGCCAGTTACAAGGCATTATTTTATATATATATATATTTTTTTTGTATCATTACGAAGTCATTACTGAAGTGACATACTATTCAGAGTTGATCAGTATTATTTAGAACTTTCTCAAACTGGTATCACTATTTGGGACTGGTAATACATTTTTTTTGTTAGCAATGCATTGCGTTTGGTAATTATAAGAGAAAGCCAGAAGAGAAAAAGAGAGAAAAAAAATAATTGGTAGTGGGTTGTTCCTGTAAATGAAAAATGTGTAACGTCATTCGTCATGAGTCAGCTGTAGCAAGATTGTGAAACAAGGCAGTAATGTGATCACATGTATAAATGATAGACACAAATGGGTAAAAAAAATAAAAATGCAAGTACTAGAATAGGTATAATAAGTAACAGGTTTAGTAAGTATCATGAAAAACTTCTCCTGGAAAAAATACAAAATGGATTATTGACCTGAAAGAAGAAACGCACACTATGCTGAAAAGTAGTGAACTTCGAATTAACAAGTAGTGAAATGTGTATAAACATGTGTTCCATAGCTGTCCTTTCCAAAACTTTCCAACATCCTACTATGCAATATAACACCTGCTGTCAAAACAAACTGCAACAAATACTTAAATAACTACGTAGCATAAATACATAACTTCAACATTATCCTCATCTGTAAAGAAAAAACTTCATTATCAATCACTTCATTATTTGTAACTCCATCATTATCATCACCTGTAAAGAAAAACTTCATTATTCATAGTAGCATATCCTTCATCAGTATTCATCATCACTCATTATCATCTGCAAAAAAATCACTTCATTATTCATTACACAATTATTCCTTATCTCTAACATATTTCATCACTAAAACTAAAATGTGTAGTTCTGTCTGACAGCCTGCATCAATTGCTTCGTATTCTGAAAGAAAAAATTAGTTAAGACTGCTATTCTACGATGAGTATTGTATATTCTTGTTAATGCTTGTTAATTCTGATCCATTTACTCTTCCTCATAAAGTTTTTGTATCCTCTTTCGTCTATTCCGTAGTTGAAATTCCCATTTCTGTTGAATTTATTTCTTACACGCATCATTTCTTTCTGAAATTGATGAACAGAAATTAACGTCTTGCATTTAAATCATATACCCACTAAATAATGACTGGTTTATGGTAACATAATTAACCATACAGCATAACATGACAGACAATGTAATATGTCAAAGATATTGACAGTATTCAAAGCCAAAATGTACAGAGAATATCACAATGCAGCAGCAAAAAATGTAAAAGTCACGATGTTGAGATGTCATAAGGCCAAAAAAAAATGTCAAAGTCGACTGGTGTGTTTTATATCTTAACTATTTCACAGTGCATATAGACAAAACTGGAATACAATCGTACATAAAAAAGTGGAAAATGTGCATGGTCTGATGTGTAACGACAAGAAAAGCGACCTGCTAACCTTACCTTACCGGGCACTTGCCAAGAAAAAATACGATAATCATCAGTAATTAGTCAGGTGAAATAATTGCATTAGTAAATGGCATCATAGCATGTTACATCATAAAGTGATTTCATTCAATAAACGGTTTAATGTTTGAGATATGGTGATTGCCTTTCGATTTTCTGGTTCTCAAAGTTTCGACGTGTACAACATTGGGGTGAGGAATGCTGCGAATCCGATATGGACCTGCGTATAGAAGTTCGAATTTACTGCACTTACCTTTTAATTTGCTGGATAAATGGTGTGTACGTACTAATATCTTCTGTCCAACGTGAAAGTCTCGACGTGTACAAACCTGTTTTTGCTGTCTTCTCCGGCGCTCTGCGGCACGTTTGATGTTGTTCAGCGCAATGTCAATTATTTCGTGGTGTCGTAAGCGACGAGATGTGGGAAAATTTACAAATTCTTTAATTTTGTTTGGTGGTTCAACGTTTTTCAGTATAACAGACGGAGATAGCATAGTGGATTCATTTGGAATGGAATTAATTACATCTTGGAATGAGAGTATGTGTGTATCCCAATCAATATGTCTTTTGTGGCAGTATATTCGGCACAGCTTACCAATTTCTTTCATTAACCGTTCACAGGGGTTCGAAGATGCATGGTACTTGGATATATAGATCGGAGAAATGTTTCTAGCTCGTAACATACGTGTCCATATTGCAGATCGAAACTGTGGTCCATTGTCGGAAATTACTTTCATCACATGCCCTACATGGAATAGAAAATGCTTTACAAATGCTTTTGAAACAGTTTTAGCAGTAGCTTTGCGTAACGGAGTGAAGGTAACAAATTTTGAAGTGAGCTCAACAGCGACAAAGATGTAGCAAAAACCTCTGTTAGTTCTCGGAATCGGACCAAAAATATCTACTGCGGCCATGTGTCTTAATTTAACAGGTACAATGGGATATAAAGGAGGAATATGTGAAGTGGTGTCTGATTTAGCTTTCTGGCAAATTTTACATGACGCTAAAACTCGTCGTATACGTTTCTCCATGTTGTTAAAATAACAGTTCTGTCTCAGTATAAGAAAACATTTTCGTGCTCCGTAATGTGCGTAACTTAAATGAGTGTACCAGATTAATTTGTTAACAAGTTCGTCAGGGATGCATAATAACCAATTGTTGTTGTCAGGATGAGAGCGGCGAAACAGAATGTCATTGCGTACAGTGTAGTGGTTCCTAATCGTAACATTTTTCCTATCTTGCCAAAGGTGTTTAATTTCTTTCCACACGTTGTCTTTATTTTGCTCTTTTGCTATGTCCTGTAATGACGACGAAATAAAGTTTTCAAATGCTACTTGCTGAATGTACATGACACTGAAATTTGTTTTGCAGAAGTTGGTTGCTACGTCTTGCTGATTGTTGCCGAGAGAACGAGATAGTGCGTCTGCTACAACATTTTGTGTGCCGGGAATATGAACAATTGTAAAATTAAATTCCTGTAAATATAGTTTCCATCTACTTAATCTGTCGTGAGTGAATTTAGCCGAAAGTAAAAATTGTATCGCTCTGTGGTCTGTGTACACGGTGGTATGTCTGCCATAAAGAAAGTGCCGAAATCTCGTAAAAGCCCATACAACACATAATGTTTCCAGTTCTGTAACGGAATAATTTCGTTCAGCGGGTGACAAAATGCGGCTTGCAAATGCGATGTTTTTAATTACTATTGAACCATCTTCTTCAATTTCCTGGAAAATGTGTACGCCTAAAGCTGTGTTGGAACTGTCAGTGGCAACGGAAAAATTTCTGGTAAGATCTGGGTGCGATAAAAGTGGAGCATTCAACAAAGCATGTTTCAGGTTCACAAATTCAGAGTGTGCTTGCTTATCCCAAGACCAAATACTGTTTTTACCTGTCAGTTGACATAATCTAGGCGTGTCTAAAGCAGAGTGATGAATAAATTTTCGAAAAAAGTTAATTAAGCCCAAAAAACTGCGTAGTTGCTTTTTTGTCGTAGGAACAGTAATGTCACGTAGAGCTTGAAGTTTTTCCGGATCAGGCGCAATGCCTTCTGCAGAAATTACGTGTCCAAGAAATTTTATAGAAGTTTTGCCAAAGTGCGATTTACTAAGATTAACTGTAAGTCCTTGTGCATGGAAAGTTTGTAACAGTTGTTCAAGAATCAGATTGTGATCAGACCAGTTAGCTTCTGCGATAAGAATGTCATCTACGTACGTCGTAATTCTGTCCTTGTTCTGTCGGAAGTATTGTGTTCAAACCGCGAATAAAAGCTGCAGAAGAAATAGTTAAGCCGAATGGTAATTTACAAAATTGATAACAGTCGCCGAAACAGAGAAAAGCTGTATATTTTCTGCAATTTGGATGAAGTTGAATTTGCCAAACTCCCGATTTCAAATCTAATGTAGAATAAATAGCTGTACCATGAAATTTCTGTAAAAGTTCCTCTAGTGTCTGTGGTCGATCTGTTTCATTAATAATAATGTCATTAATGTGACGTGAATCAAGTACGAGGCGAAGTGAGCCATCTTTTTTCTTAACAATATGTAGCGGGTTTATGTACGGACTAACTGCTGGTTCTATAATTCCTTGATCAAGCATATCCTGCAATTCTTTTTTAACTTGTTCTCTGTGAATATACGGAATGGGATAATGCTTTGCTTTAAATGTGTCGTGCTGTTTCACTTGAAATTCATACATAAAACCGGACATAGTACCAGGAATGTTGTCAAAAACTGGAGCTTGTTGTAAAAGAATTTTGTGTAATTGCGTACGTTCGTCGTCTGTAGTTGCACTGCTTTGTCTAACTTTATCGGAAATCATTTGCATCACGTCGTAGTCAGCTTCGTCTGGAGTATTATAGTTGTGTACGTACGTATCCGTGAACAATGTGGGATTACAGTCTATGCCACGTGATACGGAAATGACCTCTGTGCGATTAATTGTTTGTTCTTCCGCAGATAGTGAGTACTGAAATTCTAAGGCCAATTGTGCATCCTCATCCTTTAACATTAAAAAGGAATTTTGAAAATCAATAATAGCGTCGTGTTGTACCAGAAAATTATTACCTAAAATTACGTCTGTTGTCAGTAAAGGAACAATCCAAAAATTTGAGTGAAATGTGTGACCTGCAATACAAAATGATAAATGTGTCTGTAATTTAACATCTACTCCTTTACTCGATACTGCTCCTTTCACTTTTGTTTTGCCTAAAGGTAATGTCGGATAGGTATTCTCTTTGTTGCACTCGTTAAAAGTCTCCTCATTTATTACTGATATAGGTGATCCGGAATCAATTACTGCTGAGAATTTTGATGAACCAATTTTAATTTCGATAACAGGATGTGAAATAGTTTTCTGAACAAATGGTCTTTCCTGCAAGAGAGTCTCTCTGATATCGTCAAAAGTAATTACATTTTCGTGAACAACATTTTGCGTGTCAAACGTAGTGCTTGTGTTATTGGAAGATGCGTCCTGTACAGTATCTAGTCAGATTCTATCTGACGTGTTATTATTATTAGGAGGATTCTGTGGCATTTCTACTATTTGAACAGTTCTATTACTTCTTCCAGACGTATTACGCTCTGGATGATACCTACTGTCGGGTTCATTCATGAGAATATGTTCTTGTTGATTACTTTGTTGCTGGTAAGACCGACTGTTATTATATGTACGCTGATAATTGTGCTCATCGTTTTTACGTCTGTCGTGATAGTCATTCCTATACGGTGCATTGCGATAGGAATTGAAATATTGTCTTCTTTGTACGTAGTTGTTTCCTTGCTGTCGTGCGTTACTATTTGTTGTATCTGTGACTATATGTCCACGCGGCGGAACATTAAAGCCTGGTTGACCTTGTGCATTACATTGTTGGTTACGTATACTAACCGGTTGGTTTTGATGTTGTTGCGGTGGAAAACTTCTATTGTTACCATAATGTGCTTCCTGTTGCTGAAAATTTTGACGATGTTGACAATCTGAATTGTGTCTGTGATTTAAGTTCTGGTAGTTATCGTTTCTAAAGCGTCTGTTATCGTTTCTATTGAAATTACGTGTCTGACCATAATTCCTGTACTTTTGTTGACCTTGGTTAATATACGAAAAATTTTTGTTTACAAAAGAATAATCAGATTGTTGTACTTCCAAGAGCTGTAAAAGATCCCTGAATGCTGAAATGTTTTCTTTTTGCTGACCAGTTAAAAGTGACACTCGTAATGACCGTGGTAATTTGGAAATGCATAATTGTATAAGTGCAGATTCACTGTACGGTTCACTCAGGTACTGGTTTTGTTGTACCATGTGCTCAAAAAATTGCGTTACACTGGGAAAATTTGAGTTTTCATAGTTTGGCAAACTAATTAGTTGGTCTTTAATTCCGCGCTGTGTCGTCTTCGACCAGTACGCTGACAGAAAAGCATTCTGAAATTCTTCTACTGAATAGCATTGCCTCGCGATCGCTCTCATGCGAGTTGCCGGTTCGCCTTCCAAAAAGCTGCAAATAAATTCAAGTTTATGCGTAACAGGCCAACTCGGTGGAAGAGCAAAGCTAAATTGTTGAATCCAATCCAGTGGGTGAATCTGTGTTCTATCGTTTTTAAAAACTTTAAACTTTCTCACTGACAGAAAATGTTTGTAATCGAAATTATCATCTCTGTGTGATGGAACAGGTTCAGGATCGTAAGAGTATCTATTGAACTGTGGTTGTTCGGAATCTAAGTCCCGTACTCTCTGCAGATTACCCAAATTATACGCGCTGCGTGAGTCTGACAAATGTTCATAAAGTGGTGTCTGTTGTATGTTATTATTAACTGAAATATTTTTAATCTCTGTTACCTCTTGTTGTAAACTCGACAATTTTCTACGCAACGTGTTATTAGACGAATCGATCTCATTAATTGTCTGCTGTAAACTTTGAAATTCAGGTGTTTGGTTAAATGAAATCGGTGCAGTATCGTCTGATTTATTATCATTACTACTTTCAATAGCATCAATACGACTGGCTAATTCATCATATTTTTCAGTCAGTATTTTTGCCTGATCATCGGTTTTAGAATCGGACGCATTAATCTGTTTTTGCAACTTACGCGTAGTTTCGCTCAGTTTTTTAACATCAGCTTTGATGATATCGCAATCCTGCGTTAGTTCTAATTGTTCGAATCTGTCTGTTACTGTTTGAATATCTACTGTGTGTGTATCTGTTTTTGATTTAAGATTGGAAATTTCGTCACGTAATTCTGTGTTCGACTGTTTGATGGAATTAATTTCGTCGGACACTGAGGCAATATTGTTGTCTACGTATGTCTTCGCTTTCGCGAACATTTTACGTTTGTCTTCTTGTCTCTGAGCCGTGATTGTTTCCATGACTTGACGTTTGACTTTATTTTGATCCTGAATAAATTTACGGAAACGCGTATCACTGTTCTGTATGTGCTGATTAAAGCGCTCGTTAATCTGAGTGTTCTGCTGTTCGAATTTCGCGTCTATCTTTGCGTCCATTGTGCGCGAAAGTTCTACCGTCATTGCTTTAAACTCGTCCCGTAATTGTGTAGCTTTTTCAGAGCATTGTTTAGCGACTCCGCTAATTTCGTCTCTGAGTGTTTCTGTTGCGGCTGTTTGCATTTCCCTTAATTCTTGCGCAACAGACTTAATTTCTTCGCTATTTTTTCGTGAACAAGCCTCAATTTCCACGCGCAACTGTTCCTTAGTGTCATGACACTGCGCGGCAACGGCTCTAATTTGTTCACTAAGCTGTCTGGAATTGTCTTCTAATTTTTCGTTTAACTGTCTGCAATTGTCGTCTAATTTTTTATTTAACTTGTCTTGTTTTTCGTTCTGTTGTTTGACCTGTTCACTAAGTTGTCTGGAATTTTCACTCTGTTGTCTGATATCCACACTAAGTTTGTCTTGTTTTTCGTTCTGTTCGTTCCTAAACTGTAGCATTATTGCCATAAATTGTTCCAGAGTAACATTACCTACTCCATTATCTGTGCTGTTTGATTGTGTACCTGGAATTGTCGCGCTTTGTGTGACCATTTGGTCATTCTGCAATTTACAAAAGGGGTTATCATTCGGACTTACACTGTCACTCACTATTTCGGAATTAAATAAATCCGTTGTACTTTGTGTATCCTGTTCATTTTCATTAGAAATATTTGTCTGAACGTTACTTGAATTTTCCAAACTGGGTGTATTAAGCTGGGCAGCGCTCATTACCATAGTGCGCTCCGCGTCATCAATTGTCGTCAAATTCACAGAGGAGACAATTGAGTTCGTTTGTTCCTCATTAAGATAAAAGTCACCATTAGTGGTTGTAATGCACTGATTGTTAGTGAACGCAGGATTGTCATCATTACACTGCGTGTCACAATTACTATCGGTCACGTTGTTTAAGTCGGTAAATTCATTCATAATACCTCACGATACACTATTCATAGTCTTTCGCGGCATTTTTACAGTAGTCACAATTATTCACAAAACAATAAACACAAATGCAAAAACAACACACAAATACAACAGAGCAACGAATTGCCGTTGACCTGTAGAAAGAAAGTCACAAGATTAGTAAAAGCGTAGCGCCAAATCCTAATTATATCTAAGTAAATAAGAGCAGATATCTGACTGTTTTTCAAAAGATTCTCAACGAAATACGATCCTGGATTGGGTGTCGCCAAGTGTAACCTCCCCACAAAAATTTACAAGACAATATTATATAGAAATGGGAGCCAAGTGAAACCTTCCCACAAGAATGTTGACCGGACAATAATTTGAATGTTAACAAGAATACAACCTAACGTAATCTCCCAGCAAATATGTTTACTGACAATGACAATTAAACAAAAATTCTCAATCTCACCCAAGTATAAGCTCCTCACAAAAATAATGAAAAACAATTCAGTGCTAATGAAACTTCAGTGACAATGAAATTTCAATTAAACCGAAATATCGGTCTTTGGCCCTGTGCAAATCAGAATTAAATTCTTACCTCATTGTAACTGCTAGTCAAATTTCTGCTCTTATTCTTGCGCACAGCTTGAAGGAACTGCATTGCAAATAATAATATTCCCTTTTTTTGTAATTTAACTGAAATTTGTTTAAGGGAAGTGGAACGAAATTTAGTTCAATAAAATTGCTTTTGAAATCATAATTATTATTGGGGCACTTGTTGGAAATTAATTACAATAAATAAACTTTACATTATCTGATGATTACCTTAATTAACAATATACCTCATTCAGCATCCTGACCAGAATGCCATGTCGACGCTCGCCGACTGCGTCCCGCTCGCGACCGTGACAGGACCAGACCACTACTGAACTGCTCTCAACGACTACTGACAGAGTACTGCTCAACTCGACGAGTACTGCCGAACTGCTTGCAACACTTGCGCGGTCAAGCGCAGACTAACTACGATTATAGGCTCTCTGGTCAAAGATTTTAACGTGCCTCACCATCGCTGCTATGTTACATACGTGTTTCAATGTAGCAGTCAGGACGAACAGGCTTAGATGGTGGGGTCATGTTACACGCATGGGAGAAGCAACGTTACCCAAGAGACTCATGGATTCAGCAGTAGAGGGTAGGAGGAGTCGGGGCAGACCGAGGAGAAGGTACCTGGATTCGGTTAAGAATGATTTTGAAGTAATAGGTATAACATCAGAAGAGGCACCAATGTTAGCACTGAATAGGAGATCATGGAGGAACTATATAAGGGGGGCTATGCTCCAGACTGAACGCTGAAAGGCATAATCAGTCTTAAATGATGATGATGATGATGATGATGATGGTAACTGTAAAAAGATAAAAAAGGCTTAGCTAGAGAAAACCAGTTGCATGGAAACCTGTTTCAGAAACAATACCGCCAGATCAACGGGGCCCTCGGCTTGCAACATGCGTGTAACAGAAAGGCCTATGCACACCGGATTTAATAATGTAATTTTCAGTTCTCAGTTGGGAAGTTTCGTTAGCCACTACTAAAATCACATTCTCTCCAACACCGTTATTCTTGTACTGTTCTAACAGCAAGCTCCAGTTTTACTACTTTTCTGTTTATTACATGCACAGCAGGGTAGCAAGTATGGAAACATACGAAAAAAAGTATGTTAGTTACAAACTACAGCGTGCACACACTTCATTCAACATGTAAACGTCACTACAGATTTTTGGATTTAGGTTAGGACATGTTCGATATGCCTGCCATCATTGGCGTGTGTGGCACAGACAAATAGCGAAATTCTGCATGACCCGCTGAAATGTCGGAACATTGATGCTGTTGCTGACCTCCTGAATGGTTGTTTTCAGCTCATCAATGGTTTTGGGGTACTGTTTTACACCTTGCCTTTAATGTAGACCCACAAAAAGGAGTCTTATGTGTTCAGGTCTGGAGAATATGGCGATCAATTGACGTCCATGCCAGTGGTCTCTTGGTACCGCAGAGCCAGAATGCGGTCCGCAAGGTACTCCTCTCCTCTCCCTTTTTGATGGGTCTAGCTCCGTCTTGCATGAACAACACCTTGCCGAAATTAGGGTAATTTTGGATAATGGAGAAGAAATCATCTTCTAAAACCTTCACATACCGTTCGGTGGTCACCGTGCCAATCTGGGAATATCGCACCGATTATTCCGTGACTGGACACTGCACACCACACAGTTCACAG
The DNA here is from genome assembly GCF_023864275.1 of Schistocerca cancellata. Lineage (NCBI taxonomy): Eukaryota > Metazoa > Arthropoda > Insecta > Orthoptera > Acrididae > Schistocerca > Schistocerca cancellata. The sequence continues at coordinate 497,756,036 of NC_064631.1, read as the reverse complement.
TTCCCTGCTGAGGGTGAAGAGCCTTCTCGATCACGAAATGCGGATTCTTAGTCATCCAAATGCGCCAGTACTTTTTTTTTTTTTTTCTTTTTCTTATTGACGAACCCATCCGAATGAAAGTGTGTTTCGTCACTGAACCAAACAACAATCCGCGTACTAATTCCGATCATGCCCAGCAGCAGTTTGAACGTCCTAATGCAAACCGTTCAGAATTTATGATGATTTTATTTCATATAATTAAATAATTGTAAACCTCTACTTCCAAAAAAAGTACCAAAACTTCCTCTCTGTTAAATTGGCCCAAAACATGTTAATCAGCCTTTTGAAGGCATATTGAGGAGCTACTGCAATAAGAAGTAGTGACTGTGTTTACGAAAACTGACAACGGCCGGGAGAACGGTGTGCTGACCACATGCCGCTTCACATTTGCACCAAGTGACGCCTATAGCCAGAGGATGACATGGCGGTCGGACAGTACCGTTGGGTCTTCCGAGGCCTGTTTGGACGGAGTTTTGCTTTTTTATGTTACCCACAATTGTCCTTTCCACTTCCAAATTCGCAAATTTCTTAATTAACTGTGTAGTCTGAAGCTTCAGTATTTGGCATTGCAGTGTGACTCATCTTTCCCTCCTGGCCGATGACAACGTGAAAGAAATATTTGAATTTTGTAAAATGTAGGCAGTGTATGAGTAAAGATTTCCCTCACGAAAGACATGTCATCGATGGCACGATGTGCTTAAATCACACATCGAAATGCAGTCAAATGTTTTGTGATACTGAATCACCCTCTTTACTCCTTCTTCGTGTATTGTGCTCTTATGAAATGTCAAACCCTGATGGTTATTGTACATCATCATCGTTTGAAAGCTTGCTGATCGTGAAAATACTGTATTGGCTTCGATGTAAAGAGTGATCATGAGTATTAAATGTGACTTCGTAGAAACAGATATGCAAATTCGATTTGTTAATAAAACAATATTTGAAAGACACGCTATGTTAAGCAGTCGGTCGTTCTTCTTTCAAACGATGTTTGCTTGATTCCATACATATCCATCTGAAAAATAAGAGGTCATCAACTAGATTTAATACGGTCGTGATAAAGGGTTTCTACAACAAATGCAAACATTGTTAATTGCTGGTCTGATAATTATTTTTCGATAAATCAGTTATCTTACAGAGCTTACACATGTACCTCCTACAGGTTTGAAGACAAGCAGCCGGCCTCTGTGTCCGAGCGGCTGTAGGCGCTTCAATTCGGGACCACGCTGCTGCTACGGTCACAGTCTAGGGGACTGATGACCTCAGATGTTAAGTCCCATAGTGCTTAGAGCCATTTGAACCATTTGAAGACAAGCTCCAATGTGAGTTAACAAGGAGAGCAAGCCTCGCTTCCGTATCTTTCGTTTTTCAAACGCTGAATGTGACGACAGAGTTTGTCTGACATTTCTGAGACACATTGTCTGTGAGTCACAATTAATATTCCGTTTCTAGTCTATGGTGATATATGCACGTTTTGTGAGATGGGTTTCTTACAAACCTCTGATTTATGGAAGTTGTGGTTTGACAACATCTCAGTTCCAGGATTCTGTTGAAATTAGGTAAATGGCAGTGCGGCATAGTCACTTTATTTGTTTTCGAATGTTTTTGTGGTCCAGAGAGATATTTTGTTTTGTTCACCAATTTGGGAGGGAGAGCGAGGAAAATGGGCCTTAGAACCACAATGTTGATCTTCAGGCTCCCTTATTTTCAATAATAGTTGGTTAAAATCTAATTTGGTTATTAGTACATTTATGTAAAATTACAAAACGCGTAGAGTAATTCTTTACAAAAGTCAAGGAATGACACAAGTCTTCAGTCTGCAGTATAATATACTGTAAGTAGGCTGTTTAGATTTTTATATGGGTAATGCCACGTAGCGCTCTGTATGAAAATCACTGGCTGTGCTGTGTGCAGTCTGTGGCTAGTTTGCATTGTTGCCTGCCATTGTTGTCATGAACTGCTATAGCTGGATGTGAACAGCGCGTAGCGTTGCGCAGTTGGAGGTGAGCCGCCAGCAGTGGTGGATGTGGGGAGAGAGATGGCGGAGTTTTGAAAAACGTCATGAACTGCTGTATATATTATGAATATTGAGGTAAATACAGTGTTTGTTCTCTATTAATATCTTTCATTTGCTAACTATCCCTATCAGTAGTTAGTGCCTTCAGTAGTTTGAATCTTTTATTTAGCTGGCAGTAGTGGCGCACGCTGTATTGCAGTAGTTCGAGCAACGAAGATTTTTGTGAGGTAAGTAATTTCTGAAAGGTATAGTTTAATGTTACTCAGGGCCATTCTTTTGCAAGGATTTTTGATAGTCAGATTGCGTTGCGCTAAAAAAAACATTATGTGTCAGGTTAAGCACAGTCGTGTACAATTGTTCTAAGGGGACGTTTCATATGTCGACCCTTAGCCTAGGATACCTCACTGGAATCTTCTGATTTTTTCTTGTAGTTTGTGTATTTAGTGTAGCTTTTGTTTATTGCTAGCGCATAATTGTAGAGAGAATCTCCTTTGTAGTTGCAGTCTTTCATTGTTGTACTGTAAAACAGTTGTGGCATGCATGTAGATTTGCACCAAGTATTTTGCAGCTGCAATTAACTAGATATTATTTTCAGTGCTATATTAATGAGTTCTCTTATTTTTGCTATTCAAATTGTGCTTTTCTGTGTTATCGTGTGAAATATTGTGACTATAATGGCGTGTGAAAAACGTAACACTCGGCTGCAAAGTAAACTAAGAAATGACAGTGAAGACGAAAGCAGTGTGTTGGCCCCACCATGTAATGAGTTAACTAATGTTCAAAGTAGTAATTTGGTAACTGTGCATATGGAAATGGAGTGGGCGTCAAACAATGGCGTAGACAGTCAAACAGGTAGTGAACAGGGAAGCATTATCGATCGATTGGTCGGCAACAGCTCGCCTCAGGAATCCGAAATGATAGGACACAATTTTGCAAATACTGTAGATTCAGGTTTTGCGTCCTCACCGTTTTCTCAAATAAGTCAAGACACATTTTCAGCTTGTCAAAATGTGAATGTTGCCGGTGCAAATGCACTGCCGAAAAGAGTAGAGGAACAGATTCCAGACACTAATGCATTGTTATTACAACTAATGCAACAAATGGAACAAAATCAGAGACAAACACAGCAACAGTTAGACACAATGGGACAAAATCTTCAAAAGTTAGACACAATGGAACAAAATCAGAGACAAACACAGCAAAAGCTTCAAAAGTTAGTCACCACACTTGAACAAACACGTGAAGATTTAACTACTGGGTTACATAACATTGAATCGAAATGTCAAAAAGTCTGTAATGACGTAAAAACACAAATTTGTGAACATTTTCAACCTATTTTTTCGCGGCATGAAAATGCATTACAGAATCACGAAGCAGCCATAAAAGAACTGCAAACTATTGTTCATGAAAATCATGAGACCTTGCAAGCTAAAATGGACTCAGTTGCATCTACCGATTCGGTTACGCAACTTGCATAAACTCAGGAAAACTTAAAGGCACAGTAGAAAGACACATGGAGGAAATTAGTTCATTATCAGAGAAAGTAGCCGAACTTTCGGATCAGGTCACTAACTTATCTACAAAGGTGGATGATGATCTGAATGACACAAGACCCGTAGCCTTCACTGACACAGAAGAGTATGAACAAATAAGAAAATTCAAACAAAATCAGAATCAAATTAATACGCAATACAAAAGAGAAATGCGGGAAGTACAAGATAAGTTGACGCAGGTGATACAAGAATTACATATTTCAGAGGACACTCGCGCCCCAATAAGGGAAGAGGGACATAGAAATACGGAACAGCCACAAAATAATAACAAAGGGCATTTCGGTAATTATGAAAGAAATTGGCAAGGTACACCGAATTTTGAGATGGAACCGCTGACACGACGTAACAATGACCGATATGCTACTCGCCGACACGATGATTTTGACTATAAGCTATTCATTACTACACGTAAATTCAAAACGTTTAAGAATTCTGCCAACGACATTCATCCACAAGCGTGGCTCCATCAATTCTCTCATTGTTTCCCTCCCAACTGGTCATTGGAGCACAGGTTAGAATTTATGTGTGGCTACTTAGAGAATGAACCAGCTGTAAGAATGCGATCGGTCATTCACGATTGCCACAGTGAAGGAGAATTTTACCATGCCTTCCTCTCAGCATATTGGTCTCAAGCCACACAAGACCGCGTAAAACATAACATCATAATGATGAAACACTTCGAACAATCAGAATTTTCCAGTCTTGTGAAATATTTTGAAGACATGTTGCACAAGAATCAATACCTGTCAAACCCATACAGCCCCTCAGAACTCATCCGCATTTGCTTAATCAAACTCCCCGAACATGTATTTTAGCAGGACGTTGCAAAGACGACATTGAAGCTTTTCAGGGACTGTTACAAGAATTAGAAATTGACACAGACAGTCGCGGGATGCGAAAACAGGAAAACAATCACTACAGATCACATCCGTCACAATTCCGTGACGACAGAAACGATAACTGGACGCGACAAGGCTATTCCCACCACATAAATCGTGACCAAAATAGACACCACCCGTATGACAACCGTTGGCAGAGTAGTAATAATTACAGGGAAAGATCACCTCTCTGCAATAATGACTATCACAGAGACAATCAGAGAAACAGACAATATGGGAACCAAAATAATTATTATCAAGGGAGACAGAATAACTTTAGACGCAACGGTCCAGCGCGCAGTTACGATTCAGGGAGAAATTCTCCACCACATGACCGACAAGAAAGAAACTATCGAATCTACCGACATGACGACAGACGATATGATCGTAACGACAGACCTGAATTGCGTCAGAACTGGCGAAATTTAAACAGAGCAGAGCACTCTCGTCACGATGAATTTGTAGAAGTTAGGTCTCCAAATTCCAATAACGATGTGCGCCAACAAAGAGAAAATAGGCAATGACTCACTTCACTGGCAGCCACAATACGTACTTATGAAACTGACGACACAGCTGCCGTAGCTAGTAATTACGTAAAAATGGAAGACATTAGGGACATCTTACTCCAGGAACACGACGTAAAACATAACAACATTGCATATCCTGTGATTCACATTACTGTAAATGACGTAAAATTTATGGCAGTACTTGACTCTGGCAGTCCCATTTCAGTAATTAGTGAAACAGCTTTTAGCAAATGCAACAAATCGAACGATTGCCCCACACTTCCGTTACGTAAGATTAAATTACAAGGTGCAATCTTTGGAAAAAGTGTAGATGTATGCCAACAAACCAATTTAGAATTCTTTTGCCAAAGCCACAGCTTCTCTATGAACTTTCTTATTGTTCCATTATTGTCGACGGAAATTATACTGGGAGTAGACTTTTTGAATGAATACAAAGCAATTTTAAGCTTTCACGATGCTGAAATAAGTTTAGAGAAAGAAGGTAGGTCAATAGCTTTGAAATTTGAAGACTGGCTCTCAAACCATGATGAGGAAATTAATCGGCTTTACCTTCTGTTAGATAACAGTTCGGAATTTTCTACGGAACTAGACACTAACAATCACTCTGCAAGTACTGACAGGGATGACATCGACGGCATATTTGAAATTAATGAGTTAATTCAGAATAAAATTCAAACAATTGAGAATTGTAATGACACTGATAGGCAGGACCTTTTTGAGATTTTACAAGCACATTCCACAGTTTTTACTCACAAAACAGGAACAATCAAGGGATTTGAATACCAATTTCGTGTTCGTGAGCATACTAAATTTTGTGTTAGACCATACGTAATTCCGGCGCATTATAGGGACCGTGTTAGAACAGAAATACAATCTATGCTTGACGAGGGGATTATTGAGCCTGCAGTAAGCTCATACAACAATCCGTTACATGTTGTTGAGAAGAAAAATGGATCGATCAGACTTGTCTTAGATTCGAGACAAATCAATACTATCATCATTCCTGAAACAGACAGGCCGCAGACGATGGAAAAACATCTTCAAAATTTTAATGGTGTAAAAGTGTTGTCTTCCATTGATCTCAGATCCAGCTTTTATCAGATCGAACTTCATCCAGAATGCAGAAAATACACAGCTTTCCTTTGTTTCGGCGTTTGTTATCAGTTTCGGAAACTTCCTTTTAGTTTGAACATTTCTTCGGCAGCATTCATTCGCGGGTTAAATTCCATATTACCTGAGTTCTTAAAACGTCACATCACCTTATATGTGGACGATATCCTAATAGCAGAAGCTTCATGGGAACAACATAACCGCATCCTCGACAGTTTGTTACGTATTTTTGCAGAATCTGGAATTACAGTTAACTTGGAAAAGTCTGAATTCGGTAGGACAAAGGTGAAGTTTTTGGGACATATTATTTCTTCTGAAGGCATTCAGCCGGATCCTGAAAACTTAGAAGCAATCAGAGCCATTTCAGTTCCATCCACAAAAAAACAAGTCCGCAGTTTTCTAGGTCTCGTAAATTTTTACCGTCGTTTTCTGAATATGCAAATTCTAGTTACACCAAAACTTTGTTCTCTCTCTGGAAAAAATACTATTTGGAACTGGGACGAACAAGCACAGTTGGAATTCAATTCTTTGAAAGAAGCGTTACTTCACGCGCCAATACTAGCTCATCCAGATCTGTCACAAGATTTCTGCCTTAGCACGGATTCTTCTAAAGTCGGTCTTGGTGCCCATTTATTTCAAGAAGCCATAGAAAATGACACTACCATTCAGAAAACCATTGCTTTTGCTAGCCGAGTGCTAACAAAATCTGAAAAAAAATATTCCGTTACTGAATTAGAAGCTTTAGCTATCGTTTGGGCATTTAACAAATTCCGTTTCTTTCTTTCTGGTCAGCACGTAAAAGTATACAGTGATCATCGTGCATTACAATTTCTTATGTCTTCAAAATTAAATCATGACAGGCTAAAACGTTGGGCATTGTTTCTGCAAGAATTCCGCTTCACAATAGTCTACATTCCCGGCAAGGAGAACATTGTTGCGGACGCGCTGTCACGCGCACCGGCTGGGCTTGAGAAAAGTGACACAGAAGGCAACCTCGAGAAAAATTTCAGTATTCTTTACATTCAGAAAGTCGCCTTTGAAAACTTCATCACCACATCTTTAAAGGACATTGCTCATGAACAAGATAAAGATCCGATTTGGAAAGACATCAAAAGTAAATGGCATGAAAAGACACACACTCAGATTCGGCATTATTACCTGGTTAGAAACAACATACTGTTCAAACGCTGCACTGTTGATGACAAGCTATGGGTACTTTGCATTCCAGACGATTTTGTTAATAAGCTCATTTGGTACATTCATTTCAGCTACGCACATTTTGGTCCACGAAAATGTTATCATATTCTTCGAACGACTTGTTATTTTAACAATATGGAAAAGAGAATTCGAAGAGTCTTGTCTATTTGTAAACTTTGTCAAAAGGCGAAACCATCTACTGTCTCCCATCGTGCTCCGCTGTTTCCTATCATTCCTTCTAAATTAAAAGAATTTGCTGCTGTTGATCTCTTGGGACCGCTTGTCAGAACATCTAATGGATTTGCGTACGTTCTAGTCGCTGTTGAACTTACTTCAAAATTTGTTTCTTTCACTCCGTTACGTAAAGCCACTGGACGGTCTGTATCCAACGCCTTTGTTAAAAATTTCTTACGTGAAGTTGGACACGTTAGTAAAGTCATTTCAGATAACGGACCGCAATTCAGATCTGCTGTTTGGTCACGCATGCTTCGGAATCATAAAATCAAACCTGTTTTTATTTCATTGTATTCACCACATTGTAACCCGTCTGAACGGATTATGAAAGAAATCAATAAGCTTTGCAGACTTTATTGTCACAGAAAGCATCAGCATTGGGACAGATATTTACACTTATTTCAAAATGAGCTGAATGAAATGCCTCATGATTCCACTGCTTTACCACCTACTCTTGTACTAAAGAATGAAGAACCACCGAACAGAATAAGAGAGCTTGTACCTTTCCCGAATACACGTAAACTTCGACACAAAGACATAATTGGTTTGGCTCTTAAAAATATAAAATCTGCAGCAAACAAAAGGAGAAAACTAAACGATAAAGCAAATGCAAAGAAATTATGTATTGGTCAGAAAGTTCTCATTAAAGCTCATTCATTGTCACATAAGAAGAAACACTTGAGTCACAAATTCTTTCTAGTTTACAATGGACCTTACAGAATCCGACGTATACCACATGATAATTGCGTTGAAGTTGAAACTCTGCGTACTAGGAAGAGTAAAGGTTTACACCACATTTCTCATGTAAAACCATTTATTGACAGATAATCTGCTTTTTAACTTAGTCTTTGCAATTTTCACTTCACGCTACTTGTACAATTTGTCACACTGAGAAACTGTTAACATGCAACTATGTTTTAAAGCTAACTAATCATCCAGTCAAGAACATAGGTAACTTAGACAAGTAATTGCGAATGCATTGTTATTGCGAACAGACGACACAGTGTGGTTATTTATACATTCCTCCTTGTTAGTTGCACGATTACGTAACGAATATACGGCTTACATACTTAGAACATATACCAGCACTGCTAATGAAATTTTCATGCAACATTTTGGTTTGCTTGAGAGTGGATTCTGGATTTGAGGTGCTTTCTGTGAAATGCCAGATGACACAGTGGTTAGTTTATGTGACAGCTACACGATTTTATCACGACGCTGCTAATGCGTGACAATTTACAATGTTGCTTTTGCGGTGTATCTGTTTTATATCTGCACAGTTTCTTCTGAATTTTTCTATAAAGTGAGACATGTTTTAGTTGTGACTTTTGTGGTATAGCTACAAGGAAACAGCCTTTTCTGTAGGACAACAATACGTTACAGCACAGTACTTGCCTCATCACGGCAATAAGCGTAATAACTAAGTTATCTATACGCAAAGCATTTCACTTTTGTGTATCATGAGGTAAGTACATTGACTTCTGCAGAACTTAGCTTTCGGAGGACAATAACTACGACACTTCCCAGAGATTATCTTACAGCAAGACGCACATTTAGCGCTACAGGACATGTATTTAAGTGATTAATTTTGTACTTAAAACATTTATTTTTAGAGATTTTTGAATTACAAAGAAAGTTTTTAGTGATACATTTCATTCCATTGCTGTAAACTATAATACCTGAGGATACAATTACAATAATCCTCAGGGGGGTACACGTTTACTTTGTGTACCATGTGTCTGGCAAGCACAAGGAGCCCTAGCTAATATGGTATTTGCTTATACAATTTAACACATCGGTACCATATTTCTCTAACACATAAATTACACAGCTATCTGATCATTTAACAGAGAAACAAACATCTTTTTTACTACATCAGTGACACATGTTTACGCAATTACAGAGTTGGATTACTTCACACTTAAGAAATTGTATTTTGTCTGTACTTTTTGCACTGTTCATATTTTTTTGGAACCATTGTGATACTATGAGAGCTTTGAATGATGTATTTGGTATGGGATTATGATTTTTAAAGAACGTTTGAGGTAGATGACACTTTTGACATGAGCAGAGAATTTTTTTAGATTCTGAAATTATTGCAGAAAGCTACGACGTTTTTGAGATTTGACTGAGGTGTTATGATGTTACTATTACGACGACAATGTGTATTATGCTGCTGAGGTATGTTTATGATCAATAAGCTAATGCTATATGAGTTATTTGATTATGCTACATATGTTATGATGAAATATTGAAGAAGTGTTGACGAATAAGGTAAGGAATAATGAATAGAAGTTAGGGACTCTTGACTTGTGAAAAAGGATGTTGGAAACCGAGAATCGTACTTTAAGAGTTATGAAATGTGTGTAAATGCGTGAATGTATCACAATGCCGGCGAAAATTTTTTGGACACTGTAATATTCTCAAGATTTTGTTTCTACAGATTTGTAACGCAAATTCTTGACCTGTGAAGACTGTCACTGTAGCGGAAACTGCTGTCGTAAATATTTCCGTAAGAAAGTTAATTGACCACCTGCACGTGTGTCGTCGGGACACAGCTGTGTCAAACACCTGGAGAACAAGCCATTAGGGTGTGCCTTTCATCGCTAATGCGACACCCTCGTTACTTGAAAACATATGATTTTTGTAATGCGTTGTGGGCACACAGCTGTGTCAAACACCTGGAGAACAAGCCATTAGGGTGTGCCTTTCATCGCTAATGCGACACCCTCGTTACTTAAAAACATATGATTACTCGAACTTTGTGCTAATTATTGAAATGCTTATGAATTGATGGGAAATATTCGTACATCTGCACACCTGATTATGACAAGTGTCTTTCTCCGAGAGTTGAGTGCTACTGACTTACGAAATGCCACATGACTATTGAATGATATTTTTATGCTTTGCTTTTCATAGTTGCTTATTTCATTTAATATCTGGTTTCCAGCTGTGTTGCAGCATTAGTTTTATAAAATAAACTTTGATGCATTTGCTAATGTGAACTCTTTCTGTCAACAGATCTATTAAATAATTATTTTATGATCCACATTCTTTAAAAAAGGAGCACTTGGAAAGGAAAGAACAATAAGAAGGAACTAGTAACAGTAACACATAATTTTCTTTTCAAGTACACGGTAATATTTTTTTTTACAATCAGTTGTTATGGTGCACCACTTTAATTACATAGACATTAAGATGTGAATAGACATTTCCCTTGTCTGCATTGTTGTTCTTACTGTAATATTTTTTTTTGCTTGAGCTATGTCATGTCTAGGTATAAGTTGCTGCTGTTTGCCAGGCATAGTGTTATTGAATTTGACTTTTGCTAATTTCTTAATGCTGCTTGCTTCGCAAATCTGCGTTCTTTTTATTGCTGTTTATATTAACTGTGTTATATGATGCTGCATTGCCTCGTCCCTTGGTATATATATCTGAGCTCAGTAGATTTAAGTTAGCTTAAGAGGGGGTAGACTATATAAAAAACTGACTATGGAGAATAGGTAAAGAATGCATTGCGAAGTTATATGAAAAAGATTTGGGCCCCAATGAGTATTGTACAATCAGAAATAATTAGTTTGAAAGAAATATGAATAGAATACAGGAAGGAGGTATAAATAGGACTTTTGGGAATAATGATGAACGAAGGGAGATCTCCATGCAAAATACTGCAGTAAAACAAACCCTGTCCTTTCTTTTTGTGTCATCCCTCTATATGTTTGTGTACCCTTGTGTATTTGTGTTTTTCCTGTCTTTATGTGTTTAGCTGATGACAGCTATGTTGTAGAATTTTTCTAATACTCTGTTATTTTCTTTGTAAAGATGCTTAGACATTATTTATTCTGTGTTGTTTTAATGCTCATGTGTGAAGTTGACGTTTCAAAAGTGATTCTGATCTTTTATTTTTGTACTCATGTCATCATTCCTGTAACACTGATGTATATGTTTATTTCTATTCTTTTGTAAAGCCTGTACTACAAATGTTATCTGTATTGTTATGTTTTTAATTATGTATTTTGTACCTTTGTCATTGTATTCTTATGTTATAAAATTGTAATTGACAGCAGTTGATCAAATTAAGTAACTTGTAAGTTCCATCTCACTGCACACATTTCTGTTGGTCATAGTATATGTACAATATGTGAGAAGTAGGGACTGATAGTGTTTGCACGTGTGTTAATAATTCAGCAAGGGACTGGATAACAGCATTGCTGGTTCTAAGGACAATTCCAAAAACTTTGTGAGTGCACAAGTGGTGGTTATGGACTTGTTATATTAACTGCAAGACTCTTCACTGGTGATTGTGCACCCGCACAGTCGCAACAGATGGCTGCTGGCCGTCTCTACAAGGACTACAGTGGGTCTGCATCTCTGGTGGCCCACCAGTACCACAATCTCTACCAGGACTACAGTGGGCCTGTCCACACTTTCTACAAGGACTGCAGTGGGTCTGCACCTCTGGTGGCCCACCAATACCACAATCTCTACCAGGACTACAGTAGGTCTACTCTGTGATGACCTACATACCAATATTCTTCAAAACGTCGAATGACTCTGCTGTGGGTTTGCTCTGTTGTGGCCCATTACCTGTCTGCATGTCAAGAGTCAGCACTGTCTTTCCGTTGGAAGGACCACACTACTTCTTCAAGACTGCATGGAAACACACTACTTCTGTGTGCAATTTTTTTTACTAATAAGACAATCTAAAAAAAAAACTGTAATTACTATTGTGATGAACGATCAGGACTGTCTTTATGGACTGTGAGAAAATTTTAGCTTTTGACCAACATTGTATCAATAAGTGTGTGCATTGGATATCTTTGTTAGTGTAATTATAAAAAAATTTTCTCAAATCATTATTGGCCACTGGCCAAAAAAATTTGTAAAATTTTTTGTGGGGAGCATGGGGGCTATGTAAGTAGGCTGTTTAGATTTTTATATGGGTAATGCCACGTAGCGCTCTGTATGAAAACTACTGGCTGTGCTGTGTGCAGTCTGTGGCTAGTTTGCATTGTTGCCTGCCATTGTTGTCATGAACTGCTATAGCTGGATGTGAACAGCGCGTAGCGTTGCGCAGTTGGAGGTGAACCACCAGCAGTGGTGGATGTGGGGAGAGAGATGGCGGAGTTTTGAAAAACGTAATGAACTGCTGTATATATTATGAATATTGAGGTAAATACAGTGTTTGTTCTCTATTAATATCTTTCATTTGCTAACTATCCCTATCAGTAGTTAGTGCCTTCAGTAGTTTGAATCTTTTATTTAGCTGGCAGTAGTGGCGCACGCTGTATTGCAGTAGTTCGAGCAACGAAGATTTTTGTGAGGTAAGTAATTTCTGAAAGGTATAGTTTAATGTTACTCAGGGCCATTCTTTTGCAGGGATTTTTGATAGTCAGATTGCGTTGCGCTAAAAAAAAACATTGTGTGTCAGGTTAAGCACAGTCGTGTATAAGTTGTTCTAAGGGGACGTTTCAATACGTTAACTTTTGCTTTGGTTTTCTTGGTTCGTTGTACCTTAATGTTAATCTCTATCGTAGTTGCTTGGCGACCCTGGGTTTCCTGAGCTGGGGACTAGCAGTATGTTAAGCTAGTCCTCTGTTACCGTAAGCTCTGGGCTGACTTCGGCGATCACCATGCGCCGCGGCAGTGGAGCTTTCTTTCTCACGGGGAACAGGGATCTTGGCTTGACCGCCCGGATCGCGAGAGCCTCTACAAAAAAAACCTCAGTCTCAAGGTGTGCTGCTTGCCCATGAGATATATGCTGCTGAGGTGGCTCAATGGTTAGTGGGCAACCTCTGGGGAACCTGCCGCACCTCAGCTGTATAATGCCTAGTCAGGAACGCAGGGCGTTGTCTGAGTGGACCCTTATTTCCACAGATGCTCGTGGGTCCGAAATTGATCCTTCGAAATTTTCTTTTCCTCTCCCCAGCGGAAAGGATGTGGGAAGCTAGAAGGTACCAACACCCAGTCTAACAAGAGGGCTCATGTAGCAAGTCCTCCTGACTCAAGAGTTCACTCTGAAAGGATTGTCTCGAGCAACAGAAGGATGGTCAGTCATCATGATGTGTTTTTAGTCGTGAAAAGAAAAGACGGTAGTTCTGAGAATGTTTTGTCCATGCAAAAGGATATAATGGCAATCTGTGGCTTCGTAAAAGCAGTAAAGCACTTGAAGTGCACAGCACCTTTAATTACAGCAAAGGTCTCATGACATGCAAGGATCTAGTTTGACTCCAAAGAAGGGACTGCAGTTTGAAGGGACCCCAGAAGGCATAGACGATGCGCGAAACATTATGAAGAGAGTGGGTGGAGATCTTGTCAAATCCGACTCGTTTATCCAGACATTCAGTAGCACAAAACTTTTCTTTTCTGTGGCGCTACAGCCCAGGACGAACCTATGCATTCCCAACGAGCTTCCGCCATCCATCATGATCACGTGCTGTTCCTCTCCAGTTTCTGCATCCGGGTTTCCGTAGGTCTTCTTCCACTCCATCCAGCCATCTTGCTCGAGGTCGGCCTTGCCCTCTTTGTCCTCCTGAATTTTCAAAGAGAATCTTCCTTATCACGTTGTAACGCCGGAAATGCATATCCCTCCTATTTCAATCTATTGTTCTATAAATTTTTTCCTTATTTTGTCACCTGAAGATATGATATTTCTTTCTCTTTATATATTATAATTGTTTTACTGTTTGTATATGTCGATGTATAATTGGTTTGTTTTGTAAATATTATTTGTATTTATATGCTGGGTCTGGCCTAGGGAAAACTATGCTATCGAACGAATACATCGATAGGTCGTGTGGAGAACCAAAGTGTTTAGGACCTTTGGTAGAGTTAACTCTGTCGCGTGGAGCGCGGGCAGTGAGGGGTCTGGCTGGAGTAGGGCGGTGGAGAGCTGTGTTGTGAAGCTCCCGCGAGTTGTCGCGCTTTCGGGGTTTGGCAGCATGTAATTGCGCTCGACTTGCGATGATAGTTTCTGACATAGTGTCGCGGACGGGAAGCATTAGCTGGCGCACATCAAGAGCCCGTTTCGTCTGGTGACCGTGTCGAGAAGAAGGCGCGCCAACATCCAGCTTCGGCAACAGCGGCGGCCGACAATGAGTGACTGTCGCCAATTCCTCGATCGACGGCTTCAAACCTTCAATCAACCAACGAGGCAGACTGGAACCACGTAAAGTTTTAGAACTGTATGGCAGACCTCAGCTGTTCAAACTTTTAAAATTGTTGCATCACAAAATTACAGCAACTTAGCATGAACGTTTGTTGCTCATTGTCCCAATTGCATTACCAAGCAGGGTCCCTTCCTTTTCCGGAATGAACCCGAGTGTCGTTGAGATTCAACCGCCAGCATCATTCGATTTCACTGCTTTACTTTCAAAGTTCAGTTAAGGTATTCGTAGCTGGCTACAGTATTTAGATTACACAAGCACAAATTAAGAGTGCGAGTCCTGTTACCGTATTTTAGCTTACCTGTGACTGCAGCTCAGCTTGGTACGTACTAAATTTTACTATTGTTAATTGTTCAGAATCATTTAATTCAAGTTCAAAGTTAAATCTCTTATTTCTAAATTGCGTAGATTCAAGTAGCTTTTGAAATGATTGTTGAGGTAGTCCAAGACTAACCGTATTTTACTGAATTTCGATGTGCTTCAGAAAGAAAGCTCACTATTAACTTCAGTCACTAAATTAACTTTCGATTTTCCGGTTTTATTAATTCTTTTGCTAAATTAAGTCAGAGTGCAGTGAAATTTATTACTTCTGTCAAACGTTCAGTTTCCACACTACACGTGTCAACCTTCAGTTGCCACGCTTCTAGTGCTAATTATATGTGTAATAACCTTTCTTTTTCAGTTACTATAGTAATTGTCCTTAGGACTGGCGACTGTAATTTCCCCCAAATCTCAAATATCTAATTACTGCTAGTTAATTGTTAATGTAACGGCCGCACATTTACTTTCTTTATTAACTTAAGCCCTTTTCAAAATTAATTTCCACCAGTTTAATTAGCATTTTTCCTTTCATTTAGATGTAACCCTTTCCTCCCTCTTTACCGACAAATTGACTTCGGTGACGATTGCTAATCTCAAATTTCCATTAGGTACACTCGGTTTAATTTTTCACTGTCATTAAGGTCGATAAGTGAGGGGGAGATTACACGTGGCGACCTGGTGACAGGACAATCTTCGGATTTGAGGTTGGTCTGGACACGAATTTTGCATTGTGCAAATCTCGTAACAAAGTACTGGTTACGAAATGGTCGATACGTCAGCGGGAATATTAGTGTGAGGAATCCTAATTAGATTTGAGATTTGGCAATTATATTGAAAATTATTATAATGAGTGAAGGCAACAACTGCCAAAATTTGGTAGACTTGGATACGGAACAATCGGTCGAAGAGTGGGAAACGCGCACCGCGGTACCCATTGTTCAGGGGCAGGGGGCTAGCATGAAAGACGGGACCGCCGAAACGCAACAAATAGCAGAAATGGAATTACAAACTTTAGAAAATGTTTCTGAAATTCAAATCTGAATCCCTGGATGACGAATACGGGAGGACAATTAAAGAGGAAGCCGCTACGGAAGTAAAACCGGTAGTTTCCGGGAATTTAACTGATTTATTGAATGTTTTGATTAACGAAATCAAGAGTCAATCGGCAGAAATTAAAGCTCTGTCTGCCAAGCAAGAAGATCAGGCTGCCAAGCAAGAAGCTAAGGCTGCCAAGCAAGAAGCTCAGTCTGAAAAAATTGAACGAAAGCTACACAATCAGAACAAAGCTATTAATGTTGTTAACAACAATGTTGGAGTTGTTAACACAAAAGTTGATAACATCAAAGAAGGTATTGTTGTGATAATACCGAAATCGGTAATCTTAAACAGGAAATGATAGGCGTTCAGGCGGAAATTGTGAGCATAAAAACTCGTTTTTATTCCGAAATTAGCAGAATCAAGAAAAGTGTAGGAGAAGCAGTTGCTCCGATCATCGAGAATAAGGTGATGGAACAAATTCAGTTAGTGAAAAAAGAGGATCAAAAGAAGGTGAAAACTTTAAAGGCTTTAGTATCCGAAGTAGATACCAAAGTAACGAAGCAGGCTAATACCTGCGAAGAGAAAAAAAGGGAAGTAGAAACGCTTGCGACAACCACTTGCCAAGTAATTACGAGAGTGTCTGAATTAGAAAAGAAACTTCACGAAAAACAGAGCTATGTGCCAATCTGTGCACATAGTTCGGAATTGTTGACGAAA
The DNA here is from genome assembly GCF_023864275.1 of Schistocerca cancellata. NCBI lineage: Eukaryota > Metazoa > Arthropoda > Insecta > Orthoptera > Acrididae > Schistocerca > Schistocerca cancellata. The sequence goes on along the minus strand of NC_064631.1, from coordinate 497,739,239 downwards.
GAGGAGCGGTTCGACCCTTTGAAGAAAGGCGGTATACACGCGACGGATTTCATTAAAAATTGTGAAAGAGTTTTACACAGATCATGGACTAATGAGAGAAAAATTAATGCGGTTATTGATGTGCTGGCTGGTGATGCCAAGCGTTGGGGCTTAAACCTCAACATTACGAACCTGACTTTTGACGAGTTTAAAAATTTGTTTCTGGCTGAATACTGGTCAGAGCAAAAACAGCAAGTGTCTGGCACGAATTTGTCGTATCGAGGCCTTTCGATGCGAATTCGCGCGGCTCGATGAAGGAGTTTTGCGAGGGCTGGATCCGCAAGTTGGAATATTTGCGTGATCGCCGCACATAATCCGAAATAGTCTGGGAACTCTACAAGAAGCTTCCAGATGATACAAAACGCTACGTAAGAAGCAATTACTAGACAATCAATCATTTCCAGGAAAGAGTTGAGGACGAGGACAATTGGCGCAATAATCGCGACAGTGGTAGAGGCCGTGGTAACAACAGCGGGAACCACAACAACGATAACCATGGGAATAATGCATACCGCAACCATGGCAGCAATAACAATAGTGGTTCGGGCCGTAATGACAATCGGTACAATGCAAATAATAACAGGAATGACGGAAACCAGTATCATACTAGCGTGATACGGGCTTCACAGAATAGTAATAACGCCAGAGGGTGTGATCAGCCGCCTCAGCAGCATCCGGGGAGCGTATCTGCTGGGACGAGACAGGGAAACCATTAGCCGCGCCGGTGAGGGGCCGACCGGGCGTGGAGAAATTTTGGAGGCCCAATAACAAGAGAAAACCCAGGTGTCGTCGTTATGAAAATTCCGTATGGAATAATCAAGGGCGGGAGAGTGTGCCAGTGTTACGAGAAAGGAGTGCGCCCACAAGTAGTAGATCAGCTGTAGATACGGCAGTAGAAAATACATTCACTGGCAGTGAGAACAATTTAAGTAGTGTTCCGGAAAACGATTATAAAGTGGCAGCTGTAACACCCACAGCGGAACTGGAGATTGAGTTTAAGAATGGTTCGCAAGTGTTGAGTGAAGACCAGATGTCGGATAACACGTCCGTCATCGAGCGAGGGGATGCAGAGATGGATGAGGTCTGGTTAAGGCAGTTCGGTCGCTTATACGACGAACTAAGAGATTATAGGGGCATGTATGGGAGAAGTGTTTATGGGGAGCGCGTGCAGGATTTGCCGCGTCTCGTCCCGCAGGAAGATAGTGTTTGTAAAGTGATAGAAAGTTCTGGCCCTAAACGGCAGACTTTACCAGAAAGAGTTGATGTTAATGGGGAGCACGAGCAAGATTCGTCGTGTTTCGTCCCGCAGGAGTTAGATGTTGAAGTAGTAACGGAAAGTTATGGCCCTAACCGGCAGACCTTACCGAAAGTTGTAGTGGTAGAAGTAGCCGACCCAACCGATGCAAACCTCCAGTTTAAACGTTGCGAGAGAATTAAGGAGAAAGATTACGAAAATTTTAGTGACAGCCGGACACGATTGGTAGAAAAGCACGTAGATTACAGCGTGTATGAGGTTGGAGCTGACGTTATACGGTCAGACGGTAGCAGTGTGGGTTGCGCAGATCCAGAGGAAGTAATTGCAGATACTACTGGGCACATTCCTCCAAGTAGATTGGCAGATGAGATCAATCTGACCAAAGAGGAATCAACGAAGGTGACAATTAATGTATTGATAGCAAAGCAACCCTCACTAGTTGACGAGTTACAGGAAAAGGTTTCGGTATTGGAGGCGAAGCTACAGACTAAGCCTCAGGACAAACGTGTTGAAATTAAAACTGTATGCGAACAGAGGCTGAAAAGGCCGCCAGATAAGCCGGATTTAGGATCAAAGCCGGATGGTTTTTTCTGGAATGACCTGGATATAGACGAGGATTTACTGTGGGAAAATAAAGAAACAGTCGAGGACAAGTGTAGACAGATAGTAGTGTCTGTTAATATGCACGACCTACAACTACACGTGTTGATTGACACCGGTGCAGAATTGAGTGCTGTATCTGGGAAAAAATTTGAGTTACTGAAAGACAGACATCGTAGTTATGCCAGTAACAGGAGTGAAAATTATCGGTGCTACTGGGAAGGCCAGTAAACCGGTCACAAAACAGATTTTTGTCAACTTCGAGATATGTGGGGCACGATTTGAACAAGAGTTTGTCGTCGTGCTAGATTTAACTACGGAAGTAATTATCGGGTTAGATTGGCTATTAAAGTACCGTGCAGTGATTAATTGCGAAAGCAAAACTTTGACATGTACGTCACAAGATAAAACAATAGTAGTTAGCTTTGACGAGGCAGGAGACGGTGTGCATAGGCAATACCAGCCTATACACATTATTAACTGGCCGGATGGTATTGACGTAGGTATGAATTTGAACTACTGTAATGTGAGGAATCTCGGCATTGACAATAGTGTAGAAAGTGAATTGGAAAGTATTGGAGACGGTGTGTCAAACGTAACACGCGAACAAAGACGAGGCCTGCATGAAGTAATAATGAGGAATAAGAGTGTGTTTCCAGACAAACCGAGTATTGGTGTGAAAAAAGATCGTTTGCCAGAAATAATGAAGCTATAAACCGATGGTTGCATACGTCGTCATGACGCTAAAGCGCGTTTTGCTAAATTTGCAATTGGAGACTTAGTACTTGTAGAAGCTCATGAGAAATCGAGTGAGATAGACAATTAAATCTCTAAATTTAAGTTTGTTGATAATCGACCATATAAAGTCATTGGTATACCTCACACAAATGCTTATTGCTTAGAGTATCCAAGCTCTGGAAAACTATTAGGTATACAGAACATTGTAGACTTGAAATTGTAGCAACCTAGGACTGATTAATACCACAGAATGGGTAATTTGTACAGTATGTAAATATAGAGTGTAAGAGTTAAAAGGTTTGCTAGATTGCCATGCTTTGCCTGACCAAGAGGTCATTAAAGAAGTTGCAATTAATGAGTAATTGATTTTGATTAAATGTTTTAACATTGATTATTTATCAATTGAAAAATCCAAGGTGCTAATTCAAGTTTCCAGCTGAGTCACAGTGCATTAAGGAATGTAAATATGATTTTGTAACTAGCTGTAAGATTTCATGAATGTGTGTTTTACTAGTCATTGCCAATGTACTTAGACGCCGTTTTAAATTTCAGGCTAGTACTTGCGTGTGATGATGGACAGTGTTGGGTTATCCACTGTGATAGTATTGATGGACTCCTTGATATTACTTGGGAGTGAGTTTTTCCGAAAGAATTCAGTGAAACGGACGTTCTGGAAATGCCGTTACACAGGCGAGTGAGATCAAGCGTGCCACACAGGCGGGCGCAACAATACTAGCGAGGCGGAGCCGCTGTCGGCTCTTGTGCCGGCGTCGGCATTCTTTGTACTTGCGGGTACGGAAGGTGGAGTTGTTTTTCTTCCCGGACAGCTGATGTGAAAGAATTCTGCTGTCTATGTTTTTGTCGATCTGCTGTATATTATTTTCTTGTTCAGCGTTAAGTGAACTCTCACGGCGAGAATATTACTTATGAAAAGGTTATATAAAAATGTGTGTTCTATATAATTAATTATTAATTTGCGTATTTTGATTTACCTGGTTTTATGGCCATGTACTCTGGTTAATTTTGTAAATAGATTTCCATTTCTTGATACTGTTAGGAATTTTGATGTATTTAGAACAGCTAAACCATTTTCTATGCTTTCTATGAATTTTAATATGTTGTCAACCTGTTTTCTTTTCTGTAAGATGACAGAGTGGAATAAGGTTAAGAGTGTCTCCACTCAATTATTATGGTCTAAAATTTGGTTTATGGTTAATTAGTCTAATGCTAAATTTTCTTGATTTTTGAGCATATGCATTTCCACTGTTTTTTTCCCTTTTTGGGACATTTTCTGATTCTGTTAACGTTGCACGAACATCATCAGACAATGTGGGGCACGTGTAACGCCGGAAATGCATATCCTCCTATTTCCATCTATTGTTCTATAAATTTTTTCCTTATTTTGTCACCTGAAGATATGACATTTCTGTCTCTTTATATATTGTAATTGTTTCACTGTTTGTATATATATATATATATATATATATATATATATATATATATATATTGTTGTTATTGTGGTCTTCAGTCCTGATACTGGTTTGATGCAGCCCTCCATGCTACTCTATCCTGTGCAAGCTTCTTCATCTCCCAGTACCTACTGCAACCTACATCTTTCTGAATCTGCTTAGTGTACTCACCCAGATCACGTAAGAAACAGATTGACCGTCCTTGCGGCGAAACAGGCAACTGTAAAAATAGTTTTCCCGTCGGTCAACAGATGTCGCAGGCGACGCTACAATGCTAACTGACCTGTCCATGTCGCGGAATTGGCAACGCTGAATCTTCGGTGACGTGAATGACGTTGATTTGTGTTCGGCTAGAGCGTTGCGCGCGAAATGCATTCGTCAAACAGCTGACTGTAGACCATGATCGGCTATGGTTTTTCCCGAGTTTTCAATCGAAGAATCTAGATTAGCTCCTGTAAGTCTACAAACCAAGTTTATTTCTACTATAGGGATATTTCTCACAATCATATGCGAAATTAAATAAATGAAAAGTAACACACAAATATTTCTCGTGAGTTACTGTTTAAATGCAGACTGTATTGCAGTCGCATAGGTTTTACACTCGCCTTCCATGCCGTCTATTTCCTCTTTGTTATAGAGCTCTTCTGATACGGATTATGGTGGTAAAAAAGACCTCTAGGTGCAGGTTAACACTAGAAAGTTTTCAAAAGCTCAACGTCTTTAAAATATAATCCGTTAATTTACTGACAAATATAGCACTGAAGAGTGGGTTTCGCGTCCTGACATTACCGACATAATTATTTATTTTGCATAAAGTATAAAGTATGTATAGGGATTAGGTGAGTTATAACTACAAGATATTTTTCACATTGAGACTGTAAATAAGTTTAAGAAACAGATTTTGCTTCCTTTGTAAGAATTTATGTAAGCGTTCTTAAGTATAACCACATTTTGCATTCGCTTACTGTTAGTTGCAAACAAATATAATTTCATGTACGCACTTAACAACGATATCTTCGAAAAAAATAAATATTGTGAAACATTAAATATCGTGAGTAAAAAAAAAATTCTGTGACGGTAAACATCTTAACTTTGCGGTCAGCACATCTACTATTGTCACAAGCAGTACTGTTTTGCTCAGATTTAACACATTACTTTTTTCTAGTTAAACGTGGTAGAGTGATCAAGGAAAGGCAACGAAACTTATTTATGCAGCCTAACGGAGAATCTTTATTTGGTACTCAAATACAACATGAATGAACTACATATTTTTTATAATTTTCAGATTTTAAGACAGTTCTACTACGCTTGTCTTTGAACATTTAAAAAAAGTCCAAATCGCAGCAAAGATTTCATTTAAAAATTATATGATATGATTCTTGTACAGGAAGGGCTGCCACGTTATATCAGAATATATGATCGACAAAATGTAGATAGGATCGAATGCTTAGGGCTCTTCATTAATTCTTACTCGTAACTAATTTATTGATTTACCTGAATTTAAAATCCACTTGCGTAACCTTTCGTTATCTTTGACGGGAAATCTGAACATTTTTAATTCAGGATTTGTTCGTCTACTCCTTCCACAGTTTATATACTCGCAGGCCCTCGGCATGACGACTCGATCCACTACCACTGGTATGTCAGAAACAGCTGTACTTCACACACGCCAAATAGTGGAAAGGTGCACGCGTTAAGCCGATGTTGCCACATATTTCACAGAACGGAGTGCCATCTAGTGGTTGATTCCACAAGTAAGGGTGCGACGCTGTTGCCGCCTGGTGGACGTTCCCTGACAAGGGTTACCTGCTGGACCAAGCGATCGGTCAATCTGTTTCTTACGTGATCTGGGGTACTCATCTCTTGGTCTCCCCCTACGATTTTTACCCTCCACGCTGCCCTCCAATACTAAATTGGTGATCCCTTGATGCCTCAGAACATGTCCTACCAACCGATCCCTTCTTCTGGTCAAGTTGTGCCACAAACTTCTCTTCTCCCCAATCCTATTCAATACTTCCTCATTAGTTATGTGATCTACCCATCTAATCTTCAGCATTCTTCTGTAGCACCACATTTCGAAAGCTTCTATTCTCTTCTTGTCCAAACTATTTACCGTCCATGTTTCGCTTCCATACATGGCTACACTCCATACAAATACTTTCAGAAATGACTTCCTGACACTTTATACTCGATGTTAACAAATTTCTCTTCTTCCGAAACGCTTTCCTTGCCATTGCCAGTCTACATTTTATATCCTCTCTACTTCGACCATCATAAGATATTTTGCTCCCCAAATAGCAAAACTCCTTTACTACTTTAAGTGTCTCATTTCCTAATCTAATACCCTCAACATCTCCGACTTAATTCGACTACATTCCATTATCCTCGTTTTGCTTTTGTTGATGTTCATCTTATATCCGCCCTTCAAGACACTATCCATTCCGTTCAACTGCTCTTCCAAGTCCTTTGCTGTCTCTGACAGAATTACAATGTCATCGGCGAACCTCAACGTTTTTATTTCTTCTTCATGGATTTTAATACCTACTCCGAATTTTTCTTTTGTTTCCTTTACTGCTTGCTCAATATACAGATTGAATAGCATTGGGGAGAGGCTACAACCCTGTCTTACTCCCTTCCCAACCACTGCTTCCTTTTCATGCCCCTCGACTCTTATAACTGCCATCTGGTTTCTATACAAATTGTAAATAGCCCTTCGCTCCCTGTATTTTACCCCTGCCACCTTTAGAATTTGAAAGAGAGTATTCCAGTCAACATTGTCAAAAGCTTTCTCTAAGTCTACAAATGCTAGGAACGTAGGTTTGCCTTTCCTTAATCTTTCTTCTAAGATAAGTCGTAAGGTCAGTATTGCCTCACGTGTTCCAGTATTTCTACGGAATCCAAACTGATCTTCCCCGAGGTCTGCATCTACTAGTTTTTCCATTCGTCTGTAAAGAATTCGTGTTAGTATTTTGCAGCTGTGGCTTATTAAACTGATTGTTCGGTAATTTTCACATCTGTCCACACCTGCTTTCTTTGGGATTGGAATTATTATATTCTTCTTGAAGTCGGAGGGTATTTCGCCTGTTTCATACATCTTGCTCACCAGATGGTAGAGTTTTGTCAGGACTGGCTCTCCCAAGGTCGTCAGTAGTTCCAAAGGAATGTTGTTCACTCCGGGGGCCTTGTTTCGACTCAGGTCTTTCAGTGCTCTGTCAAACTCTTGACGCAGTATCGTGTCTCCCATTTCATCTTCATCTACATCCTCTTCCATTTCCATAATATTGTCCTCAAGTGCATCGCCCTTGTATAGACCCTCTATATACTCCTTCCACCTTTCTGCTTTCCCTTCTTTGCTAAGAACTGGGTTTCCATCTGAGCTCTTGATGTTCATACAAATGGTTCTCTTATCTCCAAAGGTCTCTTTAATTTTCCTGTAGGCAGTATCTATCTTACCCCTAGTGAGATAAGCATCCACATCCTTACATTTGTCCTCTAGCCATGCCTGCTTAGCCATTTTGCACTTCCTGTCTATCTCATTTTTGAGACGTTTGTATTCCTTTTTGCCTGCTTCACTTACTGCATTTTTATATTTGCTCCTTTCATCAATTAAATTCAATATTTCTTCTGTTACCCAAGGATTTCTAATAGCCCTCTTCCTTTTACCTACTTGATCCTCTGCTGCCTTCACTACTTCATCCCTCAAAGCTACCCATTCTTCTTCTACTGTATTTCTTTCCCCCATTCTTGTCAATTGTTCCCTTATGCTCTCCCTGAAACTCTCTACAACTTCTGGTTCTTTCAGTTTATCCAGGTCCCATCTCCTTAAATTCCCACCTTTTTGCAGTTTCTTCAGTTTTAATCTACAGGTCATAACCAATAAATTGTGGTCAGAATCCAAATCTGCCCCTGGAAATGTCTTACAATTCAAAACCTGGTTCCTAAATCTCTGTCTTACCATTATATAATCTATCTGATACCTTTTAGTATCTCCAGGGTTCTTCCATGTATACAACCTTCTATCATGATTCTTAAACCAAGTGTTAGCTATGATTAAGTTGTGCTCTGTGCAAAATTCTACCAGGCGGCTTCCTCTTTCATTACTTAGCCCCAATCCATACTCACCTACTACGTTTCCTTCTCTCCCTTTTCCTACACTCGAATTCCAGTCACCCATGACTATTAAATTTTCGTCTCCCTTCACTATCTGAATAATTTCTTTTATTTCATCATACATTTCTTCAATTTCTTCGTCATCTGCAGAGCTAGTTGGCATATAAACTTGTACTACTGTAGTAGGTGTGGGCTTCGTATCTATCTTGGCCACAATAATGCGTTCACTATGCTGTTTGTAGTAGATTACCCGCATTCCTATTTTCCTATTCATTATTAAACCTACTCCTGCATTACCCCTATTTGACTTTGTGTTTATAACCCTGTAGTCACGTGACCAGAAGTCTTGTTCCTCCTGCCACCGAACTTCACTAATTCCCACTATATCTAACTTTAACCTATCCATTTCTCTTTTTACATTTTCTAACCTACCTGCCCGATTAAGGGATCTGACATTCCACGCTCCGATCCGTAGAACGCCAGTTTTCTTTCTCCTGATAACGACATCCTCTTGAGTAGTCCCCGCCCGGAAATCCGAATGGGGGACTATTTTACCTCCGGAAAATTTTACCCAAGAGGACGCCATCATCATTTAATCATACAGTAAAGCTGCATGCCCTCGGGAAAAATTACGGCCGTAGTTTCCCCTTGCTTTCAGCCGTTCGCAGTACCAGCACAGCAAGGCCGTTTTGGTTATTGTTACAAGGCCAGATCAGTCAATCATCCAGACTGTTGCCCTTGCAACTACTGAAAAGGCTGCTGCCCCTCTTCAGGAACCACACGTTTGTCTGGCCTCTCAACAGATATCCCTCCGTTGTGGTTGTACCTACGTTACGGCTATCTGTATCGCTGAGGCACACAAGCCTCCCCACCAACGGCAAGGTCCATGGTTCATGGGATATATATATATATATATATATATATATATATATATATATATATATATATATTCATCTATGTCGATGTATAATTGGTTTGTATTGTAAATATTATTTGTATTTATACGCTGGATCTGGCCTAGGGAAAACTATGCTATCGAACGAATACATCGATAGGTCGTGTGGAGAACCTAAGTGTGTAGGATCTTTGGTAGTGTTAACTCTGTCGCGCGGAGCGCGGGCAGAGAGGGGTCTGACTGGAGTAGGGCGGTGGAGAGGTGTGTTGTGAAGCTCCCGCGAGTTGCCGCGCTTTCGGGGTTTGGCAGCATATAATTGCGCTCCACTTGCGATGATAGTTTCTGACATAGTGTCGCCGATGGGAAGCATTAGCTGGCGCACATCAAGAGCCCGTTTCGTCTGGTGACCGAGTCGAGAAGAAGGCGCGCCAACATCCAGCTTCTGCAACAGCGGCGGCCCACAATGAGTGACTGTCGCCACTTCCTCGATCGACGGCTTCAAACCTTCAATCAACCAACAAGGAAGACTGGAACCACGTAAAGTTTTAGAACTGTATGGCAGACCTCAGCTTTTCAAACTTTTAAAATTGTTGCATCACAAAATTACAGCAACTTAGCATGAACGTTTGTTGCTCATTGTCCCAATTGCATTACCAAGCAGGGTCCCTTCCTTTTCCGGAATGAGCCCGAGTGTCGTTGAGATTCAACCGCCAGCATCATTCGATTTCACTGCTTTACTTTCAAAGTTCAGTTAAGGTATTCGTAGCTGGCTACAGTATTTAGATTACACAAGCACAAATTAAGAGTGCGAGTCCTGTTACCGTATTTTAGCTTACCTGTGACTGCAGCTCAGCTTGGTACGTACTAATTTTTACTATTGTTAATTGTTCAGAATCATTTAATTCAAGTTCAAAGTTAAATCTCTTATTTCTAAATTGCGTAGATTCAAGTAGCTTTTGAAATGATTGTTGAGGTAGTCCAAGACTAACCGTATTTTACTGATTTCGATGTGCTTCAGAAAGAAAGCTCACTATTAACTTCAGTCACTAAATTAACTTTCGATTTTCCGGTTTTATTAATTCTTTTGCTAAATTAAGTCAGAGTGTAGAGATATTTATTACTTCTGACAAACTTTCAGTTTTCACACTACACGTGTCAACCTTCATTTGCCACGCTTCTAGTGCTAATTATATGTGTAATAACCTTTCTTTTTCAGTTACTATAGTAATTGTCCTTAGGACTGGCGACCGTAATTTCCCCCAAACCTCAAATATCTAATTACCGCTAGTTAATTGTTAACGTAACGGCCGCACATTTACTTTCTTTATTAACTTAACCACTTTTCAAAATTAATTTCCACCAGTTTAATTAGCATTTTTCCTTTCATTTAGATGTAACCCTTTCCTCCCTCTTTACCGACAAATTAACTTCGGTGACGATTGCTTTTCCCAAATTTCCATTAGGTACACGCGGTTTAATTTTTCACTGTCATTAAGGTCGATAAGTGAGGGGGAGGTTACAACGTCAGACTCCTCCATTCTTGCTACATAACGTGCCCATTGTATCCTTCCTGATCGTGCGATTTTAGTTACAGGAGCATCAGCATTTATCATAAGACCCATCTTCTTACTTGCTTAACTTAACGCTGTAAAAGCTTCTTTCAGTGCAGTGTACCTCTTCCTCCATTGTTCTCTCTCATGTTTACGAAGCATAAATGAGAACTGTTCCGACAAGGGTTTCATAAATAGTGATTTTTGTTGGGCGGTTGAGGAGAATTGACTGGAGTAAATTACTCAAGGCGAAATATGGCTTATTTACTGATTTCAGCCCAATCTTAATTTCAGTTGTGATGTCATTAAAGCAAGTGACTGTGGAACCAAGATACTTGAAGCTATTAGCTCTTTCAGATGAAGGTTGATGGCAATTTGAGTTGATATGCTTTCCCACTGGCCATGTATTTAGTTTTATCTTCATTTATCTCAAGACCCATCTTCTTAGTTGCTTAACTTAAGGCTGTAAAAGCTTCTTCCAGTGCTGGAACTGTCCTTGCTATGATGTCTACGTCATCTGCATATGCTAAAAACTGCATTGACTTGAAAAAGATGGTGCTCCTGGTCTGTAGGCCTGCTTCCCTTATCACCTTCTCGAGTGCTACATTAAATAATTAGCATTCTAATGCATCTCCTTGACGGAGCCCATTTCTTATTTCCAGGGGGTCTGAATAATTTCCTCGAACTTGAATGCAGCTTCTTACGTCAGACATCATAATTTTATCCTTTCTCAGGGTTTTTCCATGTATCCACATCTCCTGTAAGGCACGAAACAACTGGTTTCTATTAGCGCTGTCGTACCCAGCATTAAAGTCAAGTGTTGCAATTCTATATTTAACAGTTTTCTCCAAAATTTGACGCAGGTTGAAAATCTGGTTTATTGTTGACCTCTCTCCTCGAAAGTATTGGTATATTCCAAATTCTTTATCCACCTGTGGGAGTAGTCCAAAACTTACTGAACATATTAATGCAGGTTTACTTCGTCTCATTGTGTGGCCTTACGTCCCCAACACAATGCGCTTTTGGCGTGCTGCTCCTGGGAAAAGCCACTTATGGCAAATGTGGTAAAGCGTCCATGCAGGAGTCATTCATCTTCTTTGTCTGGGGCTCTCCCTGTCTGGAGTCGGGAATGCAAGAACGAAAGATACAAGAGCTTAAAACTATTAAGCGCATCGCATATATTGAGGCCAAAATGGCTGCCCCCAACGTTTGCTACCTCGTTTCCTTCGGTTGTTAAAATGCCAGTGCAGAAAGCCAATGTTTGTACACGAACGGAGGTTGCTAGTGTCAGCACTAGTACCTGCATTTGTCAATGCACTTGTGCTGCTGCAGTTATCCTGAAGCCCTTTTGTCCCCCAAGAATATCATAAAAGGCCGTGGTTGCCGATTTTGCGGATCTCGTTGCCTATCCAAAGATTCTGTCTGCTCCACGGTCCAGCTCTGTCACTACTACTTCTGCTTTTGTGACTGAAGCCTACTTAGACCGAAAACTCACAGTAGAAGGAAAAGAATGGCCCACTGATGGAGAGGGAAGTATACAGTCTGACGATGTCTACGTCGTCCTCTCTGATGCTTCTCTCAACTCGTCTTCAGAGATGATGAACCTTGATGTCACACTGGGGCGCTCATCTCGCTCAAAGATAGAGCCTCAAGCCACTGCGGCTCTCTGGCAGAATGTCAGGATGGCTCCTATCCTATAGAAGAACATTAATGGTTGTCTTTACAAGAAACCCGTTTTAAAGCCACTGATGGCCCTGTGTTATTCAGCTATATCCTTCACTGAAATGATGACCTGACTAGGGACAGAGCCTAGAGAGGGGTCGCTCTGTTTGTCAATAACACACGTCACAAAAGGATGGTTCCCATCCTATAGAAGAACATTAATGGTTGTCTTTACAAGAAACACGTTTTAAATCCACTGATGGCCCTGTGTTATTCAGCTATATCCTTCACTGAAATGATAAACTGACTAGGGACAGAGCCTAGAGAGGGGTCGCTCTGTTTGTCAATAACACACACCACGTAAGGATGGCTCCCATCCTATAGAAGAACATTAATGGTTGTCTTTACAAGAAACCCGTTTTACAGCCATTGATGGCCCTGTGTTACTCAGCTATATCCTTCACTGAAATGATAAACTGACTACAGACAGAGCCTAGAGAGGGGTCGCTCTGTTTGTCAATAACACACACCACATCTCTGTTCTCTCCTTGGTTTCTGACTCACAAGTAAAGAGGACGTTTCAAATCTTATGATGTCGCAGGAGCTGTGCATCCTCAATATAGCAGTCTACTAATTTCTCGGCTACTAGTTGGCCGTCCTCAGCATTCGACACTATTTGCTGGTCTCTTACCATTACTGAATCAGTTCAGGAGGAAGCAACTAATATTCAAGCGACCAATTCCCACACTGGATCTCCCTACTCGATGGAGGTTTTTCTTGAAGAAAATCCACCGAAGCGGATGGCCGGTAGAGCTAACTGGACCTTGTTCAGCCAGCTGGCTGTGTTTGGATTCTGCGACAGCGTCCAGGAATGCCTGGACCACGTCACACGAGCGATACACGATGCTTCTGACTTGTCCATCCGGAAGTCCTCAAGAGACTTAGGAGACCACCTTTTTGTTGATGGACCATCAAATAAGAAATCCAGGGAAGGCGTGCACTTCTTCGACCTCGCAAGGAAAGGTCATGCCAAGCGTTCCTGGATTCCATCAACCGTTTCACTTTTTCTGCAAATGTATGCGAATCCGTTCAGAGGATTTCCGGTAAACACCCATAAAGGCAGTGCTGGAACACTCTTCCTCCACACAACGCTCAGGGAGATCTCACAGACGATGACAGAGCAGTTTCCAGCGACTATGGCTGATGCTAGCCAGGATCCGGTGATTCGTCGCTGCCATGCGACTGTGGGAGGGGTAAGTTGGACTTCCAATCACGCAGCTCTGAGAACTACAACTGCCCGTTCTCCATGTGGGAGTTAGAATTGGCTGTTTGAGACTCGTGATGCTGCACCCAGCGACGTTCAAATCCAGTACTGAGTGCTTCGACATTTGCTAGCAGCGTCAAAGGAAATCCTCTTCAAATGTTTTAATTTGATATGGCAGACGGGCCAGTTTCCCAAGGCTTGCAGGCAGACTATTCCGATACCTCTCCTCAAACCAGGACAGGACCGCACGTGTTATATTAGTTAATGGAGCGACCACGTAACAAACTGTGACGGAATGAGCCGGGAGCGGAAGGTTAACGATCGTCTGGTCTGGTTGTTAGAGACCAAGCTACTCCTTAGCCTCTCTCAGTGTAGATTCCGGAGATGCTGGTCCTTTGTAGACAACCTAGCATACTAGAGGCGGCTATTCAATAGCCTTTCCTACGTAAACATCACTGTCTCGGTATATTCTTTGATATCAGTAAGGTGAGGACTCACAATTCTTGCGCAATTCCTCCCTGTGTAAGCTATTTAAAGTCCTGAGTTGGTGACGTGCTGTCTGATCGTTTTGAGCAGGAGACTGGTGTTCCTCAGGGCAGTGTTTTAAGTGTTGCCCTCTCTGCCACAACTATCAACACAGTCACGTATATGGTAGAGAACTCTGTACAGTGCTAATTATCTGTGGACGATTTTGGTGTTTATTGTTCCTCTTCCAGTGTTGCAACGGTGACCTGTCAGTTTCAACTTGCAGTGCGGAGGTTAGGGAAGTGGGCTGCAGAGAGACATTTCGGTTTTCTGCAAGTGTGGATGTGTTCATTTCAATCATTCCCGTCATATTTTTAATTTAGCAGACTTGCGTATGAGGGACACCATTCTACAATTTTGAGGTTTCTGGGCATCCTTTTAGACTTCGAATTGTCGTGATTACCGCACCTTAGAGGCATGGAAGCTAGAGCCTAGAGTGCACTGAATATCATAAAATGCCTTAGCCATAGGTCTTCAGGAACAGACAAGGCACATCTGATCTAGTTTTATACACTGAATGGCCAAAGAAACTGATACACCTGCCTGATATCGTGTACGGACTCCTAGAGCACGCAGATGTGCCGCAAGACGACGTGGCATGGACATGACTCATGTCTGAAGTAGTGCTGGAGGGAACTGACACCACAAGTCCTGTGGGGTTGTCCTTAAATCTGTAAGACTACGGGAGGGTGGAGATCTCTTCTCAATAGCTAGTTGCAAGGCATCCCAGATATGCTCACTAATGTTCACGTCTGGGGAGATTGGTGGCCATCGGAAGTGTTTAAACTCAGAAGCGTTTCTTGGCACCATGCTGTAGCAATTCAGGACATGTGGGGTGTCACATTGTCCTGCTCCAATTGCTCATGTCCGTCGTAATGCACAATGGACACGAATGGATGCAGGTGGTTAGACAAGATGCTTACGTACGGGCCACCTGTCAGAGTCGTATCTAGATGTATCAGTGGTCCCACATCACTCCAACTGCACTCGCTCCACACCATTATAGAGCCTCCATGAGTTTGAAGAGCCCTTCGCTGACATGCAGGGTTCATGGATTCATGAAATTGTCTCCATACCTGTAGGCGTCCATTCGCAAGATACAATTCGGAACGAGACTCGTCCGATCGGACAACATGTATGCAGTCATCAACGGTCCTGTGTCGGTGGTGATGGGTTCCGGTGAGGCGTACAGCTTTGTGTCGTGCATTCATCAAGGGTACACGAGTTGGCCACGGCTCCGGAAGCCCATATTGATTATATTTCGTTGAATGGTTCGCACGGCGACACTTGTTGATGGCCAAACATTGAAATCTCCAGAAATTGGCGGAAGTGTTGGTCTTATGTCAAGTTGAACGATTCTCTTCAGTCGTCATTGGTCCCGTTCTTGCACGATATTTTTCCTGCCACAGCGATGTCGGAGATTAGATTTTTTTACCGGATTCCTGATATTCACGGTAGAATCTTGAAACGGTCGTACGGGAAAATCTCCACTTCATCGCTACCTAGGAGATGCTGTGTTCCAGCGCTCGTTTGCCGACTATAGCACCACGTTCAGACACACGTAAATCTTGGTAACCTGCCATTGTATCAGAAGTAACCAATCTTATAACTGCGCCAGACACTTGTTGTCTTATATAGGTGTTTCCGACCTCAGCGTCGTATTCTGTCCATTTACATATCTCTGTATTTGAAAACGCATGCCTGTACCAGCTTCTTTGGGGCTGCAGTGTAGGGTTTTTGTGCGTTCACGGGTAGACTACGGATGCACATGGTACGGGTCAGTAAGGCCTTATTACCAGAATATTATTGGCGCTGTCCACCAGAAGAGGATTAGGCTTGCCACATCTGCTTACAGGACCAGCTCCCTATCAAGTCTCTGTGCTGAGGCTGGAGTACCGCCACTCATCATCCAGCTGCAGCTCCCCATGGCTCGTCAAGCATGTACGTTTCTCGCCGTTTCGACATTATTTGCGCACCACACTGTTGCTTCTCCGCCTATGGAACACCTTTTCTCTGACTGTTCACGAGCAGCAAGGCCATTTGGGATCGCATAACTTGTGCTGGAGTTACTGAGTACAACCCTAAATCCTGGATTTAGCTGTCTGCCACCATTATTACTACAAAGCGCAGCGTGATTACAGATTTGGTGCATTACAGGAGACAGGGAACTCTGTATAGGTTTTTATGCTTTATTTTCTGCCATTTTAACTGAGCATCACAACTCTCCAACTTCCTTTAGGGTGGATCGAAACAGGAGGACTCCATTGATTGCTCTATTGTTTTCCTTGATGATGTCCTCATGGGTCGACTGCCTCGAGAGTTTACTGTCTTCGTTGCAGATTTGTATGCCATCTTGTGGGCAGTGGAGCAGGTGAGACTTTCTTCGACTGATAAATTCATTTTTGTTCTGATTCTCTGAGTCCCCATCACTCTTTGAAACTGTTGTACCCAGCAAATAAAGCAGTACAGAATATCCAGGACGTAGTCCTTGTTCTCCTCCACAGCAAATGTCTTGGAAGAGCAGTTGAACGGAATGGCAGTGTCTTGAAAAGGAGATATAACCTTCAACAAAAGCAAAACTGGGTTAATGGATTGCAGTTCAATTAAATCAGGCTATGCTGAGGGAATTAGATTAGGAAACAAGACACTTGTTAGTGTTAGATGAGTTTTTCTATTTGGGAAACAAAGTATCTGATGATATTCGAAGTAGGGAGGATATAAAATCTAAACTGGCAAGGGCAAGAAAAGCTTTTCTGAAGAAGAGAAATTTGTTGACATCGAGTATAGATTTAAGTGTCCGGAAGTCCTTTCTAAAAGTATTTGTATAGAATGTAGCCATGTATGGAAGTGAAACGTGGACGACGAACAGTTTAGACAACAAGAGAAAAGAATTTTCGAAATGTGGTGCTACAGAAGAATGCTGAAGACTAGATGGGTAGATCACGTAACTAATGAGGAGGTACTAAATAGAATTGGGGAGAGGAGGAATTTGTGGGTCAACCTGACTAGAAGAAGGGATCGGTTCACAGTACACATTATGAGATATCAAGAAGAATTTGTGGGTCAACCTGACTAGAAGAAGGGATCTGTTCACAGTACACATTCTGAGAGATCAATGGATCACCAATGTAATACTGGAGGGAAGCGTGGAGGGTAAGAATCGTAGAGGGAGACCAACAGATGAACGCAGTAGGCAGATTCAGAAGGGTGTAGGTTGCAGTTGCTACTCGAAGTTGGAGGAACATACACAGGATAGAATAGCATGGAGAGCTTCACCAAACCAGTCTTTGGACTGATGACCACAGCAGGAGTCACTCCTTCAGTCACAACGGTTGGGGAAGGATGTGTGTTTCTGTTGGTTACCAAGGCACATGGGTATTGCGGGGAATGAATAGGCGGATGTGGCAGCCAGGGAGTCGTGTAGCGGCCCTCAGCTTTTTCCTTTGCTATTCCCCTGCATACTGTCACCTCGCTGTTGTAATGATTCATGCAGCGATGGGATAATGAGTGGTTTGAGGTGACAGTAATTAAAGCCTATTACGCTGCCGTGGCGTATTCTCATTTCGGCCACGAAGTCGGGATGAGGTCCTGCTTCATCGTCTCCACATAGGCCACAGTCCTCTGACACTTGATTCATAATCAAGACGTCTTCGGTCCCGGGTTCGATCCCCACCACTGCCTAAATTTTGATAAATAATCAGAATTGGCGGCCGAAGACTTCCGGCATAAGAAGTCAGCCTCATTCTGCCAACGGCCTTGTCAAAGAGGGCGGAGGAGCGGATAGAGGTTCAGGGCACTCTCTTGTCCTAGGGGTGGGAAATTGCCCCTAAAGGCGGAAGAATCAGCAATGATCAACGACATGAGGATGCAGAAGGCAATGGAAACCACTGCATTAAAGACACGTAACGTGTATCCACAGGACAGGTGGCCTGTAATTGAAGAAGTGTCATGATGATCTCTCCATTGGCAAAAGATTCCGGAATAGTCCCTCATTCGGATCTCCGGGAGGGGACTGCCAAGGGGGAGGTTACCATGAGAAAAATATTGAATAATCTACAGAAGGATAACGTTCTACGAGTCGGGGCGTGGAATGTCAGAAGCTTGAACGTCGTAGGGAAACTAGAAATCCTGAAAAGGGAAATGCAAAGGCTCAAACTAGATATAGTAGGGGTCAGTGAAATGAAGTGGAAGGAAGACAAGGATTTCTGGTCAGATGAGTATCGGGTAACATCAACAGCAGCAGAAAATGGTATAACAGGTGTAGGATTCGTTATGAATAGGAAGGTAGGGCAGAGGGTGTGTTACTGTGAACAGTTCAGTGACCGGGTTGTTCTAATCAGAATCTACAGCAGACCAACACCGACCACGATAGTTCAGGTATACATGCCGACGTCGCAAGCTGAAGATCAACAGATAGAGAAAGTGTTTGAGGATATTCAAAGGGTAATGCAGTATGCAAAGGGGGACGAAAATCTAACAGTCATGGGCGACTGGAATGCAGTTGTAGTGGAAGGAGTAGAAGAAAAGGTTACAGGATAATATGGGCTTGGGAAAAGGAATGAAAGAGGAGAAAGACTAATTGAGTTCTGTAACAAGTTTCAGCTAGTAATAGCGAATACCCTGTTGAAGGATCACAAGAGGATGAGGTATACTTGGAAAAGGCCAGGAGATTCCGAAATCAGATATTGGATGGTAAGGCATACCCAGGAGCAGATATAGACTCAGATCACAATATAGTATTGATGAAGAGTAGGCTGAAGACATTAGTCAGGAAGAATCAATACGCAAAGAAGTGGGATACGGAAGTACTAAGGAATGACGAGATACGTTTTAAGTTCTCTAACGCTATAGATAAAGCAATAAAGAATAGCACAGTAGGCAGTACAGTTGAAGAGGAATGGACATCTCTAAAAAGGACCATCACAGAAGTTGAGAAGGAAAACATAGGTACAAAGAAGGTAGCTGCGAAGAAACCATTGGTAAAAGAAGAAATACTTGAGTTGATTGATGAAAGGAGGAAGTACAAACATGTTCCGGGAAAATCAGGAATACAGAAATACAAGTCGCTGAGGAATGAAATAAATAGGAAGTGCAGGGAAGCTAAGACGAAATGGCTGCAGGAAAATTGTGAAGACATCGAAAAAGATATGATTGTCGGAAGGACAGACTCAGAATACAGGAAAGTCAAAACAACCTTTGGTGACATTAAAAGCAACGGTGGTAACATTAAGAATGCAACGGGAATTCCACTGTTAAATGCAGAGGAGAGAGCAGATAGGTGGAAAGAATACATTGAAAGCCTCTATGAGGGTGAAGATTTGTCTGATGTGATAGAAGAAGAAACAGGAGTCGATTTAGAGGAGATAGGGGATCCAGTATTAGAATCGGAATTTAAAAGAGCTTTGGAGGACTTACGATCAAATAAGGCAGAAGGGATAGATAACATTCCATCAGAATTTCTAAAATCATTGGGGGAAGTGGCAACAAAACGACTATTCACGTTGGTGTGTTGAATATATGAGTCTGGTGATATACCATCTGACTTTCGGAAAAGCATCGTCCACACAATTCCGAAGATGGCAAGAGCTGACAAGTGCGAGAATTATCGCACAATCGGCTTAACAGCTCATGCATAGAAGCTGCTTACAAGAATAATATACAGAAGAATGGAAAAGAAAATTGAGAATGCGCTAGGTGACGATCAGTTTGGCTTTAGGAAAAGTAAAGGGACGAGAGAGGCAATTCTGACGTGTAAGACAAGGCTGTAGCCTTTCGCCCCTACTCTTCAGTCTGTACATCGAGGAATCAATGATGGAAATAAAAGAAAGGTTCAGGAGTGGAATTAAAATACAAGGTGAAAGGATATCAATGATACGATTCGCTATCCTGAGTGAAAGTGAAGAAGAAGTAAATGATCTGCTGAACGGAATGAACAGTCGAATGAGTACACAGTATGGTTTGAAAGTAAATCGGAGAAAGACGAAGGTAATGAGAAGTAGTAGAAATGAGAACAGCGAGAAACTTAACATCAGGATTGATGGTCACGAAGTCAATGAAGTTAAGGAATTCTGCTACCTAGGCAGTAAAATAACCAATGACGGACGGAGCAAGGAGGACATCAAAAGCAGACTCGCTATAGCAAAAAAGGCATTTCTGGCCAAGAGAAGTCTACTAATATCAAATACCGGCCTTAATTTGAGGAAGAAATTTCTGAGGATGTACGTCTGGAGTACAGCATTGTATGGTAGTGAAACATGGACTGTGGGGAAACCGGAACAAAAGAGAAACGAAGCATTTGAGATGTGGTGCTATAGACGAATGTTGAAAATTAGATGGACTGATAAGGTAAGGAATGAGGAGGTTCTAAGCAGAATCGGAGAGGAAAGGAATATGTGGAAAACACTGATAAGGAGAAGGGACAGGATGATAAGACATCTCCTAAGACATGAGGGATTGACTTCCATGGTACTAGAGGGAGCTGTAGAGGGCAAAAACTGTAGAGGAAGGCAGAGATTGGAATACGTCAAGCAAATAATTGAGGACGTAGGTTGCAAGTCCTACTCTGAGATGAAGGGGTTATCACAGGAAAGGAATTCGTGGCGGGCCGCATCAAACCAGTCAGTAGACTGATGAAAAAAAAAATAACATCACAGTTAGCACAGTTCACACGCGTACTATATTTCAAAAGAGACCACTGACTTGTCGCCAAGTGCGCTGTCGTGGCCGTTAGTAGCACTCAGAGAAGCCCTGCGTTCCACTAGTGTGCGCGGTGTTCGTACCTCAAGAGTGCGTTTCATTGTGAACGTGGGAGTGAATTACATTACTTGAAGAGTCCATCCGCTGCAGAATCTGTCACTGTATTTGCTCTACACTTCACGATTCCAGACGACAAAAGGTAAAGTGACCACTTCACTATTCTCTTACGTCACTGTTCTCTCTGCCACTGCACTTGCAGTTATCACTCACTTGAGCGTCCACAGTTGTTCTATGTGCGTTGACACGAATACTCCACCATTGAATACAATGCGACACATTTTTTCTGCCTTCCAAGGTCAGAATTTTATTTTTATCTACGATCAATTTAGAGTTTTCATACTTACATTACACATGACAGTTTTCATATGAATGCTTCCATTGATATTCTTTTAACTTTCGTGTACGACCAAGAGCGTGATACATACAGGCTGATTATCGTATTTTCAGTTCTTTTATTTTTAATTTTTGGTGAACAAAGATTAAAAATAAAAGAATATATACCGATATTTGTACAGTTACATTATGATACAAGTATCATTGTTCGTTTCCATCAGTACTTACTCCTACGGGATTAATGATTGTGGATAATTACAGAAAAGCACACACAAGCTATCGCGATGGCACAAACTGGCCTGTGTACTCTGTCAGTGTCCGTGAAACCGTAAGATCACTGAAGACATCGTAGCCCTGTCTGGTTATGTACGTGTTAATTTGTCAAAAGATGTTAGAGATGTTACAATATGAAGCTTTTGACTGTTATTGCTTGAATGTACTATCTCTGTGTAGTGCTCAGTATGACTCGTGAATGTATTTTCGAGCCAATGTCCCTAGTTCACATGTAAACAGTGCGTCAGAACATTGATTTGTAGCGACTCATGTGACAAATGTTAACAATGGTAACATTCCACGTAATTTACGTCATTTCACAATGAACAGGGCTTTTTATTTCTACAGTGAAAAGACCTATTTTGAACCATTGTATCTGTACATGTTGGAGGATCTAAAAGCCTGATATATGGTGATGGAAAATACAAGTGATATATTATTTTCAACATTTTTTGTAGTGCACTACTGTCTACATGACATGTTTGTGCAGCCCTGAACAAACACTCTGCGTTTCATTTTTGTATTTTGTAGCTTTTGCAACTGTGAAATAAATGATTTACACAGTCAACGTCGAAATGATGTTCTTTAAAAAAATGGCTCTGAGCACTATGGGACTAAACATCTGTGGTCATCAGTCCCCTAGAACTTAGAACTACTTAAACCTAACTAACCTAAGGACATTACACACATCCACGCCCGAGGCAGGATTCGAACCTGCGACCGGATGTTCTTTAAAAATGTTATTCGCATTTACATAGAAATGAACTACTAGCTACGTGTAAATTTTTCTTTCTCTCCCTTATTCAGGTGATTTATGTACATGTTTAACGTACAACTTCCTACATTTATTTCTTCTCTTATAGGAATTACTTTCCTCATCAATCCAAGTTTGCTGATCTTCACTCAAAGACTCATAGTTTAAAACAACTGAAAATCCGAGATCGCATAAAAAATTTCTTTATTTAAGACAAGCGACTTCAACAGTCACTATTGTCGTCTTCAGATCTTTAACATCTTTTTGTTGTAAAACACGTTCATTTTGCGCTGAACCTCACACACAAGATGTCAAGTGGATGACACTCAGCATCTCATAAGCGTTTGTCGTCGCTAAAATATTAAAAAAACGTAAAACACCTAGTCCAAAAGGTCATGTCCCTGCACACAATGTTCACAGAAGCTTGTCACATCATACAAAGACGGCACACTACAGGACATCTGTTTACATATGATGGGCACATACTACCCAGAGCAAATCCCTTTAAATGGCGTATAAGATACGACAGTTGGACCTTATACGCCATTTAAAGTGGATTCGCACTGGCTGGTAACATGTATATGAACATAGCGTTTTGAAAAAGGTGCTTCATATTTTTAAATGTTTTAGCGATAACAAACATTTAAAATGTGTTGAGTTTTATCCACAACTTTTGTGTGAGCTTCAGCGTAAAATGAAAACATTTTACAACAAAAAGCTGTTAAAGGCCTGAAAATGACAGCAGTGACTGTTGGAACCGGCTGTATTAAAGAAAGAATTTCTCTATGCGATCCGGGCTTTTTAATGGTTTTTAACAATTAAAACATATCTCCCTTCAATTCTCTGAAAATGAGAAAATTCAATCAAAGGTTAATATATTTACGTCACGTCACTGGCGACTATGCATTACCATACTCACTGTTTCAGAGTTCCAATTCATAGACGTATAACAGAAAAATGAGTGGAATTAGTGTCCTTTTCACATCTGGGTACAGTGCCCTTTGCAACGGTCCTTGAAACTCAGTACCTTTGGACACTAAGCCACATCTTACACTAAGGTACACAAGACAAGTAAGTGTCGTATGTAGTAATATCAGCTGTTCATCTGTCTGTTTACAACATTGATTAGTTAATGTGGTTCGTGTAACCATTATTTTCACTCATCATACATTTTCGTTCATCACATTGTGATATTCAAGAGAGCATGGTCGTTACTCGTGGTAACTTAAACGGTTTCAGGTCTTTAATTTTTGTTAGTTTGTCATTTACATGTGAAACTCCGACAGAGAAGAGTCTAGTATACTACACAGTTTCATCTCCGATTCCTGTAAAACTTACTGTTAAGAAAGATATGGTATCCTATAAAACAAGACTAAATATAGGCTTTTGTTGCTACTGTGGGTGGTGAGGTTTCTTATTGAGAGGAAAAATGGTTTTTCCACTTTTTTTTAAATTAATGATTATCTTTCCTATGACCACGGTAGTGCCCCTTTGGTGGACAATTGCAGCGCATGGGCTGGCACAGTACAGGATGTTTTGCATAACACCCAGATTCATCCTCGTGAACAGCGACCCACGGTGGTAAAGCTGACAGGGGACGCTATGTTTCAGTACTGCTTTCGGAGGGACGCCAATTGAAGCATCCTCTGCCCGCCAATGGGAGGCCAAGGAGCGGTCACGTGGGAGGGGGGGGGGAGCACCGGGCGGGCAAATGCCCTCTTACCTGCCACCTCGGTCTGTGACCAGACGCGTCCGCCAGTTCCAACTTTTGGAGGCGCAGTGCCTCTCAGTTTAACTGCGGAAACCTCCAGTTACCGTAGCGAGTTTGCCCTTGTAGTACCCCTTAAGGTGCATAGTCCAAGTTGTGACAGCAGCTTACGGCAGCGACAGGAACCCCGCGGCGAAAGGACCGCTTGCTAACGCATGCGCAGTTTGAGTTTGGGCTGCGACGCGCAGCTGGTGTGGACGCTGCCCCAGTACTGCACCAGTGACCAGTGCCGCGACGGAAACCGCGCGACTGTGGTGTGCTCACTGCTGTCGAAGCATGATGTCCAATCGAAGAAAATCCCGGTGAGACACTCGCAGAAAATAATACTCTGTTAGTGTCTCAGCATCAGTGTCTTTAAATTTTTATTCAGCACAAGTACAAGGACACCTTGTTACAGCGCCGTCATAGTTGGAAAAACGCCGTTTGGTCGAAAATTCCTTTGCTTGTTGAAAAAGATCTTCTGTTCTAGAAACTGAGAAAGGAATTGGAGACAGTTTGGAGACAAATGCGAACAGCACTTCTCCCACAATTTTGCTGACTTATTCTGCAGAGAGTCGAAAGGAAAATACTAGAGATGGATTCTCCTCGTGCTAAAAGCCTGAAAGAATAACTTAGACACACATTTATTTTTAATATTTATATTTCATGGCTTTTTAATTGATATTTTCAAGAACATACAGAGAAACGTTATGGACTTGCGGTGCAGAAATAGAAGAGAAAGAATGTTTGGAACAGGACTAAATGTGTCAGCGAAACCAAAGAAATGGGTTGTGTTGATCTCTAGGTTTTCCTGGGCACAGTTCAACACAGAAGACAATAAGCAAAATTCTTGGTTGTAAGCATTCTACTTCCATCCACCCATAGTTTCTGCTTCTTTTCCCTTGGGAAAAGTAAGTTTGCGCTACTAAAAGGCTTGAGAAAAATTTAAGGACAAGTCTAAATTTCGTTGAATTTACGTGTGTCCGTAAAGTAACATCATTTCGGTCAATGTTACACGTGACGTTATTTGAGATTTTAATTACTGGTTTCCAGTTAAATTCCACCACCGCAGCCTTAACACTTGGGAGATGGAACGTTTTAGTGTTTTGTAAAGAGAGCTAAATAATCCTGTTTTTCTGAATAAAATTTTTCTTTCTCGAAAACTGCTATTCCTACAGCTACAATATTTTACTGCAGTTTTATAACAGCATCGAAAACATGTAAACACACTGTGTGATCAAAAGTATCCGGACAGGTCCCAAAACATACGTTTTTCATATTAGGTGCATTGTGCTGCCACCTGTTGCCAAGTACTCCATATCAGGACCTCAGTAGTCATTAAACATCGTGAGAGAGCAGAATGGGGCACTCCCTGAAACTCGTGCACATCAAATGTGATCAGCTGATAGCGTGTCACCTGTGTCATACAGCTGTGTGCGACATTTCCACACTCCTAAACATCCCAAGGACCACTGTTTGTGATGTGATAGTGAAGTGGAAACGTGAAAGGACAAGTAAAGCAAAAAAGCGTACAGACCGACCTCCTCTGTTGAGTGACAGAGATCGCCGACAGTTGAAGAGAATCGTAATGTGTAATAAGCAGATATCTATCCAGATCATCACACAGGAATTGTAAACTGCTGCAGGATCCACTGCAAGTACTATGACAGTTAGGAAGGAGGTGAGAAAACTTTCATAATAAGCGGCTGCTCATCAGCCACACATCACCCAGTAAATGACAAACGATGAATCGCTTGATGTAAGGAGCGTAAACTTTGGACGATTGAACAGTGGAAAAACGTAGTCTGGAGTGACGAACCACGGTGCACAATGTGGCGATCCGATGGCAGGGTGTGTGTGTGGCAAATGCCCGCTGAATGTCATCTGGGAGCGTGTGTAGTGCCAACAGTAAAATTCGGAGGTGGTGGTGTTATGGCGTGGTTGTGTATTTCATGGATGGGACTTGCCCCCCTTGTTGTTTTGTGTGGCACTATCACAACACGGGCGTACATTGATGTTTTAAGCACCTTCTTGCTTCCCTCTGTTGAAAAGCAATTCGGGGATGGCGATTGCATATTTCAATACGATCGAGCACCTGTTCCTAAAGCGCGGCCTGTTGCGGAGTGGTTACATGACAATAATATCCCTGTAATGGACTGACTTGCACAGAGTCCTGACCCGAATCGTTACAACACCTTTGGGATGTTTTGGAACGCCGACTTCATGCCAGGCCTCACCGACAATTATCGATACCTCTCCTCAGTGCAGCACTCCGCGAAGAATGGACTGCCATTCCCCTAGACCCCTTCCAGCATCTGATTGAACGCATGCCTGCGAGAGTGGAAGCTGACATCAAGGCTAAGGATCGGCCAACACCATACTGAATTCCAGCATTACCGATGGAGGGTGCCAAGAACTTTTCAGCCATGTATCCGGATACTTTTGATGAAATAGTGTACTGTTTTTCTGATTGAAATGTTTACTTTCAAGACAACCGCTACTCCCACAGCTATTTTAACTGCTGTTTTATTACAACACAGAAATCACACAGGTACTAACTTCTCATTCCGTCGACTACCAAACAAAATTCTTCTCCGATAATTTCGGTGGCGGAATTAGTATCGTTCCACGATAACTCCCGACTGGCAACAATCAGACCCATTTTCTCTGCGGATGCATTACAAACAAGACACGGGGAAAGCAAATTAGTGGTCAGTATTCGTCTAAGTGTTGCCAATCGGTAGTTATCGGGGAATGAAACTCACCAATTTTGCCACCGAATAAACAGGGAAAAAATTTTTTTGTTTGACAGGTACCCAAATCAGCAGTAATTTTTTTCCCACATTGTATTATTATTTTTATTATTTATATGGTTAATTAAACGGCTTTAAAAATTTCATAGCAGTACAGCTAGCAGTTGTAGAGGAAGAAAACAGTTTATCGGAAAAACAGGATTACTTTAGCTTTGTATACAAAACGGAAAAATATTAAATCTTCCAAAATGGTAGAGCTGGAGGAGTGAAATTTTAACTATAAACTCGTAATTCAGATAAAACATTGATTTAAAACGTCGACTGAAATGTTGTTACTTAAAGACCCATGTGAAGACAACGACATTTAGCTGTTTCCCTAAACTCTCTACAAGCAATGTAGATTAGATTATATTATATTAGTACTTGTTCCATACATCATGACTACGACACTTCGTAATGATGTGGAACGTGTGAGGTTAGTAAAAGGTGTCTTTACAAGATATTACATTACACAAAATATTACATGACACTTAATACGTTTAATTTTTTCTTGGGTGGAGGGGTTGGGGAAATAACCCACTTACTATATTCAAAAATTCACCTAATGAGTAGGAGGAGTAGCCATTCAGAAGTTCTTTTAATTTCGTTTTAAATCCTTTATGGATATCTGTCAGATTTTTTATGCTATTAGGTAAGTGACTAAAGACTTTTGTGGCAGCATAATTTACCCCCTTCTGGGTAATGAAAATCATCCTTTCTCGTAGTGTTGTAGCCATGTACACTACTATTACTTATGAATTCGTTTGGATTGTTAATAACAAATTTCATAAGTGAATATGTAAGAGGTAAGCGATGTATGCGCTGCCTGCAACAGGCAAGACTTAGGAGAGTCTCTGACCAGAGAACAGTATGTAGTTAGTTGTTGCTTGTCGCTAGTCTTGAGTAGTCTGCGTGAGTCGGCAGTAGTCGACAGTAGTCTGCGTGAGTCTTCAGTACTCGGCGGTAGTCGGCGCGTGTCGGCAGTCTGCTCTGGTCGGGACTCTGGAGGATGAGTATTATTGTAGAAGGTAAAGAAGCAGCCTTGCGCATATCTAGTAATGTATCTTAACTGTCATCCAATTTCTTTTAAAAAAGAAATGCCCCAATAATAATTTTTATAATATAAAGTAATTTTTTTAAAAAAAGCATTCAATTCCATTTAAAGATTTTATCCAATGAATAATTAATTCCTTTCACGAGTCACAAAGCATAGGCCAGCATTGCATGGAGCTGTGCCGAAATTTTTTTAGGTAAGAGCAGATATATTCGCAGCTTTTATTGGGGTAAGAATTTTTGCCTTTTTTATTCAGAATACAGGGCCGAGGCGCAGCGCTGCTGTCGCCATAAAATCCACCAGTTTACTTAATTTTTTTTATTATTTTGTGGTTTCGGAATTTTTCTGTTTCGAACTTAACATTAAATGAGAAAAGAATTTTATGGTTACATTGAGTGTGAATGCGTTTCTGCATGGTGACTATAAATGGGAACCAATTTTGTTCAGAGGTTACATTAAATAAGAATCACATTCGTTATTCTTATTTTTATTATTACGTGTGGTGAGGTTACAAATATATATGTTGTGAGGCTACAGTGAAGATCCGTAGCGATGAACACTCTTTTACTCAATGATGAGTTACCCCAGAATATAATGCCATACGAAAGCAGAAAATGAAACAGGCGTGGTAAGTTAATTTACTGAGATGTATATCGCCAAAATTTGCAACGATCCTAATAGCATTAGTAGCTGAACTCAAACGTTTCTACAGATCTTCAGTGTGTTTTTTCCAGTTCCACCCCTCATCATTGGATACACCTAAAAATTTTGAGTATTCTACCTCAGCTACCGATTTCTGATCGAAGTCTATATTTATTAATGCTGTCATTCCATTTACTGTGTAGAACTGTATATACTGTGTTTTGTTAATGTTTAATGAGAGCCCATTTGCAGAGAACCACTTGATGGTTTTTGAATGACATCGCTTACAATTTTGTCAGTTAATTCTTGTCTGTTGGGTGTGATAGCTATAAATGTATCATTGGCAAAAAGTACCAGCTTTGCATCTTCGTGAATATAGAATGGAAAGCCATTAATATATATTAAGAACAGCAGAGGACCCAAGACTGAACCTTGTGGCGCCCCATTCTTGATTGTTCAACAGTTTGAGAAATCATCAGTTGTTTGAATATTATGTGAACTGCTTATTTCAACTTTGTGCACTCTTCCCGTTAGGTATGATTTAAACCATTTGATCACTGTCCCATTCATACCACAGTAGTTGAGCTTATCTAGAAGTATTCCATGATTTACACTATCAAAAGGCTTTGAGAGATCACAAAAAACTCCAACGGGTGACTTACAGTTACTCAGATCATGTAATATTTCATTAGTAGAAGTATATATAGCATTTTCCGTTGAAAAACCTCTCTGGAAACCAAACTGACATTTTGTTAAAATTTTATTTTTACAGAGGTGTGAAGCTACTGTACAATACATTACCTTTTTCAAGAATTTTGGATAAGGCAGTCGGAAGAGAGATTGGGCGGTAGTTGTTGACATCAGACGTATCCCCTTTTTTATGCTGTGTTTTAACAATGGCATACTTCAGTCTACCTGGGAAAATACCATACTTCAGAGAGCTATTACATATGTGGCTAAGAATCCCACTTATCTCTTGGGAACAAGCTTTTATTATCCTGCTGGAATGCCTTCGGTTCCATGCGAGCTTTTATTCTTGAGAGGGTTTATTGTCTTCCTAATCTCGGAAGGAGAGGTGGGTGGAATTTCAATTGTATCAAATTGTGTGGGCGCGCGGGAAACGCGGTCGGAGACAGGGAGAGGGCAGTTCTGGCCGAGATAGCAAAGGGGACGGTTCGGATGGAGACGTGAAATCGGACAGTTCGGATAAAGATAGCAAAGTGAACAGTTCTGACTGAGACGTGAAAGCGGACAGCCGGTCTTTAGGCAGCTAGTAAGTGAAACTACTTAGAAAATTTCGCATTGTGTGGTATCACGGGACTTAGTCCCTAAGCGGTGAGCAGCTGCGCGCCTTGTGTGAACTCGAACTTTTCGCGTACATAACTTGTATTTCGTGAACGATCGAACTGTATCAAATGGATATGCGCTCGATGTAACAGTAACTCTAAATAAGACCACTTTTGCTATTACTTTGCCCTCTGAATTAACATTATTCTAACCAAATCGCATCTGTGTGGCCTACATCATCTATGGGACGTCAATTTTGTTTCCGATACTATTATTATATATTATGTTAACTTTGTATTACGCAAACTTTGTAATCAGCCAGACAATTTAATCAAAGGGTCACAAGTGTCTAATTTAGGGCGTGTAATGGGAAACGTGCGGTTCAACCCCTAGACGAATTTGAGGCAAGACATTTCGACGAAGAGGAACCGCATGTGAGCCCAAACATCTATGGGATGGATGTTAGCTCGCCACCTGAGTGAGCAGACCGCCCATTTTGGTGCTGGGGGCATATCGTTCTCGCAAGCCACCGTCTTGCGTTGGATAATGCACCTTTAGGCGTAGGTTTTTCAGAAATTGTGAGCCGAACTATCCTTCACTCATTGAATCTGCCGTCTTGACTGTTCTGTTGGCCTGGCAGCCGATCTAGACACAGCACCCACGGTGGAGGAGCATGCCTGCATATTGCATATCCCGAGAGAAGCCAATTAGCGACCCCAAATCTCTTGTAACATCTACGAGATAAATTTTAGCTACAGTTCGACGAGAGGAAAATATGCCTCTAACAGTTATAAACAATATCTATCTGACATACAGAAAAACAGTGAAATAAAACAAAAGATGATAAATAGTAATTATTTAGATAATATTTTATGATGTAATCGGACATATCGATGTGTATCGTACAAAGACAATGATAATTGTAAATTCCTTTTATGATCTGCGTTTGGCTTCCTTTGTTTTTACCTTTTTTGGTTGGCTTTTGTAGGTTGCGGACGCAAGACGCATATCAAACCGAGGTCTGATAAGAAATTGTAATTATTTGTTAATAACTACTTGACAATAGAGTTCTTTATTATTATAAATATGTGTGAATAATTATTTGTAACTTTAATTCCTCTCCCAATAAGCATTATCTCTGTTAATTATTTCTTTCCGCAGCAAGGAGCGCAGCCATTGATGATAGTGATTTGTATCGCATTTTTATCTCCGTTTCTTACGCAAGTATCCAAGGTTTGGCTCTGAGCACAATGGGACTTAACTGCCGAGGTCATCAGTCCCCTAGACCTAGAACTTAGAACTACTTAAACCTAACTAACCTAAGGACATCACACACATCCATGCCCGAGGCAGGATTCGAACCTGCGACCGTAGCAGTCGCGCGGTTCCGGACTGCGCGCCTAGAACCGCGAGACCACCGCGGCCGGCTATCCAAGGTTTGCTTGATGAAAATTAGTCTAAGTAGTGCACAATAGAAAAGTAAAGTTTGATCAGCATTAGTTCAGATACATATCCTGTTAAAAGGAAATTTGCTCTAACAATAGAAAGTCTCTGTCAATTGTCTGCCGCCATCTTAAGAAATATCTCAGCTACAAATTCAAATTACGCAAATCTGCAGACATAAATGCCGAAGGTAATAAAAACGTGTAAAAATAAATGTGCGCCGGTGGTCCCGAACTCATTTTAATGAAAATAATTCGAATTAGATTCGTTCTTTAAAAACAGTGCTCTTAGCACGATCCATATAACAAACTTTTCTTGCTGATGTATGGGGCCGAAATTAATTACACACGAGTTGCGAATTATATTGTTCCAGGTAACATACGTCAGTGTTGTGCGCGGCTGATATTCGGTGGTTTTAATGACCATTTTGCTGAAGATAACTGTTTCCATCATTATCAATAGTTGTATAGAATCTATTGTATGAACTGTGATTTAGTGACACTTACAGATAACACATTAACACAAAGTTTACTTGGATTACTTTAGCAACTTGACCAAATCTTTAGCCGGGGGAAAAAATTATTTTGTAATTACTAATTTTAATTTACAAATTAGTTAAATACCAAACCACTGAATAACACAGCGAACGCCACACTCTCTTGTCTCAAAAAAGGATATTTTAGGCTAGGGAGGCGTCGTTCTCCCGGTAAGCATAGCCATTTTTGGGACAAAAAAAATGGTTCAAATGTCTCTAAGCACTATGGGACTTAACATCTGTGGTCATCAGTCCCCTACACTTAGAACTACTTAAACCTGACTAACCTAATGACATCATACACATCCATACCCGAGGCAGGATTCGAACCTGCGGCCGTAGCAGCCGCATGGTTCCGACCTGAAGCTCCTAGAACCGCTCGGCCACCGCGGTCGGCCATGTTTGTGACAAAAATATCTGCTTCGTCAGGGGACCACAGTCCCTCATTTATGGAGATAACCTTTCCAAGCCGACTATTTCCAGTTTCTGAAAGATGACTGTTAAGCTAACCAGCAAGTCATGCCTGTGAAATAGATATGTTTCTTTTTTTGCCACTCGCCAAGAGAACCTGGTGACTCCCTGGCATCAGGGGAGTTACAGTCTTGCATCCACTAAACACGTGCACCTGATACTCTGTCCGTATCATTCCAGCTTCTGACATGAGAGTGCACAGAGTTTAATGACCTTACGATTTGCACAAAGGCTCAGTTTACAGCTGTCTCTCTTACATGTCTGCCTCCACCCATTTTCTGCCAACTGTCTGCCTTCATGACGGATTGCTGCCTGGCCCAGGTAAAATGATTTGCAAACCAGTGCCTTCCTGTCTGACCCTCAGTGGAAGGACGAGAGTGCTATGACCGCAAGGCCCTCTGCAGGTACAATCCACTGAGTGCTGCTTCCCAGAAACTCACACACAGCCAGGTCGCAGCCACCTCAGTTTGTGACCCCCAACCCATCTCTCTCTCTCTTCCTTCCTGTACTCTGTTTCCTTCAGTACAGCCCTTCGGGTACAATTTCTGTAGTTACACAGGCATTATAAGCATATTCTGCCCTCAATTTCATGTAAAAAATAGTCATGAATCACCCGCACCAAATGTATAATAGTACTCAACACGAAGACCATAAGCTAAAGTATGAAAAAATACTAATGTGACTGACAATGTCGTTAAAGTGAGAGAGTGCCATGCCACCACTCAGAACTAAACCTCCACTAGTGATCCGAATCAGTCTCTGTGGTTAGCACACTGGACTCGCATTCGGGAGGACGATGGTTCAATCCCGTCTCCGGCCATCCTGATTTAGGTTTTCCGTGATTTCCCTAAATCGCTTTAGGCAAATGCCGGGATGGTTCCTTTGAAAGGGCACGGCCGATTTCCTTCCCCATCCTTCCCTCACCCGAGCTTGCGCTCCGTCTCTAATGACCTCGTTGTCGATGGGACGTTAAACACTAATCTCCTCCTCCTCCCTCAGTCTCTGTGACGTGTGAGGCTCGCGTTGATGCCGTTCATAGCTTGGCATCTTGTAATAGTGATAGTGGTGTGTCGTTTTCTTACTGTGTTCACTGCCGCCACCACGTTTGATCGCCTTGTCGCTCCGTGAGTGACAGCAGCAGCGCCTATCGATAGCGTATACTGAGGTACCATCTTTGGAGCACACTCTAGTATCTCCGGGTCGTGCGTCGAGTGAGGGGAGTTGGGACGGAGCAGCAGTGAGGTCTGGACAGCCAGTAGTCGCCCGACCACTGGCGACACACATGCACTGTCCGACAGAAGCACGTGGTCATGAGAGTGCACGACCATGTCAAGGACCAGATTCAGTGAGTTTTAATTGAATGGACCGTGATATTCGTGTAGTGCAATTTTCACCTGTGTGTGTGTGGGGGGGGGGGGTGGTCTTTGTGTGTGTCCGCCCGTCGAAGTGCCCTTATGACAATAATTTATCAGTCGACGACTTATACTGGGATCTTTCCCGTGCCTGACTTGAGTGGGGACGACCGTTGGTTGGTCGTTCGGTCGGTCTTCACAGCGGACGACGTTCATTTGGTCTTCCACCTGCTTCTCGCTTCTGTGTGTTTGTGCCGACTTACAAGCCATCCGTGTTGTTTCACAGTGACTGGTTTTAGTATTGTGAGTTGTTGGTGAAATTGTTTTCCCAGATCCTTGTGTATCTTGTGGTTTTGAATGATCAGTTATTTCAATGCTGTTTGCATACTGGAATTGGTAAGAGTGTCGAACACACATCTGTTCGGCTGGGGTGCAGCAGCGAGCAGTTCCGTGCAGCGTGAGGGAAAGCCAGGACCGCTGGCGGCGTGCCGCCACTACCGAATCGAGGAGGGCTAGGTGCGAGACGATGACTTTGTGGCATACCGAACCCTGGACGTTTAAGTTGAGAGAAGAGTTAACTGCTAATGCAACCTCGACTATTCTGAGATCTCGCCTTCGGTCGGCGGGTTGTGGCCCCCTAAGGACCGCAGATCCTGGCGGCAACGAGTGAAGTGTTTCGACGCAGTGAAATATTACAGCCATCTTTCACTGTGTGTTACGCATCATTGAATTTAGTATAATTCATATTAGTGAAGTGCCACCAGCGGTATTTTCTGCCTTGTGGCCGCTAACGCCCCAGTTACCTGCCCTGGAGGTTGGCGTACTTTTCCGGCAGTGTACCTTTCCTCGTCATGTTCATGCTGTCTTACATAGAGTGTAGTTCGAATGCCTCTTTTATTGTACTGGACATATATTTTCTGAGGTCTACCTTGGTTCTTGTGTTCCCTTTGTTCTTGATGTTTTCTGAAGACGTAGGGCTGTCTGTCTCTCCGCCATTGCCTAAAAAATATTCCAATATTTGTACCAGTGATCGGACTTTAGGGGCATTCGTTAGTTGGTCGACCGGTGCCTAAGCTGCCCCTAGTTTGGGTTGCCATCCTGATACGTGAATACAACTCTTGGTTGGCTGTCTCACCTTACCTTATGTTTGAGTTACCTTTCCATGCCGGACCTTGGAACACTTGCTGAAAACCATTTGTCCTGATTCCTTAGACTGCGATATTTGTTTTAAGGATATTTGTAATTTTCTAACTATCGTTAGTGTGGCCTTCAGCCGAGCAATAATTTCACTTCTTTCGTGATAAGGCCTTCAGTCATTTTACACTAAGTTTCTTAAGCAAACTTGTTTTAGAGATAAGGTATTTGAAGGTGTTGTTTGGAATTGTTTTCCTGACTTCTAATTCAGGCCTTCAACCGTTTGTTATTTGAAATTGTTTGTGGCCTTCAGCCGAGTAATAATTTCACTTCTTTTATAATAAGGATTTCAGCAGTGTTACAGTTTGTCGTAAAACGAAGTATTTATCTTAATATGTACTATTTGTAGTTGTTCTTCTGACTTCTAATTCAGACCTATCAGCCGTTTTTTGTTTGAGGTACTTTTGGTGGCCTTTGGCCCCAAAACTGTGGAATTTTTTTTCCCTGTGATAAGGCCTTCAGCCGTCACACAGTCAACTGTGTTTTTTTAAAGAGATTGTTTCAAAATTTTAATTTCTTTAAATAAAGTTTACGTATTTGTTGTGCAACCGAGAGTAACTGATTACGGCCCGGTCCACAATCGTAACCTTATCCCGCCCCATCCTGAGAACCCAGCTCCCACTCTTGGTTTCAGGAGTTTTCTGACAACTGGATGCCCAGAAAACCCCTAATTTCCCATTCTGACCAAGTCGCGCACGTACAAAGTGGTGTCAGTTGAAGTGGGTTCAGCTCATCATTACGATTAGCTAACACATTTCATTTGTGGATTGTTCCTGCTTATATCTCATGGATATGAGCTGGCAGAACCTATTGGCCAGGTAGTTAACTTGTCACATGCCCATTGGTACGTAACACTGTCGTCCTTTTGCACTTGGACCGCAACACTGTGCACTCGCCACTTGCTGTACATGCATTAGGTCATAGATTGCTGCGTGGGCGCGCTCTCCTGGACCACAGAATGCTCCTGTCGCAGTCTTCGCGTTGGTGCGTTCGCTATGTGACCCCACGCCGGCGACCATTCCATGCCACCGTGGCTGCGTCGTCTTTCCGTCGCGACACTGAGGGTCCATGCTGACCTGCTGCTGCCTCCAATGCTGCCTTCATCTTCTCAACGTTCAGTGCCACCCAACGCTGGTCCTTCGACGCCGCCATCTTCACCTCTGCTTGCGTCAACACGGGATGTTGATGTAAGTGTCGCTGCAGTACCTCCTCTTTTGCGTCCACCTTCTATTCTGCGAGCTTCTGCCACGGTAACTCGTGACTGCTCAATTTAGTATGGCTTACTGGTGTGATAGTTCCTTTGTAACGTTATTGGTCTACACAAAATTTGACTCTAATACTGTAACCTCACATAATATGCGTTCGCGTACATTACCAGAGTGGCCAGAAATAGCGTCTGTTTCGAATGATGAGGTACACTGCCTTGTGCTTCTGCCAGATGCGACTAATCAAAAGTCCCTTGAAACATTAGAGCTACATAGACACTTGACGAAGCTCTGTGTGTGCCCCACCGTGAAACATGGCAGGCGTCAATCCAGACAATTGGAAGCTCCTCCAGAGCCTCTGCAGTGGCCTCCACCAAGTACACACTTAACGTTGCCAGTACTCTCCGTGCAGTTACTTTTGTAGTTCTATTTGCTGGGCACCCACATTTCTCAAATATGTCCGTGATGTAGGACAAGAATGTTCTTGGCCCAACAGCTTTCTCCTGAATGTAACTAAATTAAAGCTTTCTGGGGATGCATGGAGATATATTGTCAGGTGATGTGTTCTGTGATGTAGTCGCTCTTGATGTCGTGGCGAAGGTGTTAGGGGAGATACTCCACCAAACAACGTGCCCTCTATTACGGAGATTAGTTATCGACATTCTGGAAGAAAAGCGTAGTGGACTTGGAGGCATTCACTGATCACATCAGAATAGTATCTTACCATACGTATGCTTTAATAGCGAATCAAACTCGCAATGAGGTACTAATTGAAGAGGCAGGAGCCAGAGCAATTCATGTGTTCATATGGGAAATCGATGCATAGATCGGAAGTGAATTAAAAATTCTTAAATGAAGTAAGAACAGCTTCCCTCACCTCTCTGCATGAGGCAGTTAGGCTAGTGTTATTACGCGAAGAACGAGGACAGTTCTCTCCCAGCCCTGTGGATAGTAAAGAAT
Organism: Schistocerca cancellata; assembly: GCF_023864275.1. Taxonomy (NCBI): domain Eukaryota; kingdom Metazoa; phylum Arthropoda; class Insecta; order Orthoptera; family Acrididae; genus Schistocerca; species Schistocerca cancellata. The sequence goes on along the minus strand of NC_064631.1, from coordinate 497,702,334 downwards.
CGCATCGTGCTTTTGTCAATGATACCAACTATCAGTGGTGTGGAAAGCATAGCATTGTTGCCCTCCCTGTTACACAGAATGCTGTACGATGGCGTATAAAAGTGACAAGTGTCCGTAACACTACAGACGAAGTTTTCCACAAAGGGATCTCCACAAACTGATAGGAGAAATACAAGGTCCTACTGAAACAACACGCAATCGGGAAAAGAGCTTGGGGCAAGTCTCTCCATCCTCCCTCGCCCCAGCCAGAACTATGAACACATTTGACAGATATAGGAGCTAAAACTAGAGTTTCATTTGTGCTACAAAACAACATGTGCTAAAGCCGCAGCGATACTACATAAGTTGCTTAGGTGGGGAGACAATAATATCATCTAGAAATTGTTTTGTCGATTTGGAAATCGATAGCAAAAAGTAAGGGTTTGGCGTGGAAGAGGTGAGATAACGTAGAAGAGATTTTTGTGTAACTTTATGGAACGATTTCCTGCACCGTTTCCAGACAGTGATTGATAATAAGGTGTAAACTGTTCAATTCGGTGTGCCAACTCAGTGTTTTATAAATAAGTGTGCGCCTCACGTTTTTTGAACTTGTGGTGCTGGGGCCTCTTCCGCAAGCTCCAATAGAACGGTGTACATCTGCCATACAATTTACCACTCCTGCCATGATTGTGCCATAGGGGAATCGCTGCCGCCATTGATTCTATTTCTAGTCGGGGAAGCAATTTAGGTTGTTGTGGCATAGGTGTTTCCTCCTTGCTTTTCCTCTTCTGACCGCTATTTAAGCACGCCACTCCCAGCGATGTGAGTCTTGGTTTTCCGCTCCGGGGCGATAGAGGTCATGCTTGCCCGTAGCATGGGCGTAGGTTGTGTTGTGGGATCTCGCAATGACTGTTACGCTTGAACGTTGGTTGCTCGCTTCGCCGTTTATGAATTGAGAAGTGTGTCGGCGCCGGACTGGTGGTGATGGCCTCTAATGTACTACCAATAGTGTATACGACCTGATGCAGGACGCCTATGTACGCTATGTGGAGTCCCGTCGCTTGCCGCTACTAACTGTGGGAACGCGCTTTTTTCTTTCGAGTGGCATTGGCCATCAATCCGATCGTAATTTGTGTTCACAGCAGGAAACAGTGTTTGATTCTGATTATCCCCGCTGAGGCGGAAATAACGAATTCACTCTTGGTTCTGGTAGTTATATACTGCATAGTGGTGTTCAGAATATAAAACATTGCCCTATGACGAGAGTACTAAGCGCGAGTAGTGTGAAACGTGCGTGAGCCATTCTAGCCCAATGCGCAGGCCATGTTTTGTATTACGACAGTGAGTTTCTAATGTAGTTACGTAACTTGTGATTCATACTGTGGTCTCCGTTTGAAGCGGCCGTGACCTTCATGTCTAGTATTATAGTTTAAATATTCTTGGTTTGACAGGCCGTAACTTCTCCTAACTTTATGCTCGTTAATGAGGGGACTGCCTATAAGAAGTTTGTATTATGAACTGTAAGAAGTGAATAATATTCTTGTCATTAATTTCAGGTATTCTTTCTGTTAAGTGTGATAAATTTAAAGGTGGCATAACCTTGAAGTCATAGCATTTTGTGTTGCCTCTTTTGGTTTGGTTGTCTGTTCTTGTTTTGGTGGACACAGCCAGATCCGGATTGACCGATACAGGGGGCGTCGCCTTGGGCGAAATGTGTTCGGACGCCGTTAGCGTCCCGGCGGAGGTTCGAGTCCTCCCTCGGGCATGGGTATGTGTGTTTGTCCTTAGGATAATTTAGGTTAAGTAGTGTGTAAGCTTAGGGACTGGTGACCTTAGCAGTTAAGTCCCATAAGATTTCACACACATTTGAACATTTGAAAGCCGTTAGCTCGGTCAGCTACTTTTTGGTGAGGCTCCACGTTACTTGGCTGTATCGTGTCAATGTCGCTGCTCGCCCCATTAGTTAACAGAAATTGAATATTTGTCTCTCGCTGTTATTTCGGGGTGTTCCAGTTGCACCAAGGTGCGTCTTCTGTTCCTAGTAATTGGTTTCTCTTGCATTTGTATGGGTCATTCGCCGGGATATGCCAGCTGTTTCAAGGAATTTCAAGTGACTATTAAAATATCTGTTTTGCACATATTTGGTGGTATACATGGAAGCAATTCCACGAGTGAGTTCTGTGGAATACTCATTATATTATTAGTGGAATTTCGTTGATCTGTGTAACGGACTAAGCTTCCACTGCTGAAATTCCTCTTTAACAAGTTATTATTAAATTTTATATACTGTTGCTTAATGCAATTGTGGGGATTTTGTCCTGGTAAATTCCTGTTACCTTTGTGGGGAATTACGATTGTCATTCATACTCGCTGAGGTCAGTTTATTTGTTTAATTAGAAAGTAAGGATTTTTACATAAATTGTATCATTCTGTGTACTCATGTAAAGATTATATAAGGGATTTTATTATCCTTGTCATTGGTGACTACTGAAAAGCCGGTTTGTAAAAGATTTTGTATAGTATATATGTGTCATAAACCGTTTTGAAGTACCAGCCTGTGTTTGCGTTTTCTTGTGATTGCTCTTGGTGACTGTTGAAGAATTGTAAATTTCACTTCCAAGTGATCTTCAGAGGTGTGGGAAAAAGTTCTCTGGACTGATGTGAAAACTCGAATACGTCGACATCAGATTTTCTGGTCGATGCGCTGAACCCGAAATCCATGTTAAAACAACCATAAGAAGACAAGAACCCTTAGGAGGGAATCTTAGAATAGCTGTTTGTGTTTACAGCTTAGGTCAAAGAGAGTTCAAGACTGCATGTTGACAGGTAGAAACCAGATTACAGAAATAGAAATGCAATATGAGAAGCAGTTAAATCATAATAGGAGAAGGGAGTTGCCGTAAAAAGAGTTCACGCCACTTAGCCACTAGTGCGGAATCAGTTGCGGGAGAAGTTGGTACATTTGCCTAAGCCAAATCAGAATCGGTTGCATTCAGTTTTGGAAGACTATGTGTGGCTATTCGAAGAATGGCAGCATCAGCAAGCAACAGACGCACAGCACGAAAATCTATTGGCAGACGGTAGACCGATCGCACCATCTGTTGCTGAAGGTACTATTCAACAGCAAGTGGCTGCTGGGTAATTCAACCCTCTGCAAGACCATCGTTTTCACCAATAGTCATGGACCGAAATAAGATATTAAATGAAGAAAAATCCAATCATCTTTGTGTTGTCATGCATGTGGTCAGTATAATTACAATGCCTGATTCTTTTCCTCTGTCCTGTGTCGATGATGACAAGTTAGATAAGGAAATTGTAAGTACTTTACTGCCCTTGGCATGTGTTCTGGTTTCCAGCAAATCCCGATAACACTGCAGGATCGGCCCGAAACCAGCTTTTGAGGTTCAGTCCAGAATGTATTAGTTTTAATACGTGGCTTTTGGTTCCAGGAATTCACCTGCCATTATTGAAAGGTTCGCTGACTGACTGTTGAGAGGTAGGAAGAGGTTGAAAAATCAGCCAACCAGTTGCAAAAAAAGGTTTGTTAGTCCTTGACATAGGTTTCGATTTCTGAAAATATCTTCTTCAGAAGCAGATATTTTTCAGACATGAAAATCTCGATCAAGGGCTAATAAATCGTTATTTGCAACTGGTTGGCTGATCTTTCAAACTCTTCAGATTCACAAAGTTGCTGTTTCGCAACCATGTTTAAGATATGAGAGATATCTTCTGTATATGGAAGACATTATAATTTTTTGAAGGATAATTTAGGAACCCGCAGAGAGATTAAATAACTTGATGTACAGGTTACAAAGTGCACGCCTGAGTTTAAAGATAAAAAAAATGTTCATATGCTGAGACGTAGGTCCAGAACCTGGGCCATATTATTATTGCAGACAGGGTTGAGCGAGATCATGGCTGACAGAATCTGTACGCAATTTTCCAGTGCCTACAAATCTCAAAGAGATGCAATCGTTTTTGGTCCTAACAAATTGTTATCGCCTTTTTCTCAAGAATTATTCTATGATAGCCTTAGCCGTGAGGAAGTTGTTGAAGAAGGGTGTTGAATCTGAAGTGTGAGATGGCTGTGGGAGAAATTAAAGACGTTATGTGAGTTCAGTTTTGCTGATCTATTACGATTTTGGGAAACCATTTGTTCTTTTCAGGATGCATCCGATTATTCCGTGTGCTATGTTATTTCTCAAGAACAGAATGGTGTGGAAGGCCCGTAGTCTATACTTCTAGGGAAATGAATTCAGCTGAGATTAATTGCAGTATTACTGAGAAAGAGCCTTATCCGTTATGTTTGGAATTAATTACTTTAAAAGCTATCTGTATGAACGCAAGTTCACTGAGGTCACTGACCACGCCGCCCATCTATGGATATTAAGTTTAAAGAACCCAAATAGTCGTTTAACTCGGCGGACGTTGAGTTTAGCAGTACATGATTACCCAGCAGCACGTCACCAACCGGACTGTCTCCATTAAGATGCAGATGCATTGAGCCGCAAAATCAAAGTTGTTAGATAGATAACATTTCAATGGAAGAGCTAATGGAAGCACTAGAAAGAGTTGTCATCGGTATGCATCTCCCCCAGAGTTTGTCACTGAGGGAAGTACCCGATATCACAAGGCGTCCATGCCTAACAAAGTGGTAATATATTCCTTTACAGACCTTCCCAGAAGCTACAAAACATCTTCAGTCTGTCACTTTAGACAATGTTTGCCCTTTTCCATGCAGTACCCAAAATCGTATATCTTGTCTGTTCGAGACCACTCTTCCCGTTACTTAATGCTTGTACTTTTTGCAGACGTGACGGCTGAAACGGTCGCTTGCGCCTTCGTCGTCTCCCATTCAGAAGTCCTGATTTATATTAACTGATCAAGGATACAACTTAGTGTCTGCCCTGTCTGTACAAGTATGTCAACTTTTAAGAATCAAGGAATGGCGCACGACGCTCTCTCAACCTAAGTCTAATGACCACCTCTAAAGTGTCCATAAGACTATAGTTACGCTGTCTAATTATGAGGGGAAGTGCCATGCCAATTGGGATAGATATCTTACTTACGTGCCTTCGGCACGAATCAACTGGGTATCTTCCCTTTGAGATAGTTTAAGGAAGGTCCACGAATTCTGCAAATTCCCCATATGAATACAATAATTTTGCTCGTGGAGTAGAGATGAGTGGACTAAAGGGACTGGAACGATGCGTTAAATTAGTTTGGAAGCAGGTGAAGCAAAATAATGCTAAACTACCCAAACATATGATTCTTGAACTTTCCCTGGCTTACTGAATATTCAATGAGGTTTCGGAAGTGCTGCCGGATCATGTTGACTTCCTGCCACAATATTTTGGCTGGCAGTCATCCAGCCATCTTCAGGTGAGTGTCTGCCACTGCAGACTGCAAGTTTTTTTTTACTTTATTGTGATTTGATTCCCCTGCTCTATATGGGCAGGGGAGGGCTGACGGCGGCACAGTCCACTGCTCTTCAGCTGAGTGATACGTTTAATAAAATGATGAAAACAATGCAACAAAAGGTGATAACAAGGTGGACATACGAACATAATAAGGGGAGACACTGAGGGTTAAAATATACACTTACATGGAGACGTTCATGTGGAACAGTTAAAAAAAGTCCTCATAGAGAAAAAAAAATCACCGCTGACAATTAGTTGAGCACGTAAAATACACTGAAGTCACACGCACGGGTTAAAAGTTGGCCACAGTATTTAAACAAAGCAGAACGTCGACACTTTAAAACCACTGCACGAGACAGAAAACACACGAAAAAGAGTAAAAACTCCGGAGAGGGACCTGTGAAGGGAGGGGAGGCCTGAGAGGAGGAGAAAGAGGGGACAGTAGTTGGCAGTGGGGGCGGGGGGATGAGGCTGGAGAGGGTGGGAGACTGCAAGTTCCCGGCGTCAACTTTATAGCAATAATTGGCGCGGAAACGCATGCGCATTGGCAACCGTGTCAGGAGCGTCCTCTATCGTAGAGCACGCGGATCTCGATATACGACCCTCCTGTGACGGACGCCATAGCGAATGCGTTCCCGAACCAATTTTTGCTATGAAGCCGATGTCGGGAACTTGCAGTCTGTGAGATTCCGACCAGAGCTAACGATAGCCCTGTTGCGGCCACTAATGAAGTGTAGGTGTTGAACTGACCACTCGATAGGTGTCGACCATCGTAAACCACAAATGTTGGTACCTAATGTATATCCTAGTTACATTATCTGTTGCCCGCAACTTGAACTTCCATCGTCGAAGGCTGGTATGGGACTTCAAGTATCATCCCCACACCTTCAATGTGCACTCCAGTGATATCTTTGGAATGACATCATTGTAGAATGGAACGCTTTTACCAGCGGCCAAGACAGTAAGCTCGTGATCCAGCGGTGATGCTGTATTTCAAACTCCCCCTCACCCCCCCCCCCCAAAAAAAAACAAAAAAAAAAACAAGAAAAATCCCTCACCTGAATGTGGCTGGACGATTGCAAGCCGAAGTGTTGTGGCAAGAAGTCAACATGATCCGGCCGCAATATCGAAACCTCATCGAATACCCCCAAAGACATTTCTAGTGTATAGCAAAGGGGCTAAAATTTCCAAAGTGTAGATCTGGATAAAATGCATGTTTCACCATTAGACACTTTTATTTTAAACGCAAGTATCGACCGGTTTCAGTCATGGAACATCTTCACGGATAAAGGTTACAATGTTTTCAGCCTCAACGTTACATTTGTAATTACTTAAATAATTTGTCAAACATGTCATGAATATCAGTATACCAAACGGAACTTTTAGAAGCAGATTTAGTGACGTGAAGTGTACATAGAGCAATAGCCCTACACATGGTTTAAGTAATGCCAAATGTAAATGTTGTGACGTAAACCATTTTAACTGTTATCCTGAAGACGGTCCATGGCTGAAATCGGTCGATATTTTGGTTTGAAATGAAAGCAGCGGATGGTCAGACATGCATTTCATGCATTATAGGAAGGATGTTGATAGTCACCTCCCAAAAGCGTTTATAAAATGGTTAAAATGGCTCTGAGCACTATGGGACTTAACAGCTGTGGTCATCAGTCCCCTAGAACTTAGAACTACTTAAACCTAACTAACCTAAGGACATCACAGACATCCATACGCGAGGCAGGATTCGAACCTGCGACCGAAAAGCGTTTATAAACCTGGAGACATTGTGCTGCTCCGAAACCCAGGAGTAAAAATGGGAAGAACCAAAAGGCTCACTCTTTAGTATGAGGGCCCTTATCATGTTGTACGGAAGACCTGCCATGTAAAGGCACAGATTCAGTAGTCTGACCTTACAGTGTTACTACGCTATGCCCGGCTTTAGCCTATTACGACCCAGTTGTGCCACCGCCAGCTATACCACCTGGCCCTGCACCAACAATTACATTACCAAGCAAAGGTGATACTGCGAAGAAAGTAAAGAAAAAGAAAGACAACACACTGTATCGTGCCTTCGCTACACCTTAAGATATAGGCACCCATAAGCCCTAAGATCTAGGGACTAAGTTTATTCTGTAAACAATATAGGAGAATGCACTGTTAGATCTATGTTGGAGTGGAAAGAGTTAAGGAATGATATATGTGTAGGTACTAGGAAGTCTGAAATATCGGTTTACTTTGTCGTTTATATTGTACACGTGAAAATGCATCAGGCGGAAAGATTTAACTGCAAAAGCATAAACGATAGAAAAAGCTGCTAGTGCCAATTCATTACGTAGAAGTGCGCCATGCTACAGAATAAGATGCAGCGTTAACGATTAATAACCTGAGCAGTGGAAAATGAGAAGAGAGAGAGAAAACGTTCTAAATGGTGATACACTGATCAGTAGAAGCTGTTGCAATGTGGCGTTTGTGACAGTAGTCGAGGAAAAACTGTGAATGTACTAATAGGTCTAAGGGAACGCTAGCTATCAAGTGAAACGAAAAGCAAGTGTCAAGTAATTAATAATGTAGTAAAGCTTCGTACAAAGGAAGAGATTTGTTTGCAGGTTTCACTGCATTTTTCCGTTGGTTTTAATGAATTTGAACTTAACGGCTGAGCAGAACATGTGAAAACAGAATATAATTTTGTGGCAGACAAATACTAGATCTTGACGATCAGCTGAATATAAGTGAAACAGATAAATTGTTCAAATTTTACGCAGTGCCTCGGAAATGTGCATCAGCAATTAACTTCACAAAAACCCATACCTGCTATACAAGCCTCAGCCAAGGGCCAGTGTACACGCAATGAATATCAATTAGTTTTTGGTAGAGAGTCTACGAATTGTGTCTTTTCACAAAACTCTCAGTAACATTCAACGAACATATTACAGTGAGCTTGTTGAATGTGACTTATCTATAAAGATAAGGTACCGAGCTCTCACACACTACATCACAACACACTTCACTGTTCATTTTCAGTCAATTCACTGTACAGGTAAGGAATGATTTATTGGACACACAAAACTTCGAGGAAGTAAAATTACATTGATGAACTGATGGTTCAAATGGCTCTGAGCACTGTGGGACTTAACTGCTGTGGTCATCAGTCCCCTAGAACTTAGAACTACTTAAACCTAACTAACCTAAGGACATCCCAAGCATCCATGCCCGAGGCAAGAGTCGAACCTGCGACCGTAGCGGTCACGCGGTTCCAGACTGTAGCGCCTAGAACCGCTCGGCCACACCGGCCGGGTGATGAACTGAAACAGTTCATTAAATGAATATGAGGGCAGCCACACCCCTAAACGTCACTGTCAGTTAGAAACAAATACAATTAGTTTGAAGAACAACCACAGAAACATCTGATATTATGTAAAGTTAATGAACTTGTTCAAATCATTTAGGAAACCGATTCAGAAATAGGCAACATAATTGTCAACAATCTTACACTTCTTTAAGTAACTGTTTTGTAACAAATTAATCTTTATCAAATCTTTCACTCTCAGTAACCCATGTCTTCGTATTTCTTAACAGGAGAAGGAGGAGACTGGTGTTTAATGTCCCGTCGACAGCGAGGTCATTACTGACGGAGCACAGGCTCGATTTAGGACGGATGGAGGACAGCATCGGTGTCCATTCAAAGGGACCATCACGGCATTTGCCTTAAGCGATTTAGGGAAATCACAGGAAACCGAAATCAGAATGCGCAGATGCGGTTAGAACCGTCGTCCCCCCAAACGCAAGTCCACTGTTCTAACCATTGCGCTATCCCGCACTGTCATTTCTTAATACTGTACCATGACAGAAGTACAATTTTAGGCTCATTGCAGTTGGATCGTAGTGCTCTTTGAAACTAGCGAAAAATTTTAAAGATGAACTGCTTATTCATTTACATTAACTGCTGGCTGGCAGGGGTGGCCGAGCGGTTTTAGGCGCTACAGTCTGGAACGGTCGCAGGTTCAAATCCTGCCTCGGGCATGGATGTGTGTAATGTCCTTAGGTTAGTTAGGTTTAAGCAGTTCTAAGTTCTAGGGGACTGATGACCTCAGATGTTTAGTCCCATAGTCCTCAGAGCCATTTGAAGCATTTGAACCATTAACTGCTGACAAATAGGCTTCAGATTAATACCTTTTACTATTGCCGTTCATCGAATAACTTTTTGAGGGTGACGCTGTATTTGTCATCAGATGAGTCTGATATGTGCCCGATTGGAGACAGAACTGGTGATCGAACAGGCCAAGGCACCATGTCGACACTCTGTACAGCCCGTTAGGGTTACAACAGCAGTATAAAGGCGAGCATTATCTTGTCGGAAAACTACACCTGGAATGCTGTTCAGTATGGCTGCACAATAGATTGAATCAACAGACTGACCAACACTTTGCTTTTCTTGTCATACGAAATTGTACCCAGACATAACTCCAGATTTAGGTCCAGTGTGTCTAGCGTGGAGACAGGTAGGTAGCAGCCCTCAAGTGACCTCTTCCTAACCAGTACACGACCATCACTTGTACCGAGCCAGCTTTCATCAGAAAACACATCAGACCTACACCCTCCCCTCCAGTGAGCTCTCACTTGACTCCAATGAAGTCGCAAAAGGCTGTGGTTTGCGGTCAGTGGAATGCACGCTACAGGATACCTGGCTCGGAGCTGTCCTTGAAGTAATTGATCTGAAACAGTTCGTTGTGTCGCGCTGTGGTGCCAATTGCTGCTCAGATTGCTGCTGCAGATGCGCCAGAGCCATACACAGAGTACGGTGGTCGTCCATCTCGGTATGACCACGTGGCCGTCCAGAAATCGGTCTTCTTGCGACCCTATGTTCTCGTGACCACCGCTGCCAGCAATCAAGTATGGTGGATACATGCCTGCCAAGTCTTTCTGCAATATCGCAAAAGGAACATACAGCTTCTCGTGGCCCTATTACACGCCTCGTACAAACTTAGTGAGGTGTTGATAATGGCATCTTAAAGGGATTGTTGACTAACATCAACGTACCATGTCCATTTTCAAATGTAAGTAACACTTACGACCGTTGTAGCGCGTATGTAAAGCAAACCTTCCGTGAATCGTCATAGCGGCGCTGCCAGCGTCACTCTTACGCTACTGGCGCAATATTTGAATAATCATCTTTCAGATGTAGAAACACGCCTACCAATAGTCGTTTTTGTCACACAACTCTTTCATAGTGTTGCAAGTTTTTTATTCGCGTTAGTGTAGTTTCTGGGTTGGATCTGAAACAGAAGAAGCGCACACTGACGCGAGCTGCCACACTGTCTTTAAATTTGAGTTATGATAACAATTCTAATCAAGCACGAGGCAGAAATATGTTATTCCTTTAGGAACTGGCAGTAGTTAATTGTGACAGGAAATGTTTATGATGGCTGATCCCCTTAATAGCACCACAACAAGGCGCTAGAGGCATAGTTCGGTAAATAAAAACTTAATATGACGTCGTTTATTGACAATGACGCTAAATACTGAGGGAATGGTCAATTTTTTGCAACCCAGTTTTTACCAGTTGACATTCGAGTGAACGTTCGTTTGTTCCTGTAGTAGAGAGCTTAAACTGGAAAGAACTCTTGGTAAGGTGGTTCCTTAAGCTACTGATGGGAAACGGTGTATGTGCATCCGCTTTGCCAGTGATAGCCCGATGGCTGCCTGTAACTGCATGTCGCTGAAGTTATTTTGATCCAATCTCTGTATTTATTACTCCATTGTTAAGCTATCAACTCTGTTCTGCACTTCCTTCTCCTGTCGAGCAGAGGTCAGCCCAGATTAATCATAACTGAGTCGCTCCGACAGTATCAAACCTATGTCATCGTTGCCATCCAAAAAGAACTAGATATTGTTCCTCCCTTACCACAGTATTCCATATTTTGTTTTATGCTCGTCTGCCATGTGATTTAGATGGCGTATGAGACTGCTAACCAAGCAAAGAACCGATGTTTTGAAGAACGAAACAACATATCTATGGTTAATCAGTAAGTGTTTGGGCAATTCTATGAAGAACGTCCTTTCATCTTCATCAACACCGTGTTTCCGATACAGTTTTTCCTATCCTCCGTTCCCCGTAATTACACATGAACATCTTTCATATATCTCTGCTTTGCCCATTGGTCATTTTTATTTTGAGGGAAACTGAGTGACCCACTCATTTGTTATGGCTCGAGCAATGAGTAACGAGTGACAGTCTTCTGCTCGATTACTTACGCATGAAATTTTACATTCTAACCCTCGAGGGGTGTGTTTTGGCGTGGTGTGACCAGCAACCGCAGAGACCCTAAGTTGTTCGCAGCATTTCCTTATTTTTCGTCTTCCTTCTTCATACTGTAATCTATCTATCCACTGACACCTATCTATTCACACGGAATCACACACGCCCTCTGTGTATAATGAGTGCTGCACTACTAGTAGGCCATAGTGACTTCACTTATATCCAACACAAATATGAGCACCATACGTCTATTGTAAAACAAGACTCTCAGTAGCACATGTTGCCTAGCCGGTCACCCAGAAATACATCCTCTGGCACATGCGGAACGTCTGATCCTTAGTAAAGATCGTCAAGCACATGTGGCAAAAACCCTTAACGTTTTTCAGTCTTTTATACACACAAACTATAACATGTGACCTAAGCTATGACTTAATACTGGAATAAGGAACTCTGAAATCGCAATGTTCTTGGATGAGAATAAAACAACTCTTTGCCCTCGTACCCTCCTTGCGCTACACGAATCTTGGCTCATCCCTGTGAGAAATAGATTTTAAACTGTGTGTCACAACTTCTCTCAGTCAATTTGATTTGCTATCAGTATATGCTCAAGTGTCATCGTGTCGTCATGGCCAACACTGGACTCTTGTTTAAAATTTCTTCTTGCAACATAGTTACACGCACTGTTAAGCTCTGTGATCATTTAACCTACTCCCACAATACTAGTCTTAAGCGTTTTATGTTATACCTGCTTTAAGTACCCACAACATAAACACACCCAGACTGCCTGCCAGTGTCAGGTAATAACTCAATGACTAGAGACTCTATTAACAGGTTATTAGCTACAAAACACGGACAAATTACTCTTGATCGCATATCATTGAATGGAACGCCAAACATAACATGCACTGAGTGATTATTCCCAGCACTACATCTGTCTCTGTAATTATTGTTTCCCATATACTCATAGCTATCGTAACTGTTTTAAGCCACAATCGCACGCAATACCCGAGCAACAGCCATCGGCCGAATATCAAGCCCACCTTTATGTTAATATGCAGGATTAGTGGTTTGTATCACTGCATTCATGTTCCTTTTCAATGGTGAGATTTTGTGTTTCGTCACGGGGTCAGGTAAAGTCATTGTAGTGGATAACTGTGTATCAAGAATTATTTGTACGTGATCTTTAAAGTCCTGTAAATCAGATACAAAAGTTAGTTTGTAACTTTTGTTAAGATACATAAATGATATTTTTTAAATCACAGTTGTGTATGTTTCCCAGTTGTCTTTAACTGCTGAACAAGGCCAATTATGTGGCTTTTATGTTAATAACAATTGTGCTAGTGTTACGTGTAAACGGCTCTTGTGTATTGACGTCCTCTGTGAGCACCCCAACCCCACCTACCCTGCATCCGTGAGTATTACAGTCGTTGGAAATCTACGAGGTCCACTAACCAAGCCTGCTAATTACTCTACAGTAGCATCAACTCTGTCGGTTTTGACTGCGGTTCTGTGTCGAGGCGCCCAAGACCTGCCGTGTACTCGCTCAGCAGCTGTCCGCCTGACGCTGCGAACGTGCCCACATATCACCCACTGGCTTCTAGCACAGTCATCTTCCAGACATCATTCTCACTCTCCATCAGCAAGTCTACATAAAGACCAAATTCTCTGGGCCACTTCTCTTTAAGGTTGCTTAATTTTGTTCAGGTTTTTAATAAGCTGTACAAGGCCATTCTACATCTGTACAACATAAGAAATGTCAAAGCCCAGTTAATTAATGTGAACAGCTATTACAAACGATTTGGAAACCATGTCTCTTTTCACACTATCTGCCGTGTTTCAACCCCTCTCCCCCCCTCCAATATTTCTGAGGCCCCAAAGTATTATAAATGTTACAGGACTTTCTGCTAGACTCCTTTAAATTTGCATTCAGATTTATGATTTTTAACTCACGTTTACCGGAAGGGAGGGGGGGGGGGGGAGGAAATTTACAAGCTGAGCAGTTTTATTGAGAGGAAAAATGGTTTTTGAAAATTTTTTCGATGGGTTTCATTTCTAATTGTCTTTCATATAACCTATGGTAATGGCCATTTGGTGAGACAGTTGCTGCACCTGGGACGGCATACAAACAGATGATTTGCGTAGCACCCAAGCTCATTCCACATGATCAGTGTCCACATGAGCAAGGAACGCTGTGTTTCAATACTGATGATGGAGGTAAGCCTACTGAAGCACCCTCTGCCCGCCATTGGGAGGACTTGGAGCAGTCACCTGGGTCACTCGAGGTGAGCTGATGAGAGTGTGCCGCCATTCAGGTTGCTCTCTTCCTGCCAGTCCAATCCGCGACGTATGTCCACCATTTCCTCTCTGACAGCACAATGCCTCTCTCTGACAGCACAATGCCTCCCTAGTTAACAGTCGCAGCCTCCCATTGCTCTAGCAGATTTGAATTTGTTGTATCCAGTATGTGTCGGCCTCTGGAGAAATAAAATCTCCACTAGCGCCTGGAATCCGTCTCTTTCTTTCAATAATTTTCTCCTAACACAATCGGACGCTCCATTTCCCGCTCATTTCCCATCCTGACCAAGTCACGCACATACATTACTGTACCTCATCTTTAGGGCTTTATGTGGATATAACATCTTTCTAAATTCTCTCCTTTTGACCCTCTAGTGCACCATTCTCTAATCTCTTTCTTTACATTTCTGAGCTTCGTCCATGGAGTGGGGCAAACTAATGAACAGTAGATTTTGTGTTGAAGTATTTTCATATTGTATAGGTAACACTTAATGATCCTGGGTTTTTCAAGAAATTCATCTATGTATTTGATTAATAGCTTGGCCTGTTCAGCTTGCTGTGTACAATCGAGGCTTCACGACTGTGCTACTCTGGTCTGAATGTGGCCCATATTACATTCCACGTCCCTGTTACCAGTGCATGACTTCGATTTAACGGAACAGTGGCACTGCACTTTATTGATATACAATAATTCTTTCTGAATGGTCTTTACCCTGGTCGCATCTGCTATGATGTGCTTTCCTTGTCAATAGTTACACAATGACTTCCCCACCTTCCGCTGTCAAAGTCCATTTACTACATGAAAGGGCAATGACACTGTTCCTTTCATGCATAAATTATCCACGGATAAGGTGGGTATACTAAGTGTCCCATCGATTTTATAGAAAAAGTTACTAGCCATAACATTTATTGATACACCTGTGTCCATCACAACAATACTGGGAACGCTTTCCACTATCACACCAACAGCAGTCTAGACCAAATCTTCTGTCTGTTCCTTGCATGCTTCAGTATCATTACATAACTCATCAGGAATGTCCAAGTCATCGTTGCATCTTAACATAAGTATGCTGGATCGTATGTACTGTCCTCACTCCATCATGTGACATGCACCTGAGCTCTGATTGCAGTCATGTATAGTTTGTTGACAGCGTGATTAGCTGGCACCTACACTATTCTGACCACTGTTTTTGTAGGGGTGGCCAATTTTGGTTGCCTGGTTGCGACGAGTTTGTGTTGTTAGGCCTCCACCTGTCTCCTGTATCTGCATTGTTTACATGGGGGAGTCCCATACCACTAATGCTGTGATGCCCCAATGTGTTACTGTGCCTAATCATATATTTCAAACACTAATTTCCGTGTGGAAATTTATTGTACCCTGGTTTAAGCCAGTGATCATTCCTCCTCTTTTTATTATAACGTCGAGTACTGTTTTCGTTAGGGAATCTGTATAAATCCTCAGAATCGTTCTGTGTAGCTGAGGGCCGGCCGGAGGGGCCGTGTCGTTCTAGGCGCTACAGTCTAGAGCCGAGCGACCGCTACGGTCGCAGGTTCGAATCCTGCCTCGGGCATGGATGTGTGTGATGTCCTTAGGTTAGTTAGGTTTAATTGGTTCTAAGTTCTAGGCGACTGATGACCTCAGAAGTTAAGTCGCATAGTGCTCAGAGCCATTTTTTTGTAGCTGAGGGCAGTTGCCACTCAACCTACCACTCCCACTATGGTTGTTGTGGCCATTGCTGTCTGGTTCCTTCTAACCAGCACCTTTGCAGAATTGCCGTTTGAATCTTCATGTACACTATGTTATCAAAAGTATCCGGACAGCTGGCTGAAAATGACTTACAAGTTCGCGGCGCACTCCATCATTAGTGCTGGAATTCATTGTGGTGTTGGCTCACCCTTAGCCTTGATGACAGCTTCCACTCTTTTGTGCCGGAAGGTTTCTTGGGGAATGGCAGCTCATTCTTCACGGAGTACTACACAGAGGAGAGGTATCAATGTCTATCATGGAGGCCTGGCACAAAGTCGGCGTTCCAAAACAACCCAAAGGTTTTCTGTAGGATTCAGATCAGGACTCTGTGCAGGCCAGTCTATTACAAGGATGTTATTTTAGTGTAACCACACACTACAGGCAGTGCATTATGAACAGGTGCTCGATCCTGTTGAAAGATGCAATCGCCATCCATGAATTGCCTTCAACAGTGGAAAGCAAGAAGGTGCCTCAAACATCAATGTAGGCCTGTGCTGTGATAGTGCCACGCAAAACAATAAGGGATGGAAGCCCCCCCCCCCCCCCCCCATGAAAAACACGACCACACCGTAACACCATCGCCTCCGAATTTTACTGTTGGCGCTACACACGCTGGAAGATGACGTACATAGGGCATTCGCCATACCCACACCCTATCATTGGATCGCTACATTGTGTACCATGATTCGTCACTCCACACAACTTTTTTCCACTGTTGAATCGTCCAGTGTTTACACTCCTTACACCAAGCGAGTCGTCGTTTGGCATTTACCAGCGTGATGTGTGGCTTATGAGTAGCCACTCGACCATGAAATCTAAGTTTTCTCACCTCACGGCTAATTGTCATAGTACTTGCAGTGGATCCTGAAGCAGTTTCGACTTCCTGTGCGATGGTCTCGATAGATATCTGCGTATTACACATTACGATCCTTGTAGCCCGTGAGTTCCTCGGAGCGCCTCATTCTGCTCTCTCACGATGTCTAATAACTACTGAGGTTGCTAATATGGAGCACGTGGCAGTAGGTGGCAGTACAATGCACCTAATATCACAAACGTATGTTTTTGGGGGTGTCCCCATACTTTTTATCACATAGTGTATAACATCCAGGGAATCATAAATAGACATGAGATGTAACTTTTTACACCTGGGATTCACAGTCATGTGTCGGAATCTTCCGAAAACCCACGACAACGGATTGTGTTATAGATGCTGACTCCAGCCATCCAAAACAACAGAAGCTAGGCTACTTTGATTGTATGACACATAGATTATGTACCCTACTTCTTGACGAGAATGAAATACACAAAGAACTAATGATGCTACAAAAAGTGGCTATTAACAACGGGTTTTAAGCCACAATAGGTAAGGACCAACATGAACGCAAAGTTAAAAAAGGAAATACCGGCCTAAATAGCGAAATTATGTTAGAAAGAGAGCACAATTCGCGCAAAAACACAAGTATGCTACCTTTCCATACATAGGCTCAATATCAGATAACATTTCCAGGCTTTTAAGAAAACCCCTATTAATGTCAGCTTCCATACCAATGACACCCTAGCTAACAGATTAATACGCAATTACAATAACGCCAACCAGTTTACAAAATCTGGCGTTTACAAAATAAAGTGTGACACTTGCGAGAAATGCTACATCGGACAAACAGGGAGAACATTTACAGAAGGTAATCAAAATATCCACGGGTGTACTGCCGGTCTACAGTGTCCAACGGCAGTGCCCGTTGGATATTTAGATTATCAAATACGACGGGAGAAACTCAAGAATCACATTTACAGAAGGGTTTAAAGAACACGTAAGACAAACAGAAAATAGCACCTCTACGTTTAACAAACACTTAAGTGAAAATAAACATACTGTTAGGAACATCGATACAGCCCTGACAATACTACACGAAATACCCAAAGGAAGAGTCATGAGCGTCCTTGAAGATATGAAAATATACAATCATTTCAAAAATGATCCTAACATCCTTTTAAACGACCAAACTGACTTGAGAAACAAACGATACCTAGACAATTTTTAGTCCATCTTAAGACTCATACACAAATAGTAGCTCAGGCATAGGCTCAGATTAATGTATTAAATCATGTGTTTATGAATTTTGTAAAACGACGTAATCTCGCCAAAATGACTTTATACAACCTTTTATGATTAACAATTTTTTATTTTTCGATGACATTAACACTATTCTATACAACTGACACAGATAATATTGTTACATTGTAATATCATGTTAGTATACTATGTCGACGATCAATTCGTATGCTCAAAATTTATATAACGTTGGCGAAATGTGACGCCAGCTGTGTTTTAATTGAATGAGGCCGGTTCTGTAGGAGCGTGTTTCCAATTTGGAAAGTGCACGAGGTTGTGTGTGACATGAGACTGCCTCTGTGATTTCGGTTATGCTAAGCTAATAAAATAGACCATGACGAAATAAATAACCTATACAAATTTAACAGTAAGAGTGGGCAACAAAAAAATACCTACAAATATATATAACGATGTATATCCTTTATGTATTTAGAACGATGAATAGCGAGGTATATCCTTTATATAAGTAAAAGGTGACCAATCTCCATGTATTTTATGCACGATGTATTAAAAATAGGTTATGTAAAATATTATGGCGTTCCAATGAGAGCACATTCTATGTTTCCTGCCGGCTGGAGTGGCCGAGTGGTTCTAGGCGCTATAGTCTGGAACCGTGCGACCGGTATGGTCGCAGGTCCGAATCCTACCTTGGGCATGGATGTGTGTGAAGTCCTTAAGTTAGTTAGGTTTAAGTAGTTCTAAGTTCTAGGGGACTGATGACCACAGCAGTTAAGTCCCATAGTGCTCAGAGCCATTTGAACCCTTTTTTCTACGCTTCCTAGTACAATCGCTGGACGGCAATGGCGCTCCACACAGAGCAAAACAATATCTGTAATCCGTTTACGCGCCAAAACGGCTACCAGTAGCATGTAAACAGTAACCTGTCGCTGCAGTTTAGTCCATAAGTGACTAGTGATGGGCTAACGAACATGTGTGTCTACAGACTATGTTGCTTTATGACATATGGATTGGAGTGCTCACAATATGTAACAGCATCACAAATGTAATTCATAGTAATGACAACGACATATAAAGTTCTATAAGACTTGATTCCCTTCCCACAGCTTCTCCTTTTCCTCGAATGGATATGGATCCTTTATACTTCCCGCAAGTTCGATCCTCTACACCTGCTTGTCTCTTCCATCCTTGCCCATCACAGCCCATTGCCACACCTGTATTCCTGCATTTCACCTGCTCTCCATCTTCACACCCTCCATATCCTTGCACAAGGTGTTTTCTGCCAACTCCCACTCCCTGATGATGTCCTTGTTTCGTCCATCTACCCCTCCTACAAGCTCTGACTCTCCCCTCCCATTCCCCCTTTTCCCCCAGGGCTCCCTCTCTCCCTCCTCACCTTCCTTCCCCCCCCTCGTCTCTCTCATATCTCCTGCTTCCACCCCCCCTCCCTGGGCTTCCAATCCCTCCCCTCTCCCCACCCCCCACTCTCACTTCTTTCTCCCACTGGCTCCACCCCCCTCCTTCCCACCTTCCTACCTCTCCCACCTGGAGGCAGGCCCCTCCTGTTCATCAGTGTATTTGTGAGTCCTTCGCCGATGATTGTCACTAGTGTTTCTGTGCATCAGTGTTTCGCCATTGTGTGCTACAGTGTTTTCATAGGTGTTCTCCTTTGTTTGAGTCTCCAACTAGATGTCTTCGTCTGTTCAGCTGGCGACACCCTTTGTGTACAGTTCCTTCCATCGAACGACTTCTAATATATTGTGTAATGTTCATCATGTATTACCATGCTTTATGTTTTTCTGCCTTCTATGTCTATATGTTGTGTTTATTGGCCAAAGAGCGGCGTATGTAGGCCGCTGCCGGCCCGCCTCATGCGATGCATGAAATAACAAAAAGGAAAAAAAAAGGACATATAATGTGTCAGCTCATTTTAAGTTGACATGGCGTAAAGCCACAAAAATCTAAATAACATGCTTACGCAGTTACATCTTTCATTCTGTGTAATCGGCCGAATATCAAGATACACAACGATTTTGTTAAAAAAATTATAAGCATTTTGTATTTTTCTGTTGCACTTGATAATGGCCTATGGCCGAAAGCGCAATCGTGAAATAAAGCGTTATAGTCACTAGCGTAAATATGATGTCTTTTATAAAGACATGAGATGCTCTAGACCAACTTCTTTTGCATGGATTAATTTTTCTTTTATATACGCTGGCAACTTCAGTTTGAGCAGTTTAATGTCATTTTGTTGAGACATGGATTTGTGCCAGTATCTCATCTTGTTTAGACATCGCTGAAAACACTTTCTCAAACTGTCCTGTTTTTTAACATACGTCTTTGGATCGTACACTCTCTTCTGTAGTCTTTCCTGTATAGACAGAAATCAGTATTTATTAAAGGGAGTTTCATAACTTTGACTTTTTTGATTGTTTCATTACCCCAAAGGCTGGTATCCCCTTTTATACTGGCTGTGATTTGCCTAATTTCTTGTTGGGTAATTTATTTAAGGGAGTTTCATAACTTTGACTCGTTTTGGCTGTTTCATTACCCCAAAGGGTGGCATCCTCTTATATACTGACTGTGATTTGCCTATTTCTTGTTAGGTCATTACACTTTTGAGGTAACTCGTATGAATACGACCGAATGTGGAGACTTTTCTCTGGAAATCCCCATAAAATGACCTATTTTTTAGTAAGCTCTCTCAAAATACACTCCTGGAAATGGAAAAAAGAACACATTGACACCGGTGTGTCAGACCCACCATACTTGCTCCGGACACTGCGAGAGGGCTGTACAAGCAATGATCACACGCACGGCACAGCGGACACACGAGGAACCGCGGTGTTGGCCGTCGAATGGCGCTAGCTGCGCAGCATTTGTGCACCGCCGCCGTCAGTGTCAGCCAGTTTGCCGTGGCATACGGAGCTCCATCGCAGTCTTTAACACTGGTAGCATGCCGCGACAGCGTGGACGTGAACCGTGTGTGCAATTGACGGACTTTGAGCGAGGGCGTATAGTGGGCATGCGGGAGGCCGGGTGGACGTACCGCCGAATTGCTCAACACGTGGGGCGTGAGGTCTCCACAGTACATCGATGTTGTCGCCAGTGGTCGGCGGAAGGTGCACGTGCCCGTCGACCTGGGACCGGACCGCAGCGACGCACGGATGCACGCCAAGACCGTAGGATCCTACGCAGTGCCGTAGGGGACCGCACCGCCACTTCCCAGCAAATTAGGGACACTGTAGCTCCTGGGGTATCGGCGAGGACCATTCGCAACCGTCTCCATGAAGCTGGGCTACGGTCCCGCACACCGTTAGGCCGTCTTCCGCTCACGCCCCAACATCGTGCAGCCCGCCTCCAGTGGTGTCGCGACAGGCGTGAATGGAGGGACGAATGGAGACGTGTCGTCTTCAGCGATGAGAGTCGCTTCTGCCTTGGTGCCAATGATGGTCATATGCGTGTTTGGCGCCGTGCAGGTGAGCGCCACAATCAGGACTGCATACGACCGAGGCACACAGGGCCAACACCCGGCATATGGTGTGGGGAGCGATCTCCTACACTGGCCGTACACCACTGGTGATCGTCGAGGGGACACTGAATAGTGCACGGTACATCCAAACTGTCATCGAACCCATCGTTCTACCATTCCTAGACCGGCAAGGGAACTTGCTGTTCCAACAGGACAATGCACGTCCGCATGTATCCCGTGCCACCCAACGTGCTCTAGAAGGTGTAAGTCAACTACCCTGGCCAGCAAGATCTCCGGATCTGTCCCCCATTGAGCATGTTTGGGACTGGATGAAGCGTCGTCTCACGCGGTCTGCACGTCCAGCACGAACGCTGGTCCAACTGAGGCGCCAGGTGGAAATGGCATGGCAAGCCGTTCCACAGGACTACATCCAGCATCTCTACGATCGTCTCCATGGGAGAATAGCAGCCTGCATTGCTGCGAAAGGTGGATATACACAGTACTAGTGCCGACATTGTGCATGCTCTGTTGCCTGTGTCTATGTGCCTGTCGTTCTGTCAGTGTGATCATGTGATGTATCTGACCCCAGGAATGTGTCAATAAAGTTTCCCCTTCCTGGGACAATGAATTCACGGTGTTCTTATTTCAATTTCCAGGAGTGTAGAATAGCGAAAATGTCGGTCCTGCATCTAGTTGATCAAATGGACTAATCTTACAGGGACTAAGCAGTCGCATCTCATCTTGGTACTGTCGGTCACACAAATGTGAATTTCCAATAAATCGAGTGTGCATGTGCTTATCGGTGATGGTTCATATAGAGTGCCTTTTACTGCTGCTATTTCTTGTCACAGACTACTGATCGTTTGCTTCCTCACACCATTGTCGTATTTTCTGCTCCTACTAACTTTGGATTTGTGCTGATTCATTACTACATCATTAGATGTTGTGCAGTTGTATACTATCTTCCGGGCTTACAGTTTGTGCAATAGCATCTAAATCTGTTCTTAGCAGTTCACTAATGCGTGTCTCTTGCATCCATAACCACAATGGAAAGTCATTTGCATATTATACGTTGCCTGTCAATACTCTTTTATCTTTGCTTATTGCTCTACAGCTAAATCCTGGAGCTCAGCTGGGAACTGTTCCAACGTAGTTTCTTTTGCGGTCTGCACCATCTTTAACATGCTCTCGCCATTTGTTAGGTAATGCATCACATCCGCTTTATCTGGTGACACACCTTTAAGTACTTTTACCTTGGAATCTGTTCCCATCGAATTCACATCGATCTGATTTTGCCGTTGACTCGCAATCTGAAGAAGGGGTTTTCTAATTTGTTCTGATTGCTGTTTGCTAACTTTATTAACATACTCCTTCATCAGTGCATTTAAACATAGCGCCAAATTTTCCTCTACCAGTTCACAGTTCCTTTCTTCTGTTTTTACATTGGAAACTGAATTTCATTTAATTTACCTAGAATTGTTCTTAGCACATTATACTGCTCTGGTTTTCTTTTAACTTGTATTTGGATGAAGTCCTTATTTACATTTGGTGCCTCCCCCACCTCTTCAATAAAGGCTTTTTCACTGTTCTTCATTTTTGAAATGTCTGAAAAACACACATACACTAAAGGTTGAATATTTTAAATTTCGTATATATTTATCTGGTCTCGTCTTTTGAAGTCGAGTATAATGACCTGTTATGGCGTCCATTGTCATATGGTCATATTATGTTTTACACATGTTCACTAGCCCCAGAAGGCACGTCTATTAGTGAATCTTTCCCGCATAAGACTCATTAATGTCAAAGTAACTGGACCTTATGTCAAAGTATATATCTGAAAAACAGAGATTATATTAAATCTTCAGCCAAAAAAAAAAAAAAAATCTTCATATCCTAGATGAGTTCCCATGTGTGAAGTACCCCTCAACTCTGAGACAAAATATATTAATCCACATTGATTCCCTATTAGCGTCTACTACCACTACACGATTTTAGCAGTAAATAATTAAGATTACTATATAACGATTTGAAAATAGTACGTAGCTTTTAGCTGGTGTCAGTGTGCAGGGATTGCGACTTGTAAATAACTTTCTTAAAAAGAGACAGGTCTAGCATTTTTTTTTAAAAAAGTATAGGCTTCAGTATTTGTGGTCGATTTCCACATATCTGCCGTTTATTTCCACTTCCTCTTTGTTCAACACGCACAAAGTGACTAGCGCTTTGTTTTATCCAGTAAGTTCACAATCTTGTTACGAGACATGGTGTATAGTTGTTCATTGATAACTAGCATAGATATTTGTGTATTGTTCATCAGCACTGTTGGACTACAGGTAGTGAACTAACTATTTTGGCGCCAAATCTACAAGGTTTATCAACTATGCTTTGTTTAAGAAGCTTCTAAAACAATCGATGACAAATTAACAATTCATGGACTTCCCTTCCCTGGTATTTGACGTGATTCCAAAACAGTCGAAGTTTATTACAACCTTTAAATGTTCTCAATTATTATTAAAGTGAAGGATATTTATGAAAGTAACAAAATTAATTACTCGTTTTTCAAAATTACGGATTTTATGCGATGACATGAAGGTAATATAATGTTGATTGGTAATCTAATTAACCAAATTGTTAATACCTCCGTGAAGTAACGGGCGAGTTGTGGCCCCCTGGAAATATTCTAAGTTCAGAGTTGGCAGCCACCGCTCGGGCCGCTCGGCAAGCCGCAGCTCGTAGGCAACCGCGAGATGTACAACGGGCGGACCACCTCGTCCAGCCGACCGCGTGGCTGAGAGTTCCATGGTGACGCTGTATACGAGTAGATGAGGGAGACATATCGGGAGTGCCAAAGATGGCGGACTTTGTGAAACCTTAATGGCAGACATTTCACAGTTCATATAGGAGTTAATAGTAGCCAGATGAACCATGATATCTCAAAAATAAACATGTACATTACCATTATTTGCACGACTATTCTGATGGTTTAATCAATTTTCAATATCTTCATTAGCTTAAAGTTTAGTATCTGACGATAAATTATACAGGTAACAACCAGCAACGAATTTACAAAATCTAAACGGTTCATCCAATTTTGTCGATCGACGTGTCTTCAGAAAGCTATTAGTGTAAACCTAAATTGATATTAATTACAGGCATGTAACTTCAATAGTACATGAGTTATTGGAGGTTAAAGTGGCCGATTACTATCGATCGCGTCAGGCTGTAAGTATTCCACAATGACACGAAAAAACGGTGGCAGCATGCTTATAAATATATTTATTCGTCTATGTCTTTGTTTATACCTGATATATCCTATTCATGAAGGAATTGGTTAAATTTTTACTGTGTTTTAGAAAGCAGAGAGCATTCGGCTTCTGGCCTACCTTTTGCTTCTTTTCCTTTCATATATATAGTTATTTCATTTGCTTATGTATTTAATAATGTGTGTTAGAACGTGTTTATGGTCCAGCCGTAGAAATATTTATTTAATTTTAAATTATTTAAATGTAAACCCTGCATTTCTAATGTGTTCGTTATGTTTGTGAGCGTGCATTGGCTTCGAGACAGGACGGGAGCACTCTAGCCAGTCACAGCGATCGTTCCTTAAAGGAAACGCGGAGAGACTGTATGGAAGTGGGCGAGGAGCATCGGTACCGGAGAGGACACGAGAGAGTCCTGGACAGGACAGCACAAGACACGGGAGGTGCTGCACCAGGAGCAGCGATGGGGAGTCCCTGGGAAGACTTGGAGAGTGGAGCAGTTTTGTGCATGGTCGCGGGAAATAGAAATATTTCTTAGTGTCGACCTGTGCACTTGTGAGATTTCCGTGGCTTCTGCAGTAAAGACATAGTATGCATTTCGAGGTGAATATCTCACAAGCTATGTTGTTGTTCATAACTAATTACGTGAAGTACGAATCTGTTGTTTCCCTGTTATTCAACTTATGTTTCATTTCATTATTAGACCATCGATAGAAATAAGTGCTTGCAGTAATAAACGGCATTCTTAAAGGTACCTCTGCTATCGTACTCATCATTTAAAGTTGTTAAAAATAGTACCTGCAGATTTTATTTAATTGCAGTCTTTCATTTATAAAGTTCTACATTATATTCAAAATTCGCAATTGTCGAGTGATAGGAACCTTCGACCATTCAGTTCAAGTGTATATTCATATTATATGCTATAGAATCAGCAGTATTGGGCTTGTAATGCGGCAATTACGTAACCCAGCCCCTAGACAACGAAACCAGCCAAAACTTTTAATATTTGAACTCCGAGTCTTAGGGTACGTAGTTGAGGGCCACCACATCATTTCATTTTTAGTTTTGACAGCCCGGATCTCTCTCGAGTGACGTTAAAATGATTTTACGAAATAGAAATAATGGGATTGTGTTTCAGAGCGTTTAGTGACATTTGCAGGAAAAATAATTTTCATGGCATACCCAAGTAGCGTATGAAACTTTCGATAGGTAATCGGTAAAATATGCACTACTGTTTGTGAAACTGTGAGAATTTGCGCGGCAAGAAGGGTACATATGATTACAATGAAATTTATTCCACTCGTTAGGGATGTAACAATACACAAATGTACAGAACTGGACACACACTTTGACTGTGAGAATTCCGCACGATGGGGAAGCTACCCCATGCTGCAATGAGTGCCTCTAGCTGTCACGTATGGAATCAAGGAAGGTCTGGATATTCTGTGGTTTGTGGCTATGTCCACAAATCATTAGACAGGCAGCAGAAAGACCAGAACAAACAAATTGCCGACTGATCACATCTCAGGCATGTTCGATAGTCGACGTATCTGAACGTGGAAATGCTTGCCGGGTGGGCTGTGCCTTGGGCTTGGAAGCCGCACTGATGCAGTGGTTACCGTTCAGATTATACTCAATGCGTAGGATGCGACGCCACATGTTGTTGCCATTGAGTCCCCTAACCAACATATTTGACTTTTGTCCACTATGGAATTCAGCAATACATGTTGCTTGACTCCACACACCACTGCAGAGACTAACATGGGTGCGGTCATCTCTGCCGGATTATCTGAAATGGGACTCTCCTGTAAACTCTAAACTCTGCCACTCTGTGCGCCAGTATTGCCATTCACGTGCCCATTACTGTTTGAGCTAATGCTACTGCATACGTCCAGTCCTCAACAGAAGGTATACACCTATCGACACTGATTTGTCCACGTCCATTGCAGTATTACATCGAGACTGTTTTGTCAGTTGGGGTCGTGTGGACAAGATGGCAGTCACTCTGCACTGTAGTCACACTGTGTGATCCAGCACACATTCGTCACTGTGTATGACCCTCTTGTATTCACATCAACGTTGTAGCTGTACGTCCTATATGAGGCGCAGTGTCATAGAATGATAATCTCTTTTCCTGGGGATAAATCATTCTGCCCCATTCAACCTCACTCACATGCTGGTAGCTACTGAGCCTCTTAACGTAGACGAGCCACACCAGCGCTTGCTTGTACATTTCCGTTACGTTTGACGGTTGAACAAAGACTGAACGTGGCGTAACTCTGACCTATCGCGTCAAACAAAACAGAGTGTAGCTGGGCATACGTGGACGACATTTCTCTGCAGACTTAATAGGTTATTAATGGTTCGACTGTTCTACACATTCCCCAGTTTTGAAATGATGCAGATCATTCTTCCTGAGTATTGCAGTTATCGCAAACAGTAGTGCATATGTGGGCCAAAGCTTCGCCAGAGGGTAATTAAACTGCGTAAATATCCAGAAACACGAATCAGGGTTTTTATAGCTGAAAACAGAAGTAAATATTTCAAAAATCAAGTGGTACCGTGGACGCCAGTAATGGAGAGAAGTTGTATAAGGTACTGACTGATTACAGAGCCTGTCGAAAACCAGAAACAGATGATTTGAGTTGGGGAAATCTATGGAGAACGTGTTGGCCTGAGCAATAGTCAAATACCCTTTGTAGTCAGGTAGATGAGGAAAGCACGAGACACAGGTGGTATTACCTTATCTTGTTGAATGGTATACTAACAGATGTACAAAGACAGGAACAGCCGCTCGCCTTAAGATATCAGCAACTTAACGACTGCTGTCCAGATTACCGGCTATGAGAACCAGAGGTGATTTTATTTGGTACGCTATGCCACCCTGTACCAGGATATGGATTACAAATGATTCTGATAACATCTATGTGGAGTCATATACCATACATACCTAAGGCGAGACGGCCAATGTTAGCTTCAGCGCAGATGAGGCTCGAACTCTTATAGGAATCGGTGAAATGCCGCAAGTAACGAGAATAATAGACAAGGGGCACTACATTAGTAGTGTTTGGAGAACTGAAATATTTAGGTCTCACAGGAAGCGTACTAGGCTTAGTGGTCACGCAACTGCCTATTAAGCGGGAGACCCAGTTCGAATCCCAGTTCCGCACAAATTTTCGGCTTCCCCCATTGATTTCAGTCAATGCCCAGTCGCACTCAATATCTGTAATTCTTTGTATCTTGAATCAGATAACGTTCGTTCTCCTCGGAGGCCTCTTGTAAGGATACACGGAACGTGAAGCTCTATGCAGAACCAGGAGGCATTTAAAAGGACGATATGGTGCAACTAAGGCGAACAGTGTATCGTTGGGTTCCCCAACGTTGGCGCATTGTGTTAAGTGACCCGATACAATAGTACCTCTGTTGACAGTCAGCAATGTTCCAGCCCCGGGACAGTAATCTACCGCTGACGCTGACCAGCGCTAGCAGCACTACGGTAGAATGGTAAGCTGCAGTCGCCACAGGCGAATAATCACACTTACTGGTAGACATTTCTCTATCTTAGAGTATGCGTAACAAGATCTTCTCACAAAAGACAACAATCAAATGTGATTTCCGAAAAAGAAACCAGGCAATAAACCTTCCTCACATACAGAATACTGAGTGCGTTGTTGTTGTTGTTGTGTCAGTCCTGAGACTGGTTTGATGCAGCTCTCCATGCTACTCTATCCTGTGCAAGCTTCTTCATCTCCCAGTACTTACTGCAACCTACATCCTTCTGAATCTGCTTAGTGTATTCATTTCTTGGCCTCCCTCTACGATTTTTACCCTCCACGCTAACCTCCAATGCTAAATTTGTGATCCCTTGATGCCTCAGAACATGTCCTACCAACCGGTCACTTCTTCTTGTCAAGTTGTGCCACAAAATCCTCTTCTCCCCAATTCTATTCAATACCACCTCATTAGTTACGTGATCTACCCATCTAATCTTCAGCATTCTTCTGTAGCACCACATTTCGAAAACTTCTATTTTCTTCTTGTCCAAACTATTTATCGTGCATGTTTCATTTCCATACATGGCTACACTCCATACAAATACTTTCAGAAACGACTTCCTGACACTTAAATCTATACTCGATGTTAACAAATCTCTCTTCTTCAGAAACGCTTTCCTTGCCATTGCCAGTCTACGTTTTATATCCTCTCTACTTCGACCATCATCAGTTATTTTTCTCCCCAAATTACAAAACTCCTTTACTACTTTAAGTGTCTGATTTCCTAATCTAATTCCCTCAGCATCACCTGACTTAATTCTACTACATTCCATTATCCTCGTTTTGCTTTTGTTGATGTTCATCTTATATCCTCCTTTCAAGACACTCTCCATTCCGTTCAACTGCTCTTCGAAGTCCTTTGCTGTCTCTGACAGAATTACAATGTCATTTGCGAACCTCAAAGTTTTTATTTCTTCTCAATGGATTTTAATTCCTACTCCGAAATTTTCTTTTGTTTCCTTCACTGCTTGCTCAATATACATATTGAATAACATCGGGGAGAGGCTAAAATCCTGTCTCACTCCCTTCCCAACCGCTGCTTCCCTTTCATGCCCCTCGACTCTTATAACTGCCATCTGGTTTCTGTACAAATTGTAAATAGCCCTTCGATCCCTGTGCGTTAGTCTTTTTAAAATGTACGATTGCTCTGAAATGCCAATCATGTGGATATCCAGGCCTGTAGTAGCCTACATTTTCTACCAGTTTGTTTCACGCAATCTTCATGATGTACAACTTTCATGCCCAGTAAAGTATGTTGTGTATGATATGGAGTATGATGTGGATTTTCTGCCACATACGGCTTGTTACCATGGGTGTGATCAGAATAGTGCCGAGGAGAATAGAGAGGAAGAATATAGGAGAAGATCATTCCGGCTTTAAAAGGTATCTGGATCCATCAGACCATGTAAAGGTCTGCCGCTGCGCCAGAGTCCAGTGCCGTTGGTCAAATGCTCATTTCAGTCGTAGTTGCAGATGCCGTGGTGTTAACACTGGCACGTGCGTGGGACGTCGGCTGCGGAGTCCCATCGTTAGGAGTGTCCGGTTCAGAGTGTGTTCAGAAAAACCTGTACTTTTCCCAGCATTAAATTCTGATGTCAGTTCCGCCACAGTTCGAAACCTGTCCGGTTTTACCGCTATGTCCAGCCTACGATTACAGACACCTGTAATGAGAGGTGGCCGGCCAATCCCACAACGTCTGGACGTGCTTTCACCTCGGGTTCGCTACGTGTTGAAGACACACTGCAACACGGCTCGACCACTTTACAAGTCGTGCAGTGTCGGAAATGCGAGTGCCGAGCTTCCAGGACATCAAAATCTGCCCTCCGTTAAACTCACATAGACCGCGCTATTTCCACGTTCTACAAACGCCAGATGGACGGGGCGCTCGCTTATGGTACAAGCACGTGGGTGTGTCTGACTAGCAGTCATTCCTAGGCCAGGTGACGCCACTATAGCAAGGGCGGATTTGTATCTATAGTAGGTCGGTAGTATAATGTTCTGGCTGTTCTGTCTATACATCGATAAACTAATCAATACGGCACTGGAATAATCAGAAGTCCTTGTACTGGGAGCAGGAAGAATGAAAACCGCCGGTAATGTGACTGTGCTATCGGAAACGGAGGACGAGCTCCAGGTAATGACGGAAAATGCTGTAAGTATGGATACGGTTTGGAATGAAACTCAACGCTGGGAAGACAGAAGTTTTAAGAACCAGATGAGAAGACGAGACGACGAATATTGACCCGATGGAATTGTGTTAGAACCCCTGTATTTGGGAAGCTTGATAACTTCCAGCGGAAGTTGTGCAGAGGAAGCAAGACGCAGAATCTCAGTGGGAAAGAGTGAAACGTTTGGTGATAGCCAGAAGCATCCCCTTTACACTTACGAGTAGGTTTGACAAATCTTATGTGTGGATTGTGGTGACTTATGGTTCTGAAACATGGACAGTCAGACTGAAGGAACAAAAACATTTAAGAAGCTTTGAAATATTGTTATGGAGAATGTTAGTGAAATGTATCGACAGAATGAGAAATGTGGAGGTGCTGAGCAGAGTAGAAGAGAAAATGAACTTCGTAGGGATGATACACAAAGGGGACCACATGTTACTTAGAAATTGTTTACTATAGAGAATCATGGAGGTCCACTGAAAGAAGAAGAAGAAGAAGAGGAAGAAGAACTGGTTAGAAGTATTTACTGCCTGATAACTTCGGTCAAACTGTTCCGCAGAGTACACTGCATCTTGGGTTAAGCGAAGCAGACCAACTCCCACTACTCTTAAGTGCAAATGAATGCCGGGGGAGGGGGTTCGTCATATACATTGACAGGAGATGCTGGGATTGTAGTTTTTACAAATGTTATTCCAATTTCTGGTCGGGTGATTGTAGGGTAACATGAACAGCAGCAGAGAATGGTATAATGGGAGATGTATTCATTATGAATAGGAAGGTAGGACTGGGACTGAGTTGCTCTGAACAGTTTAGTGATACAATTCCTTTTTTTAGAACTGGCAGTAAACCCGCATCAACAACTACAGTTCAGCTATACATACTGGCGTCGCAAGTCGAAGAAAAAGAGATAGATAAAGTATGTGAGAATACTGAACGGGTAATTCAGTACGTAAAGAGAGATGAAAATTTAATAGTCCCGGGAGATTGGAATGCGGTTTTAGGGGAAGGAGGAGAAGAAAGGGTTATAAAAGAATGTGGACTTGGTACCAGGAATGAGAGAAGAGGAAGAGTAATTCAGTTCTGCAATAATTTTCAACTAGCACTAGCGAATGCTCTGTTGAAGTGTCACAAGAGGAGGCGGTATACTTAGAAAAGGCCGCGAGATATGGAAAGTTTTCGGTTAGATTATGTCACAGTCAGGCAGAGATTTGGAAATCAGATGTTGAGTTGAAAGGCGTACCCAGGTGCAGATATAGACTCACATCACAATTTAGTAGTGATTAACAGTAGGCTGAAGTTTAAGAGACTAGTCAGGAAGTATTAATGCTCAAAGATCACATTTTAGTAGTGATGGAGAGTAGGCTGAAGTTTAAGGGACTAGTCAAGAAGTATGAATACTCAAAGAAGCGAGAAAGGCAAAGACAAAGGAATGAAGAGATTAAATAGAAGTTCTAAGGCTATAGATATTCTGATAATGAATAGCTCAGTGGGCAGTAAAGTTGAGGAGGACTGGACATCTCTAAAAAGAGAAATTACAGTAGTTGGAAAGAAAAACAAAGAAGGTAACTACAAAGGAACTGTGGCAAAACTAGTGAGGGGAAGGGCTAGGATGAAGGGGATGTTACATTCTTTTGAGCAACTTCTGTTTATTACAATTTTAAACACGGCAAACAATTTAAAACCCCAAAATCACCCTAAAAAGAAATAGTTAATGTATTGGCGCAGTAAATGATAATAATATTAACATTGACACACAATTTCAAACAATTAATTCCAATGACTTAGGTCGATTGAAGGTATAATTGAATGAGCTGAAAACCCCAACCAGTACACACATAAATGGTTTTGAGAATACACCATCTTAATTCACGAAATATTTAACATTCCATCCATGAACAAGACTGCCACAATAGTTCTATACTCAAGGCAGCCCAAACTAAGTGTCTGTTTACTAATAGAACAAGTGAGCTTGCATCAAATATCAGAGGTACAATAGCCAAACCCAGTTCACGCTAAAATACATCGGCTAAGTGTTTCAGCAGCGCACGGCAAGTTCGAATACCAGCAGGATGCCATTATTAACCACTTACAAAAACATAACAAAGTTCATTGGCAGCTGCACCGACATCGATACCGATCAGAAGGTTAACGCGCCGTTGGGGCGAGACGCGTGCTGCAGGAAGGTAAGCCGACTCATCGACCCTTGCAGACGGACGGCTGGGTCACAAGAAGCTCGCGATGTGGCTGGCAGGGACCGGCTGCAAGCAGACGGCGCCACACTCGCATCGCGCGCGGCGCCGTGCCACAGCAAGTCTCCCGACGAGGCGGCACGGGGATTCAAGTCGCAGCAACTCGAGACAACTTACTGTGGGCGCAGAAACCATGAGCAACAGAAGAAATGCCTTACGTTACCGATAAAAGAAGCGTGTCTAAAAAAATTCAAGGAAAGTTAGGAGTACAGAAATACAAGCCCCTTAGGAATGACATGAACAGGAAGTGCACTGAAAGTGAGGCAGATGGTTGAGTGAAACATGTGAAGAAATTGGAAAAGAAATGATTGTCGGATGGACTGACTCAGCGTAAAGGAAACTCAAAGCATCGTTCAGTGAAGTTAAAGGCAATGGCCGTAACATTAAGAGTGTAACTGGAATTTCACGGATAGGTGTAAAAACTACATTGAAGGCCCCTATGAGAGGGGAGACTTGGCTGATGACGTGGTAGAAGAAGAAACGAGTCGATATAGAAGACATGGATGATGCAGTATTATAATGAGAATCAAAAGAGATCTGGGAGGCTTATGATCGAATGACGTTGGTGTGTAGAATGTATAGCACTGGCAATATACCATCCGACATTCGGAAAAATATCATCCACAGAATTCCGAAGACAGCAAGAGTGGACTAGTGCGAGAATTACCGCACAATCAGCTTAACAGCTCATGCATCCAAGTTTCTGACAAGAATATTATATAGAAGATTTTTTAGATGACGATCAGTTTGGCTTTAAGAAAGGTAAAGACACCAGAGAGGCAATTCTGACGTTGTGGCTGATGATAGAAGCAAGAATAAAGAAAAGTCAAGACACGTTCTTAGGATTTGTCGACCTGGAAAAGGCGTTAGACAATGTCAGACGGTGCAAGACGTTCGAAATTCTGAGAAAAGTAGGGATAAATTATAGAGAACGGCGGGTAGTATACAGGATGTACTTGAGCCAATGATGAACAGTAAGAGTGGAAGAACCAAGAAAGAAGTGCTCGGGTTAAATTGTGTGGGTAAGACAGGGATGTAGTCTTTTGCCTCTACTGTTCAATCTGTACATGGAACAAGAAAGGTGCAAGAGTGCAATTAAAATTCAGTGTGAAAGGATATCAGTGGTAAGATTCGCTGATGTCATGGCTATCCTCCATGAAAGTGAGGAACTACAGGATACGCTGATAGGAATGAACAGTCAAATGGGCGCTGAGTGTGGATTGAGAGTAAATCGAAGGAACACGAAAGTAATTAGCAGCAGCAGAAATGACAACAGCGAGGAAGTAAACATCAGGACTGATGGTCACATAGTAGATGAAGTTAAAGAATTCTGCTACCTAGGCAGTATGATAATGCATGATGGACGCAGAGCCGGCCGGGGTGGCCGAGCGTTTCTAGGCGCTACAGTCTGGAACCGCGCGACCGCTACGGTCGCAGGTTCGAAACCTGCCTTGGGCATGGATGTGTGTGATGTCCTTATGTTTGTTAGTTTTAAGTAGTTCTAAGTTCTAGGGGACTGATGAACACAGCAGTTAAGTCCCATAGTGCTCAGAGCCATCTGAACCATTTGAACCATGGACGCAAAATGGAGGACATAAAATGCAGACTATCGCTGGAGAAAAGGATGTTTCTCGCCAAAAGAAGTCTATTGGTATCAAACATAGGTCTTAATTTGAGGAAGAAATTTGTGGGAACGTGCGTTAGGAGCACAGCGTTTTCTGACAGTGAAACATGGGTTGGGGCGAAACCGGAACAGAAGATAATCGAAGGATTTCAGTTGTAGTGCTACCGAATAAATTTGAAAATTACGTGGACTGATAAGATATGCAATGATGAGGTTCTCCGTAGAATTGGCAAGCTAAAGAATGTATGGAAAACACTGACAAGAATAAGGGACATGATGATAGGTCATCTGTCAAGACATCAAGGAATAGCTTTCAGCGTGCTAGAGAGAGCTGTAGAGGGTAAAAATTGTAGAGGAAGACAAAGATCGTAATACGTCCAGCAAATAATTGAGGACATCTGGGATGAAGGGGTTTACAGGAGAGGAATTCGTGGCGGCCAGCATCAAACTGGTGAGAAGACTGATGGATTGATGACTCAAGGAAAAAAAAAAGAATAATAATTTCTTGCCACGTTCCTACAGAGTGTATGTTATTGCTCCATCTCCAGTGGCGTCTACAATTACGTACGGTACTGTATGCTTACTCTTGCTCTATTTCACACCCGAACTGTACCTGAAAGCCTCAACTGGTGATCCTGTTTGTGCATTTTTGGTCTGCTTTTCAACATAAAATTTTCTCCCCGTTACACGTAAGTAAATGGGACAGGTTATATATTTTATATGCATGTGTTTATAATCAAGTTTAGAAGAATTATGTCCGCCGCTCGTGGTCTCGCGGTAGCGTTCTCGCTTCCCGAGCACGGGGTCCCGGGTTCGATTCCCGGCGGGGTCAGGGATTTTCATCTGCCTCGAGATGACTGGGTGTTTGTGTTGTCCTCATCATTTCATCATCATCCAGGAAAGTGGCGAAATTGGACTGAGCAAAGATTGGGAAATTGTACGGGCGCTGATAACCACGCAGTTGAGCGCCCCACAAACCAAACATCATCATCATCATAGAAGAATTATTTAAAAGTCATGTGCTGTGTACAAAAAAATAATTATATGCTTGCTTTGGATATGTTTCTCTATATTCATCTCGACGAGCCGTTAACGACCAAAGATAAAGGTAAGGAATGATACTGTAGGGCCAGAGATCTTCTAGATGAGAGTAAGATAACACCATTCATTTCTAAGAACTGTTTGAGAGAAGTCTGACCTAGAGTGACTATGTACGTCGTATGTGTCTTGTATTTTTTCCTATTTGAACCCCGGCTGTCATCTATATTACACCCCCCCCCCTCCCCACCTCTCCCAAACATGCTTCTACTGTGTTCCTTTACAAAGTACATTTCTGTTAGCGCCACAAAGATTCATCCGCACATGGAGTATTCCTTGTAAAATCTGTAGCGATAGTTCCCGAACATTTCACTCAGCCGACGAAGAGATTACAGAGCTCCAGGCCCCCAGCTCTGCGTAGAAGACCCTCTGGCTGCTAGCCCAACAAAGAACGCCCTGAAGATTTATAGCTCTACGTGCGACTTGGTTGGTGAGAAGAAGTGGCTCACTCCACGAAACGATGCTACCGAGACACTCCTGTACTGCAGACAAATGGCGAGAGCCTGCTAACGGAGATGCCGTCTTGCTAGTTCGCATTTCTTGCTCTACAATTCGTTATGTATACTCTCTGCCTCAGTACAACTGTTGTTACTGTGAAGAATGAGGAAATTCTTGTATATCGATATGTGTTATTTACTTATGACTGCCTACATGCATTACGCAGCAACATTTGTGATTTGAGGAATGTGTTGCAAAGACTCATCTCCGAGTACAATCTAAATTTAATTTGATTCCCGGCAACATAGTAGACACAACAAAAGGTAGAGTACATCATATGATTACCGAGTAGTAAATGTCCATGCATCATGTGCTGCACTTGTCTACCGAGCTAACGTCAGCGACGTTCAAGAATCGACATGCTAGACATTTGTCAGTAAACACTAATGCTCGTCCAATTGAGGGACTTCACTCTCCTGAGCACTTTTAGTCCATCTAAGATTACTGTTGTTTACTTGATGGTAGTCGAAACACTAGGTTGCTTTCCCGTCCTGCCTTTAAATTTGTGATGAAGAAGGAAGACAGTAAGATTAGAGTTTCGATTTCCCGTCGATAACGAGGTCATTAGAGACGAGTGACTTGATAAAAAATATGACAAACTAGACGGTTGTGTGATTAATTGAACTGTCTGCCCTGATTCTATTTTATATTGAATAACTGGTCCCTCCGTCCAGTCTTCGCTTGTCTCCACCAATGTAGCACTGGACTCAGTCTCACCTAGCAGGCGTTCCAGTTAGCTCAATAAATCTTTTGTTATTTGGCAAGAAGGGAATGTTATAGCCCAGAAGACACTGCAAGACGTCTGCAGAGCTAACGAGCTTTTGGCTGCTATAATAATCTGTTCCTGTTGCGCTGTCCAAGAGACAGGTCGCTCCTCCTGAGAAACTCTCACTCCAACTGCAGCGGTGCAAGGCTGACGCACTTTCACTCTCACCATGGGAGAAGAAAAAACTTTCGCAATAATCTGATCCTTGATGCCGACTTTTCCGTGATAAAGCAGGACTGAATATCTCTTGACCAGCCTGGAACCCACCAGTTATCTGGGAAAAGTGTTATAGGTGAAAACTTCTTCTTTGAGGAAAGAGGTGGACTTATTTATTGCCCACTGGCCGAATGCGCGACACGTTTACCGGAATTTTTGTACAGAGTCCCATATCGTACATCTTTCATCGCACGTGCCCCACTGGTCCAATGGAAAACAGTGCAGGACCTGTAAACCCCTAGCTGGTGGTCGCTGACCAAGTCGTCGTCACCTGCTCCAGAGAGCCTAATCCGTAGAGAACTTTATAGAGATAACTGCTTAAGTCTGTTAGATATTTCAACCAAAGCGTCTTGAGCCCTAAGCTGTACAAGTGCAACATTTGTTTTGTAAATAAAAGCCACCTTCTTTTGCTGCACTATAATTTATTTCTCCCAGACGCCTTTCGCCTTTTTTTTACTCTAAGCAATCTTCAGTGGCATCTGCATTTCCTGTCATCTGGCCTGGAGGTCCCACTACCACTTCATTTCCGAAACATAAGCTCATTTTTATATTCTTTACTCTATCCTTACATTGTTCACCTTATTTTTGTGGTACACTATTACTCTCGTGCCACTAGTTATAGATATTTGTTCGAAAACTATGAACTCACCTCTTTAAAAGCACAATTTTTGAACAAATATCTGTAACTAGATGCAAAAAAGTAATAGTTTAACACAAAAATAAATGTGAAGGGAAAATTTCGGAATACACGAATGTGCTTAGGTTTCGGAAATGAAGTGGCAGTGAGATCTGCAGACCAGCTGAGAGAAAACGCAGACGCCAACAAACTATGCCGCTGAAGATGCCTTAGAGTAAAAAAAAGGCGAAACGTGTCTTGTAGAAGTAAATTACACTGCAGCAGGAGAAGACGGCTTTTATTTACAAGACAAATATTTGCGTGCTTGCTGCGGAGGATGGCCACGCAAAGAAATTTGTTAAATGCAACATTATTTCTCAACCGTTTTCACTTATTACCAGCATCATAGCTGGAAGACTGTAAGTATATGTAGTATACTCCGTCATATAAATGTTTTTCACAGTAACAGTTATTGAACTATATGAAATAAACGTAGGTACAAACTACAGTATGCACATACTTTATTCAATATGTAAACGTCACTACAGATATTCGAATTTAGATTATGACATGTTCGTTATACCTGACATCAAACACTCTTCTGCTTCGATGGGATCGAGCTGAGCCTTGTGCAAACCACATCTTGTCGAAATCAGGGTCACGTTTGATAATGCGGATGAAGTCATGTTCCAATATCTTCACGTACCGTACTGTCAAGGAATATCTCACCGATTATTCCGTGACTGCACATCGCACAGTCACCCGTTGAGGGTGAAGAGACTTTTGATCGTGAAATGCGGATTCTCAGTCTCCAAAATTGCGCAAATTTCCCTTCTTGACGAACCCATCCAAATGAAAGTGAGCTTCAACAAGGCGTGTGCGCATTCGCATACTGATCCCCATCAGCCACCGCGTCCAACCGTGCAGTTTGAAAGTCCTAACGCAAACCGTTCTGAAATTATGACGATTTTATTTCATATAGTTCAATAACTTTCACCCTGTATGTGTGAAGAAAGAATCACCAACAGTACTTACAAAGCTGTACAGTGGAAACCAAATAGGGTGTAATTGAACATTCACGTGACAGAAGTTACGGGATGGTGACATGCACGTATGCAGATAGCGGTAATATTGCGTAAATGAGGTATAAAGGCGTCGGGCACTGGCGGAGCTCTCTTTGTACTCACGTGATTCATGTGTAAAGATTTCGTAAGTGCTTATGGCCTCACGACGTGAATTAACAAAATGGGGGGAGGGGGGGGGGGGTAGTTAGAGCTCTACGCGTGAGACAATCTCGCTACTGAAATCAGTACTCCGACATGACAGTGTCAAGAGTGCACCAAATTTCAGGCAATAGCTGTCATCACGGGCAAGGCAGTGGCACTAAGGCCTTCACTTAGAGCAGCGTTTGCGTAGTCGGTATTAACAGATAAGCAACAGTACGTGAAATAATCCCAAAAATCTGTATGCGACATACGAGGAACGTATCTGTTAGGACAGTTCGACGAAATTTGGCGTTAATGGGCTATGGCAGTAGACGACGGAGGCGAGTGCCTTTGCTAAATGTGGGACATCGCCTTGAGAACCTCTCCTGGACTTTTGACCATATCGATTGAATCCTAGCTGACTTGAAAATGGTGGCCTGCTCAGATGAGCCTGATTTCAGTAGCTAAAGGCTGATGGTAGGGTTCGTTTATGGCGCAGACCCCACGAAGCCGTGGGTCCGAGTTGTCAACAAGGGACTGTCTTTACATGGAATCTACTGGGTTCTCTAGTGAAACAGAACCGACCACTGACGGGAAATGATTATGTTCGGCTAGCTGGAGACCATCTACAGCCGTTCATTGACTTCGTGTTCTCAGAGAATAGTGGAATTTATATCGATGACAGTGCGCCATGTCATCGTGTCACAGTTCGCGACTGGTTTGAAGACCATTCTGGACAATTCGAGTGACTGATTTGGCCATCCAGATCGACTTACATGAATTCCATTAAAGATTTATGAAAAATAATGAAGAGGTCAGTTCGTACAGAAAATCCTGCGCCGGCATCATTTAGCAATTACGTACGGCTCTAGAGGAAGCATGCCTCAATATTTCTGCAGGGGACATCTAACGACTTGTTGAGTCCATCTAATGTCGGCAGCAGGAGGTACGACACGATATTTGGAGGTACTCCACGACTTTTATCACCTCATTGTATGTCACATACAGATACACTACTGGCCATTAAAATTGCTACACCAAGAAGAAATGCAGATGATAAACGGGTATTCATTGGACAAATATACTAGAACTTACATGTGATTACATTTTCACGCAGTTTTGGTGCATTGATCCTGAGAAATCAGTACCCAGAACAACCACCTCTGGCAGTAATAACGGCCTTGATACGCCTGGGCTTTGAGTCAAACAGAGCTTGGATGGCGTGTACAGGTACAGCTGGCCATGCAGCTTCAACACGATACCACAGGTCATCAAGAGTAGTGACTGGCGTATTGTGACGAGCCAGTTGCTCGGCCACCATTGACCAGACCTTTACAATTGGTGAGAGATTTGGAGAATGTGCTGGCCAGGGCAACAGCCGAACAATTTCTGTATCCAGAAAGGCCCGTACAGGACCTGCAACAAGCGGTCGTGCATTATCCTGCTGAAATGTAGGGTTTCACAGTGATCGAATGAAGGGTAGAGCCGCGGGTCGTAACACATCTGAAATGTAACGTCCACTGTTCAAAGAGCTGTCGGTGCGAACAAGAGGTGACCGAGACGTGTAACCAATGGCACCCCATACCATCACGCCGGGTGATACGCCAATATGGTGATGACGAATACACGCTTCGAATGTGCGTTCACCGCGATGAGGTCAAATACGGATGAGACTATCATGACGTTGTAAACAGAACCTGGATTGCTCCGAAAAAATGACATTTTGCCATTCGTGCACCTAGGTTCATCGTTGAGTACACCATCGCAGGCGCTGCTGTCTGTGATGCAGCGTCTAGGGTAACCGCAGCCATAGTTTCCGAGCTGATAGTCCATGCTGCTGTAAACGTCGTCGAAATGTTCGTGCAAATGATTGGTATCTTGCAAACGTCCCGATCTGTTGACTCAGAGATCGAGAAGTGCCTGCACGATCCGTTACAGCCATGCGGATAAGATGCCTGTCATCTCGACTGCTAGTGATACGAGGCCGTTGGGATCCAGCACGTCATTCCGTATTACCCTCCTTAACCCAATGATTCCATATTCTGCTAACAGTCATTGGATCTCGACCAACGCGAGCAGCAACGTCGCGATAGGATGAACCGTAATCGCGATAGGCTACAATCCGACCTTTATCAAAGTCGGAAATGTGATGGTACGCATTTCTCCTCCTTACACGAGGCATCACAATAACGTTTCACCAGGCAACGCCGGTCAACTGCTGTTTGTGTATGAGAAATCGGTTGGAAACTTTCCTCATGTCAGCACGCTGTAGGTGTCGCCACCGGCGCCAACATAGTGTGAATGTTCTGAAAACCTAATCATTTGCGTATCACAGCATTTTCTTCCCGTCGGTTAAATGTCGCGTTTGTTGCACGTCATCTTCGTATTGTAGCAATTTTAATGGCCAGTAGTGTAAAAGTAATCACGAAGTGCATACAAACACTAAAACTGACTTCAGTCCGAGTCATACATGTAGTAGCAAGAAGATACAGATACATACTCTCAATATAGTACCAAAGAGGCTTAATGAAAAATATCAAAACCAACGTATGTCATCAAAACCAAATTATGTCATCACAGACGAACGATCCTATTATCACGTCACAGGTTGGCAGCAGTTATAAATAACATGAAAAATGGCATTATTCGATACCACTAAGATTAGGTTAAGTATTGTTTGGACGCCAACACACATCGATGTAGTTATATCTGACTGCTGCCTTACTTTGACGAGATAGTATGTCCGTTGTTCTGTGATGACGTTTGAACCTTTTGTTTTGAAATTCTTTCACTATACCATCTTCTGCAGTATACTGACAAACATACCTGTACCTTATCTTCTACTCATGACACTACCTGTGTAAATGGCACTGAAGTCAGTTTTAGTGTCTGTATGCACTTCATTACTACATTTATGTACATAGAACACACGATTACGCCCTGTTTTTATGTTGACATAGTTTTAATTTTTCATGGTACATCTTCGTAGATACCGTAGGGGATTCTCGCTTCACACATACAACGTGTTATGGTGACTGTGTGTACCACATTATTTTTCGTTTTATTTTACTTATAGCCCTCCAGTGGTGATGCTTATAATAAGTGAAACGAGTTGAGAAATAAAGTTGCACATGTACAGCTGAAGGCTTAAGACGCTTTACTTCAAATAATCTGTAGAGCTTGGCCATTCTTCCCCGGGAGCTCCAGGGGCTAGTCGCCAGTGGCTTTTCGACCCCTTCTACCATGTGCCCCATTAAGCCTCTATTAGTTTCTCGCAACACGTCAATTAAGGACAAGCAATCAACCACACAGAGAAAATTTAATAACTATGTTACTGGGCTGATCTTTGCTGTCAATGATATCACCAATATTAATAGCATGAGTCAGTTCACAAACTGGTCGGAATATGGTAAACATTAAAATAAGTTGAATCGATGCCAATGACGCAAGAGGCGTGTCAGCCCAGCACTTGAGTGGTGCATTTAAACAGGCATGGTAAACAGTCATATATATTGACCCCAAACACGTAATGGGGCGTAGCCTGTTACATTCTATTTGAAGTAACCCACAAACAATTTGAGCAGAAACTTGGCACGAAAGAGCCTTTCTAAAGGTCAAGAAAAAAATACTAGAAATAGTCACTACATGAGATTAAGTGTGCGTAACTCATCCAGCTCCTTTTTCGGGAGAGAGTCCTAACTGATAGTTGCTTTAAAAATTGGTAATAGCCAAGACACGTGCACTGGCAGAAGCTCAGGCTGGGACAGCACAAACTATTTACTGCAGAAGCATGGATAGCTTCGTCATGCCTATCGCTGGAGATGCTAACGGAAACATCATTAAGAAATCACGAGAAAAATAAACGCAAGTGTCTTACTGGACGAAGGCAGTAGCAACATGAGGGGCTATCAAGTACAAAGAGCATGAACGCAGACATATAAACTGTGGCGAATCCCGCGCTAGTGCCGTGAGTGTTTCTAACCAATGGGGGTTGTAAGAGCATCTGTCGTCAGTTTTATGAATGCGAACGACACAACATTACGCATCTTCCGGCAGAAAGAAGATCCCTAACCAACTTAACAAGTGTGGCGGTTACGATGTTTTCCAGCCGGCAACTGTCTGGCCTCCCTGTTCAAAGTGGGGGGGGGGGGGGGCGGGGGGAGGACTGAAATAGCGCCAGTTCAATGAAGGAGGGTAGGTATGGTATCACTATGGCTCGAGGTAGCTGTGGCTTGAAATTTAAAGCAATGTCGAGGCAGACTCTGCAGAATTTCACAATTTAGCAAATTATCAGGATTAATTAACTCATGGTCTCCAAAATAACTCGCCCCATAAGACATTTGTTTTCTGTTTAGATAAACAGCTCTGGGCAATAGATGTCATATCATTAAATTAGTAGAATCTGCAACGAAAATGTAAATTAAATCTGTAATAATTTCACATGAAAACTTCATATGTGTGTATACCTAAAAACAGTGCGTATCCATCATCCATACAGTGTGTAACCTGGGATGTCGTAGTCTGGAGGGCAGTTTGTAACATGTCCCGGTACCGGTTACAGTCCAGACCCCCCACCCCGTTTCCAACTAGTTCAAAAAATGAACATAACCTATCGCATGAGTGTAAACGGATCGAAAACTCAGGCAATAGGTTTGATGTTGTTGTTGTTGTGGTCTTCAGTCCCGAGACTGGTCTGATGCAGCTCTCCATGCTACTCTATCCTGTCCAAGCTTCTTCATCTCGCAGTACCTACTGCAACCTACATCCTTCTGAATCTGCTTAGTGTATTCGTCTCTTGGTCTCCCTCTACGATTTTTACCCTCCACGCTGCTCTCCAATACTAAATTGATGATCCCCTGATGCCTCAGAACATGTCCTACCAACCGATCCCTTCTTCTAGTCAAGTTGTGCCACAAACTTCACATCTCCCCAATACTATTCAACACCTCCTCATTAGTTATGTGATCTACCTATCTAATCTTCAGCATTCTTCTGTAGCACCACATTTCGAAAGCTTCTATTCCCTTCTTGTCCAAAATATTTATCGTCCATGTTTCACTTCCATACATGGCTACACTCCATACAAATACTTTCAGAAACGACTTCCTGACACTTAAATCTATACTCGAAGTTAACAAATTTCTCTTCTTAAGAAATGCTTTCCTTGCCATTGTCAGTCTACATTTTATATACTCTCTACTTCGACCATCATCAGTTACGTTGCTCCCCAAATAGCAAAACTCCTTTACTACTTTAAGTGTCTCATTTCCTAATCTAATTCCCTCAGCATCACCCGACTTAATTCGACTACATTATCCTCGTTTTGCTTTTGTTGATGTTCATCTTATATCCTCCTTTCAAGACACTATCCATTCAGTTCAACTGCTCTTCCAAGTCCTTTGCTGTCTCTGACAGAATTACAATGTCATCGGCGAACCTCGAAGTTTTTATTTCGTCTCCATGGATTTTAATACCTACTCCGAATTTTTCTTTTGTTTCCTTCACTGCTTGCTCAGTATAGAGATTGAATAACATCGGGGATGGGTTACAACCCTGTCTCACTCCTTTCTCACCCACTGCTTCCCTTTGATGTCCCTCGACTCTTATAACTGCCATCTGGTTTCGGTACAAATTGTAAATAGCTTTTCACTCCCTGTATTTTACCCATGCCACCTTCAGAATTTGAAAGAGAGTATTCCAGTCAACACTGTCAAAAGCTTTCTCTAAGTCTACAAATGCTAGAAACGTAGGTTTGTCTTTTATTAATCTAG
Source organism: Schistocerca cancellata (assembly GCF_023864275.1). Taxonomy (NCBI): domain Eukaryota; kingdom Metazoa; phylum Arthropoda; class Insecta; order Orthoptera; family Acrididae; genus Schistocerca; species Schistocerca cancellata. The sequence goes on along the minus strand of NC_064631.1, from coordinate 497,658,075 downwards.
CTTCTAAGATAAGTCGTAGGGTCAGTATTGCCTCACGTGTTCCAATATTTCTACGGAATCCAAACTGATCTTCCCAGAGGTCGGCTTCTACTAGTTTTTCCATTCGTCTGTAAAGAATTCGCGTTAGTATTTTGCAGCCGTGACTTATTAAACTGATAATTCTGTAATTTTCACATCTGTCAACACCTGCTTTCTTTGGGATTGGAATTATTATATTCTTCATGAAGTCTGATGGTATTTCGCCTGGCTCATACATCTTGGTCACCAGATGGTAGAGTTATAATGGAATGTTGTCTACTCCCGGGGCTTTGTTTCGACTCAGGTCTTTCAGAGCTCTGTCGAACTCTTCACGCAGTATCATATCTCCCATTTCATCTTCATCTACATCCTCTTCCATTTCCATAATATTGTCCTCAAGTACATCGCCCTTGTATAGACCTTCTATATACTCCTTCCACCTTTCTGCTTTCCCTTCTTTGCTTAGAACTGGATTTCCATCTGAGCTCTTGATATTCATACAAGTGGTTCTCTTTTCTCCAAAGGTCTCTTTAATTTTCCTGTAGGCAGTATCTATCTTACCCCTAGTAAGAAAAGCATCTACATCCTTACATTTGTCCTCTAGCCATCCCTGCTTAGCCATTTTGCGCTTCCTGTCGATCTCATTTTTGAGACGTTTGTATTCTTTTTTACTTGCTTCATTTACTGCATTTTTATATTATCCCCATTTCATCAATTAAATTCAATATTTATTCTGTTATCCAAGGATTTCTACGAGCCCTCGTCTTTTTACCTACTTGATCCTCTGCTGCCTTCACTACTTCATCCCTCAAAGCTACCCATTCTTCTTCTACTGTATTTCTTTCCCCCATTCTTGTCAATTGTTCCCTTATGCTCTCCCTGAAACTCTCTACAGCCTCTGGTTCTTTCAGTTTATCCAGGTCCCCTCTCCTGAAATTCCCAAGTTTTTGCAGTTTCTTCAGTTTTAATCTACAGTTCATAACCAATAGATTGTGGTCAGAGTTCACATCTGCCCCTGGAAAGTCTTACAATTTAAAACCTGTTTCCTAAATGTCTGTCTTACCATTATATATCTATCTGAAACCTGTCAGTATCTTCAGGCTTCTTCCATGTATACAGTCTTCTTTTATGATTCTTGAACCAAGTGTTGGCTATGACTAAGTAGTGCTCTGTGCAAAACTCTACCAGGCGGCATCCTCTTTCTCTTCTTACCCCCCATCCATTTTCACCTACTACGTTTCCTTCTCTCCCTTTTCCTACTGAAGAATTCCAGTCACCCATGACTATTAAATTTTCGTCTCCATTCACTATCTCAATAATTTCTTTTATTTCATCATATATTTCTTCAATTTCATCGTCATCTGCAGAGCTAGTTGGCATATAAACTTGTACTACTGTGGTAGGTGTGGGCTTCGTATCTATCTTGGCCACAATAATGCGTTCACTATGCTGTTTGTAGTAGCTTACCCGCATTCCTATTTTCCTATTCATTATTAAACCTACTCCTGCATTTCTCCCATTTGATTTTTTGTTTATAGCCCTGTAGTCACCTGACCAGAAGTCTTGTTTCTCCTGCCACCGAACTTCACTAATTCCCACTATATCTAACTTTAACCTATCCATTTCCCTTTTTAAATTTTCTAACCTACCTGCCCGATTAAGGGATCTGACATTCCACGCACCGATCCGTAGAACGCCAGTTTTCTCTCTCCTGATAGCGACATCCTCTTGAGTAGTCCCCGCCCGGAGATCCGAATGGGGGACTATTTTACCTCCGGAATATTTTATCCAAGAGGACGCCATCATCATTTAACCAAACAGTAAAGCTGCATGCCCTCGGGAAAAATTACGGCTGTAGTTTCCCCTTGCTTTCAGCCGTTCGCAGTACCAGCACAGCAAGGCCGTTTTGGTTAGTGTTACAAGGCCAGATCAGTCAATCATCCAGACTGTTGCCCCTGCAACTACTGAAAAGGCTGCCGCCCCTCTTCAGGAACCACACGTTTGTCTGGCCTCTCAACAGATACCCCTCCGTTGTGGTTGCACCTGCGGTACGGCTATCTGTATCGCTGATGCACGCAAGCCTCCCCACCAACGGCAAGGTCCATGGTTCATGGAGGTACGTTTGATAAGTGGGGAAAATTAATCCTACAAATAACTTATTCCACTCTGTTCTTAGGTAAATGTAGCGGAAATCGCACACAATTAAGACAGTGAAAATTACCACGAAATATTCAATAACGCACATAAAATCAAAGAAATAATTTGTAAATAAGATAACTAGTCCAGTTGGACAATTTCTGTTAATTAACTACTTATGAGAACAGAAAATTGTTCTGTACCTTATCCATATAATAGGGTGCTGTCGAAATAGCGTGCACATCACACCAACAGAATCACTGTATGAGGTAACAAAGCGAAGAGTTTACTATGGTTTTAAATTACCTTAGAATAATACGAGGGTTGGAACTTTAATAGTGGCAATTATTTATTTACATCTCGCACAAAATAGATACGTGTTTCAAAGTTTTACTGACCTTCAAAGTAGTCACCGGCATTGTGTATAACCCGTTGCCAGCGATGTGGATGTCTTAGGACACTCTTAGCAGTGCCAGTTGTGTTGACAGTTCGAGCGGCGCGTTCTGTTGCCTGACTAATTTGTAGCAGTTCTGAATAGAATGCCGTTAAGTTTTTTCTTCAGTTTATAAATCTATCTGAATTTAGAGGGGTCAAGTCAGGGGAGTGCGGTAGCTGGTATAGCACTTAGCAGCTCCATCAGTCAAACAAATAAGTAACAGCTTGCACTGTACGTGCTTGAGTATTATCCTGCAAAATGATGGTCAGGTCATACAGAAAGTGTCTTCACTTCCGTCTCTATGCTGTTCATTTTAGGAACGCAACCTACGAACTCAGTGCAGTATGTTCAACATCAAAGCTTAATCTTTACGTTTGAACTCAACAAGTCGCAAGCGCTATTAAAAAATTATCCACGCAAAAAGCATCAAGAGCACACCAGTTATGGTTTTATGAACAATGAAGGTGAAATGATTAAATAATTTACAGCAAACCTCCACTAATATGAAATACAAGGCAGTCCAGTAACCGACACACACTACTGAGACAGCTGGCCCTTCTTGAGCCCCCACTAGGTGTCTCTATACAAACGGGCCGTCGCCCCACAGAACGAGCGCGTAACGAGAAGAAAATTCGTGTTCTAAGACAGAGAATCTCAATTATGTTTCCAAGACTGATAACAGTCTTAAAGACACTAGGCTAAAACACATACATATTGCCCCCACAGCCTTGTCTTTTAACCTACAACTGTAGTTAATATAGTCGAGTGCACAGTGAAAATTACTGCACAGTTACGTGCCGACATTTTGCCTCTGCCTTGAAAGAGAATATTAATTACAAGAGCGCAACTAGTGAGATCACTAAAAGCAATACTATTCAGTCAGTTTTGCTAGCGGCGAGTCTCTAGAAAACATGAGAGCTGGTTACTCCCCCAAAAAACACAGTCATTCACTGCACAAAAGGTACGACGTAATTGCATACCTGTAAACAAACTGCTTGGCAAATACTATTAAACTCCTTCGAGAAAAATCAAAACAGTATTCAGTAACCTGGTAGACGAGCTGCATCTTTAAAATCTTAAGGAACAATGCCAATGAATGGACATCAGGAAAGTAGCAGCTTTAGAAGCCTAAACCGTTAATAAGCAGCATTAGTTCGTAAATCTAGATTGCTATGACGATAAGGTAATTTAGCATGGTAGCTCACCGCTACACACCCATTTCGACCAGCTACAACACTGTCAAGAAATGCGAAGCACAATTTAACCGTGATCCTCGCCATTTCTAGAACTGTAGACCATACATGTTGGGGCACCCGCAGGTGAACAACAGGGGCCGCGCGGGATTAGCCGAGCGGTCTCAGGCACTGCAATCATGGATTGTGCGGCTGGTCCCGGCGGACGTTCGAGTCCTCCCTCGGGCATGCGTATGTGTGTTTGTCCTTAGGATAACTTAGGTTAAGTAGTGTGTAAGCTTAGGGACTGATGACCTTCGCAGTTAAGTCCCTTAAGATTTGACACACATTTGAACATTTTTGAACAACAGGGAATGAACAGGCGCACTCACATTTGCTCGATGGCCCCCAGACACACCGTCGTCGGTGGCAATCCTCCTGTTCCTCTAGAACGCTTTCTCCATATGCCCAACAGCAACCCGCGCTTCACACTCGTCCCCGTCCTGCCCTCGGACTTTGCATATAGTCACGCCACTAGCGTCTGGTTCGTGGCAGCACACTCCCCATCCAGCGTATGCGCTGACCCTTTAATTTCTTCACTCGTGTATAAGGTGCACTCCCGTCACGGAAACTGGAGCTCAGTGCTGCGTGGAAACATATTCTAAGCGCAAGTATCGATAGAGCAAAATCACTAATTAATAAGAATTGTGGTGATATAATGTATGTATGGTAGTCATTTGAGTATCGTCATGCTGCAAGGCCACGGTGAATAAAGTTGTCAATTTGACTCGGCTCTTGCACTTGTACCGTGTAATATTTTTATAAAATACGTGGTTTTCCTACGCATGAAATTGTATGATGTAAAATAATAATGAAAGTAAACAAAAAAGTATGTTACTTATGCTTGAATTTAATTTTAAATGTATGAAATTTTAAAAGGGGCGGTCAAGCTTAAAATAGCTACAATTAGTTAGGCACGTGACGAAGTTTTCAAAGAGCAACATTCGTGGTCTTTCGTCTTTATTGTTTGTCTGGTAAGATCGGTTCAAAAAATGGTTCAAATGGCTCTGAGCACTATGGGACTTAACATCTATGGTCATGAGTCCCCTAGAACTTAGAACTACTTAAACCTAACTAACCTAAGGACAGCACACAACACCCAGCCATCACGAGGCAGAGAAAATCCCTGACCCCGCCGGGAATCGAACCCGGGAACCCGGGCGTGGGAAGCGAGAACGCTACCGCACGACCACGAGATGCGGGCAGGTAAGATCGGTTTTTGGTGAGTTTGTGAGGCCAGAGAGCCGCTGGGCTTTAGTGTAACCCGCGATTAAGAGCTATTTCGATGTGCTGCAGTTTATGACTTAGAAATATTTTGTGTGCATCAGCTCGGGGCTGAGGAATTCTGTGAGACTCCGATCACTATTGGGAATAGACTCTTAGTCGCGCGATTCGTCAGTGATCATTCCTGATCGTCATTGATCGAACAGTTTTTTCTTTCGTAGTTCAATTGAGTTCACTTACTACCTACGTGAAGCCATCACTGACAATAGATTTTGTGTGTACCGAATAAACGCATGGTTGATACCAATCTTTTGGTTCTGGGCCACATTACTACCCTTCAGGATCACATTCGAAATGTGCGCTCTTGTGAAGTTCACAGTTATTTATTAATTTGTTTATACATTCACTAATATTTCTAGGCAAAATGAAGTTACCTCATGAGTAATCATGATTATAAGAGCTTAAAGAAACTCGACCGATCCTCTTTTTGTACAGATGTGCCACTTTCAGTTGTAAGGTCGTGTACAATGAGTTAATGCTGACCACGATTAATTTCTCATATTTAATTTTCTACCGAACACCGTTCTAGTTGCATGATCTCTCTCTATTGCACACAGACTAGTACTGGATCTAAGCTACGTTTACCTACATAGACAAAACTCATCAGCTTCGCAAATAAAAGCATAGAATTTCTGTGTTGCGTGGGATAATAATAACAGAAACGCAACGCCGTCTGCAACGCCAGAATGCAGTACATGAAGCAATCACCAGAAACACTTTCACAAAATCTCCCATGAAATGAAAAATGTTAAAAAGTGTAGTTTTAACCTGCCAGTATTACTGTATGTCAATTATTGTACTATTAATTTAATAGCGCTTCCATTCTAATTATTATCTTACATCTTTTCGTATGAAACAAAAATGACGTTATTTTGAAGTGTAGTCTTTCTTTAATTGGGGTATTAGGTATTTATCAACAACTCTCCGTTCTATTACTACAGGAACGGTGCACCTGTACACTAACATAGTTCAGAATCAGTGAATGAAGTTAGAGATATGAGCGAGCATTGTTACTTACGAGTTCTCAATGAAATTAACTGTGTATGTGTTATAAAGGTTATAAGCTAATAGATGCGAGAAGTGCTGGGAATATAGTGTCGGCGTTTACGACGGAGGTCTAGTCGTTACCAGAACAATATGGTTGATTGCAGACGATTTCGGCACAGATCTATTCGTCATCTGAGACTTAAGTCTTCTGCTGACGTACGTCACTAGCACTCTGTCTCGTAAAATATGTTTGGCCTCATGCTGGTCAACTTCTCGTCTTGAAAGGTATCCACAACCACTCGATTTCGTGGCGTTGTTACCACCATAATTTACTCTCTGAGAAAGATATAAAAACACATAGCTTTCCCAGGCATATGGCCATCTATTAACAGTTTCCACGAATTTACAAAAGTCATTAAAGGTTGTTTTAAAAAATGCATAACGTATTCGAAAAAATATTTTCTTTTACTCAGCAGTGATATTTCAGAGTTATAGAAAACACTAGTTTGCTATACTTTACAACTTGATGTGATAATCACGCTACATTACAATTTGTAGGACTTAGTAAAAGGTGCCTATTAACGCCGATATACAAACTTCAGCAGCCAGTGTAACGTAACGGACCAGTAATGTGGAATTCGTGTCACAAAATTGTGAGGCTCGTCGAATGTTCGATTTTACTGCGGTCCGCCTGTTCTATGTGGACGTGTAACGACGGGCTTGCTAGCAGACGGCTTAATACTGGAAACTTGCCAATTCAGTTCGCTAATGGAACGATGGAGAAATGAGCGTCTATATTCCAACGTGCCTTAACTTCCAATCTTTTCTACTTTTGTCCTCAAGGAATACACGGTGAGAGTAGTTTAACTGTATATCAAATACTCGGGTTTCACCACACGAGGGCCGTATTTCTCCATCATTTTCTGCTTAAGATTCCGTGCGCGTCGTGCAAGGCACCATTTGGAATTCTATGTTCCCCGAATATATTGATCTGTAATTACTTAAAGGATTTGTTTCCCCTCATGAATAGCTTTGTGGCCTCCCTGTAGACAAATAGTAAGCTGCATTGAAATTGAATAGTATAGCGTTGAATTTATTGCCAAAGCCGTAAAAATAATTCAGTAAATGTTTCTTCGATGGTTTTATGCAAAGTTAAACTAATTCATTACGGATTTTTATGTCTAATGAATGATTTGAACCAAATTTAAAACCACCTCATGCATCGGAAATCCATCTTAAGTGTATCTTGGCTGAATTAGTTTTAAATTTATTATCCGGTGGCAGTTATCTGACAAATTTCTGACAATATATCTGTTGAGTTACCAGCATAGTGTAGTTATGGAAAGGCAAAAAGACATATCTCATCTTAAACGATCCTCGATACGAGCATTGATGGTCTTGTGTTCATTATCTACTTAATGAAATTTATTAAGAGTTGAAAAGCCTAAAATTGAGAATTCGGTTGATTAGATCTTTGGATGTCCCCTGACGAATGTGTTAACGGCAGTTTCCTTCTTTTGTCGTGTGAACTTCGGTATATGGCAATGGTGAAGCATAAAAACGCGGAGGAATTAAATTATCGTATTTGAAGGAAAAATAAATGTTAGGACAGTATCGAACCGGTCGAACATTATTGAGTATATAACCTAAATAATATGTAATATAATAACAAAGGAATCACAATTATTGCTTATTAAGCAACAAACTCAGTTAGTAACTAAAATCATCAAAATTTTGAGAGGAAGCTGCTGCAAATTGTATTTTAGGATATACGAAGACCAGTTGACCAAAATTGTGCAGTGAAACTTACCCTGTAAAAGAAGTATTTGTATTTAATGTTCTTTAAATTCGAAGAATAATATAATTAATCTGTAAGGGAACCATGTCTTAAAATATGTATGTAAGTCAGAAACTACATAATGAATGTTGATTGGAATTCAAAGATTAGGTATACGAAAAATTTAAAGAATACATGCAAATCCCACTCTGTTTCTTTGTCAAATGAAAGATTTTGAAGCGAGAACTTCCACTTCTGGTAACTCACTTCAAATGTTACCTATGAATCGTTAGTAGATATGTTTGACTGAATGTAATTTGTCTCATTTATTGAATAATAATTGTCTTTCGACAGAAAATGTGTTTGCATTCGTTGTAGAACACTCTTTGTCGTGACATATTAATTTTATTGCGTCAGTTTCATGCTGCAGATGATTGTGTCAGGATACGTGCAGACGTTGTTGAAGGCAGAACGGCCGATAGCTTATTGCATCATGCCGTTTAAATACACGTCAAGCGAACAGGAATGTGAAATTTTCTAAGTCTGAACTGAACGGTGTTGCTCAGTCACACAAAATTATCAACACCAGTCATCCACTGGGTGTAATTATTTCGACAAGGTTAGTCGGTCACCAAGAGTGCAGCATCAACACTTCCATGTGTGAGTGCGAGCGAGCTCAGCGAAAATGGTTTAGACCAGTGCAGACCAACCTGACTTTGTCACTCTCGTAACATTAGGTAAGAAACTCTAAGACCAGGGGTTTGACAAAGCATCTAAGACACTGTAAGACAAACTGGCTAAACAAATGTTGCATAATGGTAGACTCCTGACAGCTTGTAAACAACTTCACACTTTTCTTTATTCAGGGTGAATTGCCACTAATCGCAACACAGAGATATCTTATCTAAATCATTTTGCAATTCGTTTTGGTCATCTGGTGCATTTACAAGACAGTACATGAAAGCATCATCTGCGATAATCTGAAAGGGCTACTCAGATTATCTCGTTAATATAGGTCAGGAACAATAGAGGGCCTATAACACTTCCTTGTGGAAAGCCGGATATTACTTCTGTTTTACTCGATGTCTTTTCGTCTATTACTACAAACTGTTACTTTTCTGAAAGGAAGTCACGAATCTAGTCGCACAACTGAGATGATATGCCAAACGTACACAGTTTGGTTAGAAGACGCTTGTGAGGAACTGTGTCGAAAGCCTTCAGAAAAACTAAAAATATGGCGTCTATTTGACATCCCCTGTCCATAGCACTCATTACTTCATGCGTATAAAGAGCTAGTTGTGTTCCGCAACAACAATGTTTTCTATCGTTTCTTTCGAGTTACTTCATAATCTTGGAATACAGTATATGTTCCAAAACGCTACTGCAAATCGACGTTAGTGATATCGGCTTGTAATTCAACGGATTACTCTTATGTCCTTTTTTGGGTATTAGTGTGACTTGAGCAACTTTCCAGTCTTTAGGTAAGGAACGTTCTATGAGCGAGCGGTTGTATATAATTGCTAAAAATGCAGCTATTCCATCTGCACACTCTGAAAGGAACCTGACTGGTATACCATCTGGACCGGAAGCCTTGCCTTTATAAAGTGATTTAAGCTGCTTTTCAACATCGAACATATCTACTTCTATGTTTCTCATCTTCGCATTTGTTCTTGATTGGATTTCGGGAATATTTACTTCGTCTTCTTTGGTGAAGGATCGGAAAACCGTGTTTAATAATTCTGCTTTGGTGGTACTGTCATCATTGACGTCATCGTTGTTATCGTGCAGTGAAGGTATTGATTGCGTCTTACCTCTGATGTGCTTTATGTATGACCAGAATCTCTTTGGATTTTCTGTCAGATTCCGAGACAGAGTTTCGTTGTGCAAATTATTAAAAGCATCTCGAAATGAAGTACGCGCTATATTTCGAAGTTCTGCAAAACTATGCCAATTTTCGGGATTTCGCTTTCTTTTACATTTGGCATGCTTTTTTCGTTGCTTCTGCAACAGCGAGCTGACCCATTTTGTGTACCATGGGGTATCAGTAACATCACTTATTAATTTATGTGGTATGTATCTCTCAAATGCCGTCGACACTATCTCTTTGAAATCATTCCACATCTTTTCTACATCAAATCGTAAGGAGTGGAGACTGACTTAAAAATGCGTTAAGAGAATGTTTATTAGCTTTTTTAAATGGAAGTACTTTGCCTTTCATTTTGATAATCTCTGTATTCGTCATGATACTACCTATTTGTCCAGGATTATTTGTTGCTAAAAGGTCAAGTATGCTTTCCCAACTATTTACGCTTCGAGGAGGCTCATGAACTAATTGTTCAAAATAATTTTCTCAGAAAGCATTAAGTACAATTTCGGATGACGTTTTATGACTGCCGCCGGCATATCGAGGGTAGATTGAAGTCGCCACCGACTATAATTGTATGAGTTGGGTACCTATTTGAAATGAGACTCAAGTTCTCTTTGAACTATTCAGCAACTATATCTTCTGAGTCAGGGGGGGGGGGCGGGAGACGATGAAACGAAGCCATTAATAGTTTAGTCCGATTGACAAGTATAACCTCTACCCATAGTATTTCGCAGGAACTATCTACCTCAATTTCAGTACAAGGCAAACTACTTCTGACTGCAATAAATACTCCACCACCAACTGTATTTCATCTATCCTTTCTGAACAGTGTTAGATCGTTTGAAAAAATTTCCGCTGAATTTATTTCCTGCTTTAGGCAGATTTCTGTACCTATAACTATTGGAGCTTCAGTGCTTTCTATTAGGACTTGGAGCTGTGGTTCTTTCCCAACACAGCTACGACAATGTACAACTACGATACCCATCGTTTCTACAACTACCTTACTGTATTTTACCTCTACCCTTTTTGTGCGGACGCCGTTTCTGTGGTTTTCTGAGATCTTCTAACCTAAGAAACCGTCCAGTTTCTTCCACACAGCCCCCGTTACCCTGGTAGCCGTTTCCTGTGTTTGGTGTACTCCTGACCTCTTAATCGGAACCTGGAAAGCCTCCACCCGATGGCGAAAGTCAAGGAATCTGCAGCCTACACGGTCACAGAACCGCCTGAGCGTCTGATTCAGACCCTCCACTCGGCCTTGCACCAAAGGACAACAGTCGGTTTGTTGACGATGCTGCAGATCTGAATCTCGGAAGCAAGACTGGCAGTCTTTACTATTGCCGCTAGCCATCCGAAACCAGACAGAATCTTCTCCGATAGAAAGCGACACACGTCATTGATACTGACATGGGCCACCACCTGCAGTTGACTGCACCCTCTACTCTTCATGGCATCTGGAAGCACCCTTTCCACATCCGGAATGACTCCCCACGGTATGCACATGGGGTGCCCACTGGCTTCCTGCCCCTCCTTGGCAGCCATGTTCCCAAGAGGCCCCATTACGAATCTAACGCTGGAGCTCCCAACTACCAGCAAACCCACCCTCTGGGAATGCCCAGGCCTTGTGGGCCGAGAAGCTTCCTCTTTAACAAGGTGGAAGACTGCATCCAACTGAGAGTCTGAGCCAGCCGCTGGAATCATCAGATTCCTCTCCTGAATGCTAAGCCAGCAGACGCTGCCAAAGATACACAACGAGATGTTCCTAGAGAAATAAACGAAGTAATATTTAATCTCGTTTTATTGCATCTGGTGAACCCACACAGGTTCTCCGGCCTTCATCCTGTCAAATAGTAGGGATTTGATGCCCATAATTGAGTTAACCCTACAAGTTGGAAGTCAGAAGTTCTGCAGTCCAACGCCAATGGAAGCTGGAGAATTACAATTTCGGAACCACTTGCGATCAATGACGGTTGCATATGCTGAGTCAGAAGAAGAAATTTTATTTGTTACCATGTCCAGGAAAGGACCTGAAAACAGCAAAATTACTTTCTACAGGTCTAGTCAGCCTTCTCATTTATCTCTTGTTAAGGTTAATCGTAGGTAAGAGTATCTCGTTCTGAACTCTGTAAAATTAGGAATTTTAATGTTCATTGTGCACCATGCGATAAATTCATACCTACTACATGTGCTATATTTAGAAGTAACGGGTATATAACGAATGATTTGCTCAGAATTTTGGTGGACAATGATTAGGCAAGAGACTGTTTTGATTCGCAAATGTACTTGCTGAGTTAGGGTTTATGCAAGTGATCCTTATTTGGAAATGTAAATAAGAGGGAAACGTAAATTGCAGGAACATGCCTAGTTAGTACTAATTATAAAATGACCGCTCTTATGGATCAAGTTTCGAAATTGTTAGAGGATAGTGAACAACAGAAAGCACTTGATGAACAGCTAAGTCAGAAGTGATATGCTTTATTGGCAGAACAGCAGCCATAATCAAGTTTGAATGAAGTTAAAACTGTAATGAATGTTTCATACGTTGATCGTTCAGCCGCCAATTTCATAACACTCTTCTCCAGGAATAAATCAGCGGACGTTACTGTGTTTATAAATGATGAGTGAGCCACGGCTGACTTTAGTACTGGTCAGACTAAATATGTTTGATGCTGGCTAAGTAACGTGCTGGCGCCTACATCTCGTATCATGAATTTCTTAATAAGGCAGCCACATTTGGAGAATTAGCGGAAGGTTTACGTCAATAGTATAGAGTACAAAACAGAACGGTTTTCGGTGAGAAACTAAACAGCTTAACACAAAAAGCGAAATAAACAGCCGTGTCATGTCCTGGCAGGATACGCAAGCTAGATGCAGACACATAGGAGCTGACACAGAAACCGGATGTGGATAAGGTCATGGTCAGAGAAACAGAGAATACAGCATTAGACATTTTTCTAAAAGGGATTCCCCAGGTTGTTTACTGAAGGTGTAATTTGAAACCCTGAAGTCTTAGCCACAGCACTTCATGTTGCCACACTTTTAAAATAGACAGATAGTGTAACTGAAATTCGTAGTGAGCGAAAGACATTTACGTCTGGTAATGAATGTTACCGATGTGGCCAACGGGGGTATGTGAAGGCACAATTGCCAACGCTTTAGGCATAAGGCTCGGGATTGTAATACAATGGGGGAAGGCATTCCTGGTAAACTGCAGTACTGTAAAAACGTACACAGAGTCGGGTAATTGCTTAATGGTCTGAGTGCGTGAAAAGACGTTCAGCATGTAGTGAATTCTGGGGCACACATTTCGGCTGTGTCTGGACGTTGTGGGCAAGAGGAGACTGGAAACTCTGAAATGGTGTTTGCTTCAGATGGGTACAACGATTGCAAATGTTACTATGTCACAAGGTACAACCATTGCTAAAGTAATATCACGTAAACAAGGGAATTAATAGTTGTCTTGTATGACAGAGTACCACCAGGTGCAGGAAAGCTAATTGGGTTGCAGTGAATCTCGATATTCAACAGCAAACTTCCTGTCCCATAGAACAATTGTTTGGTCATGACATTTTGGATGAACAGTATTGTTTTATACAAAGAAGTGTAGCACATATTAAGAACATAAATGGTCAGGTTTTGGTGCCAGTAAGCTTGGATAATTTCAGAATGGATATAGTTAGTCTTCCAGAGAGGCTGATAAAGGCTACAGTAAAAGTACTCAGTGAAGAAGATATTGTAGGTCAGTGTCAGAGAATTGTGTGGAGCAAACCATCAGCACAGGTCAGTCATTTAGAAGGAACGATTATTGATCAGGAAGTCACCCCTAATCAACTACAAAGATTTACTTAAATTGGAATGTCCATTATGAGCCACATCCATTACACAGCGTCAGATTCTAACAGGCAATCAGTGTACCAAAACTAATACAGGTACCAAAGCACCTCCAGTCTCTGATAGAATAGTTCGTAGATTAGCAGCCTGAGGAAGGCATTATATGTAGTACATAACGATATTCCTTGGTCAGCAAGTATAGCAATTGTATCGAAAAAGTCACTTGAAAGAAAATATAAATATGGAGTTTGTTGTGATTATTGATCTTAGATAAACATATGGCAACTGATGCGACTCCGATTCCTAATATAACGAAAAGACTGGATACCGTGACCCAGTGGTAATTCCACGATAGATTTAAGGTGTGGTTATAACCAAATTGAAGTATTCCAGACATTAGGCCTTAGACAGCATTTACAGCACCATCCAGTCACCACCAATATCGCAACCACTGAGCTGATTAATAAAAAAGGGATTTCATTTCTCTGGGAATGAACGTCTGACAACATTTAAAAATTTAAAAGAAGTTTATCTTCAGATACTGTATTAATTATTTTTCTGATTTTAACAAGAACTGATACTGTCATGTGACGCAAGCAGTACTGTTTAGCTACCCTTTTAGATCAAAATTTAGATCTTCAGGATCATCCAGTAGCTATAACACCACAACTCTGTGGATGATCATACATTTTCTACGTTCTTTACGAAGTTTGTTTTATTAGCTGTACTGATTATTATTCTTGTAAATATGTTGTCAAGTTACAAATGCTATATGTTGTTTAAGAAAGAGTATACCCGTGGAATGTTAACATTTTGGAAGTAGATACGCCGCCCTAGTCTGGGAATAGTTGTTGCCAAAGAGTATAATAAGTTTGTAAATGCATTATCGCTGGGAGTGCGACCACACCAAAAAAGTAGTTCAGCGTCGTGAGGAGACTGTTGTCGTCGTTGGTTGTGTGTGTTCGCCGGTGTGGCTACGCAAAAGTGCAGTGATAAAAAGTCTGTTTCCGAAGTGCGGAGGAGTGAAATCTGGAATGGTTGTTTTGGCGGATGTTTAATGTGGGCAAGCTATGTGTATGGCATTTACTGGACACAGTACAAATGCAGTAAGTGTAATTCACATAACATCAAGAGTACTGTGTGCCCTTGTTATTAGTTATGGTATTGCAAGATCAACCTGTGCTCTGTTTAACCGCTGAATGAAGCCGCTCGACAAACCATTGGCATCATAAACTGAAGTAAGATATAGACATTTTATAACTAGAAATGCAGCAGGCTGATCAGCGTAGCTGGAAATTTATTCCTTAAATAACATTGTTTCCGTGCATACTGTCACGTAAATAATTTTCATAAGTCGTTCGTTATCCAAGTAGTATCCATCCTATCCATTTGTACGCACTAAAGTTGAAGTGACATTAATTTAGTAGATTACCAAAAAATAATTTTTCCAACTTTTGGACAATTGCGTAATAATGAAAACTCTGGCTGTAGCACGAATAATGTCAGAAGTAGACTGATGCAAAAACCAGTATTAATTCATTTGCTAAAAGTAGAGTAACTTTGATAATATAAAGTTAGTAGTTAAATTTTTACATAATTTGGACACTGAATTTCGCTGTCGAAGCATGATTTCTACTTTATAGCTTGTGGTATAATTTATAACTTTTATTACAAGGAAATATGAGAGTATTTTGGTGAGTAACGTAACAAGAAGTTTCTGTCCACAGCCAGTTAACAATCTTACTTTAATCGATATTTGAAAATTAATATGATATGTTGTATGTGTTTACTAGTCATTATTATCTGACTACTGTCACAAGTGTGGTGTGAGATACTTGAAAGTGTGTGTTAGGTATTGTTACTACATCATGACACCAATAACTCTTCTTATGTAAGATTGCTTACGAGTGTAAAGTTCAGTTTCAATTTAATTATTCTTGCTCCAGTGAGGAACTGGTGACTGTTGGTTATTTTGATTAACGAAATGTTTCGAAAATTTTTTTGCAAATATTCCACTAACTACTGTTAATTAAAAATTAGTTTACATTAAAAATGTATAAAGTGAATGGAATTTTGTTTCTAATTGTCATTGCTAAGGTACTGAGCAGTGGGGATTCGGTTATAACTTCATCTACTTCTCTGGGTTTTACATAATTTTTCGGTGTAGATGCCTTTTCCCCACAGATTAGGGAGTTTAGGTACACAGCCATACAAAAAAGGCTAACTATCCAGAGAGGTAGGAGAGTTATAACACATCTCGCCAGCTGAATAAAACTGAGTGCAAGGAACATTACTTTTCATGTACGATATTTCGTATTTCCTTTGTTATGCACATGGTTGTAAATTTCAGGTACTCACAGATCATACGTCCTTGAAATGCCTCTTGGGACTAAAAGAAATTTCAAGTCGACTAGTAAGAAGTGAATTTCAATGTGAAGTAGTTCACAAGCGTATTGTTAAACATCTACATACATAGTCCACAATCCACTATACGGTGCGTGGCGGAGGGTATCTCGTACCACAACTAGCATCTTCTCTCCCTGTTTCACTCCCAAACAGAACGAGGGAAAAATGACTGCCTATATGCCTCTGTACGAGCACTAATCTCTGTTATCTTATCTTTGTGGTCTTTCCGCGAAATATAAGTTGGCGGCAGTAAAATTGTACTGCAGTCAGCCTCAAATGCTGGTTCTCTAAATTTCCTCAGTAGCGATTCACGAAAAGAACGCTTCCTTTCCTCCAGAGGCTCCCACCCGAGTTTCTGAAGCATTTCCGTAACACTCGCGTGATGATCAAATCTACCAGTAACAAATGTAGCAGCCCGCGTCTGAATTGCTTCTATGTCCTCTCTCAATCCGACCTGATAGGGATCCCAAACGCTCAAGCAGTACTCAAGAATAGGTCATATTAGTGTTTTATAAGCGGTCTCCTTTATAGATGAACTACATCTTCCCAAAATTCTACCAATGAACCGAAGACGACTATCTGCATTCCCCACAAGTGCCATTACATTCTTGTCCCACTTCATACCGCTCTGCAATGTTACGCCCAAATATTTAATCGACGTGACTGTGTCAAGCGCAACACTACTAATGCAGTATTCAAACATTACAGGATTCTTTTTCCTATTCATTTTCATTAATTCACATTTATCTATATTTAGAGTTAGCTGCCATTCTTTACACCAGTTACAAATCATGTCCAAGTCATCTTGTATCCTCCTACAGCCACTCAACGACGACACCTTCCCGTACACCACAGCTTCATCAGCAAACAGCCGCACATTGCTATCCACCCTGTCCAAAAGATCATGTAGATAGATAACAACAGCGGACCCACCACACTTCCCTGGGGCACTCCAGATGATACCCTCACCTCCGATGAACACTCACTCACCATCGAGGACAAGATACTGGGTTCTATTACTTAAATGTGGAGGCGGTTAATAGGAAAATTGTGGTATTTCTGGTATCTGGGTTACGTTTTACAGGTTTGAAGAAGAACAAGCAGCTGATAAGGAATAGTAATTGTACAGCAGACAACCACAGTTCCCTATGCATGAACGTTTATTTTGTTGGTCGAGAAAAAATGGAACATTTGACATTCCTGCAGCATTCCAAGCTGAAGTCTTAATACCAAGCACAAGGCCATGAATTTTTGGGAGATGAAGCTGAAAGAAGAACTGAAAGACAGACTGTATCTAGATTTTGGTGGAGAATACAATGTGATGTGGAACAATACATTAGAAACTGCTATCCATGTCCTCAAAGAACAGGTGGAAGTCACCAGGTATTACCATAATCAGAAAAACCTTTTCAGATGGTAGGAATTGATGTTTTAGGACCATGTAACAGAAGTTTCACAGGGAATAAATATGTACTGACTATCATCGATCATTTATCGAAATTTGCAATTCAATGGCTGTGGCTTTACTCGTGCCTAGTACTGATACTGGTACCAGATAAAAAAGTAAGCACTGTAGCTCAGGCCTAGGTTAACAAAATGGAAC
Source organism: Schistocerca cancellata (assembly GCF_023864275.1). Lineage (NCBI taxonomy): Eukaryota > Metazoa > Arthropoda > Insecta > Orthoptera > Acrididae > Schistocerca > Schistocerca cancellata. Next base: position 497,640,501 of record NC_064631.1, on the reverse strand, counting down.
TTAAACTTGGAGTAATTGAAACTATAGTCACAGATCAAGGAACTAATTTTCTATCTTAGCTCACGAAACAGTTATGCTACATACTGAATACGAAGAAATTGCATACATGTCCATTCCACTCATAAGCATACGGTCACATGGAGCGAGTCCACCATAATATAGCAAAAATGATAAGATGCTATGTGAAACACCAGCATTTAGATTTTGATGTATATTTATTTTATGTGGTGAGTGTGTACAACTTTAAAATTCAGACAAGAACAGATCTTTCACCTTACGAAGTGGTGTGTGGGCAAGTAACGGAAGAGTCTCTTGAATCACCTATGTCAGCTCCTGCCAAACATTATTTGCTGCATTTCATTTTCAGAGCATCAGATTCTATGGTTTGTTACTTGCAGAATTTCAAAACATTATGAGACATTTGTAGGGCTGCACTTTTTTTTACGTCTTTGAATCTATAGGGTTACATTTGTTACATAACAAGAGATGGCTACAGATTTGTTTGTATTGAGTATGATGATGATTCAATATCATGGAGAAATTCTTATGACCTCTTCACTTCTTCATTTGGTGTGTAGTATTGAAGTATGCTTTTGTTAGCTTCACTCTGAGGAACAATATTATTGGTTTATGTCCTTTGAAACGTTATTTAATGATAGCAGTGCTAGTCTACTGGAGGTAAAACAACAATGATAAAATTCATGAAGTTGGAAACAAGTTATGTGATAGTAAACAACTAATTGTTGTACATAATTTGTGTCGCTGAGGATACCATGATTTGCCATCGAGGGTTATTGTTTCAAACTTACTACGTCCACCACTCATTCAAATTAGCATTTGCTTACTTTTTTCGCCTAGCACTAAATGCATTTCATAATGTTGACCGCTGAACTGTTCATAATGTTCATAATGTTGACCGCTGAACTGGAATTAGATTCACTTTACGTTTTCTAGCAGCTAATATATCACAATAAGCCTTTGACAATGCAGTCACTTGTTACCCAGTATCAAGATATTGCGGATACAGTCAACTTTGACGTTGCAGTTATTTTGGTACCTTCAATGGATTCATCAACATTCACTTCTGTCTTAAGGAATGGCAATGATAAAAGTCCATGATAGATATATGAAAAGTATTCGCAGTTGCAAATACGAACAACCACCGGCTGTGTAATGAAATTATCACAATGAAAATTTGTGCCTGACCGGGACTCGAAAACGGATATCTCATTACCGGCGAGCAGTCACTTTAGCCACTTCAGTTGTCCATGCTCGACTCCCATATTAGTACGAAAGGACCATATGATTGAAATATTTTTTATTATATTGATTAATATTTAATTAGATTACTATTTTGACAGATTAATGCATACACATTATGTCATTCACATACAGGTTAGAGGGCGGCATTTTAACTGAAATTCGCTGCCTGGTGTCGGGGGATGATCATGATCTTCCGATGTAAGTGATGGTAGGAACTATGATGCAATGTTTGATCGAACATGCACGCATGTGAACTAGATAAGATCTTCACTAGCGACATTCCGACTAAGTCATAGTCATTACAAACGCTACTAAGGAGGCACTGGGGTCAGTACTGATGGAGCTCGTTGCTGCTGCCGGTGTGATGAGTTACTGGGACATTTCTCCTTAGCAAGAAGTCATGTATTGGCTGAACATTTAACCTGGTACTTTCTGTAGTAAGCTTTTCCAAAATGGTGATCCACAGAGGGGCCAGATGCTATTATCTTAGTCTTTAGTCTTTAATTTGAACAAGCACCTGTTGTTATTAAATAGATGTAACATCTTATACGAGCCATGATGTTGTCTTGCAGGTCTGAAAGTTAAGTGGATCTCATATTGCTACTTCTTTTATGTGGTTATCTTTTTCCATGTCAGGTAGATCTGAGCTAGAAGTGGGGGGGGGGGGGGGGAAATGTGTTGTTTAAAGCCATAGTCTCTTGCACATGCTAATAATGTTTTGAAGTACTTTTTGGTTCTTCACTAGCATGTCTTTCCAAAAATCTCTGAGCCTGGAGTATATTTTTAAGATATGGACTATTTTAATTATGTGGTTTGAAGGAATCTTAATTTCATTCATTATTGTCGATGTTTTTGAAAAAACTTCAAATGTTCATTCGTGATTTAAATAATTAAATGCTGGCACAGTTACGTATTTATTCGTGCCTAGCCCAAAGTATTTAGAGAATTTATTTTCATTTTAAGGAGTAATGATTTACATGATTATGTGTCACAAAGTAAATAATGTAAAAACCTGCCCAGGATTTATTTCCGGTTTACTGATTGCAGTATAACCTCAAAAGACGACTATGGTGCGGGAGGGACGGAAAAACAAACATGAAAACATCATAAATAATTATCATGAATATATTTGCAATTGACAATGAGCAGAACTTCTCGGGACACATTTTGCAAGGCATAAAAAGAAGCCAAACTGGCACACAGTATCACCATTTAAATGTAGATGAAATTTTTGTCTTACATCTGCGAATGTTTAGTGAATCTGTGGATTATAGCTTTTGTCTTGGCCAAACTATGATGTGATCTACTTTGCAGATAATTGTAGTATTCGCATTGACACCGTTCACGGTCCCACTAAGGACTTGTTATACAAAGCCTTGCCAATGACAGTCAGTTTGGATGCGAAGCAACTGATAATTTCATTTCCAACCAAATCGTGTGATGACTTAACATCTGCAATGAAGTATCTCTCAGAAGTTCATTGCTCACAATGGCACACACATTGATCAGGCAGAGCATTATGACTACCTGCCTAATAACCGGTACGTCAACCTTCGGCTAGGATAACAGCAGCGATGCGTCGTGACATGGAAACAGTGAGGCCTTGGTAGGTCGCTGGAGAGAGTTGTCACCACATCTGCATTCAGAAGTCGGCTAATTCACGTAAATTCCGGGAATGGGGGTGATGAGTTCTTATGCCACGTACAATCACATGCCAGATGTGTACGATGGAGTTCAGATCTGGCGAGTTGGGGAGACAGAACATTAATTGTAAATTGCCACTGTGTTCCTCGAACCACTTTAATCACACTCCTGACCTTGTGACTTGGTGCATTATTTTGCTGAAAAATGCCACTGCCGTCGGGAAAGATGATGGTCATGAAGATGTTGTGCGTGGTCTGGAACCAGTGTACGATACTCCTTGGCCATTATGGTTCCTTCCATCAGCCCCACTGGATCCATGGATGCTCACGTGAATCTTCACAGGAGTATAATGGAGACACTGCCAGCTTGTCCCAGTTGGACAGCAAAGGTGTCACGGAAGTGTTCCCCTGAAAGACGACGCATCCGCATCCTCCCATCGACATCATGGAGAAAGTATCGGGATTCATCAGACCTTGCAATGCTCTGCCACTGCGCCAACGTGCAGTGCCCATGGTCATCTACCCAATTCAGTCGTGGCTGGCGATGTTGTGGCGTCAACATTGGCACATGCATGTGTCGTCGGCGGCGCAGTCCCATCTAAAGATGGGGAGCGTACGGTGCACTACTTTTGCAGACGTACTTGTACTCTGCCCAGCGTTAGAGTGATGTTAACTGCACCACAGCTCGCAACCTTTGCTATTTTACGACGTCCGACATCTGTAATGAGGAGTCCCGCCAAACCCGACGTTGTTTCACCTTGGTTTCGCTACATCGCAACATTCCTCGAACACCCGAAAAGTCGTGCAGTTTCCGAAATGTTCGTGCCCTCGTTCAAACTCAGATAGATCGCCCACCGTCTCCATTCCAAGAACGGACTGCATCTCACAAGTACTACATGCACCGTGCATGTGTCTGACTGGCAATCGTTACTGGCCAGTTGACGCTGCTATCTCCTGGACGGGTTTATATCGACAGTAAGTCAGTGGTCATAATGATCTGGCTGATCATTGTAGAACAAGAACAGAGAAACTGGGCAGTAGCTGACTCCTGGCATGTTTTTGGCACGCCGATTGTAGCTCTTTCCACGTATCAAATGATGCGAGGTACAGAATGTACCGACGGCGCAGTGAAACGATTAACCCGCTGTGGGAGCCCAGATTAAATTAAGCCTGAGGTGATTCTATTATACGTTTTCTCGTTCCATGACTAGGGCAGACTTATTCAGGTTTGCTTGGAGATGAACCACAAAGCATATTTCAACGTTTTCGGTGAAGAGAACTTGCGTTTTTCTACATCCTCATGATGAGTACGCTGTGGACACTGCCATCTTCCGAATCGACAACACATACAGTCATACGGTGTACTTATATGTTTCTGGCTTGGTGAACAATAAAATCTCGACTGGTTTACTAAATCATCCCGTCTAAATCCCACAGAAAATGACTGTGAACATTTAGCATAACCTGTGAAGCGTAACAATCAAAGTCCCTGCATTCTGTAAGCTCTACCGAATCTAACCATCAATGATTGGTTTCAGATGCATATAGCATATCTAAAAAAATTCACCACATTCAGACCACTATCAAATCTAGAGGTGGTATTACACAATATAAGCATGATGTCTGATGTGGAAGATCAATTTATTTTCCGGTGTGCTTACGTTTTAACAGCAATTGGTAAAACATGGAAATGTACCTATTGTGAAGTAAAACATGCTGAAGTTCTGAAAATATGTCCCTTAAAACTGTGGGATGTCGGATGAAAATATATCAAAAATTCGAGTCACAACGCACTTTCATGCTAATTCTTCTGCATAAAATGTCATTAAAATATTTTATAGCATCATGTCTCTATTCTTATCTTAATTATGATTTTCATATGTCAGCAAAATTACGGACTTAAGTAAAAAAATAGTTACTGTATGACCTCAGAAATGAAAAGCTACGAGGATTAGACATTTAGGAAAAATATCAACTCTTTTTTGAGTTACCAGGTCACGCTTATTTGCTTATTACCACCTGTGTTCAAGTTACAGTATATTTCCCGTATAACTAAATCTACGTAGCACACTAAAGCGTCAGAGGCTTTAGCGCCACTCATAAAACAGATAATTACCTGTGATCACATCATGAAAGCTTCGTTCCTAACATGATATACCAGAATAAACAGTAACTAGGTTACGAATACAATTTCCAAACCGTGATGCATAATATGAAAGCTGCACAATATGAAAGCTTTCGTCAGGAAAATTTTGGCACATTTTTTAATCTCTGCGCCAATGAAATTTGAAGAGTAAATTGAACTATACACATAATATCATTTATACTTTGGAATCTTGAAACAAGATAGTATTTGAAATTCCTCTACTACTTTTTACTGTAACCTGGGAGTCAATTGACTATAGACTCGATTTTTTAATATCCTCAGACTTTAACTGTTTACGTTCGATGTTTCCATCATGTGGATAAAAGCGATCAAACTTATTTTTTTTGTTTAGAAATGCTAAAAATTTTCGCAAAGTACAACTGAATAATTAAAGGGGAGTTTAACAAGAGTTAAACGAAAACAGAACTGGAACTGCTGCTAACAGACCGAATATGGTGGATCAGTGGTTAACATACGGGAGTCGCATTCGGGAGGACGACGGTTCAAACCCGCGACCGGAAATCCTGGTTTAGGTTTTCCGTGACTTCCCTAAATTGCTTCAGGCAAATTCCAGGATGATTCCTTTAAAGGAACAAGGCAGATTTTTTCCTCCATCCTTCCCTCATCCGATGGGACCGATGACCTCTCTGTTTCATACCCTCCCCCAAATCAACCACCCAACTGCTACCAATTATGCAACTGTAAGAATTAAATCTTTTAGCTACTATTCCTACCATGTTTTTGCTCTCTGCGTCCTGTAACATATGTAAACCGAAAGAACATGAGCTAGTGCGACAGCAGAAATTTTCCGTCTCTGCAAATCGCAACACGAACTTGCCTGCATGTTTGGAAATTTTATTGTAGTAAAACGTGATCACTGCTGAAGGCAGTTTATTCCTTCCTGGTTTTAAATGTAAGGAAAGGGAATCTTGAGGGTTAACTTGAGCCAAGACAAAGATGAGTGAAAATAAATTCGTAACTATCTCAAATTATTTACGATAATGATCGAAGCAGACGAAACGAATTAAAAATATTTCTCCTGCCGGGACACGAACCCGGGTTTTCTTACTTGTTAAGCAGAATTGCTAACCATTACAACACCGCGGTAGGATGGTCAACAATTCTGCACGAACTACCTAAGCTGAATGCCCTCCCCAACACAAACTTCACTTTTTCCCTTACATATTGTCACTACTGCCAGGGCTCTCAGATACTGGCAAATTTTAATTCATTTTGTCTCCTTCGATCATTATCGTAGATAATAAAAAGAGACTTAAATGTCTCAGGGAAACATTTAACTACACAGTCTCAAATTATAGTCACATATAATATATTGTTCCATAATTTAATACAAAAGTATCTCATCTTTCATAAACAAATTCCATTCATCAGATCACTTGTCTCTGCATGACCTTCCGTAGACAACAGATAATGTAAATTACATATTAACGTTCACACTCGAACTGTTATTATTTGAGTCGTCAAAGAGCAATGACATAACCGACTTGGCAGCATGGATCACGGAATGAAAGCTGGACACTGATTCCCATGCGTTCTAGAGGAGTGATGTGAGTAATACCTAACGTTTCCGAGGTTAAACACGACTGCTAAGTACCTCACGGATATGAATCTGACTTACCAAAATCTAAATACAAAAAAGAGCACTTAATCTACATTCACGTATATGCAGTTCAATCTAATAACTATATCACCATAATCCAAGAGAATGTCCCTTCATTTATCTCAGTTCAGTATCCCAAAATAAAGGGTTTGTACTAAACAGATAAGCAAATCCCCAAGGTAACAGGCGGAAGAAGACGGTCCAGTGAAGAGCGCTCCTTTGCTGGCCACACGGCATCGCGAAATGATTCTGTCGCCAAGCTTTTCTATTGGGTGACTTACGTCAAAGCTCTGAGGATCTGCTAACGCACGCAGTCCTCACCCAAAGATGTACTACCACAGAATACTGAGAAATGAGTACAGATGTTTTGAAGCAGATCAAGTGCTTACTGATCGCGCTCGTCAATGCACGTCATTAAAGTTGTCTAACAACAGACGCCTTTATATTCACCATTTTGTGTATGTTCTGTAATATACACTGATATTGTATTCACTTTCAGCTACATGGATTATCGTCGCATTAGGTCAAACCATACCAAGAATTCCTCACGTCCTTGCCATCGTAATGTAAACTAATTGAACTGGTGTCACTCTCGAAGGTGAATTCTGGATCTCAAAATCGGTTCTTCCTTAACATCGTTGCCCAGCAAATCGTAAACTGCAATGCATGTATTAGCATACCTCCTCGAGGACTGCCTTCTTATCGTGGCGAGGATGTTCATGTACTCTCGTATGATCCAGAGAGTGGTGGGAGGGCCACCTTAGCGAGACAGGTCTCTTGAACAGGGGTCTGAAGAAGAGCAGACCACAGTGTAGCGAAGTAGGGGGGCGGGGGCGTTTCTTAGGCACAGGGAAGCCGACCCTCCTAAAGCAGACAACCTCGCTAAAAGAACGAGAAAGGACACTCAGCAAAACAAGGAGAGACGGGTCCATAGTCGTAGTAAACGTAATCATCTAAGGGTGAAAAACAGTTGTGTTCGAACACCTGAACGTGGCAGTCCCATTATGGGGCGACGTGTTGTTATCAAATAGTCGTTTTCTTCGTTACGTCGCTATGAAAGCACTTTTAAATGTCTATGACTGCTTGTCACCTATCTTTGCCTTCAACATCAGCCTGAAAACAATTCTTGCTGTCAGCGAGGAAGCAATAGAGAACATTCTGACCTTGATTTCCAGTCTGTAAGCGGACATTACTCTTCACTGAAAGAAAAATTTCCTACTAGCTACTTATTCAGCTGGATAATGAACTATGACTATAAATAAAAATTTTGAATTTTAACTGGTTGATATTTTCTGTAAAAGCTCACATGCAAAAAATATACCCCTCTCGGAAAAAGTACGATTAGCATTTCAAAGCCAACCTTTACGGAAATTTCCGAGTAAAATGGTCGATCGCCCTGACTTCTAATCAACAAGAAGTAATTGCTCCCCTTAAAAACTGAAAATAATCCCGCTACTTGCCACGCGGTTTTGTCAACATTATGGATGGCGCACATTTACTTTCGTGAAACGTAAGCGATCCAGGACGGTTTACAGTCCTCTTGAGTTCGTTTCCTTCATTTAGCGAAAACACTTTCAAGTCTGCCCAGCTCCGACGTCATCCTACGCACTACGTATTGGACGTCTGAATGCCACGGCTAGTTTTGTGTCTCGATGCGAAGCGTGTCCTACCGCTGACTCTCTGGCAGTATTTGTAGAGGGGCGCAGAGGACAGCCAAACGGAACATCTGCTGTCAATCGCACAGTATCTAAATGGACCCTTTCTTGGGCGCGTATTAGTTAACAGCTCTGTCGTTTAACAATTTAGAAGTTTCTTGATTTTTACATAAATGCTGTTAAATTTACTCTAGTTACTGAAAAAGTTTTTGGCCGAATGCCATTAAGCTCTGCTGGCTACTACTTTTAGAACGGAACCGAAAGTGAAACAAGACGTCTGAGCTCTCTCTTTAAGATTCCTTGTAACTAATTCTGTTTACAATACAGTCTTGAAACCTGGTACAGCTATATTATTTCATGAATGTAGTTGACAATACAAATGACAGCCTACCATGAATGTGGACGTGTTCGTTCCAAATTTGGGTTTTAGTAAATAACTTGAAAACTAATAGCATTAGTTCGTTGGTGTCATATATTTAATATTTTTACTTGAAGCCAGGCTACCCTCCAATTTTCAACTTTCTGAGTCTGATATTTAGCGGTTTCATTTTTTAATGAAAACGCCAATTTGACAAAAAATGGTTCAAATGGCTCTGAGCACTATGGGACTCAACATCTTAGGTCATAAGTCCCCTAGAACTTAGAATTACTTAAACCTAACTAAACTAAGGACAACACACACCCATTCCCGAGGTAGGATTCGAACCTGCGACCGCAGCAGTCCCGCGGTTCCAGACTGCAGCGCCAGAACCGCACGGCCACCGTGGCCGGCGCCAACTTTACAATAACCAAAATATTGTTATGTTCAGGTTGAGACGTGAACTATTAATTGTGACATACGTTTGCAATATACAGCCAGATTTTAGTTTTCTAGTTTTATTATTCAGCTCCACTTACTTTTTCTTAAGATTGTACTTGTTACCTAACATATTCAGTTGATCATTCTGAGACTTTACGGTGTTAACATTAATATACTGCAGCACACACTGACTAAGTTTGAAAAAGTTATTTGACTTCTAATTTCTGTCTTAAATTGTGGTGTAGTACTTTGTTATGTCGAGCAGAGGCGCGTTGTGATGACTTGGCGCTGGTACCTGTGAAATGGGGTAAGCCCAGTCACACTTGCTCGCCTTCGCACCTCTTGTCATGATGCAGTGCTTGTTTCGCCTGACCATCGCCATTTTACGCTGGCTACAGGTCGGTATTATGTAACGGGGGAATCACTACGCATGAGACAATGTGTGTTACCTAACAGGTTTGAGATATCAGCGCATAGAAACTGGATCCTGCCGGGACTCATACCTAGAGTTTTGTTTGCGATAGCCCCTGCAGTAGAGACCACTCGTATACCCAACAGGTGGACAGTCTTAATGTCACTATTCTGCAAGTATGAATATTACACACTTCGTGCTTCTTAGGTAAACGGAGCAGATTGTTTACTTTTGTAGTTGATGTGGTCTACGGTCGTCCTTGAGGGCTCTATGGATCAGCTATTTGTTCATGGGCTGTTGTTCAGTATCTCCCTCCCCCCCTCCCCACCCCCCGAAAGAAAAAGGTTTTTCTTTACAGTTGTTTATACCAAAACTGAGCAACGGATTCCAAGACGGCTATGTAGAGAAATGGCTGACGTTTTTACGACATATTTCTAAGATACCGATCTCGAAGAACCTTGAAATTTTTCTCAGTACCTTTATCCATTTCCAAGACAAAGACGTTGAAATTTTCCCTCCTTGCACACGTAGATCAGGTTCAAGGTGAAAACGTTATTTTTAAAGTAACGTAGTACGGAATAATGTGTTGCAAAGTGTCTCTGTTATAATCAGAAGAATTATGGGAAACCCATGTTGTAATACTGAAACAGATACAAAATCTTTTTTCATTACAACACGGTTTCAGATATAAAATTAGTTTTCCCTTGTTTCAATTTCATATAAGAAAGGCATCAACATTTAGCTGACCCATAAATTCTTTTCATATGAGTGACATGCCCAACTGTGGTAGGGAAAAGAAGGGAACTAGCGGAAAAATGCTTCTGTCGGAGGACAAAACAGGGTGTATAACTCCTTTTTAAAAGGCGCTGACTAATTGGGACACCAGCTGCCTCATTCGACCTTCTTCAGCACCTTTAAACCTTATCTCAAAAGTTTTGGCATGCGAACGTATTTGCGCTTTTTTAAGCTGATGGAGGAGGAAGCAAAGGCAGCGGGAAAAAGAAGCTAAAATAATAAATACTGAAAGATAGTAGATAGTGGTTGTGTAGAAGAGCGAAGGAAACCATGGCAGTGTGAGAGAAAGAGAGGGATACGGTGACAGAACAGTGCTAGGATAAGATTGAGGGAGAAAGTGCCAGTGGAATAGGAATAGAGAAAAGAAGAAGTTTTATGTCCATGAGAGCAGTGTAAATGAGAAACAGAGTCTGTGACAATGACGGTGAACAAGAGAGAGATAGTTACAATGGTAAGAGACAGCAGCAGTGGGAAGAACTGATTGAGATGGTATGTGTAATGGAGAACAAAAGCAAGAGGGAGGAGACAGTAGTAGTAGGACAAAACGTAGGGGACTGTGCCTGTGAGGCAGGAGACGGTCGCAGTTAGGGAGACACAAAGAGATAACATCAGTGAGTTTGAATGAATGAGTGAATGAGAATCGCTGAGGAATGGAGGGGGTATGAGCGACGCACAGCAATCGGCTACAGCTAAGGAAGATTGTGGGAGACAGAGGTGAGCTACATGTTAGAAAGGGCAGGAATACACTGATCAGGCAGAACATTGTGACTAAGACCCTACTTTCGATATAAACCCATCACGGCTATAGCAGCGTCACCTGGCGTGGAATGACTACCAGACAGACTCACGCTCGGTGCCTGTAGTAAATAGCGTGCTGTCCATGTGTAGAGCGAGTAAAGCCATGCGAGCTATCTGAGTTTGACCGAGGGCAGACTGCGGTGAATCAGAGGCTCGTCACGAGAATGTCGGAAGCTGCACGACTTTCTGGTGTTCGAGGAGTGCTTTCAACACATAGCGAAACGAAAGTGAAACCACGTCCAGACGTCATGGCGTTCAGGGGCACCCCTCATTACTGATGCGGACGTCGGAAGTTGGGAAGCTGGTGAAACAGGACAGGTGGCGAACTGTGGCGTAACTAACATCAGACTTTAATGCTGGGCACAGTACAACTGGGTATGAACATACACTGAACCGATCACTACTAACGATTGGCGTTCGCAGCCAATGACCCATGCATGTCCACACCTCACCGGTGCTCCGTCCCCGACGCTTCTTTGTTGCCGACCACAGCTCCATCACCGACTGCACTGCTGGTCCGTCTCCAACCGAAGTCCAGACACACAACGGCCCGGAAATACTGTCAGTCGCTCCAGAGATGGTATGACAGTGCACTATCGATACGCGCTGCTGCTGCTACTCACGGGCAAGTAAGGCAGGAAGTTTGCGACGTCAGTAAATGGAATAAGAAAACGAGGCGGGAGTACCGTAATAGAAGATGACGAACAATAAATGGCACGGCTCAGTCGGTATGTCCATTTTCGGCACGGATAAAAGCATCGACACGTAATGGTATGAAGGCATTGAGGCCTTGGTATGTTGCTGTATGGAATTGGCACCAAATCTGCACGCGCAATTCACCTAATACCGAAAATTACGAGGAGGGAGTCGATGTGCTCCGATGCTACGTTCAATCACATCCGAGATGTGTTAGATCAGTTTCAAATCTGGTGAGTTAGGTGGCAGCACATTAATGGTAATCGCTACTGTGTTTCTTGAACCAATCCATCACACTCTTGACCTTTTGGCATGGCGCTTTATCTTCTTGAAAAATTCAAATTCGCATGTAACCACCGGCACAGGACATTGGCGCAGTGGCAGAGCTTTGCAGGGTTTGATGAATCTCGATACTTTCTTCATCACGCTGATCGGCAATCCATCACCTTCCAGGAGAACAGACCCTTGACACCTGTATTGTGGGTTGGAGACAAGCTGGTGATGGCTCCATAATGCTCTGGGGAACATTCAAGTAGGCCTCCATGGGTTCAGCGGAGCTCGTACAAGACGTCACGTCAGCCAAGGAGTATCGTGCAGTGGTTGCCGGCCTTGAACACCCATTTGCGACCATCATGTTTCCCGACTGTAGTGACATTTTTCAAGAAGATAAAGCACCATGCCAAAAGGTCAAGAGTGTGATGGATTGGTTCAAGAAACACAGTAGCGATTACCATTAATGTGCTGCCACCTAACTCACCAGATTTGAAACTGATCTAACACGTCTCGGATGTGATTGAACGTAGCATCGGAGCACATCGACTCCCTCCTCGTAATTTTCGGTATTAGGTGAATTGCGCGTGCAGATTTGGTGCCAATTCCATACAGCAACATACCAAGGCCTCAATGCCTTCATACCATTACGTGTCGATGCTTTTATCCGTGCCGAAAATGGACATACCGACTGAGCCGTGCCATTTATTGTTCGTCATCTTCTATTACGGTACTCCCACCTCGTTTTCTTATTCCGTTTACTGACGTCGCAGACTTCCTGCCTTACTTGCCCGTGAGTAGCAGCAGCAGCGCGTATCGATAGTGCACTGTCATACCATCTCTGGAGCGACTGATAGTATTTCCGGGCCGTTGTGTGTCTGGACTTCGGTTGGAGACGGACCAGCAGTGCAGTCGGTGATGGAGCAGTGGTCGGCGACCAAGAAGCGTCGGGGACGGAGCACCGGTGAGGTGTGGACAGCCAGTACTTGCTGACCGCTGGCGACACACATGCACTGTTGACTGAAGGAGACTACTGTGGGAACGACCATTCGTTGGTAGTTCGGTCGGTTGTCTCATCAGCCGATGTCTGTTTGGTCCTTTGACCGTTTCCGGATGGTTGCAGTCGGTCGGTTGGCGCAGAACAGTGAGGAGGTCCCCGTCAAGCGGATTCGGGCCGGAGCCACTGGCGGTGTGCATGCGTGGTTTGCGTTGTGAGGCGCTTTTTGAGAGGGTTACGAAGTTCGTCGCCCACCGATCATGGACTCTAAAGTTGAATGCTGACTCAACCTGCTATCAAGCCTCAATTGCTATCACTTCTCTTCGTTTCATCCTGGTTGTTGCTTTCTGCAAGATTCCCACGAGCAACAACGTGTGTTCGTTTTTTTCTGTGCGCTGTACGAGATTGGAATAATAGAAAAGTATTGTGAAGGTGGTTCGATGAACTCTCTTCCAGTCACTTAAATGTGATTTGCAGAGTATCTCTGTAGATGTAAATATGTCTGAAGAGTGTTCTTCTCGTATTAACAGCTCAGAACTGTAGAATAATGAGTGCCATTCATTGCCCCTAGATCGAAGAATGGCAGCTAGCAGACGCAGGGGGAAACTGCTACGGGAAATGGAGCATTTAAGGGCATGCCCCCTTGTAGTGTAAAAACTTTCGGCCAGCTGTATATTAGGAACAGGATTTGTAGAAGAGAGACGCAAGAATCCACCTCTCCGTAGGTAAATGCTTTGTTAATGTAGGTGGTAAGGAACTGGTTCTAGAGGTTACTGAGAGTAAAGCTGAAAGTGACGAAATTTGCCAGAGGATAAAGGTTATTTTTGTGGGTTTTGAAACGCCATTAATAGATAATCTTCCAATTACTCCAGCTGATGACATTAAGTATAATAAATAACATTAATTATATCCAAGGTCTGAATATAGCACTTCAGGGGAAAATCCTAGTATCTTGATATTTACTGGAAAACATAGGAATGAGTTTAGTAGTCTCTTGCACAAACAGTGCATCATACACGAGTAAAACCATCTGAAACCTGCGGCAGCGTCACCCACTCAATTCCCTGGACCAAAATGGAGGCAGTAAGTGACGATATTAGGAAAATGCTAAATTGGGGAATTGTAGAAGCCTCATTTTCTTCCAACAGCAGTAGGAAAATCAGCTGGTACCCTACACTTGGTGCTAGAATCAAGTTCTATGAAGAAAATCATAACAGGCCTACCTCTTAGGACACGGTCTGAAAATATTGATGGACAAATACAAGATGCTTGTATCCTCATAAAGAAGTAATGATATACATACAGTGATCATGAAACTTTCAGGATCTTCAGTGTTGTATGTAGTAGTAGTAGTAGTAGAACATATATTCTGTTTATCTTGTGTATACATTTATAGCAGCGTTATAAAAACGTTGGTACATTAGATAAAGTTTTCACAGTTTAATGGTATTGTCATTGCAGGATAAAGATAATAGGTCAAAGATAAAGTAATATGTTTGTGAAAGAGAAAACAAATCATCCTAGGTACAGGACTTTTGTTGGATAATGCTCATGGAACAGGAGAGAAATCTTCTTCAGAAGCAATCTAAATATTGACGTAGAAGTGGATAATTGAAAATTGTACATATAGGTCTGAGTTTCAGGAGTATTCAGTAGTCATAGTTGTGTACATAATCCGTGTAGCTTTGGTATTTACGTTTGTATTTTTTATGTATGTGCCTTTTACTTCGTAATTGCTGACTGTAAATGAAAGTACGTTACCAAACCAGAATATAAACTAAAGAATTTAAATACTTAATACAATGAAGCTGGAAGTGTCGGTGTAGTTATTTTTTGCTTAAGTTATCAGAATATGTGCTAAAGTACACAGAAAATATGCAACAATCCTTTTCAGCAATATTAAATGAAGGATAACTATGCAAAGGCCTTAGTTCTAAGACTAGGGACTAAGATCATTTTATTATTTTGAAGTTAAATTGTGTAATTTAATTTTTAACGCTATGTGATGTCTTTGGATACTAATTTTGATCTGTAACGTTTCCACGATTTTCTTTATGTTTAAGGTACAAACATATGGAAATATTCTAAAGCAGAGGTTTCCTTCAGTTAATGAATTAAAGCAGGTTAAAGATATTCACAGAATACACCAATGTAAGGCACAGCAACACAGTGCAAATATAAGCATTAGTCCTATCGTGGGAAAAGCCGTATATAATGCACTAACGTGTCGTGAAACACTATATTGTTACCCTCTGAGAGGATTGCGAATTTTTACCGTGCGTATGTCTGATGGACAGAGGTATCGAACTGTAATTTTGAATGTGGTGAAATTTACAGAAAAACTAAACGGACTTTAACCGGAGTTTATGAAAGTGGTAAAATCATAAGTGAATGAAAAAGAAAATGAACGGTCGCCAGCTCAGTTAGGCACATTAATATGATAATATATGTTTTAGAAAATTGAATATTGGTTGTTGAAGTTACTTTCGTTGAAATTAAGGAGTTTAACTAAGTTAGAATACACATTCCATAACTGCAAATACACAGTTACATAACATAAATCTACTTCTTATCGATATAAGTGTTACACAAAAAAAAAAAAAAATCATGTACTGCCCTCGTCGCCCCTTGTAAAGGTTATAAGCAAGAAATATTTTAAATTATGTATACATGTATTAACCTCTTAACATTATATGTACATCTAGTATTTTGATGAAATATCTGAGTTAGAACACTACATATGCGTCGAAACTACAGCTATCCTGGACTAATTTACAGTAATTTAATACAATAAATTTAACATAACAGTGATCTAATCAAAAGACTTTATGTAATATTAAGTTAACTGTGAAACCGAATGCCGAAGTCAGTACTATTACAGACTTTCGTAAAAAGCCGTAATACACGAACCGTGAGAGCAAAACAAAAAGAAACAGTGTGTCTATAGTAGTATGCCGCGAAGGACAATCAAGGTAGAGCTGGAACTGCATAATAATATTTACACTTACCGTAATCGATGTGTCGAATCGCGTGAGCAAGTGCAGCATTATGTGTAAAAACTCCTATATGAAACACGAGTAGATGCTTTGCAGGACTGAAAACGCTCGAAGCGAGAGAATACCGTGTGTACCACAAAATGTCGTTTCTCAATGGTCTATGCTTTGCGTTGGTTTTGGTTTTGTTTTTCTTTCGGGCCCAAACAAACAACTGGGATCATACGTTCCCAAGTCAAAACTATAGAAGACGAAATCAGAGAGGAGTTCAAAAACTACTATACGTCAGTCCCAACTGACATAATAGAAGGCAGCTACAAACAGGCACGTCGAAAAAGTGCTAAAAAAGATACCACACAGAAACGGGGCTCCAAAACTAAAAATTAAATGGCTTTCGCCATATTGCTTTGAAGGATAAAAATTAAAATGCGGTCGATAGCCCAAGCGTCATTTACTAAAACGGCCGATAACTCAGACGGCAAACCCAAGCGGAAACGTGAACGGTTAAAAAAATGGACGTTCCATGAGGAAGTGGCGGACAGTTAAAACTAGGGCGCCATGTGTACAAAGTGGTGGGGTAGCGCTACTTACCAAATGACGATGGCTAAAAAGGCAGTGCCCAATACGCAGCCTAGTTAAAATGACCTCATCCCGCCGGGAGGGCGGAGAGGAGGTCGTTCAAGCCGCAGGGAGGGGCTTAATAATCCTGAGCTTGTTCCGATGAAGGGCGATGGCAAAGGGACACCACCTTCTGACATAGGGCAACACATATATCATTGGAGGGAATATAGGAACTATCGCGCTGAGGTACGACGACGGCAGCCTTGGCAGCAGCGTCAGCAGCCACGTTTGCTGGCAGACCGACATGACCACGAACCCACAGAAACATCACAGTCTCTCCACCAAGAGTGAGCAAGTGACAGTTTTTCTGGACCCGTTGCACTAAGAGATGGGCCGTGTACAGTGCACATAGACTTTCTACATCTACATTCTACATCTACATTTATACTCCGCAAGCCACCCAACGGTGTGTGGCGGAGGGCACTTTACGTGCCACTGTCATAACCTCCATTTCCTGTTCCAGTCGCGTAAAGTTTACAGGAATAACGACTGCCGGAAAGCCTCCATGAGCACTCGAATCTCTCTAATTTTACGTTCGTGATCTCCTCGGGAGGTATAAGGAGGGGGAAGCAATATACTCGATACCTCATCCAGAAACGCACCCTCTCGAAACCTGGACAGCAAGCTACACCGCGATGCAGAGCGCCTCTCTTACAGAGTCTGCCACTTGAGTTTGCTAAACATCTCCGTAACACTATCACGCTTACCAAATAACCCTGTGACGAAGCGCGCCGCTCTTCTTTGGATCTTCTCTATTTCCTCCGTCAACCCGATCTGATACGGATACCACACTGATGAGCAATACTCAAGTGTAGGTCGAACGAGTGTTTTGTAAGCCACCTCCTTTGTTGACGGACTACATTTTCTAAGGACTTTCCCAATGAATCTCAACCTGGTACCCGCCTTACCAACAATTAATTTTATATGATCATTCCACTTCAAATCGTTCCGCACACATACTCCCAGATATTTTACAGAAGTAACTGCTACCAGTGTTTGTTCCGCTATCATATAATCATACAATAAAGGACCCTTCTTTCGCAATACATTCCAGTCAGTTGCCACTCCCTGCACCAAGTGCCTATCTGCTGCAGATCTTCCTGCATTTCGCTACAATTTTCTAATGCTGCAACTTCTCTGTATACTACAGCATCATCCGCGAAAAGCCGCATGGAACTTCCGACACTACCTACTAGGTCATTTATATATATTGTGAAAAGTAATGGTCCCATAACACTACCATGTGGCACGCCAGCGATTACTTCAACGTCTGTAGACGTCTCTCCATTGAGAACAATATGCTGCGTTATGCTTGCTAAAAACTCTTCAATCCAGTCACACAGCTGGTCTGATATTCTGTAGGCTCTCACTTTGTTTATCAGGCGACAGTGCGGAACTGTATCGAACGCCTTCCGGTAGTCAAGGAAAATAGCATCTACCTGGGAGCCTGTATCTAATATTTTCTGGGTCTCATGAACAAACAAAGCGAGTTGTATCTCGCACTATCGCTCTTTCCGGAAGCCATGTTGATTCCTACATAGTAGATTCTGGGATTCCAGAAACGACATGATATGCGAGCAGAAAACATGTTCTAAAATACTACAACAGATTGACGTCAGAGATATAGGTCTATATTTTTGCGCATCTGCTCCACGATCCTTCCTGAAGACTGGAACTACCTGTGGTCTTTTCCAATCATTTGGAACCTTCCGTTCCTCTAGAGACTTGCGGTACACGGCTGTTAGAAGGGGGGGGGGGGCAAGTTCTTTCGAGTACTCTGTGTAGAATCGAATTGGTATCCCGTCAGGTCCAGTGGACTTTCCTCTGTTGAGTGATTCCAGTTGCTTTTCTATTCCTTGGACACTTATTTCGATGTCAGCCATTTTTTCGTTTGTGCGATGATTTAGAGAAGGAACTGCAGTGCGGTCTTGCTCTGTCAAACAGCTTTGGAAAAAGGTGTTTAGCATTTCAGCTTTACGCGTGTCATCCTCTGTTTCAATGCCATAATCATCCCGGAGTGTCTGGATATGCTGTTTCGAGCCACTTACTGATTTAACGTAAGACCAGAACTTCCTAGGATTTTCTGTCAAGTCGGTACATAGAATTTTACTTTCGAATTTACTGAACGCTTCACGCATAGCCCTCCTTACGCTAGCTTTGACATCGTTTAGCTTCCGTTTGTCTGAGAGGTTTTGGCTGCGTTTAAACTTGGAGTGAAGGTCTCTTTGCTTTCGCAGTAGTTTCCTAACTTTGTTGTTGAACCACGGTGGGTTTTTCCCGTCCCTCACAGTTTTACTCGCCACGTACCTGTCCAAAACGCATTTTACGATTGCCTTGAACTTTTTCCATAAACACTCAACATTGTCAGTGTCGGAACAGAAAATTTCGTTTTGATCTGTTAGGTAGTCTGAAATCTTTCTTCTATTACTCTTGCTAAACAGATAAACCTTTCTCCCTTTTTTTATATTCCTATTAACTTCCATATTCAGGGATGCTGCAACGGCCTTATGATCACTGATTCCCTGTTCTGCACTTACAGAGTCGAAAAGTTCGGGTCTGTTTGTTATCAGTAGGTCCAAGATGTTATCTCCACGAGTCGGTTCTCTTTTTAATTGCTCGAGGTAATTTTCAGATAGTGCACTCAGTATAATGTCACTCGATGCTCTGTCCCTACCACCCGTCCTAATCATCTGAGTGTCCCAATCTGTACCTGGTAAACTGAAATCTCCACCTAAGACTATAACATGCTGAGAGAATTTATGTGAAATGTATTTCAGATTTTCTCTCAGTTGTTCTGCCACTAATGCTGCTGAGTCGGGAAGTCGGTAAAAGGAGTCCATTACTAACCTAGCTCGGTTGTTGAGTGTAACCTCCACCCATAATAATTCATAGGAACTATTCACTTCTACTTCACTACAGGACAAACTACTACTAACAGCGACAAACACTCCACCACCGGTTGCATGCAATCTATCCTTTCTAAACACCGTCTGAGCCTTTGTAAAAATTTCGGCAGAATTTCTCTCTGGCTTCAGCTGGCGCTCAGTGAGCCTGAGCAGAGGAGACAGAATGAAAAGCCATTGCCTTTGTGTGACGGCAATGTTCTGCGCGAGACTCTGGACTGTCGCCGTAGAATTTGTCACTTGCTAGTGCAGTAATTGAAACTGTAATTCACTTATGTGTGCTCTAAAATGGAAACTCCTTAAGAGTGAATAGTGGTAGCATAAAGTAGAGACTGTGAACCAAAGTAAAACTAGCAAATAATGATTGTGTTGCAGTATAGACACACATTTCAACGTGGGCAACAGCACATGAACTGGAAACTGAACTGAAACAATAACACAGGGAAACACATAAAAGAAACGTTTTATAGTGTAAACATTGTTAGCCACCTACGTCATCCTGGCGTGTCTCCCTGTTTTCTTGTCCTGTTACGAGAATCATGGCGTCGACGTGCACCCTACCTCGCTAGCCGTCATTCTTTAATGCGTTGCGACATCTCAGCAGGTAAAAATTATGCTACGTTTTATAGTGTAAAAATTGTTTTTTTATGTGTAAAAGAACAAGCCCATGAACCCTTAAAAAAACACAACATGCAACTAGAGAAAAATGTACAACGAACACCGCTTAATGTAATACAAAAACTTTTAACAAAAATCTCACAAAGAACTGCATAAATTTCTATATAAATAAACTACCAAATATTTGTAGCTACAAATGCACACCAAATCCTGAAAATTTTCTTGTTAATGTAATGTTTTGTGATAGTCTTTTTGTATTTTCTTGCAATAATTCATATTGCTATGTTCATATGTCTTCTAATATTTTATGTTGCTGTTCAATGTTGAAAGAATTTAAAAACATAAGAAATAGACTGAGGGCTGTAGGTCCATCCCTGGTTTTCGCCTCGTCGCCCTTGGAACCGTGTCCAAATAGGTGGACGAACAAATTTTCATCGAGGGAAAGCTGTAATACAGGCCTATGTCAAGAGGCAAAGACAGACACCGAAAATGAAAATGTAAATAACGAAATGCCTAGTCAAATTACAAAGTGTTGCCCTTAGTTGACTGAAAGAATGACATCAATGTAACGATGAAATCAAAATGTAATACAAAATTCAGACCCATAAACATGAACTTTGTCAGTGTCAAGTAAAGCAAACAGTCCAGCTGAAACATTAGCGTAAAGTATGATCTCTGTATCCAATGGTTTTATTGTGGAGTCACAAGTGAACTTTATAGATTTTTCCCTTGAATTTTGTTACTGTAAATTGTGAAAGTAGACACTATAATGTGCTCAACCAGAATTATGAAATTTTAGCGGTATATGAACTGTATCAGAGATACCAAGCTGTAATCATAAGTGTAATCTGTAATGGACAAAGATCATTGACATAAATTGTTATATAGACCTTTGTACAAGGGTCTTCTTTGTGTTTTTATCTCATGTTTCGCTTATTTTCTTGCACGCCTTGTTAGCTTTCTTGATTCTGAATTCGCTAGCTTGCACCAGTTGCACATAATGTGCTCCAGAGTAGTAGTGCACATACCACCTGCCGACGAAATACTTTCATTGACTGCACGGGTAGTTGCCGGTTAGGAAGCCTGAGACGACGAATGCACGCGTACATTTGGCAGCAGACATGGCTAAGGGTGTGAGAGCACTGTCAATCAGCAGTCGGGTAATCCTGCCACACAATACACGACCTCAGAACGCAACATCGGGATTACACTCCTGCTCTGAAAGGACAAAAATACACTCCTGGAAATTGAAATAAGAACACCGTGAATTCATTGTCCCAGGAAGGGGAAACTTTATTGACACATTCCTGGGGTCAGATACATCACATGATCACACTGACAGAATCACAGGCACATAGACACAGGCAACAGAGCATGCACAATGTCGGCACTAGTACAGTGTATATCCACCTTTCGCAGCAATGCAGGCTGCTATTCTCCCATGGAGACGATCGTAGAGATGCTGGATGTAGTCCTGTGGAACGGCTTGCCATGCCATTTCCACCTGGCGCCTCAGTTGGACCAGCGTTCGTGCTGGACGTGCAGACCGCGTGAGACGACGCTTCATCCAGTCCCAAACATGCTCAATGGGGGACAGATCCGGAGATCTTGCTGGCCAGGGTAGTTGACTTACACCTTCTAGCGCACGTTGGGTGGCACGGGATACATGCGGACGTGCATTGTTCTGTTGGAACAGCAAGTTCCCTTGCCGGTCTAGGAATGGTAGAACGATGGGTTCGATGACGGTTTGGATGTACCGTGCACTATTCAGTGTCCCCTCGACGATCACCAGTGGTGTACGGTCAGTGTAGGAGATCGCTCCCCACACCATGATGCCGGGTGTTGGCCCTGTGTGCCTTGGTCGTATGCAGTCCTGATTGTGGCGCTCACCTGCACGGCGCCAAACACAAATACGACCATCGTTGGCACCAAGGCAGAAGCGACTCTCATCGCTGAAGACGACACGTCTCCATTCGTCCCTCCATTCACGCCTGTCGCGACACCACTGGAGGCAGGCTGCACGATGTTGGGGCGTGAGCGGAAGACGGCCTAACGGTGTGCGGGACCGTACCCCAGCTTCATGGAGACGGTTGCGAATGGTCCTCGCCGATACCCCAGGAGCAACAGTGTCCCTAATTTGCTGGGAAGTGGCGGTGCGGTCCCCTACGGCACTGCGTAGGATCCTACGGTCTTGGCGTGCATCCGTGCGTCGCTGCGGTCCGGTCCCAGGTCGACGGGCACGTGCACCTTCCGCCGACCACTGGCGACAACATCGATGTACTGTGGAGACCTCACGCCCCACGTGTTGAGCAATTCGGCGGTACGTCCACCCGGCCTCCCGCATGCCCACTATACGCCCTCGCTCAAAGTCCGTCAACTGCACATACGGTTCACGTCCACGCTGTCGCGGCATGCTACCAGTGTTAAAGACTGCGATGGAGCTCCGTATGCCACGGCAAACTGGCTGACACTGGCGGCGGCGGTGCACAAATGCTGCGCAGCTAGCGCCATTCGACGGCCAACACCGCGGTTCCTGGTGTGTCCGCTGTGCCGTGCGTGTGATCATTGCTTGTACAGCCCTCTCGCAGTGTCCGGAGCAAGTATGGTGGGTCTGACACACCGGTGTCAATGTGTTCTTTTTTCCATTTCCAGGAGTGTATTTTTCGAGGCTAACATCCCATAGATGTTCAGGCTCACATGCGGTTTCTCTTCGTCGTAATACCTTGGCTCAAACTTGTCTAGGGGTTGAACCGCACCTGGCGCATTACACGCTCTATATTAGACACTTGTGATCTTTTGGTTAAATTGTCTGGATGATGGCAAGTTTGCGAAATACAAAGTTAACATAACATATAATAACAGTAATAACAATAAGGGGAACTAAATTAACAACCCATAAATGATGGGTCACAGTTTTGGTTAGAATAATGTTCATTCAGAAAGCAAACTCTTAGCGAAAGTGGTCTAAATGAGTTACTATTACACTCGAGTGCATGTCCATTTGACACAGTTCGATCATTCACAATCTCTTCGCGAAACAGAAGTTATCTTCGCGAAAAGTAAGAGCTCACACCAGATGCGTGGCTGCTTACCGTTCAGAGACTAAGTCCCGCCATACCACACGACGCGAAACTTTCTAAGTCACTTCACTTCCTAGCTGCTTACTGACCGACTGCCTGTTTTCGAGTCTCAATCTGAACTGCACTCTTTGGTGTCTCCACCCGAACTGTCCGCTTCCGAGTCTGCACCAGCACTTTCTCTGCTCGTCCCTGGCCGCATTTCCCACGCGCCGAATATCCTCGCTCAACTGACTAGGCCAGTTCCATTTCCTGAAGACGTCCATGTGATTGGCTGCAGCTTATTCTACATTATTTTACATTTTAACATATTTAAATAATCAAAGCTTGACCACCTTCATGTTCTAACTAACACTAATATCCATTACATAATAAACATAAAATTCTTTTACATAAAACCAGTATAAATTCATTTTTAATTCTGAATGTCAAGGAAAGTAGCCTTGCACCAATGTGCTTCCTGATAAAAAAATGAAGAACAAAAGTAACTATTACGCACTAAGCTTTACAACAAATATTCTATTACCTATCGATTCAATAAGGTGTCACGCTGTCATCGTTCAATGTGTTTTGAGTGGAAGAAATTATGATCTGATGCTTAAATGAAAAGAATGATATGTCTATTAACAAAAAAAGTTGTAGAGTTGATATTTACAACATTTGTCATTTTAATAATGCACTTCTATAAGGAATGTCGATCGTTAAGATCGACCAAAGCGTTCAGATTTTAGCATTCAGGTGTTTGTTACAAAACTTGTTAATTTTACTTTAACAGTAAATTCTAAACTAGTATAGATATGATCAATATTCAAGTTTTATTGGGATTATTATCAAATTGATGGAAGATGGTATAACGATACACCCTTCCCCTAAATTCATATGAAATGACTGACACCACCTTTTCTTATATGCATCCGGATGGTTATCGGACAATTCAGTGTTTCCTAAGGCCTTGTATGTGTCTTTATATATATATATATATATATATATATATATATCAATCTGTCCTATTTGATAAAAAAAACTTGATATTCATTGCGAAGGCGTATGGTATGTTCTAGAAGATCGTGTGTTGTCATAATTATCAGTGGATTGTTGTCATTGATTAAATTATATACAAATACTAAATTAAGTTACTAAACAAACTAAACTAAGTAAGTCCTTACCAATAAATAACTAGAGACTGCAGAGATGTCAGCATGAAAAATCAATGCTTCTAATTAACAAAATGGTAATCTAAAGATCCAGTAACAGAAAACATCTCTACCTTGAGAATCAGCTTAAAGGATACTACCATCGATGTATTCTCATTTGTTATTTAGTTTTATGTCTTCCTCTGCTATTAATAGTCCTTGTAATTACATTTATAATTAAGTCTCCAATCGCTTACATCTCACAGTTTTCCAATTTCAGAATTGAGGATTTATTTGTAACTTTCTCGTATGTAGTCAGATAAAACACGAGATTTGTAATGTTATTGAATATTACGAAACCCATCCAAACTGTAATTAATTATCTAACCAAAATAATGCACGAGACATTACTGTAATTAAAGTTTAGAATGATATTCTTGTGGAAAAATAAAGGTATCACTACAAAAGACTGTTATTCAAATATTGTATTTTATACCTTATTCGGCTGTAAAATCAGTTGCTCTATATTTTTTAAATTTTAATTGTAACATTAAATAGTGAAAAAGTCATAATGCTTTAATTTGGAATCTATTGTTAAAAGTCTATATAAAGTGATGCAGAGAGGCTGCGAGTTAGTTGTTGAGTTGTTGTTTTGTCAGTCAGTTTTGAAGTTACTTCTTGAAGTCAGAGAGAGCAATGAAGTCTGTCCGTCTTTTGTTTACATGACGAGTGTGCAGTTCCGATGTTAATTGATGTGAATAAATTTTGTTAAACATGAAAATTTCGCTTTCATTCATAAATGGACCATGCAGAAGAAACTTAAGTAACGTTCCACATGAAGCGTTACAATGGCTGATTAAAATTACTGTGGCTTCATTAGCATCATTACTACAGAATAAAATGGTTTTCATAAATGTTTCCTTTTATGGCCCATGTTAGGTCCGCCACATTTAACACTGCTGCGCCTCCTTGTTCACAAGCGCTTTGTGCAGGGTTTCCCTATGACGTAGGTTCTTGTCTGTCTCACTCGTACACTACAGCGCTTAGGCGTCAATTGACAATAGATGCCTGTGTGTTTCCCCATGTCGCGGTGAATCTGCGCCCTTTGTGACACGCGGTCCTGAACGACAGGGTTCGTTTCACAATTCCTGAAGGCTGACTCTTTCGGCCATATATTTAAATGAGAACGAAATGTTAACACAGTAAATAGGGAAGGTACACGTATACTCCAATAGTCAAAAAGCCGAAAATAATAGTGGCTGCGAAATTTCTAAACGTTTTAAGCTGTCGATTTTAAAAACTTTTCATATCAAGGTGCAACTGTTTAAAATGACTTTGTAGCTCAGAGTCGTTTCTGTTGGCTTTCCCTACCCTTTATGCCCCTTGTTTCCACGTATATTCTCTGTGTTCCATCAGTTTGTGTAAACTCTAACGCCATGCATCTTGGGAGGCTTCAGGGACGAAAAATCGTGCCACTTCAGCAAGAGACAGGCGCTAGAAACACAATAAACGGAATCTGCAGCGTTAGATTCCGAACACGTTAAGTCTTCATGACTATCGGAAAAGCAGCAAGCATCATGCACAGATTGTATTGTACTAATGGGGACGCTCTGACAGATGCTGACGGAGTTGACTACCTGACTACCATGCAGGCCAAGAAGCAGAGATCAACATTTGTCCTCTGTGTTTATGTCATGTATCTAGTGACAGGACTGTGGGGCGACCTCTACACCATGTCGTTCCACAGCTGCAACACGGCACTGCTCACGCTGCTTAGTGGTTTCCGGTGGCATGTCGTGCCGTCGTCCAGGACGTTCGCCAACAGCTGCAAGCAGTCAGTATCCAAGGAGAGCGTGGCGTTCGTTCTGTCCTCCTGCTGCTAATCCTCATCTGCAGAACAGTCACAACAAATTGGTGGTGGTGATGGTGCTCATACACTATGGGTAGCTAAACTCAAAGTCCCCTCTGGACGGTACGATTGGGTGTCTTCAACTGCTCCATGTTCAGAGTAAGTCACAATCAACATAAAGCCAGGTGTAATTACCCAGAATGATGTAAGACGGAACGTCAGCATAAATTTCAGTACGTAGAAAGATATTAGAGTTTAACTGATTTAATACTAGGCAAGTTTATTTCATCTACAGGGTATTCGAGGAGACTCCGTATCCCTATTGACTTCGTACGGTGGGGTAAATAGCGAGGCTTTGTAGATATCCCTGTTCTGAAGCTGCGGGGAAGGATTGTTGTCAAAACTATGCAGTTTTCTTTCGGTATTGCTTTGTTGAGCTGTGAATCCATGTCGACATGAATTGTTCAGTAGCGATTTGTAGCGTGTGTATGGCTGCACGAACGTCCGCATATAGGGCAAAATATGACAGAGGTAACCAAAATTTTCCATGGTCTACGTCGTAAAGTAACAGCAACCCTGCTTGACTGAGAGAAATGTGCTGTTTTTTGTGACAGTTTCAAAAGCAGGTGGTCTATTGCAGTCTCCAATGAAATACATTTGCGAAACAGCAGCTGAACTTCAAGACAATGGTTAATATAAATGTCATGTGACTAGGGCCTCCATTCGCGTAGACTGTTCGCTGGGTGCAAGTCTTTCGATTTTACTCCACTTCGGCGACTTGGTCGTCGATAGGGATGAAGTGATGATGATTAGGACAGCACAACACCCGGTCCCTCAGCGGAGAAACTCTCCGACCCAGCCGGGAATCCAACCCGGACACTTTGACATTCTGTCGTGCTGACCACTCAGCTACAGGGGGCGGACAATGTACTTCCAAGTCAAAGGATTTAACTCAATGTTTGTGGATGAATTACTTGATAATGACGTGGAGAAACAAGCTGCGCCTTGCCTTGCTTTATTGCCAGAATTTCTGTTGTGTCTCGCTCAAGAGTGTCAGCCGCACTTTATCTGCCCCTACCGTGCATTTCTCTTTGTATGTGAAGTGGGCCTATACAAGGGCGATGTACTTGAGGACAATATTATGGAAATGAAAGAGGATGTAGATGAAGATGAAATGGGAGATACGATACTACGTGAAGAGTTTGACAGACCACTGAAAGACCTAAGGATTCCGGGAGTAGACAACATTCCATTAGGACTACTGACAGCCTTGGGAGAGCCAGTCCTGACAAAACTCTACCATATGGTGAGCAAGATGTATGAGACAGGCGAAATAACATCAGACTTGAAGAATAATATAATAATTCCGATCCCAAAGAAAGAAGGTATTGACAGATGTGATAATTACCGAACTATCACCTTAATAAACTCACGGCTGCAAAATACTAACGCGAATTCCTTACAGACAAATGGAAATACAGGTAGAAGCCAATCTAGGGGAAGATCAGTCTGGATTCCGTAGAAATATTGGAACACATGATGCAATACTGAGACTACGACTTATCTTAAAAGATAGATTAAGGAAAGGCAAACCTACGTTTCTAACATTTGTAGACTTAGCGAAAGCTTTTGACAATGTGAATTAGAATACTCCTTTCAAATTCTAAAGGTGGCAGGGGTAAAATACAGAGAGTGAAAGACTATTTACAATTTGTACAGAAACCAGTTGGCAGTTGTAAGAGTCGAGGGGCATGAAAGGGAAGCAGTGGTTGGGAATGGAGTAAGACAAGGTTGTAGCCTCTCCTCGATGTTATTCAATCTGTATATTGAGCAAGCTATGAAGTAAACAAAAGAAAAATTCGGAGTAGGTATTAATATCCATGGAGAAGAAATAAAAACTTTGAGGTTCGCCGATAACATTGTAACTCAGTCAGAGACAGCAAAGGACTTGGAAGAGCAGTTGAACGGAATGTACAGTGTCTTGAAAGGAGGATATAAGATGAACATCAACAAAATCAAAACGAAGATAATGGAATGTAGTCGAATTAAGTCTGGTGATGCTGAGGGAATTAGATTAGGAAATGAGACAGTAGTAGAGGAATTTTGCTATTTGGGGAGCAAAATAACTGATGATGGTCGAAGTAGAGAGGATATAAAATGTAGACTGACAATGGCAACGAAAGCGCTTCTGAAGAAGAGAAATTTGTTAACATCGAGTATAGGTTTAAGTGTCAGAAAATCGTTTCTGAAAGTATTTGTATGGACTGTAGCCATGTATGGAAGAGAAATGTGGATGATAAATAGTTTGGACAAGAAGAGAATAGAAGCTTTCGAAACGTGGTGCTACAGAAGAATGCTGAAGATTAGATGGGTAGATCACATAACTATTAAGGAGGTATTGAATAGAATTGGAGAGAAGAGGAGTTTGTGGCACAACTTGACTAGAAGGAGGGATCGGTTGGTAGGACATGTTCTGAGGCATCAAGGGATCACCAATTTAGAATAGGAGGGCAGCGTGGAGGGTAAAAATCGCAGTCGGAGACCAAGAGATGAATACACCATGCATATTCAGAAGGATGTAGGTTGCAGTAGGTACTGGGGGACGAAGAAGCTTGCACAGGATAGAGTAGCATGGAGAGCTGCATCAAACCAGTCTCAGGACTGAAGGCCACATCAACAACTACAATGTGAAGACTAAACTCTGCGAGTACTGTAGGAATTTTGATACAGGTTTCACTGGTCGAGTTACTAGCGCGGTAGATTTGTCTATATAATTTACATGTCGTGGAACTGTAGTTACGTAATGCTACTTGTGTGAAGCCGGGGCGACCCACTAGCTTTGTAATAAATCTATGATATTTCGCAATTCATCCAGAAGGAATATTGTTTACTGGTCAAATGAATATCCCCATTACGTGCCAGAGTTGGTAAGAAACCTGGCTCTAAATATTTGGCCCAGGAGTTCGCTATTATCCCTGTCTGGACCACATTATTTCGAAAAGTCGATAAGTGGAAACTTCGTTTGTAGCAAACGTGGTCAATACCTCAGCTGGACGCCAAGGCACGTACGTGTCGTGTGTGGTCGCAGGAGGATGCAACTGGAGTTTGGTGTAGTTTTCCAGTGCATGAGATCCATATTGTACGATGTTGCTCTGAAGTGGGCACGGTACTGTAGCATCTCTAGCTCAATTTAAACTGGCCACCAGCTCATTAGGAGGAATAATTCATGTGGCTCAACTTAACAAGACGTAAGAAACAAAGCTCAATGTGGTGAGGATGCCTTTCGAAGCGTCATTACAGGGACATTGACGAGATGTCAAGAGAGGAGCAAACATATAAATATGTGTTCAAAGACACATCTCTTATGTTTGAGTATCAACTGCAATATACAATGTACTGTTTTCACCTATGGATAAGGGCATTATCAAGGCCTGTTTTAGACGAGATCACAATCTTTTCACTTACACGTCCCATCTCAGGTTACACACTTAGGCAACGTAGGTCAGGGGCATCCCCCACTTTCTAACCCTGGGGAACCACAGATACCTGATCATGGTCACATCTGGTAACCTCAGTCCCTCTCCCCCTCCCATTTTTATCCCCTGGACCAATGAGGATCAAGTGTTCCAATCTTCATCTTTTATAATTGGGACACTTGAGTGTGTGGAGATCTCTCTGGAGATGGGCACCATACGGAGAGCTTGTAGGCTGTGTCTAGTTGTTAACAACAAATCATTCTAGGTATGCTAAGTCACGTCACCTAGGGTCTGTTTGTTAGTAACAAGATAAGATTAACTGAGTTTCGCTGTAGACGCACCAACAGGGACATCCCCCAACATAACAAAATACGCGTCTAGCGAGCATGACATTGTTTCTAAATTTTATTTTCATGAGTTTTTAGACGTTGTTGCAAAATATTGGTCTACTCACGCAGTTTTGCATCCCCCAGTCTCATATGTAAGGGCTCTCATTCTTCCAAAGTTTCAATACGTTACTCCCACTTCTTGTAGTTTTTACGTATTTTCCACAATGTGTTTTCTACATTTTTTATTTCTTTCCAAAAGTATAAGTCGCATATGTGAGTTCTGTCCAGCTGCTCTGAACATTACACAAATATCATGTTGCAGCGTGTCATATCGTTTTGCATTATGTCACACTGCGTCAACATCATGATGCTCTCACCCAATGACGTATGCTCCAGAATTATTTATCATTGCTGAGACATCTCTACATTACTATTTTGTGTAACATAGTGCATGATCTAGGAACAAACACTTTAGTGGAAATAATCAAACCACTTCAAATTCTATAAGAATGACCAATATCCAAGCAAAGATACAGTAGCTATAGAAAGTATCATATTGTGTTAAACCTCTGCTAAGTCACCACTATGTTAGTAGATTGTGTGGCGCCATAAGAGACTTCTGATGCTTCACACTAAAGATACTGTGTGTGTGTGTGTGTGTGTTACCCAGCACTACAAAATATGCATCTAGCGAGCATGACATTGTTTCTAAATTTTATTTTTATGAGCATTTAGATGTTGTTGTAAAATATTGGTCTTAGCATTTTTGTTGAAGAAACACTGTTGCGTGGCATGTATGTCAATAATACTGTGCTCCAGCTATTTTTCAAACGGCCCAGCACCCTGAATTCTTCTGTGGGCGCTCCACTGATGCGAGAGCCATACTTGAGTGCTACAGTCACCTGTATACCCTGAGGTCTACTCATCGAGACTGCCGACCCTCCTACAACAGCACCATCAGTGTTGGTTTCGACCGCAGCCCTACACCGCAGCGACCAGTCCTGCCGCGCACCCCTAGGCCGCTGTCCAGGTGACTGTGTCCATCAGACCCTCCCGCCACACACCTGGTTTGACAGCAGTCCTCCTCGTGGCACCGTGCTCACATTGAAGGCATTGCATCAGCATGCCCACATCAAGACCCAACTCACAGGGCCACTTCTCAGCAATTTTGCTAAATTTTGTTTAATTTTGTAACAAGTAGTCTGTGGCTATTCTACACTTCACTCTCTGGGCCGCTCGGAGCATGGTTTGCGAGAGTATACCCATCATCAGTAAATAGCGTTTTTCTGCGGTGTGTGTGAGTAGGAACAAATATTACTGTATTTTACGGACTATACGACGCTGTGGACTATAAACCCAACTTAATATCTAAACAGGTTTTTTTGAAAATAGCATTTTTACTATTTTTATTATCATGTATCAAAGACAGACTAAAAATCTTACTTGATAAAATGGAATTGGCCTTCATAATCATTAAAAATCGTCATCTACTTCTTCTTCTTCTTCCTCTTCATCATTATCGTTGTCCTTTTCACATATAAGATGATTTTGACTGTCATAGAGTGCAACACTTATGCTGCAGTTCTTGAAAGATTTAACAATAATGGCCTCTCTCACGCTAGACCGTGACTTTTTTATCCACTGACACATTTGTTTCATTGTAGGTCGTCTTAAAGCTCCATTCAGCGTGAACTCATGTTGGGTTTCATCCATAGTCCAGTTGTTCCATGCCTCTCTCATATACAGTTTATTCAAACAATGTAAAGTCCAGGATGGAATGTAACAATATTATGAAAAGAAAAGTTGCTACTCACCATATAGCGCAGATGCTGAGTTGCAGACAAGCACAACAAGAAGACTGTCGCAATATAAGCTTCCGGCCAACAAGGACTTTGTCGAAAATGGATGACTGCAGCCTCTGGCAGCTGAAGCCACACGGCAAGCAGCAGCAGCAGCAGTGCATGAAGGGAGTGGCAACTGGGTTGGAGTAAGGAGGTGGCTGAGGCAGGGAGGGGGAAAGTGAAGTGCTGCTTGGGAGTGCGCAAGGACAAGTTAGAGAGAGGGAAGGGCAGGTAGGTGCAGTCAGGAGGTTAGACCGACGGCACCGGTTAAGGTGGCGCGGGGAAGGGAGGTAGAGAGGTTGTTGCAGAAAAGGAGAGAAATCACTGCACAGCTCGGGGTCACAGCACCAAGATACGACACCTGAAGATGGGCGTATAAGAGCCCAAAACCGGTCATGTGTTAAATAATAGAACCTTGCAACTGTAGCGGCATTTTAAACCCCTAGAAGGTTGAATGGTTTATTTATCAAGACTCAAGAGGTTGTAAACTTCTAGTTCTGTATTTCCCTGTCCCAATTTCTCATTCACAGAATTTTTCAAATGGCTACTAAACTCATCTAACACAAGAAGAGAACTCTTCTTCAATAAAGCTCCTTTTCTTCTTTTCTCACTCTGTTAATCCATAATTTCATACCAGCCTCGTCTATCCAATCTTTGTGATGTACATTGTAACGGGACATCCTCCTCTAGCATTACTTTTCCTCAACAGTAGGTGTCGATACCAATATTATTTTTCAAATTTTGGACAGGTCAATATTATCTCAGTTACTTTTCTGAGAACTTTCATACAATTTTATATACAGTATGCTATATTTGAAGCTAAAATTTATTAAAATGAATTACTTCATAAAATATTTTAGTCTCGATGTTACACACGATAACTACTAGCTCTGAACATACAGTTAAAAATACTTTTTTTAAAATACATCTGAAATTAAAAAATATTTGCGCACATAAAATTTGTAATATTAATTACGCTATCTTACATTGTTTACTATGTTTCTTTCTGAATTCTTGCCACGTTGGGTAGCCGCGCGTTCTGAGGCGCCTTGCCACGGTCCGCAGTGCTGCTGCCATCGGAGGTTCGAGTCCTCCCTCGGGCGTGGGTGTGTGTGTGTTGTTTTTAGCGTAAGTTAGTTTCAATTCGATCGAGAGCTGCGTAACCTTAGGAACCGATGACCTCAGCAATTTGGTCCCACACCTTACCACAAATTTCCAATTTGCAATTTCTGAATACATGTATGAAATAATAATCGAAATCAATAATGAAACACAAACTAGTAGAGACTCATTTGTTAAGAAAAATTGTAAATCCTTTGGAATATCGATATTTCCGCAGAGTGTGGGAAACGTAAGCGTGCCTCTGATGTGTTCGGACGTATTTCTGTGCGAACAATGTAATTTCGGCTTTGTTAATAAAAATACTGTGTGATATACTAAGAAATGAGAAAATATGTTTACGTAAACAAGAATGCTGCGATGACAATCTTCTGATTTATTTAGTTCAAACAAACCGTGAGGACCTAATGTGACATTTTAATCTTCTAGAATCAGACCCCCAGACAAGAAGAACTGGAACCATCACTAAATTACTAGGAAGTTTATTGTAATCTTCGCTCCTCTCAAATCATCGTAAAGAACTTGAACTGGACATTGTTCACTATGAGACTAAAATGTAGACTTTCACGGCCGGAGATATCATGTCCATTATAATTATCCGGGCTGTTATGCCGTGGTCGGTTGATGAATTCTGTGTCGATTCCCAACGTTTCGTCTCCGACTGCGGGAGACATCTTCAAGGGGGTCCGTAGCTCAATGGAAGGTGTGTTGGACCTTCCATTGAGCTACGGACCCTCTTGAAGAAGTCTCCTGCAG
Source organism: Schistocerca cancellata (assembly GCF_023864275.1). NCBI lineage: Eukaryota > Metazoa > Arthropoda > Insecta > Orthoptera > Acrididae > Schistocerca > Schistocerca cancellata. The sequence continues at coordinate 497,606,691 of NC_064631.1, read as the reverse complement.
TCGGAGACGAAACGTTGGGAATCGACACAGAATTCATCAACCGACCATGGCATAACAGCCCGGATAATTATAATGGACATTGTTCACTATGGACAATAGATGAATTAGGAAGGAGGGGGAGATTACAACGTGAAAAATAGTAGGTTCTGAATTGATTTGCGTTTGGAAATTATCAGGGAATGATCATTGGATTAAGTTTAAACATGAAACGCCGTCAATGTAACGAATTTTTTCATGTCCACTTTTTTTTATAGCTACTTTTTTAGTATCTTTCATGGCAACGGTTGATACACGGAAGCCGGCCGCGGTGGTCTCGCGGTTCTAGGGGCGCAGTCCGGAACCGCGCGACTGCTACGGTCGCAGGTTAGAATCCTGCCTCGGGCATGGCTGTGTGTGATGTCCTTAGGTTAGTTAGTTTTTCTTAGTTCCTAGTTCTAGGGGACTGGTGACCACAGCTGTTAAGTCCCATAGTGCTCAGAGCCATTTGAACAATTTTTTGATACACGGAACATCAAATGTTAGAATAGTTTAGTCCTTTCTCGCTATCTGGCTTAGTTCCGCACTGGTTTTCTGTCGATGTTGAATAATAGCTTGGTGGCGAGATAATATTTTCACCTCATACTCGTATCCCGTTTTATGAGATATTTTGGATTCGGTTCTCGTGTCCATGACTCTTCATAAACCTGCGCCACCAACCAATTATATCCTTAAAGTCTGTTAAGCTGGACTGTAGCGTTAGCTTACAAGCACGAATTTGAATAATTTTTTGCGTTAATACCCGTGCCATTTTGACGGTGTCCTTGAATCCATTTCAATAGTTACCTTCTGTTTTGACAACTTTGTATTCAGTCCTCTAATTGCACATTTAGTATTCCTCATTTTTTCAGTTCTTCTCTACTAGCCCGCCAATCGAAAATAGTTTTTTCTGTTAGAGGAAGGACAAAATTCCTCTCAGCTGCTCTGTTTACATGTTCCTCTGCCTACGCTATTACTTTCAGTTTGTGACCCTCATCACATGAATACCTCTATTTTTCTCCATTACGAAACTAGGTACCAACAAAAGTATTGTACTGTTACCGATAATACAAATCACTTTCACCGCAGGTTCACTGGCATCGTAGACTGCAATGACGATTCATACGGTAAAGAGTGTTCTGGGTTTGTGATTCCGTGGTGGGAGGGAGACAGTGTTAGCAATCTTAGCATGTTCGTTGCATCGTTGCACTTACGTTGCCAGCTGAATCGAATGTGGCCAAATAGAGATAGATTTCCAGCGGCATCGAATATATAGCCATTTTTAAGACTGGCTGGAATTTTAAATCAAAGACTGGCCATTTTTGTATTAATTTCGAGTGTAAGACGCACCCGAATTTTGGAGGGAATTTTTCGATCAAACAAGTGCATCTTAAGTCTTAAAATACGGCACGTCCATCCACCCCGCTTTCATTGCGACTGCAGCCTGCTTAGATAAGGACGAGGAGGAGATTAGTGTTTAACGTCTCGTCCACAGCGAGGTCATTAGAGACGGAGCACAGGCTCGGATTAGGAAAGGATGGGGAAGGAAATCAGCCGTGTTCTTTCAAAGGAACCATCCCGGCACTTGCCTGAAGTGATCTAGGGAAATCACGGAAAACCTAAATCAGGGTGGGCGGACGCGGGATTGGACCGTCGTCCTTCAGAATGATAGTCCAGTGTGCTAACCACTGCGCCACCTCGCTCGGTCTTGCAGCTGTCTCATGAAAGAGTAGAATGTGAAGTTAATCAGGAGTCAATTAATAAATAATGTGTTTTGTGTTTATAAAGTCAGGAAGGTCATTCAACATTTGTAATAAACCAGAATATAAATGAAAGATATTACAGTTACTCATACCTATTAGCTTCGTGGCTTCTTTTTTTTTCTTTTTTCTTTTTTTTTCCTTTATTGATTTTCAATTCCCCCCGAAGGGGGCGGGCTGGCAGCAGCTTAGTACGCTGCTCTACAGCCTAGAGACCTTTAGTTTAAAAAAACGGAAGAAGAAAAGAAACAAGAAAAACAGGCGATAAAACGGTGACGTCAAGTGTAGAATGGCGGATAATGCGTAAAGTTAAAACAGAAAGCAAAAGGGGTTGGCAACGTTAATAAAAGACACAGGAATCATACAAGTAACGTAGTACACACACTATTAAAAAACACGGCAACAGTCTGGTTTCTGTTCGCAAGAGATAAAAGGCACACCCAGCGACAGTATGATGGCCGTTCGCAACACTTCCCAAAAAAACACAACACGGAACACTCACTGTAAAACACTCACTGTAGAACACTCAATGTAGAACACTGCACGAAAGTGGCGGCACGAAGATGACACTCCCGAGCCAAAGGCAGATGGGGGAAGGGGGACCTGGAGGAGGGGGAAGAACAAGGAGGGAGGAAGGAAAAAAAACGAAAAAGGGGGGGGGGGTAACCAAGGAGGGAGAGGATTAATAAAGGGGGAGAAGGGCAGACGCGAGAGGGAATGAGAGGAGGCAGAGGAGGGAAATGTATAAGGACTCGGGGGAGACGTGGCTTATTCTTTTTTTTTTTTTTTTTCTTTATTGTAATTTGAACACCCCATACAAGGTGGGCTGGCAGCGGAAAAGTTTACTCCGCTCTTCAGCCATAAGCATTAGAATAAAAAAGAAAGGGAGACAGATAAGCAACAGACTGGCGGGTTAAAAAACAGTAGATACAATAATTAAAAAACATGAAGCCGTTCACACTTGACGAAACAAACAAGAAAACTGTCGGCACTGTGCACAAACACTGACGAGTTAGACGACACATGTGAACGAAGGAGCGTGGATGGCGAAAAACACAGATGCACAAACACGACGGCACAGACACTAAACCGAGGGCGATGATCTCCAGTGCACGAATGTTCACTATGCGTGTGCGAGTCCGGGGACCTGCCAAGAGAGGAGGAGGAGGAGGAGGAGGAGGAGGGGGAGTGGGAGAGCGAGAGGGGAGAGCAGAGACGCCACGGGCAGGGGAGAGAGGGAGGAGAGAGGAAGGGGGAGGGGAAGCCCGGGGGGAGAGGGGTGGAGGGAGGAGATGGGGGAAAAGGAAAGAGAAGGGAAGGGAAGAGAAGGGAGGGAGGGTGCCTAAGGGAAAGGACACCGGAAGTGGGGGGGGGGCAGGGTCAAAGTTGATAGGAGGGGTAGATGGAGGGGACGAGGACATCATCAGGGAGGGGGAGCTGGCGGAAGCCACCTTGGGAGAGGGTAAGGAGGGTGGAGAGATGGAGACCGGGTGGGATGTGGGAATACAGGCGCGGCAGTGGGCGGTGGTGGGAGAGGATCAGGGACACGAGCGGGTGAGGAGGATGTGGCTTATTCCCAATCCTCGACTCTTATACGGTATCAGAAGCTGTTCTACTCACGGTAATGTCATTACCAATCAGTTAAGGGAATAAAATTATTAAATTAGTAATTTCGCGTTGTCCACGAAGTTAATTTGGGGCTTGACTACCATGCCGTTCATATTAGATATTTGCATCCAAAAGACATTTTTGTTGATCAGTATTGGGGACAAGACCGATAGAACCATGTAAGAATAACGTAAAGGCACACGAGCATTTCAAATGAGCGCGCGTGCGCCGGCCAACCTTGAAGTACTGCAGGGCTGGTCGTTGCTAATTTCAATGAACACAGAAATCAATCAGACAGACCGCAAGGCTAAAAACTATGTTCAATGATAGCAGATGTATGAGTAGGTGTTCGTGTGTTACAACACGCGCCGGATTCATAAAATTAGAGTAGAAAGATAAGAATGATTCATATCTCAAAGCTGCGAAGAATATATCAAGTTACAAAAGTACTGTTTCATCTGGTCAAACCTGCATAACATTGTTAGGAAATGAGTAGAGATAGGGTAGCAAATAAGGTGATGTTTCAAAATTATATTAAAACTTGTCGTCTAAATTTGTTTTTGGAATATAAAATTTTTTTTACTCTGAATATTCGTTATTTTCTCCTGTATTAACTGTTCCTAAGGGTAATTTAGAAACTGAGAGCAGATGCTTTCGATTTTGGCTACTGCTCTTTGAAATTTACGTTTACTTAGATCTTTGCGTAAATAATAATTAGTTGAAACCCTCAGCTGCCGACAGGTGTTGTTGATATACCTCGATGGGGACAGCCGAAAATGTTTGCCCGGACCGGGACTCGAACGCGGGATCTCTTGCTTTCATGGCAGACGATCTATCCACCTGAGCCACCGAGAACACATATAAATAGCGCAACTCCTGCGACTTATCCCTTGCACGCTTCCCGTGAGACTCACATTCCCAACTGTCCACAATCTACATACGTAATGTATCTAATAGATATTTGCCAATCCAGTCATTACTCTCGCACACTATGGTGACGAATCCCGTAAGAGTTGGGACAACCTGTGCGCTTTCGCACAGACAAATGCAGATTGTGGACAGTCAGGAATGTGGGTCTCACGGGAAGCGTGCAATGGATAAGTCCCTGCAGTCGTGCTATTTACCTGTGTCCTCGGTGGCTCAGGCAGCCTTCAGCGGCGCTGCGGTTCGGACGGTGTTTACGTCCCTGCCGCACGTCCGCGCGAGAGGTGTTTACGTTAAGTGTGTAGCGGTGTGCCGCGGTGTACGTAGAACGAATCAAGGCCTTGTCGTTCCGCAAATCGACACTGAAATTCAGTTTTGTCAACGAAGATGCTCGACCGAAGGCTTACGAGATCGAACGTTATATATATGGGACGAGGTGAAAATCGAACCGGACGTTCTAGTTGGAATACACTTACCTATAGTCAGCAGCGTGGCCTATGTCAAGCTCATAAATGAAGCGTCATGTGACGAACTACTACTCCGACACCGACAAGGACTTCGTTTTTGTCATTCGGACGGTAATGTAGGAGCAGTAACAGTTGAACATGCCGGCATGGGACTTCGAACGATCCGCGTCTCTGAGCTTCCATTGGAAGTGCCAGAAGAATTGGTGACAGACGCCCTGCGTCCTTACGGAACGGTCCTATCCCACGTGGCTGAAAAATGGGCTAGTTTCAAGGTGTATACTGTCCACAATGGCGTCAGACAAATACGGTTCGAACTACGAAAACACGTTCCGTCATACTTGTACGTTGCTGGTTGTAGGGCGATTGTCATCTACGACGGACAACCGAGGACGTGCTGTGGGTGTGGGAAGGAGGGACACGTGCGTTCTGAGTGTACTCAACGAAGGTTGATACAGCTGCCACGAGATGATCCACCCCTCACGCCGCATCCGACTGTGCTCCCCATGACTTGTGTCGCCGCATTAAGCGATTACGCTGGATCGCCTGCAGCAGTCACAGGACGCCCTCTCTTCGGTGCCGCTTGCGGCCCCTTCAGATAAGGCACTTGGAGACGTCGATAATACGACGGCGCACGATTCCGACGTCCTCCACGAACAACTGGAGACCATGCTGACCTCTGATTCCGAAGCCCGGCAACGTAAACAGCGATCACCAAAACGCCGGAAGAAGCGCCGCCTCACGGTGGAGAACGACCATTCTGATCTAGCAGACAATTCTGAGACGTTTTCGGGTACAGAGCAGACGACCATGGATACTGAAGAACAGCCTAGCGTGGATGCAACGGTGGCCAGCGGGACGGCGACACGGCCAACCGCTGACTATGCTCCAGACACAGCGAAGCAGTTCGATCGACGGCAACGGGCTACTGAGGAGGCTACGGCGCCTGTACCGCACGACAACGATGGGACACTAGGGGACTGGTCAGAAGACCCACCCCCATGGGGAACAGATGATGCCAGAGGAGCTGCTCCCACGCACTCTCCCGGTGTAAGTCTGGAAGAGTGCACGGAATAACGGCAGACCATATGAGGGGACGGCGGGGCACGTTAGTACGACAGGAGCCTATGTACGGAAGAATTAGCGACCGTACGATGCCCTACTTATGTTAACAGCCATGTAACAAGCTTATCGGATAGGGTCTGTTAACATCAATAGCATTGGGACGCCGGTAAAAATCAAGATGCTCAGTGACGTGATAAAGGCTGAGGATTTAGACATAGCACTAGTACAGGAAGTTCTGGTACTTCGCCGTCGAACTTTAACGGTTACGACATTTACTGTTCCCCGTGTGACGAGAGAGGCGTTGCACAGCTATATTATTTAAGGAAGGGATACGTGCAGACGAAGTAGAGTATTTGCCATCTGCCCGTGGTACGGCCGTGACCATAGGTGGAATACGTTTGATCAACATATACGCACCGTCAGGCTCGAATAAGAGAAGGGACAGAACAGATTTTTACGCCAATGAGGTTACACCGTTGTTCCAGGGACGAGATTTTTATTGTGTGCTCAACAGAAAGGACCAACAACCTAACAATACTCCTAGCCAAGAACTTATTGAGCTGGTCAACGGGATGAAATTAGTCGATAAATGGGACCTGAAGTGTCGCAACCAACCAGGATATACCTTTTTTACTAGCCACTCCGCGAGTCGTTCGAATCGGATCTACGTTTCAAGTTCGTTAGCAACGTCGACGGTGGACGCAGAAATATGGCCGACAGCGTTTACAGACCACGAGTCATACATTTGTACGGTAAACCTTGATAGACAGCAGGTATGGAGACGGAGGGGTAATAGGAAGATGAACGTCTCCCACCTGCGAGATACAGAATGCCGACGCATGGTGGAGGACGGGTGGCATGGCTGCCTCCGTCGACGAAATTCTTTCGGTTCTGTCCTGCAGTGGTAGATCGAGTGCGCGAAGCCAGTTTTACGGAGGACGTTAATTGGTTACGGGAAGGAGGTTTCTCAGTGGCAGCGCACGACCACTGAGTTTTACTTTACGGCTCTCCGGGAACTGTTAGCTCAACCACCTACACCAGACTGTCGTCCACCGTGTCAAGGCGAAGGTGGTACAACTTGCGACGCAGAGGATGGCAGGTACGATGATACGCGCGAGGTCGCAGGACTTCCTGCCCAACGAGGTTCCCTCGATGCATTATGACTATGTGATAAAGGAAAGACGAAGAAGACGTAGGAATTTAATACATGAGATCAATCTCGGCGATGGACGTCGTTTTACAACAAAGCGGGGCATAGCACAGGCGTTCACGGATCATTTTAGCAGATTCCATGCGAGCATCGCGGAGGGTCAGAGGGAGCTGGGGAACGTCCTGGAAGAGATCGAAGACGCGGCGAGTGTGAACGGGGTAGCGGACGGGTTATCTGAAATTACGTGTGAAGAGCTGGAGGAAGCGACTACACGAGGTGCCTGCAACAAGTCCACAGGTCTAGACCGATTCCCGTTGGAATTTTACCGTGCCTTTGTGACCATTATGACACCGATGTGGCTATGCATGTTTAATGAGCTTCTGCGGGAAGAAGTACCGGTTAACAATAAATTCACGGAAGGGCTCAAGATACCGATACCAAAGCCCTGTGGTGGCAAACGGCCTTGTGATTATCGCCCCTTGACCCTCCTTAATAGCGACTACAAGATCTTCATGTGCATCCTGGGCAGTCGTATCAAAAAGTCGCTGGAGAATCGAATACATGCCGATCAGACTTGTCTTGACAGCCTTGGGAGACTATCGTGACGTCGTCGCCCTCGCGGCTGCATGCCGCCTCCGGGGGTCGATGGTTGCAGTAGATTTCTATCATGCTTTTGGTCGCGTGGATCATTTGTACCTCGCGGCGGTGATGAACAGTATGGGTGTCTCGCCATTATTGACCACTGCTGTGATGCGGCTGTTGCATGGCGCCAGATCAGCGATGGTGGTCAACGGAGAGAGAAGTGAGTGTTTTAAGATCTTAAGATCAGTGAGACAGGGTTGCCCTTTGTCGATCCTCCTATATGCGATCGCCTTAGAATCGTGCCTCGCAGGCCTTCGCCGCCGTCTTTACGGGATCTCCCTACGGTATTTATCATTCAAATGCAGAGCATACGCGGATGACATTATATTCCTCGTACGGAATGAGGGGGAGACTCAAACAGCACTGGATTTGCTACAGACGTATGAGATGGCAGCTGGAAGTGACGTCAACTACCGAAAATCACAGTTCATACATGTTGGGCGTGGACTAGAACCAGGAGCGGAAGGACCGTTACCTGCGGTGCAAACCTTCCGCTATTTGGGTATCACCTTTCATAAGGAGACAGCGGGAACGGCTGCGGACAGCTACCGAAGGCTGTAACTCAGAGTCCGCACGGCAGTACGACTAAAGGCCCTACGGTCGATGGATATACTGTAGAGAGTGTTACTCGTCAACCTTTATCTCGCGCCCATGATGTGCCACCTGAAACACCTTCTCCCCTTGACGCGCACGATGGTTATGAGGATCCAGGCGGCTTTTGGGTACTATGTATGCCTGGGACAGCTCTTTAATGTACAGTACAATACGCTTACCCGCCCAGGGCGAGTGGGGGGCGTTGGTTTAGTGAACGTGCACGAGAAGGCGCGTGCCATGTATATTAATACTATGCTCAAACGGTGGCGCAACAAGAATCACTCGCTTACGGGGACGATCATCGAAGAACTAGTACCAACGTCGCATCTTCCTCCAGTCAGTGTCGGCCATATATCGTCCCCGTTAACGTATGTGCGCACGTTCATCGTGGAACACAGTTACGTTCGAGAGCGTTTACCGACGACCCGACAGTCGACATCGAAGGACGTGTACCATCTGCTTCTTCGACAGATCGCCCGGAATAGGGTGGAATGGAAACATCCAGCTGTTAATTGGCACGTGGGGTGGCGCACCGTCCACCACCTACAACAGTCAGATCAACATGGAACATTGTCGTGAACCGAAAATAACCTACGAATGATAAAAAGTACGCAATACATTTGGCGGATTCGCCCTTGTGTCAGCAATGCGGCGTGCTGGATACGGACGACCATCGGCTGGTCTGCGGCGGAGCATTGGCTGTCTAAACACTCGCAAGAAAGATAATAGCTTTCATGCGGCGCTCTATCTATACAGCGGTCTCTTCTGATATAGTATATTTTCCAGAGGAAACGTATTTTCCGCGTCATATGACGAACGCAGTAGCGTGGGTCACAGGTATGACGGTCCATTACATGTAAAGAGACACACGTCTGAACGTACTGAACGTCCTGGATTACTGGCAATACTTGCAATATGGACACACAAAACTGTTACGGCTACAAAAGTACAAGGATTGGTATGCCAATTTCCTAGTAACAGTTTTTTCGGACTCGCCATATACTTAGGGTGTGCCGGGTGCGCAAAGATGAGTGGCGGTGCTGTCATTATGAAACCGACCAAGTAAAATGATCAGCTAAGGACGCTATGCGAGTATGCGACCTAGGAAAAACTAACGCTTGCACAGTAAGCGAATGGATGTACTTCGAATTTTGTTATCGTATATATAAATACTTTTCTTTAGGGTGCCGGAGGTGGCCCCACTTTGACTTTGTTGTTATTTCATGCTGCAGAGTAGGACGGCAGCGAGGTACCTCCCAGGACAGTTATAATGTGTAAGGACGTATTATGTTTATTTTGTGAATAATAAAGAATTCTGTTTCTCCTATCTTCCTTAATAAATAATAATAATAATAATAATAATAATAACCCCCTCACTCTTGACATTAAAAAAAAGTGGTTCCCTTGTAAAAAGAAGATGGATGGACCGTTAAAAAAGAAAAGATTTAAAAAAAGATGGATAGAGCATTATAAAAAAAGATGGATAGAGCGTTCACTGTATAAGCAGGAGATCCCGGGTTCGAGTCTCAGTCGGGGCACACATTTTCAGCTGTCACAATCGAGGTAGGTCAATAACCCCTGTCAGCACCTGGTGGTTTCTACTAATTATCATTAATTCTAGAGAAGCTGCGCGGTCATCAGTGGTATCTGTTCTTTCGAGAACAATTACTATCTTCATATATATCTTTGCGTACGCTTCAACCTTTGGTAGCCCTGAATATCTCTGTGACAAGTTTTTGAATGTCCAATAATAATGTCAGTATATTCGCATTGTGAAGGGACAGATTAAGATAAGTTGGATAGTTTTTATGAGGCACTCAGTGATGTAGTTGTTAGAGTAAAGGACAAGGACAGTGTTCTGCTCATGGGTGATTATAATGCCAGGATTGGAAATCGAACAGAAGGGTATGAAAAAGTTATGGGTAAATTTGGAGAGGATATGGAGGCCAACAGGAACGGGAAACAACTCTTGGATTTCTGTGCCAGTATGGGCTTAGTAATCACAAACTCCTTTTTTAAACATAAGAACATTCACCGGTATACTTGGGAACGCAGGGGAACCAGATCTGTCATTGACTATATAATAACAGATCAGGAATTCAGGAAGGCTGTGAGGGACACACGTGTATTCAGGGGATTCTTTGATGACACTGATCATTATTTAATCTGCAGTGAAATTGGGATTGTGAGGCCGAAAGTGCAGGAGGTCAGGTCCATATGTAGGAGGATAAGAGTGGAGAAACTTCAGGATAAGGAAATCAGGCACAAGTACATAACAGCGATCTCAGAAAGGTACCAGTTAGTTGAATGTAGTCAATTACAGTCATTGGAAAAGGAATGGACAAGGTACAGGGACACAGTACTAGAAGTGGCTAAAGAATGTCTTGGAACAGTAGTGTGTAAAAGTAGGATGAAGCAAACAGCTTGGTGGAATGATACAGTCAAGGCAGCCTGTAAAACGAAAAAGAAGGCGTATCAAAAATGGCTACATACCAGAAACCAGGTAGACAGAGAAAGTTATGTTGAAGAAAGAAACAAAGCCAAACAGATAATTGCAGCATCCAAGAAGAAATCGTGGGAAGACTTTGGAAACAGGTTGGAGACTATGGGCCAAGCTGCTGGAAAACCATTCTGGAGTGTAATTAGCAGTCTTCGAAAGGGAGGTAAGAAGGAAATGACAAGTATTTTGGACAGGTCAGGAAAACTGCTGGTGAATCCTGTGGATGCCTTGGGCAGATGGAGGGAGTATTTTGAAGAGTTGCTCAATGTAGGTGAAAATGCGATCAGTAATGTTTCAGATTTCGAGGTAGAATGGGATAGGAATGATGATGGAAATAGGATCACATTTGAGGAAGTGGAAAAAATGGTCAATAGATTGTAGTGCAATAAAGCGGCTGGGGTGGATGAAATTAAGTCGGAACTCATCAAATATAGTGGAATGTCAGGTCTTAAATGGCTACACAGGATAATTGAAATGGCCTGGGTGTCGGGACAGGTTCCATCAGACTGGACAAAAGCGGTAATCACACCAATCTTTAAACATGGAAACAGAAAAGATTGTAACAACTACAGAGGTATCTCTTTAATCAGCGTTGTGGGTAAAATCTTCTCAGGTATTGTTGAAAGGAAAGTGCGAGTATTAGTTGAGGACCAATTGGATGAAAATCAGTGTGGGTTTAGGCCTCTTAGAGGTTGTCAGGTCCAGATCTTTAGCTTACGGCAAATAATGGAGAAGTGTTATGAGTGGAACAGGGAATTGTGTCTATGCTTTATAGATCTAGAAAAGGCATATGACCGGGTTCCTAGGAGGAAGTTATTGTCTGTTCTACAAGATTATGGAATAGGAGGCAAACTTTTGCAAGCAATTAAAGGTCTTTACATGGATAGTCAGGCAGCAGTTAGAGTTGACAGTAAATTGAGTTCATGGTTCAGAGTAGTTTCAGGGGTAAGACAAGGCTGCAACCTGTCTCCACTGTTGTTCACATTATTTATGGATCATATGCTGAAAACAATAGACTGGCTGGGTGAGATTAAGATATGTGAACACAAAATAAGCAGTCTTGCATATGCGGATGACATAGTTGTGATGGCAGATTCGATTGAAAGTTTGCAAAGTAATATTTCAGAGCTAGATCAGAAATGTAAGGACTATGGTATGAAGATTAGCATCTCCAAAACGAAAGTAATGTCAGTGGGAAAGAAATATAAACGGATTGAGTGCCAAATAAGAGGAACAAAGTTAGAACAGGTGGACGGTTTCAAGTACTTAGGATGCATATTCTCACAGGATGGCAACATAGTGAAAGAACTGGAAGCGAGGTGTAGCAAAGCTAATGCAGTGAGTGCTCAGCTACGATCTACTCTCTTCTGCAAGAAGGAAGTCAGTACCAAGACTAAGTTATCTGTGCACCGTTCAATCTTTCGACCAACTTTGTTGTATGGGAGTGAAAGCTGGGTGGATTCAGGTTACCTTATCCACAAGGTTGAGGTTACGGATATGAAAGTAGCTAGGATGATTGCAGGTACTAGTAGATGTGAACAATGGCAGGAGGGTGTCCACAATGAGGAAATCAAAGAAAAACTGCGAATGAACTCTATAGATGTAGCAGTCAGGGCGAACAGGCTTAGATGGTGGGGTCATGTTACACGCATGGGAGAAGCAAGGTTACCCAAGAGACTCATGGATTCAGCAGTAGAGGGTAGGAGGAGTCGGGGCAGACCGAGGAGAAGGTACCTGGATTCGGTTACGAATGATTTTGAAGTAATAGGTTTAACATCAGAAGAGGCACCAATGTTAGCACTGAATAGGGGATCATGGAGGAACTGTGTAAGGGGGGCTATGCTCCAGACTGAACGCTGAAAGGCATAACCAGTCTTAAATGATGATGATGATGATAATTTCCAACTGTTACTATTTGAAAATAAAATCAAGGTACTAAACGCTTAAGTCTTCTGTGCCCAGCACCTTACCACTCTCAGATCACGCCTTTCTGCCACTTGAGGGCGATAATACTCCTGTAATGAGCCACCGCAGTCGGGGAAGTTCCTCAGCTGGTCTGCAATAACGTTGACACACTCCACAGCTGACGTGGAGATTCTGATCACTACCAAAGGTCCCTCGTAATCTCTGGTGAATCGTAGCCACAATATGTACACGTCCCAGAATGTACGCGCATGTAAAGAGCAGTTGTTAGCCTGGATGACAGCGTATCTGTACACGGCCATTGACCAGGCATAACAAGGAAAGTGAATCATCTGACTACATGAAACCTACCTATTGCACTACTGTGCAATTTCGATGATCCCTAACTCACTGTAGGCACAACTGATGACGTCGTGAGATTAACACGGGAACACGTGTTGGTCGTCTGAGGCACATGTTCAATAATGTGTGGTGAACGGTGTGCTGCGAAACCCGTATACAATCTCCAGCACTTTACTGTGTCGTCAGTTTCTGCCATAGATGTCGCCTATCCTACTTCACAGATTGTTGCTTACTGATGGTTTCAACGTCCTCCAGTCACCTATCACTTATGCTCACGACTTTAGCACACGATAAACAGACCAACTTCACAGGTCTGCCCGAACATTCTAATCTATCCTTTCTCAAAGTCGCTCGCTTCAGTGGACTTTGTCATTAGCTGTCCCTATCGTTGCTTTTCTGCCAACAGTGTTGTCAGAGAAGGTGGAAGGACGGACAAATTTCAGGGCAACCTGTTGCCTTTAGGATTGGAAACTGACCCTATATCGTGGAAGAATCAACCAACATCCACGGCGTGAGGATGCAGGGGGAAATGGAAACCGCTGCATTACAGACACATATCGTGTATCCACAGGACTTGTGGCCTGTCACTGAAAGAACGTCATGATGATCTGTCCTTTGGTAAAAGATCCCCGATTAGACCCCCATATCGCCCGGAGGAAACCGCCAAAATGGAGGTAACCATGACAAGACGATGGAAATTCTACAAGTCGCAACATAATTGTCAGAACTATGAAAGTCATAGGGAAGCTACAAGATCTGAAAAGGAAATGCAAATAATCAAGCTAGACATAGTCGGGTTGGGTGAAGCGATTCGGGGAAGCAGATAATGATTTCTTCTCAGATGAAGACAGGGTGATACCTGCAGCTTGGTAGGACGGTAAAAGGATTTATTGTGAATAGGAAGGCAATATAGAGACTGAGTAACTGTAAACATTTCAGTGATGACAACGATCTCATCAGAACTGACAGTGACAATAGTTCAGATGAAAGATAGAGGAAGTATATCAGTATACTGAACAGGTAATTTAGTGAATAAAGGGCGAAGATAATCTAATAAATATGTGAGACTGGAATGCGGTAGTGCGGGAATCAATATAAGACAGATTTACACGAAAATACGGGCTTCGTAGTAGGAATGATATAAAGAAAGAAGTAATTGTAACAGCTTGAAACCGCAGGCAAATCTCGGCTGGATTACTTCGTGATCTGGCCTCGGGCATGGGCGTGTGTGTTCTTCTTAGCGTAATTTAGTTTAAGTAGTGTGTAATTGTAGGGACCGATGACCTCAGCAGTTTGGTCATTTAGGTATTCACACACATTTGAAAATTTTTGAACGTCGTGATCAGACATAGATTCCCTAACACAGATACTGGACCGTAAGGCGTACCCGGCAGCAGATACAATCGGATCACAATTTGGTAATGATGAAGACTTTAATCTACCCTGCATCCTTACGAAACTAGGCTGGAATTAGAAAGAATAGTCCGGTAGAATGAATGTGTTAGGAAGTAGGTCACATAACAAATACTTGGAATTCATAAAAATCATTGTAGGAAGTGGCAAGGAAACGACTGTACACACTGGTGTGTAGAATCTATGAAGCTGAAGCGACATCATCATTCTGAAAAACATAATGTGATGTGTTTGAAAACTGAGGTTGTAGATACTGCAGTAATGAACATCGTCGTAGGTTGAGGGGAGGAGGAATTGAAATCACTAAAAACGCCATTCACAGAAGTTGGAAAGACAAATGCAAATACAAGATAGGTATCTGCGAAGAAGCAATGGGTAACAGAAGAAATACTTCGACTGATACAAAAGAAGTTCAAAAATGTCCTAGGTCAGGTACAAAAACAGCAATGTAGGCCATTTCGGAACGAAAGAAGCAGAACGTTTAGGTGAGGCGTGCTTCTGTCCGTCTCGTTGAAACACGCGCCCTAGTTACGCCTTGGCTTCCCGCCGGCGCTTTTCCGCGTGGCGGCGCCGTCTGTTTTCCTCGTTTCATGCCCCACCATCTAGGTCGGTGGAGTGGAGTGACTGAGTAGTGGAGCGTCACATACGCCATCGACTCCGGAAGTGCTTGTTTGTCTTACTTGTGGTGGTTTGTGTGGTGTCGGCCGGCTCTTTCCACCGTGAGGTTCTACGGCATAGCGTGTCTGACTTGGAGAAGCCGTTAGCTCCGAATATGCTTGTTCTTGTCGGAAGAGGATTGAAATAAGGAGCTGTGATGTTCATGTTCCGGAGAATAGTGGTAGTCGCCGAGGACGGTTGCATCGGGAATGTTTTGAGCACTGAGGGCGGCAGGTTTTCCTCCGGGACTGAAGTTGAGTATATTTCGCTATTGCCGTTGTGCGTTCGACTTGCTATTGCCTTCTTTTAGGGTGGTGTTTTCGACTTCCTTTATGTTTCTGCCGCCGACATTGTGTGTTTTCCGTCCACCGGTTTAGCTCGCCGGTTCTGAACCTATGAAAGAAAAGGTTGAATGTTAGTTCTGCACTGCGTTTGCGGAGTTTGACTTAGAGTGTGTAGGTTGTTCTTGTACTGCTGGCTGGTTCCTCGGTTAGGCGTTGACGTGAGCGAGAATTGCTTGGTTAAAATTTGCAGTAGGCGCTCCGGGCATGATCGATGCTGTACAACGAGGATAGTAGAACATGTTGAATCAAAGGCTCTGAATGTGAACTGCTGCTCTGTCATGTCACACTAGGAGACTGTCTAATTAGGTACTGATATATTGGTGGCTATCTATTGAATCTTGTGACCAATTTGGTAGCCAGTTCCAAGTCTACGTGTTCTATGTATGTGAGATAAAGAAAAGAAATTTGTGAAGTACGTGGCTGTGCACACCTTAAAGATTGTTGGTGCATGTGTTTATCTTAAAGATTGTTTTGATACCGTTGTTATTATCAGCCCCCTTTTAGACTGAACATTTTGCAGGATTAGAGAATTTTATTTGTATGTTTGCCTATATGAACAGTGTCGATTGAGCTGGTGGCTTTTACGCCGGTTTGTGAAATGTGGCAGCTTTACGCTGCGGTTTAATGATTTGTAATTGAAGAGCATCATTTAATTCCTCTTTGGGGCTGGCCTTGTATTTTTCCTGTTTCGTACTACCGGAAGATTGTAAATCATGTTATTGGGGCACGATGACTGATTGGTAGCCTTGCAGCTGCTTGTATTTCATACTCAGCAACTGTGGTTAAACTTTTGTAAATTTGCTGGCCATGTTGGTGTGAGATTGTTTGCTTTTTAAAGTTATATTTTATGCAAGTTTACCTTTTAGAAGTATATGTATGTATTGTTCTCCCTAGGTTTTAAGCTGGATAGGATCAATTGATTTATTTAAAGGTTGCTAAGTTTTAGGGAATTGCTTCGGTGTATGATAGATCTTAATGCTTAATGTGGATTCTAAATGTACTGAGGCCCTTAAGGCTCGATTACTGATAAATTTGTTGATTTGCCTTCTATTTTTGAGAACTTGCCTAACCTTAACCATCGGCCAGCCCTTCAGGCTGAGCTGTTTATTAAGTACCTTGATGAATTGGCCCTTCAGGCCCTCCCTTTTGGAAGCTCTACAGCCTTTAAGGCTTTGAAATCCAGTTTTAATACTTAACCTCCCTTGTTATTGTACTGGGGCCCTTAAGGCCGGCTAACTGATAAATTCCTGGCCATTACTTACTTACTGCAGAATTTGTTGGACTAATTTCATTTATTACCTGGCCCTCAAGGTCGAGTTGTTAATAAGCACTTGTTATTTTCCAGTTGATATCTTTAAGATTTTCTTATCTTGTTAATTTGGCCCTTCAGGCCCCTTACTTGGAAACTGCGCGGCCCTTCAGGCCTCTTTATTGTTTCACATTGCCTTGCCTAAACTGTTGGAAAATCTGTTCTTTAACTAAAGTCTAGTTAAATATTTTGGTGGCCCTTCAGGCTCAACACGTTATATCTATTCTTGATAAATTGGCACTTCAGGCTTTCTTTGCGATTACAGCCCCTAAGGCATACGCAGTACTATGTTGCGTGGTACAATGTTAAACTGTTGATGAACTAGTTTCTTAAGGTTTGATTCTCCCTATATTCATTATCTTGGAAGATTGTATATTGTATTTTAGCTAGTTTTAATAAATCCATTAGAAGTAAGGTGTTGTGTTACTTCTACCAGCACTTGGCCCTGCTTCCTCGCCCGATCCCAGTGGCTCCTTACTTCCTTAATTGTTAGAATTTTTGCCCGATAGCCACTATTATCCATTTCATTAGGGAAGACCAGGTGAAGTGAATACAGGAAAAATGTTAAGAATTCGAAAAATGAAATGATCGTTTGAAGGGCTGATTCAGTGTACAGAAATGAACTTAAATAATGTCAAACGTCGACATTATGAATTCAACAGTAATTTCATTTTTAAATGTAAAGGCGTAAGAGGTGGATGGATAGAGTACATTGTATGCCTTCATGAAGAAGAATTATCTGACAACGTGGTAGAAGTAGGGATCCAGTATCAGAGCCACAATTAAATCGCACCTGAAAAATTTGCATTGTAATAAGGCAGAAGGGATGCATAACAATTCTACGAAATTTATAAAATCATTGTAGTAAGTTGCAACAAAACGACTGTACACGTTGATATGTAGAATCTGTGAAGCTGCAGGCACATCATCAAACTTCCAGAAAAATATCATCCATACAGTGCTGACGGCACCAGGGGGAGGTAAGTCCAAGAAGTACTGCACAGTTATCTTAACAGCTCATGTATCCAAGACGTTGGCAAAAAAATATAAAGAAGAATAGGAAACGAAATCTAGAAACAGATAAGGATCAGTTTGGCTTTACGAAAAAAATTAAGACTCTAGAGAGTAGTTCTGCCGTTAAATTTGATAATGGAAGCAAGGCTTAAGAAAAATCAAGACATCTTCATAGGATTTCTCGAAAACTAGAAAAGCATTCGGCAATGCAGAATGTTGCAGCACGCACGAAACTCAGAGAAAAATATCAAGAAGTTACATCGAAAAACAAAACAAAGCAAAACACAGGCGCTTCAGTCCGGAGCCGCGCTGCTGCTACGGTCGCAGGTTCGAATCCTGCCTCGGGCATGGATGTGTTTCATATAAAAAAAAAAAAATTCAAATGGCTCTGAGCACAATGGGACTCAACTGCTATGGTCGTCAGTCCCCTAGAACTTAGAACTACTTAAACCTAACTAACCTAAGGACATCACATACACCCATGCCCGAGGCAGTATTCGAACCTGCGACCGGAGCAACAGCGCGGCTCCGGACTGGAGCGCCTAGAACCGCACGGCCACCACGGCCGGCTGTTTCATGTCCTTAGGTTAGTTACGTTTAAGTAGTTTTTAGTCTAGGCGACTGATGACCTCAGATGTTAAGTGCCATAGTGCTCAGGGCCATTTGAACCATTTTGAAAACACAGGCAACAAAGAGAACGGAAGCAAGAAAGAACTCCTTGAACTAAAAAAGGTGTAAGGCAGAGGTGCAGTTTTTCGTACCTATTGTTCAGTTTGAAAATCGAAGAGGTAATGACTGAAATAAAAGAATGCAGTGGTGGGCTGAAAATTGAGGTTTCAACTATTTCAGTGACAAGATTCACAGATGACACTACTCTCCTCAGTGAAACGGAAGAAAAATTACATGAACTGTTGAATGTAATGAACAGTGTAGTCAGTACGAAGTACTCATTGACAGGGATTCGAAGGAAAACTAATGAGAAGTAGCAAAGATTTAACTTACGATAAACGTAACATCAGCATTTTTGGGTACAAAGTATACGAAGCGAATGAATTCTGGTACATAGGAAGGAAAATAACGCATGACGGACGAGGCACGGAAGACATAATAAGCACAAGCAAGAAAGGAATTCATCGCCAGACCTTGTCTTTCGAAAAAAATTGTCTGGTATCGAATCATGAAGAACAGTATACCCGGAAAAAATGATAATCGAAGCTCTTGAGATGCAATGCTACAGCAGGATGTAGAAAATTAGCGGACCTTACCATATGATGTAGAAGGTTCTCCGCAGAATCAACGAAGAAAGAAACATATGGAAACCACTGTAGTGCAAAAGGGACACAATGATAAATCATGTGCTGACAAATAGGAAGTATCTTGCATTGAACAAGACGGAGTATAACGGAAGAGAGTATAACGGAAGATAAAGATTGGAATACATCCAACAAATAACTGAAGACGTAGGTTGCAAGTGCTGCTGAGATGTAGAGGTTGGCAGACCGTAGCAAACCAGTCTTCTGATTCAATAAATAAAACCTTCGCGAGAATGATTCCCATTTTGTCTCTGCTCCTCTTATGTACACTTATCATCGCGTCACGTGCCAAGTACTGCATCAAATGGCACTCAGTTTAGCAATGGGCAGCTGTCATAATGTTTCGGTTCATCATTCCATTGCCCTTCCTTTAATTTTTTAGGTTAATCTCGTACTCTCTTTACCAGACACTGTGCGTACTGTTCAGCTGCCCTTGCTTGACCTTTGCTGTCACCGACAGAAATACAATGCCATTGGCGAATCTCAGTTTTAATTTCTTCTCCATGAATTTAAATTCCCTTTTGTAATGTCTCCTAGGTTTACTTCAAAGCCTGTTCGATGTAAGGATAGAATAACATCGGAGATGTCTTACTCCGTTGTCATCTACTGCCTCACTTTTGCGATATATTTACAGTAAGTCAAAGGATGTACACCTTTGGTGTTGAGGTTCCTTACGAGACCTCTCAAAATTTTGTAAATCGTCCGATTTCAGGCTGTTACCAGAACTGTGTCCACAGTATACTGCACCTTCAGGATTTAGGACATATTTTTACTCCAACCCCAAGATCTACAGCACCGATACCAAACACTCGTGTTGTGCTTACCCATGATTACACTTGTCAACAAATTGACGAGCAGAAATGAGAATCAACTTGTACATGAATTGTAAGTGATTATAAACGATAGGATTCCTCTAGAATTCCGGCGCTTACGTAATATCAATGAAGAGGTCTAAGTAAGGGCGGGACCTAAACGCCGTTAACGCACCTTTCCAGACACATCGTGGGTACTCTGTAACTCAGATATAGCAATGAAGTGGTATTCAATTACACGAATTAATGCTAAATTTGCAGTCGGGTAATTCCGTATCTCCCTTATCCGGTCGATCTCTCTAATTAATTGCCACATGCGATTTCCAGCCGGGTTCACTGCAGCGTTTTGAATGCGACCGTTCTGCCGACAATTTATTACACCGAGCGTTTGTAGCTCCTGTCACAAAGACGGCAATCGATCGCTCTGCTGCAGCTATGCCGCAAAAAAATTGAAAATAGTTCGCATAGACAACAGTACACTGGAGAGTGCAGTCGACTCGCCATATCGTGCTAACAAAAATCAACACCTATCCAAATCAGCGCGATCCCAGTCGCAATTTTATCCGTGTAAAATGTGACAGCCCGACTGTAGCGTAGTGCTGAAAAATATCGCTTTTCAACTAATGTGAAACAAAACACGCTCTGCAGATTGCTCGGTGCGAAACGTCAGCTTGTGGGTTTGCATTTGTCAATAATTTGTTGCAAGATTAACAAGGTGATGCGAATGAGGAACACGAAGTCCATACTACAGGAAGGAGTGACCTAGTACTGCGTCATGCCCACGAAAAATGTTCCGCAGTGTCCTCAATATAGGTCACGGTTGTCAGCGATGTCGTGTAGAAAAATGAACCTGATTATCTTGCATATAGCGCTGTTTTTCTGTGTTGTTACTGTCGGTCTTCAGTTCGAATACCAGTTTGCTGCAGCTTTCCATGTTACTCTGTGCCGTGCTGCTCTCTTTATCTCCGAATAACTATTGCAACCTATATCCTTCTGAATCTGTTTACGGTATTCATCTCTTGGTCTCTCTTTACGAACGATCTTCCCCCCCCCCCCCCCCCCCCCACATACAAAGTTCTCACCAATACGAAACTGGTGCTCCCTTGATGTCTCAAATGTCTAGTATCGACGGTTACCCTTCTTCTGGTCGGATTTTGCCACAAATTTCTTTTTTCGCCAAGTCAATTCAGTATCTGCTCATTAGTATTCAGTACCTGTTTGTTAGTGATCTACCCATCTTATCCTCATAATTCTCTTGTAGCACCACATCTGAGAAGCTTATATTCTCTGCTTGTCTAAACTGTTTGTCATACATGTTTCACTTCCACACAGCTATGCTCCGTACAAATACTTTCAGAAAAGACTTTCTAACTCTTAAATCTATATTCGATGTTAACAAGTTTCTCTTCTTCACAAACGCTTTTATTCCCATTGCCATTCTAAATTTTATATCCTCTTTACTTCGGCCATCATCAGTCAATTTGCTGCCCAAATAGCAAAACTCATTTAATATTTTAAATGCCTCGTTTCATGATCTAATTCCGTCAGCACCACGTGATTTAATTCGATTACAGTACATCACGCTTGTTTTGCTTTTATTGATGTTCGTCTCATATCCTCCTTTGAAGAGACTGTGCACGCCATTCAATTGCTCTTCCAAGTGTTTTGCTGTGTTGGTCAGAATTACAGTGTCATGGGCAAACGCACAGTTATTATTCCTTCTCCCTGAACCTTAATTCCTACTAGAAGTTTTTCTTTTGTTTCGTTTACTGCTTGCTGAGTGTACGCATTGAATAAGCCTGTCTCATCTCCTTCTCAGCCATTCCTTCATTTGCATGCCCCTTTAATCTTATAACTGCCGTCTGGTTTCTGTACAAGTTGTAAATAGCCTTTCGCTCCCTGTGTTTTACCCCTGCTGCCCTTACGTATTTCTAAGAGAATACTTCAGTGAACATTGTCAAAAGCTTTCGCTAAACTTACAAATGCTATAAATAAAGGTTTGTCTTTCGTACGTCTGTCTTCTAAGATACGTCGCAGTGTCAGTATTGCCTGGCGTGTTTCCAAATGTCTTCGAAATCCAAACCGATCTCCCCAGGCTCGGTTTGTACAAATGTTTCAACTTTTCTGCAAGAAATTTCTGTCAGTATTTTGCAACTATGAGTTATTAAACTGATAGCTCGGTAATTTTCACACTGCTTTATACACTACTGGCCATTAAAATTGCTACACCACGAAGATGACGTGCTACAAAAGCGAAATTTAACCGACAGGAAGAAGATGCTGTGATATGCAAATGATTGGCTTTTCTGAGCATTCACACAAGGTTGGTCCCGGTGGCGACACCTACAACGTGCTGACATGAGGAAAGTTTCCAACCGATTTCTCATACACAAACAGCAGTTGACCGGCGTTGCCTGGTGAAACGTTGTTGTGATGCCTCGTGTAAGGAGGAGAAATGCGTACCATCGCGTTTCGGATTGTGGCCTATCGCGATTACGTATCGCGACGTTGCTGCTCGCGTTGGTCGAGATCCAATGACTGCAGAATATGGAATCGTTGGATTCAGGAGGGTAATACGGAACGCCGTGCTGGATCCCAACGGCCTCGTATCACTAGCAGTAGAGATGACAGGCATCTTATCCGCATGGCTGTAACGGAGCGTGCAGGCACTTCTCGATCTCTGAGTCAACAGATCGGGACGTTTGCAAGATACCAATCATCTGCACGAACAGATCGACGACGTTAGCAGCAGCATGGACTATTAGCTCGGAGACCATGGAAACACTTACCTTTGACTCTGCATCACAGACAGGAGCGCCTGCGATGGTGTACTCAACGACGAACCTCGGTGCACGAGTGGCAAAACGTCATTTTTCCGATGAAATCAGTTTCTGTTTACAGCATCATGATGGTCCCATCCGTGTTTGGCGACAGTGCGGTGAACGCACATTGGAAGCGTGTATTCGTCATCGACATACTGGGGTATCACCCGGCGTAAACGTATGGGGTGCAATTGGTTACAAGTCTCGGTCACCTCTTGTTCGCACTGAGGGCACTTTGAACAGTGGAGGTTATATTTCAGATGTGTTACTACCCGTGGCTCTACCCTTCATTCGATCCCTGCGAAACCTTACATTTCAGCAGGATAATGCACGACCGCATGTTGCAGGTCCTGTACAGGACTTTCTGGATACAGAAAATGTTCGACTGCTGTCCTAGACAGCACATTTTCCAGATCTCTCACCAACTGAAAACGTCTGGTCAATAGAGGCCGAGCAACTGGCTCGTCACAATACGCCAGTCACTACAGTTGATGAACTATGGTATCGTGTTGAAGCTCCATGGGCAGCTGTACATGTACACGCCATCCAAGCTCTGTTTGACTCAACGGCCAGGCGTATCAAGGCCGTTATTACGGTCACAGGTGGTTGTTCTGGGTACTGATTTCTTAGGATCCATGCACCCATATTGCGTGAAAATGTAATCACATGTCTGTTCTACTATAATACATTTGTCCTATGAATACTCGTTTATCATCTATGTGGCGTCACCGCCAGACACCACACTTTCTAGGTGGTAGCTTTAAATCGGCCGCGGTCCATTAGTACATGTCGGACCCGCGTGTCGCCACTGTCAGTGATCGCAGACCGAGCGCCACCACACGGCAGGACTAGAGAGACGTACTAGGACTCGCCCCAGTTGTACGGACGACTTTGCTAGCGACTACACTGACGAAGCCTTTCTCTCATTTGCCGAGAGATAGTTAGAATAGCCTTTAGCTAAGTCCATGGCTACGACCTAGCAAGGCGCCATTAACCATTTCTAGAGAGAGTCTCAATTGTATCAGCAAGAATGCTGTATACAAATGATGGATTAAAGTTAAGTATTCCAGCAGCTACGTACTTTTCTTTATAGCATTCATCACGTATCCTGTTTCAGACCTAACGCCAGCCGGCTTGTGTAAACGCGTGCCTTTCGGTTACCCGTCACTGTGGACTGGCTGTCTTGTCAGTCCACAACAATCTACATTTCCTCTTGGTGTAGCAATTTTAATGGCCAGTAGTGTATGTAGCAAGAGAATTAGTTCTAGGCGTTTCGGAGTTGATGAAGGAGCAGAGCTGAAATAGCTTCTTGTGGTTTCATATGTTGGTTTATAGATGTTTAAATGGCCATCTGTCCTAACAAATGTGCGAGTCATATCCTGTGCTAATTTCACTCGTAATTTGGCATCCAACAGTGATTTGAATTTCCCATCTATACCGAGTACTGACGCGGAGGGAAGGTAGTACTTCAGCTTTGTACCACGGCCGCACGATACTCCTGCTAGCATGGTCTTGTCCCAAGGGCCTATCCACATTGATGCGACAGTTTATTTTCCTGCAGTTATGCTCCTTCCGTGGGCGCCATTGATTGTGTTCACGTTTTCCCACTCGGATCGCTCTCTGGACTACTTGCACATCTTCATAACGACTTTGATTACGCTTTGGACTTAGTTCTCTCTTTAGCTGTTCACTTTGTGAACTCTGCTGTGATCAAGACACGAACCAACCGTTTGTTGCTCTACTCTGTGCTTGACTGTCAGAGTAAGTGAGCATAAACTTTCTGATGTGAATTTTAAAAATTTTCCGGCGAATTGACTGTTCAAACAAATTTCGGGCTTCGGCTCCAAGCCCGAAATTACTTTGAACACATAAACTTTCTACCTATGCTGAGTAGGAACAGAAAAGTTAGTACTTAAAGTCACAAATTCTGTCGAGAGCTCGGTTTCACGGTGCGAGCAGGTCTCGCTCTAGGATGAGTTACAGGATGCCCCACACCTGTTAGAACCATAATATTCATCGACACTTTCATACGTTGCGTACATAATACTGGGAACATTCAAGCATTCAATAAACTCTCTGTTTGCACGAAACATTCTGGTATTTTACAACTTGCTTCTTACGTGGCTTTTTCAAAACGTGGAATGGAAAGGCTGATAACTTACAACAAGAAAGGTAAATTGTCGGTGGACACACAGCGATCTCCAGATTACGCCCGAAGAATGGAGAACTACCATATGAAAAAATATCACTGATCAAGTAATGGAAAGTATACGGTCCGCGGAACCTATCTGACTCGACCAGGGTGCCTACAGACGACCATTAAGTCTCGTAGCAATCTCACCTAAGCTGCAGTTTCTCACCATACTCTGTATACAGTAGAGTAGAAATCTGGGACTGCCGAGATCTGCTGCTCTCTGCAACACATCAGCTACTGATAGCGGCAGTGCCCTTCTCTACAACCGCACACGAAGTGTTCTTCTCAACATCTGACGATCATGAGCTTCTCCAAAGATCTCCAGATGAAGTCCGTTACTCTAAATCCCTGGAAACGGGTTCCACACCATATCTAACTTATCTCCCCTCTTTGCCAAGCCAGTGGAATTCCCACGGGCAAATGGAAATGTTCTCGAAAATGCTGGTCAATGACATTGTTGTTAACAAAATGGCTATGTCGTAGAGGTGGAAATATAAATTACTGAATCACTTTATACTTTAAAATTTTGAAAAACGATATTGTTCCTAATAATTCTTTTGCCACATTCCATAAACGTTTTAAAATTTTCAGTTAAAATGAGCCCAAGAATACAAGTAGTAGATGTCACATTCCACAATGAATGTTATACAACATTTTCAGGTTCAGGACTATTCTTACACATCAAAATTTCATTAGAAAGTATGTTGCAAGTTGAAGTCAACAAAAATGAACGAAATTTGATTTCTTACATTTTTGTTGTGTTCATATAGTATTCCCAACTGGGTGGTACGCGGTATAGAAAATGCTAAGAGTGTGGTAAAAGATAATATAAAGTTCTGGACATTATTTACATGCCAATACTTCTTTAAAAAGAATATTGTTTGCACAAGACATGAACAGTTAACGACTTTAGAGAAAAAACCAAAGAACAGCCGTATTTCAGTTAGTTCTTATTCAGTTACTTTAAGCTAACAGTTTAGGTATTTCACTGGCGTCATCCTCAGGCCTCTAAGCAAACTGTGAACCTATGTACCGAAAAGCTTACTGCAACACAACAGAAGCCATCGAGTAAATCCGGATTTCGTGAATATTTTTCTGAAGTGAGTTCTCGAAAGATTAGACAACTGTCTACAACAATTATAGACGCAAATTAGTTACGCTACCTAGAAAGATATTCTAGCAAAACCAGGATCCATAGGAAAGAGTTAGGATAATTCAGTTGTCTCTTTCAGAAGTTATCAGTGGGAATTTAGTCGCCACTTTCAGGAATTTTCAGTAATGTGGCAGCATCGCAAAATAATAAATAGCAAATATAGATGAGGAAGGATATTTACGAGTAAGAAACTGGTATCTCATAGGAGCACGCTAAGTGAGGAGGAAGTCTGTTGACGAGGGAGCTAAGAGATGCGTAGAGTAAAGATGTATTTGTTTAAATGAAAGCACTTGAGATAAATGAGGAATTCAACTCAAGGCACTGAAACGTATTTAATAAATCCCTTCAGCTATAACTGCTCCACTTTGCTACTGTCACTAACACGGAATCCCTAACTTTCGCTAAAACCGCTATTACCACTTCTTTAATGAACTGTGGTAATCGATTAAGATGCGTTTTCAGTAATTTTTCTGTTAATTCTGTAGGCTCAACACATTCATACCCAACTTTTGTTCATTCAAACGCAATACAATAGGCAAACTTATGGCAGAATTTAATAACTTGGTAATTTAGGTAGTAAAAGCATGCTGGCAAAGAAAATGAGATTTGCCATGCCTCGAATTAACGTTACATAACCGGTGCTGTTTACAATTGTGATAATTTATTATTATGATTCACTATGTCACCATTTGTATGAACAAATTTAAACAGCAACGAATTCTGCAATAATTTACTATCAGATATAAGGACATTAACTAGATAGAGTAACGTATATTAATATCATAGTCGTTTTTTCATTCGTCACCCCCATGAAAGGGGCGGACTATTCGACGCCCGGCGCAATCGTGATTCTATTCAGTAAATAAGAGAAACAAGGCCCCGGGAGTAGACAACATTCCGTTAGAAATACTGACAGCCTTGGGAGAGCCAGTCCTGACTAAACTCTACCATCTGGTGACCAAGAGGTATGAGACAGGCCAAATTCCCTCAGACTTCAAGAAGAATATAATAATTCCAATCCCAAAGAAAGCGGATGTTGACAGATGTGAAAATTACCGAACTATCAGTTTAATAAGTCACAGCTGCAAAATACTAACACGAATTCTTAACAGACGAATGGAAAAACTGGTAGAAGTCGACGACGGGGAAGATCAGTTTGGATTCCGTAGAAATGTTGGAACACGTGAGGCAATACTGACCATACGACTTATCTTAGAAGAAAGATTAAGGAAAGGCAATCCTACGTTTCTAGCGTTTGTAGACTTAGAGAAAGCTTTTGACAATGTTGACTGGAATACTCTCTTTCAAATTCTAAATGTGGCAGGGGTAAAATACAGGAAGCGAAAGGATATTTAAGGTTGTACAGAAACCAGATGGCAGTTACAAGAGTCGAGGGACATGAAAGGGAAACAGTGGTTGGGAATGGAGTGAGACAGGGTTGTAGCCTCTCCCCGATGCTATTCAATCTGTATATTGAGCAAGCAGTAAAGGAAACAAAAGAAAAGTTCGGAGTAGGTATTAAAATCCATGGAGAAGAAATAAAAACTTTGAGGTTAGCCGATGACATTGTAATTCTGTCAGAGACAGCAAAGGACTTGGAAGAGCAGTTGAACGGAATGGACAGTGTCTTGAAAGCTAGGGTATAAGATGAACATCAACAAAAGCAAAATAAGGATAATGGAATGTAGTCGAAATAAGTCGTGTGATGCTGATGGATTTAGATTAGGAAATGAGACACGTAAAGTTGTAAATGAGTTTTGCTATTTGGGGAGCAAAATAACAGATGATGGTCGAAGTAGAGAGGATATAAAATGTAGACTGGCAATGGTAAGGAAAGCGTTTCTGACGAAGAGAAATTTGTTAACATCGAGTATAAATTTAAGTGTCAGGAAGTCGTTTCTGAAAGTATATGTATGGTGTATAGCCATGTATGGAAGTGAAACATGGACGATAAATAGTTTAGACAAGAAGAGAATAGAAGATATCGAAATGTGGTTCTACAGAAGAATGCTGAAGATTAGATGGGTAGATGACATAACTAATGAGGTGGTGTTGAATAGCATTGGGGAGAAGAGAAGTTTATGGCATAACTTGATAAGAAGAAGGGATTGGTTAGTAAGACATGTTAGTCAGAAGAATGTAGGCTGTAGTAGGTACTAGGAGCTGAATAGGCTTTCACAGGATAGGGTAGCAGGGAGAGCTACATTAAACTACTCTCAGGACTCAGGACTAGACTTGGCCACTGTTTCTATGTTTCGATACAGTTTATCGATACCTGGAACTGTTTCAGTGTTTCGGAACGGCTATGGTTCACTGTTTCGAAACAGTGGTGTTTCATTCCGCCCCTGTCTCGGATCTCGAGCCAGACACAGAAACTGTATCGTTGTTTCAAAATAAGACTGTTTCTGTCCACCTGTGCCTGGAACGGAGTAATTGTATCGAAACAGTGATGTTTCATTCCGCTCTGTGTCGGACGAGATTCGGGCTCGGCACAGGTACTGAAACACAATACACCACTTCAAGAAACACTTTCAAGAGTGTCGAAATCTTTAGACAAGCATTAGCATGAAGCTTAAGATATCCGAAAATAAAGCTTCGTTTCTAGCTGACTGTCCTATTCCGAAATGGCGTTACATCTGCTTTATAAGCACTAACCGAAGAATAAAACAACGCATACTATTCACATTCAAAATAATAAATATGTGAAAATCATTCAGTTAAATTACACTTTTTTTATAACATACGCTTCTCTGTTCATGTACAGTAATCATATTAAGATACGCAAGTAAGACTACAACATTTTAAATAAAAAAAGGCGTAGAGTGACAGTTATTAGACATGTATATAAATTTGATGTAGCTATAATTGCAAGCAATCTGTTTGACATATCACTGATAGTGTAATGGTGAATGGGAAGCATCGTAAATTTATAGTAACAGTTCTAAACACCTTGAAACACAAATTTTTTTTCCTGTTATATTTTGTTATTTATTCAAATTATTTGGCGTTATTTGTGAGTCTATGGTCACTGTGTCTATTATCCACAATGATTCCCTTTGTGTGCATGGAAATTAGCAGGATGGGTATATTAGCCATACTAATGAGAACCTCCAGTTCCGTTCGTGGTGGTTCTTCTGTCTTCAGCGAAGGCTTTCCTCAGCCAATTGAAAAGTATGAAAGTCACATGAAACAAAAGCAGCGCATTTGCTGCAGGAAATACGAAACTGCCAAGACGCCTAAGTGATAGTTTCATACTTTCTGCGATATGATTAGCGCTCTCGCACCTCATTTGTGTTTATATGGACATACTTATACAGTAGACATTCAAGATGATAAAATGTGTAGGTTAATTAGATTACAAAACACAAACTGTTTCACTGTTTCGAAACACCGTATCGAAACATTATGTTGTACTGTTTCACTTGTTTCGAAACATTTACGTGTTTCAGTTCGCCCATCTCTACTCAGTACTGAAGACAACAAAAACAACATCAGGTAAGTTACCAGAAGGGTTGATAATGAGGTGCTAGAGACTTTCACGTTAATCGTTTAAAGTGAATATGTATCACGAAGTATCGCGTTTCACCTGCGCGAGTGAAATATTTATTCCGTGACTCAGAGTTGCTCCAAGGCGAGCGAAGAAAAGTGTGAAAAACGGAATATGACTGGTCCTTGTGACGAGACAGGATAACGAGATGTCGTGTGCAATGAAACATTCATTGTTAGCCGCCATAATGTATAATTTGTGTTTTTGAGATTCACAAGCGATTGTAATGTTAATGTGGAGTTCCATAACGGCCATAACACAGCCTGTTGCGTTTCAAAGCTAATTGCTGGTATTTATTTTTGATCAAAGTATTCTGTGATGTACTGTTATATACTACAAGCTTGTATAGCACTTCGAAAATTTGGTGGTCGATGTTTGCTGTAGAACCTGCTTCAACAACACGATCAAAGGCATAGAGGAAGTTTTCTCTGTTAAAAATAACTCATTTCAGTCGCAGATAATCATCGAATGACCAAATGCGAATGACAGTGTTCCAATTCGAGAAGATGGTATAGAAGTTTTCTTTATCTTACATTTCAAGAATTTTACAGGCACCCGTCGGAGTCGGCAGCTACTTCTACACCACGAGAGTAACATGTCTACGTGTACGAATTACGTATGCTGCGGGAGTAGTCGACGCCGTCCAAGATATTGTCCTTCACAGACATACAGACAGGGACTCTACACACACTAGTCCAATAACGAGTACAATATTACCAGCTTAAAAACATTGATTTCTTCTTTTGAGCAGTGAAATATGGTAAACAACCAAAAGTAAACTCCCAAAAACCTTGGTCGGAACTGTGGCACTTGGAACCATGTCTGGCACATCTTCCTTCGTTCAGTATGTTGTCCCATCTGTATTTTGATTGTTTATTTCTTACTGTACTAAGGAGGATAAGGAACCATACACTGATAGCCAGAACACTATGATCACATACCCGACAGCCGGTACGTCCATTTCTGGCACGAATAACAATCGGAGGCATGTCGTGGCACGGAAGCAGTGAGGCCTTGGTATATCGCAGGAGGGAACTGGCACCACTTCTGACAAGTCACCTAATTCCCATGAACCGCGGGCTGGAGGCCGATGAGTTCTGATACCATACTCAGTGACATTTCAGACGTGTTGGATCGCCTTCAGATATGGCGAATTGGGGGCAGTACATCAACTGGACCTCGCCACTGTGTTCCTCGAACCACTAGATCACATACCGTCTTGTGACATGGCGCATTATCTCGTTGAAAAATTCCACTGCCGTCGAGAAACACAATCATCGTGAAAGGGTATACGCGGTCTGCAGACATTGTACAATACAGCTTCGCCATCATGGTGCCTTACAAGAGCTTCATTGGCCCATGGTTGCCCACGTGAATGTTCCCCATAGCATAATGGAGACACCGACAACTTATCTCCGTCCCGCAGTGCAGATGTCGAAGACCTGTTCCCTGGGAGACGACGGATTCGCACCCTCTCATCGGCATGATGAAAAACTTACCCGGTTTCATCAATCAGACCATACATATTTATTCGTAGTTGCGTATGTCGTCGTATTAAGATTGGCACATGCATGGGGGATCAGCTGCCGAGGCCCATCACTAGGTGTGTTCAGGCGCACCTGTGCTTTGCCCAACACGTAAGTCTGGTGTCAGTTTGTAACGCCGGAAATGCATATCCTTCTATTTCCATCTATTGTACTATAAATTTTTTTCTTATTTTGTTACCTGAAGATATGACATTTCTGTAACTTTATATATTATAATTATATATATATATATATATATATATATATATATATATATATATATATATGAAAATTAACACAAATAAAACAAAAGTATTGGCAATAGGAGGAAATAAAAATTGTGCTGAATGGAGAAACACTGGAACAGGTACAAAATTTTAAGTATCTTGGAAGCAGGATAGTCACCGACTGGAAGTGCACCACAGAAATTAAAACAAGGATAGCAATGGCAAAAGAGGCGTTTTATAAGAAAAGGAGAATCTTCTGCAGCGGTCTGGACAGAGAACTCATAAAATGTCTTGTATGGAGTGTTCTTCTGTATGGCGCTGAAACATGGACTATGAGGTAAAAAGACAGAGAAAGGCTGGAGGCTTTTGAGATCTGGACATAGCGGAAGATGGAAAGAATAAGTTGGATGGACAGAGTAAAAAATGAAGAGGTACTGAGAAGAGTGGGAGAGAAAAGACAGTTACTAGATGTAATAAAGAGAAGAAAAAGAAATTGGATTGGGCATATATTAAGAAAGAATGACGGACTGATAAAAACAGTTTTAGAAGGTTATGTAGAAGGGAAATGGAAGCGAGGAAGGAAGAGATACCAGATACTGTATGACATGATGGACGGTACAACATACAGCAGCTTTAAGAAGGAAACAATGGATCGCAGAAAATGGAGAGGCAAAGGACCTGCTAATATAGCAGATAACTGATGATGATGATATATACAGCAACGTAGCATTAACCTTTGTTGCTCATTGTCCAAATTGCATTACCAAGCAGGGTCCCTTCCTTTTCCGGAATGAACCCGAGTGTCGCTGAAATTGAAGCGCCAGCATTAAAGTGATATCATCCCATTTCACTGCTGTAATTTCAAAGTTCAGATAAAGTATTCATAGCTGGCTACAATATTTATATCACACGAGCACAAATTAATAGTGCGAGTTTTGTTACCATATTTTAGCTTACCTGTGACTGCAGCTCAGCTTGTTACGTACTAAATTTTACTATTGTTAATTGTTCAGAATCATTTAATTCAAGTTCAAAGTTAAATCTCTTATTTCTAAATTGCGTAGGTTCAAGTAGCTTTTGAAATGATTGTTGAGGTAGCCCAAGACTAACCTTATTTTATTGAATTTCGAAGTTCAAAAAATAGTTCAAATGGCTCTGAGCACTACGGGACTTAACATCTGTGGTCATCAGTCCCCTAGAAATTAGAACTACTAAAACCTAACTAACCTAATGACATCACACACATCCATGCCCGAGGCAGGATTCGAACCTGCGACCGTAGCAGTCGCGCGGTTCCGGACTGAGCGCCTAGAACCGCTAGACCACCGCGGCCGGCGAATTTCGTAGTGCTTCAGAAACAAAGTTCACTTTTAATTTCAGTCACTAAATTAACTTTCAATTTTCCGGTTTTATTAATTCTTTTGCTCAATTAAGTCAGAGAGTAGCGAAATTTATCATTTCTGACAAACATACAGTTTTCATACAACACGTGTAAACCCTCAGTTGCCACGCTTTTAGTGCTAATTATATGTGCATTAATCTTCCATTTTCAATTATTATAGTAGTTGTCCATGGGACTGGCGACCGTAATATTCCCCAAATCTCAAATATCTAATTAACGCCAATTAATTATTAACGTAATGACCGCACATTTGCTTTCTTTATTAATTTTACCCTTTTCTTAAAATTAATTTCCATCAATTTCATTTGCATTTTTCCTTTCACTTATATGTAACCCGACAAATTAACTTCGGTGACGATTGCTTTTCCAAAATTTCCATTTGGTGCTCGCGATTTAGTTTTTCACTGTCATTAAGGTCGATAAGTGGAGGGGGAGGTTACAAGTTCCGCCACAGTTCGCCACCTGTCCTGTTTTACGATCCTGCCCCTCAGGCTATGACGTCCATCATCTGCAATGAGAGGAGGGCACCCAACCCCTCGACTTCACTACGTGGTTTTACCTTGGTTTCGACACGATTCGAAGACAGTCACCACGACACTCCTGGACCACCTGACAAGTCGTGCAGTTTCCAAAATGCTCCTGCCCAGCCTCCAGGCCATCGCACTCTGCCTTCTGTCAAATGGAGACAGATCGCACGACTTGCCCATTCTACACACGGACAGCACAGTCACTGATAAAACATCCACCGTGGATGTGTCTGGCTAGAAGCCATTCCTCACCAGGCGACGCTGCTATCGCCGAGACGGGTTTATGTCGATAGTACGTCGGTGGTCGTAATGTTCTCGATGATCAGTGTATTACTTTATTTCTGACAAATCGTCCTTCGTTTCCTATATTGTTCCATCCGAACTTTAAATTGTTGTGCGTATGTTGCTGCACAAAGTGAGATGTTTTCTCATATAGTGCAGAGAAAATTCCACAATTTTTACAAAGCAGATCGGCAAAATTTTGCTGTGTTCTCTTCTCGCCGTGTCAGAGCAAACGTTTTGACTAAGTGAAGCTATTAATACTATCAACTACTGAATCTCTCTTAGAAACAACTGGCTTGTTTAATTTAAAACATTGGTGTGGCGAAATATCAGTTCTGAATGTCTAATAAATTAACAATAATTCCTTCTAGGATAACTAGCAGCACTGCTTGTGTCCGTTCCACTCCAGTTCGCGGTTCACCGCATTGTTTTCGTTATTATTCTGATTCGGTGAACTGTGATGTGTTTAATTAAGCTTCTCTCTTGCTTATGTAGTGCTGGGTGCACTGCTGGAAAGTACGTGATCTCTATCGTCCCGAAGTAACTGGATGTTAACACCTGCTACAATCAGTGGCACTCTGTAAACATTCACCAACAGACTGCGTTGTGAAACTGCTACATCGAAAATCCTGCTACTTGGAATGGGTCGAACGCAAAATAGTACTTTCAAATAAACCTGGCGGATATTGATGTTTACTTACGAGAAACACAATACTACCATGACAAAAAGCACATGCCCTCCTGCATTGACTTGCTTCAGGCGTACGGGTTTACTTGGAAATTCACGTCACTGAAATTTCATGGTATGCCCTTACAGCTTTATTTCCATCCTGAATCACTAGCACATACGTAATATTTTTATCCTTATAAATACACAAATCATACAGAGTCCGTAGCTGCTACTCTCAAAAATATTGTTAAATCTTGATGTTCAAACTTTCTTCACGCTTCTTCCACTTCCCCGTTTAAACATATCAGCTACGAAGCTTCGGCAATTAAGCATAGATGCTATCCGCCTTTAACGTTTTTTTGAATGTCTTCTACTCATCTTTCTTGCTAGCACAACTTTACCAGTCCACTCTTTTAGATCACGTTCCTTTGATCTGGCTTTCTTCAGTACATCCACCCTCATTGCATTCAATAAATCACCCAAGGCTCCAAGTAGCATTCATTAAACAGTCCTGAAACACCGTCATTATGCACTGATACCATGACCATTGTAAACTCGGAACTGTTCCTCTGAATATGTAAAGGTTTTTTTTTAATTACCGCTAGCACTCACAAACTTCGTCAACTGCTGTATTACTTATTTATTTAGGGACATGTTTCGAAGGTTGTACCTCATCTTGAGGCTAAATGGCACAACAAAAACAAATGTACAATGCGGTCATACTGATGTTACATAGTCTTTTCGTAAATGCTGTGGTCATCTTGTGGAAGAAGAGAAAACTTAGTAAGAGGCGATGTCACTTTGGAAGCTGGACCGATGTTTGCACGAAAATGTTTTGTAACAGACACTCACTTTGTTCTTCTGGCGTGGCAGTCTCGTTGTGATCCGTTGAGGTATTTCCATTTCCGTGGCTCTCTTGGTCACTGTTCACAAATTGTCACTAATATAGCAGTTAACTTGGAAACGGGATCACAAACAGTTCTGTAGATCTATAGACAAGATGGCGGTCGTAATACGTCTGGTTTCGATTTGATTATCGATTTGTCAATCTATGTGGTGTCAGAAGTTTACATGTCTACTGCACTTGTTGTTGTCGTATTACCGATGTAGGTTGTCGAAATACATTACAAACTGAGCACCTCTTACAATATTATTGAACACATTATGAAATAAACTACTTATTTTACATATTTCTAAGCTATGGCTGCGGGTAGAGTAAAACGACTGTCATGTTGTGTATTTTTTATTCTAGCAGTACTGTAGTGAAACTGGAAAAGAAATGTGAATTTTTGAAGTATGTCATTTCATTCAGGATGTCATTATTCCCCATGTGACCATGGATGAATATTTCCATTTATTCCGAGATGTCCATTATCCATCTTAATCCTAAATGTGCATAGTTTATAATAAATTAACTCACAACAATTTATTATGCTATGCAATTGCCCATAATAGGAGTGTTGTCACAAGCAACACGTTCATAAATGAAACACATCTGTATGAACAGAAATAGGTCAATAAATATGAAAAGAAATTTACCCCTAAGACAAGGAACAATAAATTGATTAGTAAGCGCATCATCTCATCAAAAGGGATACTCGCAAACAAATAAAGTTCCTGTCTCAACACACATGGAGTCTGCGCCAGCGCATGTTGATTAATGGAGTTCATTGTCTCTCAATGTGTTTAAAGGTATGTTAACAGCATGTGCACTACCCGTTGGAAGAATGCTGCCACAGTCAGTCGAGCCAGCTCCGCATACCGTTTTCTGGCGTAGCGGACATTAGAAGGACCGGCCAAGGCAACCGATTCAGACTCCCGGTTATACAGTGAGATCAGCTTCAGAATAGCCATGGAAGCCTTGAACATCACTAACATCACCACTAACGAAGAGGCCATAGGGCATTCGACTTCTTTTAATCTTTCATATTTGTGGTACACGGAATTCTAAAACGGAAATTTCACTTTGCAGCGGAGTGTGCCCTGATGTGAAACTTCCTGGCAGGTTAAAACTATGTAGCGGTCCGAGACCCGAACTCGGGACGTTCGCCCTTCGCAGGTAAGTGCTCTACCGACCTTTTTTTAAAATACCAGTTTATTCGTTGCGCTTGTTCGGCGTGGATGTCGTGTGACACCCGTTGAAGTTCATATTTGATCCATTCACTAAGTTTTTTTTAATTACAGAGGGCAGCTAACGCTCCGACCGAAAACGCTGAGCCACCGTGCCGGCAACTACTGAGCTACCCAAGCACGACTCACGACCCGTCCCGAGTTTCATACCAGCGCACAATCCGCTGCAGAATTTCACTCCGGAAACATCCCTCAGGCAGTAGCTATGCCATGTCTCCCGAATATACTATCTTCCAGGAGTGGGCCGCGCGGGGTAGCCGATGGTCTTAGGCGTCTGGTACGGTTCGCACGGCTCCCCCCGTCGGAGGTTCGAGTCCTCCCTCGGGCATACGTGTGTGTATTCTCCTTATCGTAAATGAGTCTAAGCTAGATTATTTCCTTCCGGGAGTGCTAGTTCTTCAAGGTTCGCAAAAGAGCGTCTATGAAGTACGGAACTAGAAGATGACGTACTGGCAGAATTGAAGCTGTGGGGACGTGTCGTGAGTCGTGCTTGGGTTGCTCAGTCGGTAGAGCACTTGGTTGTGAAAGGCAAAGGTCGAGAGTACGAGTCTCGGTCCGGCACACAACTTTAATCTGCCTGGAAGCTTCACGCGAAATTTTGATCTCGAGTATGAGGGGCAGTCAAATGAAAAGCGAACACGAGCCACAACCAGTCCAATGAATAGTTCCACACAAAAGTAATCACCACACGCGTTAAAACATGTATCCACTGGGAGATGAGACAATGAATTCCTGTTTTGTAGACTGCGGTCGGGTGATGACGGCTCCACAACCGCAACAACTGCTGAACTTCCTCGTCTGGCTGAGATTGACGGCCAAGCAAGTCTTTCTTCGGGTAGTTAAATATGTGACTAATAGACGGTGAAAGATCCAGGGTGTACGGAGGATGTAAGGAAGTCACAGAGGCGTAGCCTCGGTCTCATTGTCGGTGTGGAACAGTCGCTGTCGTGCATCAGGAAGATGTGCAAAGCTACATCTCCTCGGGCACAGAAATCCGAAGCTGTTCACAGAAGTTCCCGTAACGTCAGGATGACCGTCTTCTCCCTAGAACTACGATCAGTGGACAGCGCTGTAAGACACTCTGCAGAAACTGATTCGAGCCATGAAGTCAGAACGGCCAGGAATGCTGTCGGCCGGTGTCATCCAATTGCAACGCCAGCCCACTAATCGGACGTGGGGGACAGTTCAGCGGTTGGGTTGGGATATAATGCAGTATCAACCGTAGAGCCCTGATCTTTCACCGTGGAACGTCGATTTCAGTCGGATGAGAAAGAGCAAGAATGGATGCAGTTCTGGATTTATCAGCTGCCGATTGCGTTCGCCGAAACGAGTAATTTTATTCAGAAGCCTCAATTTGTTTTACTTGGTAAAAAAGTTTCAAGAGCCAAGATTGCATTAAATGCCCCCCCCCCTTTTTATAATCGCTTTCCACAGATATGATTGTCATCTTCTCGTCTTCAAAACATTTTTGTTAGGAAACGGATTCATTCTAAGAACCTCATCCGAGTTGTGTGTGAAAAATAATGTGACTGATAACACTGTGGGAGTTCTGGCAACGCTGTTGTTTTTTCTACTTACGTAGACCGGCGTGTTCGTCCCTCACAGGTTCTCATTCCGAGTTTCAGTTCCGTGCAGCCACCAGGTGAATACCACCAGGTGATTACTGACAGCGCTATCAATGAAGATGTGTTTTTGTGTGTTACGATAAGGGAACGTCGGAATTTACAGAAAAGTAATGCCATCAAGTTTTATGTTAAAATCGGGGAATCTGCCAGCTTGACCTTTGAAAAGCTGAAACACGCGTATGATGAACATTCCTTAGCAAGAGCACAACTTCGTCGTTGCACAAATCATTTTTGGAAGGCCTTACTCAGGGAGACCATGAACTTCAAAAACTTACGAAAACGCTGAAAGTGTGCGCTCTCTTGTGAGATCAGACCGACTATTAACGAGAAGAAGATGGGTGACCTATTAAACACTTTAACAGTAAATCAAATTTTGACTGAAGTTTCGCACACGCTAAAATGGTGGTTGCCAAAAAACCTCACAACTGAGCACAATCGTAGAAACGTGAGAGTTGGTCCTCTAGAGAAGACTGCCAGTGACCAAAAATGGTTCAGTTATTTGGTTGTAGTTTATAAATCCTGGATTTATGAATACGATCGTGAGACAAAGCGAGGAATGGCACACTGAGACGTCTCCTAGACCCAAAAAAAAGCTCGAATGAGAAAATCAAAGGTAAAAACCATGGTGATATTCTTTTTTGACAGTGGGAGCATCGTTCGCTAAGAATTTGTTTCTCTATTAGAAATTGTCAACCAGGTGTTATACAATTATGTCCTTGAACGACTCAGGAAAATGGTGAATCGAGTGCTACATCATGACAACGCCCCATGTCACTCGGCCATTTCCATCACGAGATTCCTGACCGCTTAGGGCATATCTGTTTTTCCACAGCCCTAGGGAGGCTGAATCCTTGTGACGGTTTCCTTTTCCCGAAACTGAAACATGTCTTAAGAGAACATCGTTTTGGGAGTGTGGCGAACATTCACACGAATATTAAAGACATGTTAGAGGCCTGACCAGTTGACGCCTTTCAGTCCTTCTGGCAAGACTGCGAGCAACAAGTCCCTCGACGTAGAGCTCCCGAAGGGGACAACATTGTTGTTTGGAAAAGAAATTAAAAAAATAAAATCTTTGGCAAATAAAAAATTAGTTACATTACTTTCCTCACACATCTCGTACCTCGTTGTCATTATGATGGACGATGTAACAGCACATTACACTCAAGTTTATCAGATATCAAACGTTTGATTCCTTCGCCCTGTCGGGTGTTCCGTTTCCATTTGGCTGCCCCTTACGTCAAGCAGCAAAGCAGTTTAACGCAAGTTTCAAAATTTCTCGAGAAAATCGACATTAAGGCTCTCCGATTGTGTTTCAATAGCTCAGTCGAGGCTGTTACATCAATGGGGTGCGTGGTGGAAGAATGATCGCCTGTCACGTGGGCGATCTAGCTTCGATTCCCAAGCGATGCCAATTTATCTAACAAAGGTGCTCGTTCTACCAGAATTTCTGTGAAACGTAAATTACATGTAAGTGAAAAGAAAAGAAGATCCTAGCGGTCGAGAGAGTAGCAGCCTCTAATGTCTTTTTCGATCGTTAATTTTTCGTTTCTTTTCTCTGTTCAGTTGTATTACCTACTGTATTTAAAAATAAAATTCATGAAATATATGCTAACTATCCCATATTTAATTGCAATTTGGTATTAAGTAAAGCCATATTGCATGAATCGTTGGGAGATCGCAATGGGCAGATTCAACCTGCTAAGTGGAAAGATTTTACACTATCCTCCGAGTCCGCAGGCACCTTTCCTTCGTGAAGTAAGAAAGCGTTTGTGTAAGTAAATGTATTACTTGTAGATGGCTGTTGTAATGTGTGAAGTGTAGTGGTCGTTTTGGCGATGATCGGAGAAGAGAGAGGATCGAACCTGATGCAGACACACCGTGTACTCCTTTACAAAAGCGCCAAGGAGCCCGCCTAGCTTAATTTCCTCACCCGACAGAAGGATCATCATCAACAGTGTCGCATGCGCTCACAGCACGAGACTACGGAGAGGTTCGGAATTTAATGCAGGTCACTGTTGATCAGGAACTTTGCGCTACCACCGCTCCTCTCCACTCTGACGTAGAGGCAACGGGAAGATCGTTACAGCACACCGTCTACCCAAACGGTCTCCCATCCAAGTACTGCCCATATCTGGCTGTGCTTAACTTCGCTGATCTGATGGGAATCTATTTATCCACCCTGGCACGCAATTCATTATGAAAAATGTATATCTCATAATTCCGATAAAATTTCTGGCACAAAAATCCAATTTTCAAACAAATACTAATTCTTAATTACCAATGTTTTATAAACGATTGTTAATAAAGGTTGTTTGTATTTAAAAACCGTTACAAAACCATTTTTTCCATATTTGTGTATCTTATACTTTACGGAAGCTCGCACTTTTGTTTGAAAATGTGCAACGGCTGGGCCACCCACATGGCAGGCGAGCGTTCTACCATAGAGTCGAACGAGCTTCGCCAGCTTCGTTTAGGGCAGGGGTGGGCGAGAATTCAGCTCATGAGGCGTGGCCTGTCACGAATGTCACAGCACTCTGCATTACTGGCACACATCCGCACGCTATGGCCGCGCAGGGTAGCCGCATGGTCTGAGGCATTTTTGTCACGGTGCGTGGGGGCTTAATTAAAAAGAAAAGACTAATATTTATGAATAAATGCAATAATTTTACTGGCTGTGTGAGCGGTTACGAAGTCTCGCATCCGGTGGGCCCTGACTAGTATTAGCACGCAATCTGACTGCATAAAATGAAAATAAAGAATGACAAGGAATTTCCATTAACACAACTGATTAATTAAGTCCCCTGCAACTATAAAAGCCACGAAACAACAAAGCACAAGTGTAACTGTTCCGTGTGTGGTAGTGTGACACAGCGTACATGTATCTGACTCGGTTAATTCTCAATACGACAAAATATTTTGAACACCGTTTACAATGAACTAATTTAAAAACAAGAAATACTATAGTTGCACATAGAAACCAGAATTACAAGTCTAATAAATGAACACGAGCCAAATGCCTTGTTGACTGTACCTGTAAGCAAGAGGCTTTGTCATTAAAGGAAACTGTAATAACTTTTTACCTCATTATATATTGACGAAAATTTTCCATTACATCAGCATCATAAATCAAAAGCCCATCTCCTTTCTCAAATACACTCT
This sequence comes from Schistocerca cancellata, assembly GCF_023864275.1. Lineage (NCBI taxonomy): Eukaryota > Metazoa > Arthropoda > Insecta > Orthoptera > Acrididae > Schistocerca > Schistocerca cancellata. The sequence goes on along the minus strand of NC_064631.1, from coordinate 497,565,578 downwards.
GACAATTGCAACTTGTTCCATCTATACATTACACCAACCGAACAGCGTCTACTCTCTCGCCCAACAGAACAACAACTACCCTCGACATCCTCTGAACTACCACTGCATCAGTGGAGGCGGCGGAATAATAACCTTTGGCGCAATCGCTGGCGCTGTGACTCAGTGTAGCCACCTTTCATATGCCCCTCCTCCACGGGCTAGAGTCTGGTGGTATTTTTGCCTGCATTGGTGGTGAAAATACCACCAAATTCGTCCAAAAGACACAGACAAAAATAAAATATTATATTAATAAGTAAATATCACGTAACTAAATAAATTTTGGCTTTGCACTGAGCATTCAATAACCTAATATATAAAAATACAATAAGGAATACAAATGCTTGCATGCATGTGATTTTACATAATAGTTTACGCAAGTATCATCTCTGAGAGTAGTTAAACAGTTCAATCAATGGCACCATCAATGACGAATAGGTGCAGATAAGAGTCTCATAACATTTCATAAAAAGTAAATACACAATAAATCAGTTTACAGAATTATTCACATAAAATCTTTTCAATAGTTCAATAAACAAGTAGCACTCCTCAGAGTTGTTGACAGTTCCAACAGTGGCACCCAGCGAAGGTCAAAAGGTGCAAATAGCAGTCCCATAACATTTCATCAGCAGTATTTTAACAGCTCCAACAGTGGCACCCAGCAATGGCGAGCAGGTGCAGACACCAACAAGTGACATCTCATCAGTGGTTGAGCAGCTCTAACAGTGGTACCCAGCAATGTTGAACAAGTGCAGGTAACAGTCCATAATATTCACCAGCAATAATTAAACAGTTCATCAGAGTTAGTCAGCAGAAATTAAACATTTCCAAGTGGCACCCATCAATGATAATAGGTGTAAGCACGAACAACAGTTTGAATGCACACACAATTGCTTTTTAAAAATTATTATCAATGCTCTTACACTAAATATACAAATTATAATAAACACACAATCATATCAGATAATTATCATATTAACTATTAAAAATACACAAATATCAGTAAACCTATAATACACTCCTGGAAATTGAAATAAGAACACCATGAATTCATTGTCCCAGGAAGGGGAAACTTTATTGACACATTCCTGGGGTCAGATACATCACATGATCACACTGACAGAACCACAGGCACATAGACACAGGCAACAGAGCATGCACAATGTCGGCACTAGTACAGTGTATATCCACCTTTCGCACCAATGCAGGCTGCTATTCTCCCATGGAGACGATCGTAGAGATGCTGGATGTAGTCCTGTGGAACGGCTTGCCATGCCATTTCCACCTGGCGCCTCAGTTGGACCAGCGATCGTGCTGGACGTGCAGACCGCGTGAGACGACGCTTCATCCAGTCCCAAACATGCTCAATGGGGGACACATCCGGAGATCTTGCTGGCCAGGGTAGTTGACTTACACCTTCTAGAGCACGTTGGGTGGCACGGGATACATGCGGACGTGCATTGTCCTGTTGGAACAGCAAGTTCCCTTGCCGGTCTAGGAATGGTAGAACGATGGGTTCGATGACGGTTTGGATGTACCGTGCACTATTCAGTGTCCCCTCGACGATCACCAGTGGTGTACGGCCAGTGTAGGAGATCGCTCCCCACACCATGATGCTGGGTGTTGGCCCTGTGTGCCTCGGTCATATGCAGTCCTGATTGTGGCGCTCACCTGCACGGCGCCAAACACGCATACGACCATCATTGGCACCAAGGCAGAAGCGACTCTCATCGCTGAAGACGACACGTCTCCATTCGTCCCTCCATTCACGCCTGTCGCGACACCACTGGAGGCGGGCTGCACGATGTTGGAGCGTGAGCGGAAGACGGCCTAACGGTGTGCGGGACCGTAGCCCAGCTTCATGGAGACGGTTGCGAATGGTCCTCGCCGATACCCCAGGAGCAACAGTGTCCCTAATTTGCTGGGAAGTGGCGGTGCGGTCCCCTACGGCACTGCGTAGGATCCTACGGTCTTGGCGTGCATCCGTGCGTCGCTGCGGTCCGGTCCCAGGTCGACGGGCACGTGCACCTTCCGCCGACCACTGGCGACAACATCGATGTACTGTGGAGACCTCACGCCCCACGTGTTGAGCAATTCGGCGGTACGTCCACCCGGCCTCCCGCATGCCCACTATACGCCCTCGCTCAAAGTCCGTCAACTGCACATACGGTTCACGTCCACGCTGTCGCGGCATGCTACCAGTGTTAAAGACTGCGATGGAGCTCCGTATGCCACGGCAAACTGGCTGACACTGACGGCGGCGGTGCACAAATGCTGCGCAACTAGCGCCATTCGACGGCCAACACCGCGGTTCCTGGTGTGTCCGCTGTGCCGTGCGTGTGATCATTGCTTGTACAGCCGTCTCGCAGTGTCCGGAGCAAGTATGGTGGGTCTGACACACCGGTGTCAATGTGTTCTTTTTTCCATTTCCAGGAGTGTATTTATGGGAGTCAGAGCAAGCCACAGCAAAAATAAAAAAAAATAATATTTAGGAGGTGGGTCTTTAATATCTTTTGTGTGGGATCTAAAATTTAAAAACCTCTCTCACACCGGCCTGATTTAGCTTCACTGATCAGGATAGTAAAAACATGCGTATATTAAGGGAATTTTCATTGACAAAGCAGGCTTATCACATTCACACAGTTCAATACTGTCCTATCCTAATTAAATTGAGCTTAACTTAAATTCCATAAGGCAGTGAAGCAATTTCGAAGTCTCGGTGCGACGAAAATTGTCAGTCTATCTCCTGGAAACATTTGTAATAATTATTAACTTTCGGTGATCACATGGGGAAGACCGGAGATCTGCTGGTAAGACCGTGTTAGCTTATTTATTTGAAGTAACTGGATATCTTGAGCATACAAAACGGCAGGTTCGTCCAGTGTAAATCAGACGTTCCCCACTGCTCCAGTGCAACACAGCGTAGTAAGCAGACACTGTCAATAATAATCAGTTAAATAATACGCGAACACACTTACTTTAGTTTAGTTCATGTATTAAATTCCTTCTCATACAGAATCTCATCAAGATGGCGACTAGCTCAACAATACATACATATACATCCTTCTTTCACGACTAATCGGCAAGAAGTCCACTATTCTTTTCATAAGAGAAAACATAGATAGCAGAGAAGCTATTCCATGGAGTAAATGGACGCTACAAGGAATAATTGGGCTTGAAACTACTTTGCATTGATAATCGGTAAGATAAGAAGAGATATTTCGAGATATGTACTGAGTTATATAATTTATAAAATTTCTGAAAATATCGTGGAGAGACCGCTGCAAGAGACATTACAAATTGGTTACTTGTTTACCAGCTTCTAAGTAGATGCAAATTATTCTGATTTCCTGCGTGCTTCTCCGTTTATTTTATAAGTAGAGTGGGAGGTCCATTCAGGGTGTGGCAGGCAGCGAAAGTCTTTCAAGGGGGCCGATTGATGGGCCTCCCTGTTCGTCTGTCGAACAGGTTTGAGGTGCTGTCTGAGTCCGATAAAGATCCTGAGCCAGATACAATTGATTGCCCTGCTTCAGAACAAGCCTCTTGGTCTGCAACATGGTAGCAGCCACAAAAGGTGAAACTGATGGTGGTTGGGAACTCCACTGTTAGGAGTGTAAGGAGGCCTCATAGGGATATGGCTGCCAAAGAGGGGAAGAAGTCCAGTGCTCTACAGGGTGGAGTCATCCCACATGTGGAATAGTTGCTTCCTGATGTCATGAACAGCTCAGAATGCAGCCACGTTGGTACCAACAATGTATGTCACTTTCGACTGGAAGAGAATCTCTCTGGTTTCGGGTGGCTATCAGATGAGGTAAAGACTACCAGTATTGCTTGCAAGGTGAAGGCAGAGTTCACCATCTCTAGCATCGTCGACTGGACAGACAGCGAACCTTTGGCACGGAGCAGAGTGGAAGTTTTGAATCAGAGGTTCACATGGTTCTGCGACCGTGTACGCTGCAAATTCCTCGGCTTGCGCCAGTAGGTGATGTGCTTTCGGGTTCCGCTTAATAGGTCAAGGTTTTATTACACACTGGAAGTCGCTACATGGGTAGCGTGGGCTGTGTAAAGTGGACTGGGAGGCTTTTTAGATTAGAAGGTCTCGGGAAGTTACAGAAAGGGCTTCAGACTCAGAGAGTGCATGTCAAACACAGGATTACGGTAGATCTAGAAACAGTCGGTTTTGTAGTTATAAATTGTCATACCTGTTTTGGAAAAGAACCAGAGCTCAGAGTGATAATACACTACTGGCCATTACAATTCCTACACCAAGAAGAAATGCAGATGATAAACGGATATTCATTGGACAAATATATTATACAAGAACTGACATGTGATTACATTTTCACGCAGTTTGGGTGCATAGATCCTGAGAAATCAGTACACAGAACAATCACCTCTGGCCGTAATAACGGCATTGATACACCCGGACATTGAGTCAAACAGAGCTTGGATAGCGTGTGCAGGTACAGCTGCCCATGCAGCTTCAACACGACACCACAGTTCATCAAGAGTAGTTCAAATGGCTCTGAGAACTATGGGAATTAACATCTGAGGTCATCAGTCCCCCAAGAGTAGTGACTGGCGTGTTGTGACGAGCCAGTTTCTCGGCCACCATTGACCAGACGTTTTCAATTGGTGAGAGATCTGGAGAATGTGCTGGCCAGGGCAGCAGTCAAACATTTACTGTATCCAGAAAGACCTGCAACATGCGGTCGTGCATTATCCTGCTGAAATGATTGGTTTCGCAGGGATCGGTTGAAGGGTAGAGCTGCGGGTCGTAACACATCTGAAATGTAACGTCCACTGTTCAAAGCGCCGTCAATGCGAACGAAAGGTGACCGAGACGTCTAACCAATGGCACCCCATACCATCACGCCGGGTTATACTCCAGTATGACGATGACGAATACACGCTTCCAATGTGCGTTCACCGCGATGTCGCCAAACACGAATGCGACCATTATGATGCTGTAAACAGAACCTGGATTCATCCGAAAAAATGACGTTTCGCATTCGTGCACCCAGGTTCGTCGTTGAGTACACCATCGCAGGCGCTCCTGCCTGTGATGCAGCGTCAAGGGTAACCGCAGCCATGGTCTCCGAGCTGATAGTTCATGCTGCTGCAAACGTCGTCGAACTGTTCGTGCAGATGGTTGTTGTCTTGCAAACGTCCCCATCTCATGACTCAGGGATCGAGACGTGGCTGTACGATCCGTTACAGCCATGCGGATAAGATGCCTGTCATCTCGACTGCTAGTGATACGAGCCCGTTGGGATCCAGCACGGCGTTCCATATTACCGTCCTGAACCCACGGATTCCATATTCTGCTAACAGCCATTGGATCTCGACCAACGCGAGCAGCAATGTCGCGATACGATAAACAGCAATCGCGATAGGCTACAATCCGACCTTTATGAAAGTCGGAAACGTGATGGTACGCATTTCTCCTCCTTACTCGAGGCATCACAACGTTTCACAAGGCAACGCCGGTCAACTGCTGTTTGTGTCTGAGAAATTGGTTGGAAACGTTTCTCATGTCAGCACTTTGTAGGTGTCGCCACTGGCGCCATCCTTGTGTGAATGCTCTGAAAAGCTAATCATTTGCATGTCACAGCATCTCCATCCTGACACTTAAATTTCGCGTCTGTAACACGTCATCTTCGTGGTGTATTAATTTTAATGGCCAGTTGTGTAGAAAGTACTGTAGCTCAATCGTCATAGGTATTGAAAACTGTCTAAATTCAGCAGAAAGTTTTGCTAAAGACCTAACGGTGTACAGAAAGGCTACATTAAATACAGTTGGTGTTGGAATATTAATTTCTGTTAGAAGAAGTTTACTTTAATTTGAAACTGAAACAGATGGTTCTTCTGAATTAGTGTGCGTAGATGTTATACTCGACAACTGGAATAAATTAAGAATTGGTTCCTTTTTTGGTCAGCGTGTTTAAGCGTAAACCAGGTGTGGCACAATTGGAAAAAAGTGTCGACGATAATTGGGAGATGTACACCAAATAAATTACGAGTAATAACAGATTTTACTGATCCCCCATGATACACAAAAGAAGTCTGAACATTGTTGCAAAAGCAACGTAAAACGCAAATTTAAGGTGCACAATATTGCCAAGATGTGTGTTATTTTGCTGAAGCTCGAAATTTAATACGAACTTCAATGCGAGATGCTTTTAATAGTTTCCACAACTTAACTCTGTATCGGAATCTGGCAGAAAATCGAAAGAGAGTCTGGTCCTACGTAAAGTACACCAGCGGCAAGACACAATCGTCACCTTCACTGCTTGATAACAATGATGATGTCACCGATAACAGTGCCACGTAGCCAAAGTTACTAAATACGGTTTTCCGAAACTCCTTCACCGAGAAGACGAAATAAATGTTCCTGAATTCGAATCACGAACAGCTGCTGAGATGAGTAACTTAGAAATAGATATCCTCGGTGTAGCGAAGCAACTTATATCACTTATTACTAGCAAGTCTTCCGATCGAGACTATATATAAGTTAGATTCCTTTCAGAGTATGCTGATATAATAGCTTCATATCTAGTTATCATATAAAACTACTCGCTCAATGAATGAGCCGTACCTGAGCGCTGGAAAGTTGCACAAGTCACACCATAACACAAGAAACGAAATAAGAGTAATCAGCTGAATTATAGCCCAATATCACTGACGCTTATTTGCAGTGGGATATTGGATTATGTACTGTACTAGAAAGTTATGAATTACCTCGAAGAAAACCATCCATTTCCACACATTTAGCATAAAATATCGTACCTGTGACACACAACTCTCATGAAGTGGTGAGTGCTGTCGACAGAGGATCTGAAACTGATGTCCTATTTTTAGATTTTCAGAAGGTTTTTGACACCTTTCCTTACAAGCGACCTCTAATCAAATTGTGTGATAATGGGGTATTGTCTCAGTTGTGCAACTGCATTCGTAATTTCCTCTCAGAAAGGTCACAGTTCGTAGTAACTGACGGGAAGCCATTGAGTCAAACAGAAGTGATTTCTGGCGTTCCTACTTTACACTTGTCCATCCTCTCTTCCTGATCTGCATAAACGATTTAGAAGACAATCTGAGCAGCCATCTCAAATTGTGTGCTGATTATGCTGTCATTTATTGACCAGCAAAGTCATCAGAAGATCAAAACGAATTGCAAAATGATATACACAAGATATCCGTATAGCGCGAATAGTGCCAATTGACTCTAAATAATGAAGTGTGAAGTCATGCACGTGAGTACTAAAAGGCGCCGGCTAAATTTCGTTCACACGATAAATCATGCAAATCTAAAGACTGTCAGTTCAACAGGGATAAAAATCACGATTAACTTAAACTTGAACGATCACATAGATGGCGTAGGGAAAACGAACCAAGGACTGTGTTTTATTGGCACATCACTTAGAAGATGCAACAGGTCTATCAAAGAGATTGCCTGCATTACACTTGTCCATCCTCTCCTGGAGTATTGCTTAGCGGTGTGGGACCCGCGTCAGATAAGACTGATGGAAGACATTGAAAATGTACAAGAAGGGCAGCTCGTTTTGTGTTGTCGCGAAGTAGTGGAGAGAGTGTCACGTATATGGTACGCGAGTTGGGGTGGTAATCTTAAAACAAAGGCGTTTTTCGTTGCAGCAAGATCTTTTCACGAAATTTCAATCACCAACTCTCTCTCATTCGAACGTGAAAATATTTTGTTGACGCCCAACTAAATAGGGGAAATGATCATTCACTAAAATAAGAGAAATTACAGGGCGCACGGGAAGATTTATGAAATCGTTTCCCTCGCGCGCTGTTCAAGAGTGGTATTGCAGAGAATTTGCTTTAAGGTGGTACCAGAAACTCTCTTCCAGGCACTTAATTATGAATTGCAGAATAGTCATATAGATGTGGATGTAGATGTGGATCCTTTCTGCACAATACCACTCGACAAGCATGCGAGTCGTTTCACTCGCAGATCATTGCTGACACTCATTGATACAAATACACGTACGCTTCCGCAGCCTGTGTCAGCTCCCTTTATATCCTAGTGGAGGCAGTGCGGCGTCCTCTTAGTAAATACTTGGAATGTTAATCTTCGTGGAGGTAGTGCAACGTCTTATTAAATACTTGGATTATTAACATACCAAAGTAAACATACATTTCGGCCGCGTTGCAGCGGCTTTCCTCAGGTCAAAAACTTGTTATATAAGATGACGTGGCAGTGCACACAAAAAGATTTTAATGGGACTACAGACACTAAGCTTCCGTTATTTCTGTTGATTCCATATTAGTGGAGGCAGTGCGGCGTCCTCTTAGTAAATACTTGGAATGTTAATCTTCGTGGAGGTAGTGCAACGTCTTACTAAATACTTGGATTATTAACATACCAAAGTAAACATACATTTCGGCCGCGTTGCAGCGGCTTTCCTCAGGTCAAAAACTTGTTATATAAGATGACGTGGCAGTGCACGCAAAAAGATTTTAATGGGACTACAGACACTAAGCTTCCGTTATTTCTGTTGATTCCATATTAGTGGAGGCAGTGCGGCGTCCTCTTAGTAAATACTTGGAATGTTAATCTTCGTGGAGGTAGTGCAACGTCTTACTAAATACTTGGATTATTAACATACCAAAGTAAACATACATTTCGGCCGCGTTGCAGCGGCTTTCCTCAGGTCAAAAACTTGTTATATAAGATGACGTGGCAGTGCACGCAAAAAGGTTTTAATGGGACTACAGACACTAAGCTTCCGTTATTTCTGTTGATTCCATATATAAGAAGGGATTTTTTGAAATTGCGCCATTAAAGGGGCGAAACGTGGGATGAAAGTTTTTTTTTCTTTTTTTGGAAAAAATTGGTTTCTTAGTCAGAAATAAAGAAATAGGTGTTCGAGTATTTCTCGAAATTTAATCCCTGTGGGGGTAAAATGGTGGATGATGGTTACGAGGAGCGTTCGATAAGTTAGGCAAAACATTTTTTCTGGAAGCGGGTTGTTTGTTTTCGGGATTCCAAAACACTATATTACATCCCACTCTTCTGGCTTTTCAACTCTATTTTTCAACATAATCTCCGTTCAACGCGATGGCCTTAGGCCACATTACTGGGAGGGGCATACCTCCTCATCATTCACGTTCTGTTCCCCGTGGAATGCATCCTCCATTAGGCCAAACAGATGAAAGTCGGAAGGTGCGAGATCCGGTCCGTAAGGTGCATAGGAAGAACAGTCTAATTAAATTTTGTGAGCTCCTCTTGGGTGCGCAGACTTGTGTGAGGCCTTTCGTTGCCGTGAAGTGGTAGAAGTTCGTTTGCATTTTTGTGGCGACGAACACTCTCAAGTCGTTCCAACATTGCAGCAGTCACAGCTGAGTGCGGCCGGCCGGCAAGCAGGAGATCGGACAGGTTTGCGCCACCTTGTGGCGATGGTGATAGACGGACGCATCGCCGAGCGACTCACCGTATTCACTACCAGGTCTCGATAGACAGTTTGCAAGCGCGTATGAATATCTACGATGCTCTGATTTTCCGCCAAGAGAAACTCAATGGCAGGTCTGCTTGGAAAACACCTCCGTTGCAGACGACCTCCGTTGCAGACGACACTTCGAAGGCTAGGTATAGCGCCGCCACCTGCCGGAACCGCATGAAACTACAGGGCTCAAGTGGGAATGTTCCATGATGTCACGTAATGGAACGCTGGGCACTGCAAAATAAAATAACAATCAGCCCGACGAAGACGGCAGCCGTTATGTTCACACGGAGGAAACCAGTTCTGAACGACAGGCTCCAAATAGCTGATCAATCTATCCCATGGTTGCCGGGAGTGAAGTACCTCGTTGTCTACCTTGACAAAAAATTGCTCTTTACGCAGCATATTGACGACAAGAAAACGGCAGCCCAGAAGATGGCCAGGTCATTTACTCCGTTCCTGAAGAGTAAGGATATCAACCCTAAGACTAAACTCCAATTGTATAAGGCAACGGTGGAACCCACAATGTTGTATGGCTCCACCTCGTGGGGCACTACGTGCGTCTCCAACTACAACAAACTCGAAGCGCTGCAAAACATTTGCTACCGATGGATCATAGTAGCTCCATGGTGGACAAGTAACGTCGACGTCAACACCGCACTCCACGAGACCACTATACAAGAGAAGGTCCATGACAAGGCTGTACGAGTTTTTGACAAAATCGATGCCCTTAGGGACGAAGTTCGACAATTAGAATCGGTGGGAATGGTAAGACCTGCAATATGGCACGAATATCGAGTACCTAAGTCAATAACGTTTCACCCCCCAAAGGCGATCTGTCATAAGACGAGGAAGCAGTCACACATAACAGCCTAGACACATCTCACCCTCCACAGGAGGTAGACATCACCAAAGACAGCAGGCTAAATAAACCCATTGAGTGACCAACCTTACTGAACGTGTCATAAACAAAGTGTTTTCCTTTTATCCTTATGTCCCATCCTCGAAGAATAAGTCATCAAGGTTGATCTCTTCAGTGCACACTACATAATTGGCCGTGCGATTCTAGGCGCTACAGTCTGGAGCCGAGAGACCACTACGGCCGCAGGTTCGAATCCTGACTCGGGCATAGATGTGTGTGATGTCCTTAGGTTAGTTAGGTTTAATTAGTTCTAAGTTTTGGGCGACTGATGACCTCAGAAGTTAAGTCGCATAGTGCTCAGAGCCATTTGAACCACTACATAATCAAAAAAAAAAAAAAACTTCGCACCTTTTCAATCGAAAGAGAGTGAGGAAAAAAAGTGTTGCTTTACCTATTGAGCGCGACTCGTATTTCGAAAACAAATCATTATTTAGGAACTACAAAAGTATTTTCAATGCTTCATATATGAACATTTGTATTTGACTTGTCGGTGACAAAAAGAAAACATGTTTCAGTGTTTTTGGAAATTTAACCTTTAAAGTGGTGAATTAAAGGATGAAATATTTTATGAAAATATTTCATTATCAACGCATTTCAAAGCTAAATCTATGAAAGTTTGTATTTGTCTTCTCTGTTACAAATATAAAAGAAATACGCATTTCACTGATTTTGGAAATTCAAGCCCGAAGGGAGTGAAATATTTTATGAAAATACTTCATTGTGTAAGCTAAATTTCTCAAAGTTGGTGTTTGGCTTCTCGATTAGAAATAAAAAAAATACGTGTTCCATTGTTTTTAAAAATTCAACCCCCAAGAGAGTGAAATAGGACCGGACTGATTTAATGATGCATCACCGCCCAGTCAGACCTCGTAGGATAGAAACTTGAAATTTGGAGAGGGTGTGGATCTTATGCTGTAAACATCTTTTAAGAAGGGACTGTTAGAAATTCCACTCCAAAGTGGGTCATACATGGAATAAAAACCTTTTTGAAAATATGTCGCTGTTACGGTAATTTTGTAGCTAGAACTACGAAAACTGGTATTTCATTGCTCAGTCAGAAATAAACAAAAACGTGGTTCAACATTTTGGAAATTCAACCAGTAAGGGGTCAAAAGTGGGTGAAAGTTCCTTTGAAAATAAATAATTATTAAAGATCTACTACAGCATTTTTAAAACTACATCTACGAATATTTGTATTTATATTTCCTGTTACAAATAAAAAAATACTTATTTCAGTGTTTTTGGAAATTCAAACCTCTAAGGGAGTGAAATAGGGAGGGGTTGAAAAGTTCTATGCAATAATTTCATTACGAAATCATTTTCAAAACTAAATCTTTGAATATTTGTTTTTGACTTCTCTGTTAGAAACAAAAAAAGTACGTGTTTCACTATTTTCGGAAATTCAACCCCTAAGAGAGTGAAATAGGGGATGAAAATTTAAAAAAAAATATTCCGTTATATCAGAAAATTGTAATGCCACATCAGTGAAAACTGGTATTTTATTTCTCGGTTGCATAGACATGCGTTTGTAATAAACATACGAGTGCTATTCGGGAAGTAAGGAACGATCGATAGCGAAACGGAAACCACAGTGAATATCCGAAGCGGCTTTGGATAGATGTGCCGGGCAGTGTCTTTAGTATCTTTGAATATTTGTTTTTGACTTCTCTGTTAGAAACAAAAAAAGTACGTGTTTCACTATTTTCGGAAATTCAATCCCTAAGAGAGTGAAATAGGGGATGAAAATTAAAAAAAAATATTCCGTTATATCAGAAAATTGTAATGTTACATCAGTGAAAACTGGTATTTTATTTCTCGGTTGCATAGACATGCGTTTGTAATAAACATACGAGTGCTATTCGGGAAGTAAGGAACGATCGATAGCGAAACGGAAACCACAGTGAATATCCGACGTAGCTTTGGATAGATGTGCTGGGCAGTGTCTTTAGTATGGCCGTCGAGCGCGTCACGTCCCTCTTCTCAGTTCTGGGTGCTGTAAGCACATAAGAGGCCTAGAACAGTAGTGTCTCCCGCCTACCGTGAGATTTCGCTTAATTTTGTGCAATCTCATATAATGTAACTGTCACGTATATCCCTCTTCATGACAGTTCTCGGCCTCACACTGCAGGGCAATGAGGACGCTGCTGCAGCGTTTTCGATGGGAAGATGGTCAGTCCTAAGCTAAAAATGTTCCCTTTTAAAGTAAAGCTTATTTATTTCTGGTTTATAAGGCTAATTTTTTAAACTTTGCTTCCCGTGAATCTAAGTACACATGTGTGATGCTTTTTGCGGCTTAATCTACAAGAGACGAACACGTGCATTTGGACAAGGGCAACAATACAAACCACACCTACCGGATCCACAAAATATCTTAGGAAAACGGCTAGAAAATAAGATAAAAGATTGCATCAGATGCAAAATGTACTCGTCCTAATTATTCGCTTCCGAAAACCTCATAAACCATCTTGTATTTTCAATCCTCAATAAAATAATAGCCGACTGATGATGATACAAACGTACAGAAACACGTTTGCACAATAAAGGTGACATAAGAACGTTGTGTAATTTGCACAAAAGGGTGGAACCGGATTCCCATAAACTGCTGATAAATTGTATGAGATTAAAGAACGGTGAGAACGCATGACACACTGAATCGGACTATATGATCTCCAAAAGTCGTCACTGTGTTCGTCACGCGAGAAGTACTGCAGTCCACGTGAGTCCCCTGCAATGACATACGGGAATCTCTGGGTCTCGCACATTTTCACTAGCGGGACATGCATTCTGGACCATACGTGTTTGGCGATCTAGCTTATCTGATGCTATAGGTTTTTTCTAACCTGTCACACCTGCGGTTGAACGGTTTGCAAGCGTCAACAATATAGGCTGCCGTACCGCATGTATAATCACATACGTTTATCAAGAAGGGACAACAAAGTGGATGATTGACTTTTCAGACCTTGTAACATTACCCAATATGGCCTTCTTATGTAGGTACTGCGAACAACTGAAAGAAAGGGAAACTACAGCCGTTGCATTTCCCGAGGGCAATCTGCACTACAATATGGCTTAAAGGCGAGTGAATCATCTTGGGTATCTTATTCCGAAATTAATATAGTCCCCCATTCTGATTTACGAGTAGAGGCTACTAAGAAGGAAGCATTCTTCGTGTCCGAACGTGGAATGTTACTTGATTCCTCAATCAGGTAGGAAGATAAGAGAAATTTGTAAGAGGAATGGATAGATCGGAGTCAGATAGAGTGGGAATCAGTGACGTGCAGTGGATGGAAGAGCAGGATTTCTGGTCACGTGAATACACGGTTATCAGTACGAACCAAGAAGGATAATGCAGGAGTAGGTCTACAACGTAAACAAATATTAGTGCGGGTAAGCTACTATGAAGAGCATAGTGAACACATAATACCCAAGAGAGTCACAAAGCCAACACCCATTGTAGTGGTACAAATAGGCCTACATTTTTTCAGGAACGTATGGCTAGATAAAATAAATTATTCAGATTGTTAAGGGAGGTTACTGTTTAATTGTGATGCAAGACTGAAATTTTGTAGTAGGAAAATGAATAGAAAGAAAAGTAATATGAGAACGTAAAGTGGCGGAAAGGAATAAAAGGGGAAGGCGCCTGTTATAATTTTACATTGAGCAAATTGCTAACGCATGGTTTAAGAATCATGAAAGAAAATTATACCTGTGGAAGAGATCTGGGGATCCGAGACGGTTTCAGATACAGTATGTAACAGTAAGACATAAATCTCAAACCAGGTTTTAAACTACAACGTAATCCCAGGAGCAGATGTGGCCTCTGACCATAATTTACTAGTTCTCAACTGCAAGTTAAAAACTAAGAAATCGTAAAAGATTATGAATTAAGGAGATTGGTCTTCAATAAGTTGAAAGAATGAGAGGTTTCTCAGTTTCAAAGAAAAAATATTGACTCAAAAATGAGAAAGCAGCACATTAGAAGACGAATGTGTAGCTTTGAGAGACGAAATACTAAAACCAGCAGAGGATCACACTGACAAAAGTCAAGGATCAGTAGAAATCCTTGAAGAACAAGCGAGGTATTAAATTTAATTGACAAAATGAGAAAACACAAAAACATGGTAAACGAAGCAGGCAAGAGGGAATACTGAAGTCAAAAAAACTGGGTTGACAGTGTAAGGGTAGAGTATCTTTGGATGTAATGATTATTCTACAGATATAATGATTATTCTACAAGATAAGTATGCAACATATTCGGTAACGCGCAACTTATTTCTGACGCTATCAACGTCTTTCAGAAAGTACAGCAAACTAAGAGAGTCTCAGACTGCTTAGGACGTGAATGTAACTTTCTCTATTTTAACGCTTTCAGACTGTAATTGTGGCACACTAATAGTCAAGATGTATTTTCATAAACGTGATAACAGAAGTTTCAGTCTTCATTAATAAATAATGTTTGATTTAAAATTGTGTTTCATCATCTTGACATAGTCATTGGCCGGTTCCAATGTTGATCACCAAGCGGAATATGAAGAACAAATCAATACATAGTCACCTCAGAAGGTGCATCTATAAGACAAAGAAGTACGCCTTCTACGCAAAAAAAGGATGGCTGGACGAGAAACGGTTTTCCGTGATTTCCCTAAATCACTTGAGGCAAATGCCGGGATGGTTCTTTCGAAAAGATGCGGCCGATTTCTTTCCCTATCCTTCCCTAATACGAATTTGTGCTCCGTCTCTAATGACCTCGTTTTTGACAGGGTGTTAAACAATAATCTCCTCCTCGTCCACTTGGACGAGAAACATAAATCTGTAGATGCGTGCATGACTACAGGAACGGTACATGAGAGATATAGGAAAATTAAGAAAACTTTGAAGAAAAGAAAAACGGAAAAGAAGGGAAGGGGCATACGGAATGGCTCGAAGACGGCTCAAGTAACAGAATCGAGTACGTTGTCCTCGACGGGAGTGTTCATCAGAGACAAGGGTATCTCCAGGAGTGCCCCAGTTAAGTGTAACAGAACAGCTATTATTTCCTTTATACACAAATGATATGGCGGATAGTGTGAGTAGCGTTCTCCGACAATTTACTCATGATGCTGTGAGGTACGGGAAGATGTCGTCGTTGAGTGACTGGAGAAGGATACAAGATGACTTAGGCAGAATTTGTAGTTTGTGTGATGAGTGGTAAGTAGCTCTCAAGTATAAAACGTTAAGTTAATGCAGATGAGAGGGAAAAACAAACCCGTAATGCATACAGCATTAGCAGTGTGCTGCTTGACAAAGCTAGGTCGATTAAATATCCAGGTGTAACGCTGCAAAGTGATATCAAATGCAACGAGCATATGAAGATTGTGTTAGGGAAGGTGAACGTTCGATTTATTTTTGGGGAAGTGTGGTTCATCTGTAAAGGAGACAGCATGTAGGACACTCGTGCGACCCAATGTTGAATACTTTTCGAGTATTGGGATCCGCAACAAGTCGGATTAAAGGAAGACATCGAAGCAATTCAGAAGCGCGATCCTAGATTCGTTACCGGCAGGTTCGATACCCACTCAGGTATTACAGAAATGCTTTGGAAATTCAAATGGGAGTTCCTGGAGGAAAGGTGACATTCTTTTCGAGGAATAATTTTGAGAAAATTTAGAGAACAGATGTTTGAAGCTGATTGCAGAACGATTCTACTGCTGCCAATGTACATCTCACAAAGGACCACGAAATTAAGATACTGTAAACTAGTACTCGTATTCCGAAGACTGCAAGAGTTGACAAGTGCGAGAATTACCGCACAATCAACTTAACAGCTCATGCATTGAAGTCGCTGACACGAATAATATACAAAAGAATGGAAAAGAAAATTGAGGATATATTAGATGACGATCAGTTTGGCTTTAGGAAAGGTAAAGGCACCAGAGAGGTATTTCTGACGTTGCGGTTGATAATCGAAGCAAGGCTAAAGGAAAATGAAGACACGTTCATAGCATTCGTCGACCTGGAAAAAGCGTTCGATAATGTAGAATGGTTCAAGATGTTCGAAATTCTGTGAAAAACAAAGGTAAACTATAGGGAGAGACGAGTAATATACAATATGTACAAGAGCCAAAAGGGAATAATAAGGACGGACGACCAAGAACGAAGTTCTCGGATTAAAACTGACTGTAAGTGAGGATTGTAGTCTGTCGCCTTTACTGTTATATCTGTACATCGAGGAAGCAATGATGCAAATAAAAGAAAGGTTCAGTAGTCAAATTAAAAATCAAAGTGAAAGGATATCAATGATATGATTCGTTGATGACATTCCTATCCTGAGTGTGAGTTAAGAAGGATTACAGGATCTGCTGAATGAAATGAACACTCTAATCATTAAGGCTATGGATTGAGAGTAAAGCGAAGAAAGACGAACGTAAAGAGAAGTACCAGAAATGAGAACAGCGAGAAACTTAACATCAGGACTGATGGTCACGAAGTAGATGAAGCTAAGGAATTATGCTATCTAGGCAGTAAAACAACCAATGGTGAAAGGAGCATGGAGGACATCAAAAGCAGATAGCACTGGCAAAAAGGGCATTCCTAGCCAAGAGAAGTCCACTACTATCAAACATAGGCCTTGATTTGAGGAAGAAATTTCTGAGAAAGTACGTTTGGAGCAAAGCATTGTACGAATGTGAAACATGGACTGTTGGAAAACCAGAACAGAAGAGAATCGAAGCATTTGAGATGTGGTGCTACAGGCGCATGTTGAAAATTAGGTTGATACATAAGGACTGGAATACTCTCTTTCATATTCTGAAGGTGGCATGGGTAAAATATAGGGAACGAAAGGCTATTTACAATTCGTACAGAAACCAAACGGCAGTTATAAGAGTTGAGGGGCATGAAAGGGAAGCAGTGGTTGGGAAGGGAGTGAGACAGGGTTGTAGCCCCTCCCCGATGTTATTCAATCTGTATATTAAGCAAGCAGTGAAGGAAACAAAAGAAAAATTCGGAGTAGGTATTAAAATCCATGAAGAAGAAATAAAAACCTTGAGGTTCGCCGATGACATTGTAATTCTGTCAGAGACAGCAAAGGACTTGGAAGAGCGGTTGAACGGAATGGATAGCGTCTTGAAAGGAGGATATAAGATGAACATCAACAAAAGCAAAACGAGGATAATGGAATGTAGTCGAATTAAGTCGGGAGATGCTGAGGGTATTATACTAGGAAATGAGACACTTAAAGTAGTAAAGTAGTTTTGGTATTTGGGGAGCAAAATAACTGATGATGGTCGAAGTAGAGAGGATATAAAATGTAGACTGGCAATGGCAAGGAAAGCGTTTCTGAAGAAGAAAAATTTGTTAACATCGAGTACAGATTTACGTGTCAGGAAGTCGTTTCTGAAGTATTTGTATGGAGTGTAGCCATGTATGGAAGTGAAACATGGACGATAGATAGTTTGGACAAGAAGAGAACAGAAGCTTTCGAAATGTGGTGCTACAGAAGAATGCTGAAGATTAGATGGGTAGATCACATAACCAATGAGGAAGTATTGAATAGGATTGGGGAGAAGAGAAGTTTGTGGCACAACTTGACTAGAAGAAGGGATCGATTGGTAGGACATGTTCTGACGCATCAAAGGATTACCAACTTAGCATTGGAGGGCAGCGTGGAGGGTTAAAATCGTAGAGGGAGACCAAGAGATGAATACACCAAGCAGATTCAGAAGGATGTAGGTTGCAGTAGGTACTGGGAGATGAAGAAGCTTGCACAGGATACAGTAGCATGGAGAGCTGCATCAAACCAGTCTCAGGACTGAAGACCACAACAACAACAGATAAGGTAAGGAATGAGGAGGTTCTGCGCAGAATCGGAGAGGAAAGGAATATGTGGAACACATTGACACGGTGAAACTGTATGATAATACATCTGTCAAGACATCAGGGAACAACTTCAATGGTACTAGAGGGAGCTGTAGAGGGCAAAACCAGTAGAGGAAGACAGAGATTGGAATACTACGGCAAATAATTGTGGGCGCATGTTGCAAGTGTTACTCTGAGATGAAGTGGTTGGTACAGGAGAGAAATTTGTGGCGGGCCGCATCAAACCAGTCAGAAGACTGATGACACACAACAAAATGTAAGCATATGGAAAGTCGTTTTTCCCTTGCTTTATTTGCGAGAGGAATAGGAAAGGAAATGACTAGTAGTGGCACAGGGTACCCGCCGCCACGCACCTTACGGTTGGATCAAATGGTTCAAATGGCTCTGAGCACTATGGGACTCAACTGCTGTGGTCATAAGTCCCCTAGAACTTAGAACTACTTAAACCTAACTACCCTAAGGACATCACACACATCCATGCCCGAGGCAGGATTCGAACCTGCGACCGTAGTGGTCGTGCGGTTCCAGACTGTAGCGCCTTTAACCGCTCGGCCACTCCGGCCGGCCCTTACGGTTGCTTCCGGACTGTGTACGAGGGTCGTTCAATAAGTAATGCACCATATTTTTCTTCTGCAAGCAGGGTGATTTTATTCGGGGTTTCGATACACCATATCGTTCCCACTCCTTTGGCTGCAAAAGCCCGTTTTTCAACATAAACTACGTTCAATGCGATAGTGTTACGTACTTAAACCGAGGTACCTATCGACCCTCGACAACTGCTCGAGGTACCTATCGACTTCTGTAGTCGTATCCCAAACAGCATCTTGTGCTGACGTAAGCTGTCACAAGCACACCGGTCGACAAAGATGTGGCGCGAAGATCGATAGTAGGCACTGGATCAAACTCGCCTATCACGAGAGAGGCCAGAGACAGACAAGCAACACGCTGTCAACGCCCTCTCGAAAGCAAGGATTTAGGCCGCCGTCACTGCCCGGAGGGCTCAGTCACTGACTTACTCAGGCTACGACAGTGCATAGCGACGAGATCGAGACTAGCAGCGAGATTGAAGTTTGTAACAGCAAGATTACCGACATTGTCTGCAAGAGGACTACTATGAATGAGCTCGTACCACAACGAATGGATTCTTTTTAAGTTAAATAGCAGCTCTCTGTTCGATTAAATAAACAACCGTGCGAATCCATGAGTGTGTTGTAGAAAGAGGATACTGGCCACCCATAATAACATCCTCATTCTTGCTTCCTACGGTACAAGACCCTACAGTGGCGATGAGGATAATTCAGTGACGATCGAAGTTAATTAACTTGGCCGACGATTTTGCTTGCTTCTCTTGTGTTTTAGCTTGCATGAGTGATCGTGTTCAAGTGTTCGTTAATTTGTTGTTATGTTGTTGCATGTATTGCAGGAGGGGAGCCGCAGAACTTATCAAATTTCTCTTTTCAGGGGCTTTACTTGCCTTTTTCTACAGCGTATTTGTGTAAACCATGAATTCCCCACCCTCTCCACCCCCTCCCCCAGTGCCTGAGCCGCAGACGGCCAATATGATGGATCTAACACAAGCTTTTCAGTTTCAGACCCAACAAATTGCTTTCCTAGTGATGTCAGAACAGCAACAACTGCCACCCGTGGTTGCCGTGCGGTCTGAGGCGCCTTGCCACTGTTCGCGCGGCTCCGCCCTTCAGAGGTTCAAGTCCTCCCTCGGGCATGGATGTCTATGTTGTCCTTAGCGTAAGTTAGATTAAGTATTGTGTAAGCCTAAGGACCGATGACCTCTAGCAATTTGGTCCCATACGACCTTACCACAAATTTCCAACAACTACTGCTTCTGTGTCGGCGCACAACAGAGTAACCAACCAGCCAGCCCAACAAGTGCCGCCGACCAGTACACCGACGTTCCGGTAATTGAAGGAATCAGAAGAAGAATGGTTCGAATACCTTACTCAGTTCCAAGCACATTGTCACATTCATCATGTTCAAGGTACTGTAAAGTTACAATACTTTCTTTCGATTGAGGGGTTCAGGTTAATACAAAAACTATTCCCAACTACGTGTCCAGACAAACTCAACAATGACCAAGTAACCACTGCATTAACTCAATACTATGACCAGCAAGTCCATGTAGCTGTAGCTAAGCTAGATATCAGGGTTTTCGCTTGAAGGAAAAGTCAGAACAGAAGTACCACCAGAGGTACACAGAACTAACGGGCATGACTAGGAAGTGAAAGTTTAAGTGTAGTTATGGCAACTTTTACAGCGCGACAGACTGTCAATCCTAAGGGCCCGGGTTCGATTCCCGGCTGGGTCGGAGATTTTCTCCGCTCAGGGACTGGGTGTTCTGTTGTCCTAATCATCATCATGGGATCCAATAACATTCAACGTCCCAGACATTAGAATACGGGAACAGATCTTAAAGTACTCTGATCCATCACTTCCCCAAGTATTGAAAATCTTAGTGTAATATGATTCGGGGCCATACCGGCCGATAAGTTTGACCAGGCCCTGATTTGTCGAGTCGAATCCCCCCTTGTTCCCGACCGGCCAAAGCAGCCACAACAACGAGCGCGGACAGCCACGTAGACATGTAAACAGGTCTGCCCTAGATGTTTTGCTCGCCATAAAAGACAGGATTGCCCATCGCGTAACGCAACGTGTTACACGTATGGAAAAAAAGGCCATCTCCAAGCAGATTGTTTGCAACGGCACAAAAACGCCAATTTCGCCCACTCCCAGAAAAACCAGCTCGTGCACATGCAGTGAACGCTGTGTTTTCAAAATGTACAACAGGTTCTGACAAAAGTAAGATTAAGGTTGTGCCTCCTCCTGGCCCTAGTGCTGTGCAACGACGTTCTAACAAACTACTTGTCTCATGACGAATTGCTGTCCGCCCCCGGTAGCTCAGTGGTCAGCGCGACAGACCGTCAATCCTTGCGAAAATGTGCGCAAACTGAAAGTGTGTACGTGTAGCAGTGCGAAAGTGAGAGTGACGTGTGCCAGTTATAGCCATGCAGTGTCCAGTGACCAATAGCCAAATAAAGCAGGCAAAAGGGAAATGATCAGCCATTAATTTAGTGCAAAGGATACAAAGAAGTGTACCAAGATAACAACGAAATGTCAAACAGTGTATTTCATGTAATTAATGTGCTCTCTGTTACATCCTCTCTCTCTCTCCCTCTCTCTCTATTCAAGGTACGTTATTTTTGTCTTTTTATCTTTTTTTGTTCTTTGTTTTGTTGTGTTTGTTCCTGTTATATATATATATATATATATATACATACATACATACATATATATATATATATATATATATATATATATATATATATATATTTCTGCTCATCATGTGCCTCAACGTAGCATGCCTCTTTGTGACTTATAATAATTTTAACATTAGACATTCTTTGCCCCAAAATATCTGTGCAGACTGTTGCGTCCACCCATACGCAGTACGTCAATAACCTCCTTTATTCATTAAATTATTCACATAGATGCTCTGGTCCTTATTCCCCTTTCGCCTTTGGCAAACATATAGCGAACATGCCAAAATAGGTGCATTTCTAATACAATAGAGAACAAAAAATTTTAAATTTAAAATACAAAAAGAGATCGAAGTAATGGAAGTTTGTAATTAAAAAAAAAGACATAAAAACACGACACGACAAATTATCTGAAGGAAACTCAGAAATCAAAAGTGTTGTAACTTAATCAAAAGACCACTCAAAGAACAATTAGAACAGAAACGAGAAAAAGTACATCACCGTTTAATAATCAAGCACACCATTTCATGTAAAAATCTGTAATTGTTGAAAATTGAAAATAAAAGTTTTATATACGTTACAAAAAAAGGACCCGGGTTCGATTCCCGGCTGGGTCGGAGATTTTCTCCGCTCAGGGACTGGGTGTTGTGTTGTCCTAATCATCATCATTTCATCCCCATCGACGCGCAAGTCGCCGACGTGGCGTCAAATCGAAAGACTTGCACCAGGCGAGCGGTCTACCCGACGGGAGGACCTCGTCACATCACCTTTTTTTTTATTACCAATTGCTGGCCGTCGTGTGTACATTCAGTTAGACACAGGTGCCTCAGTAACTTTGCTTAATCGTGCCACGCACGAACAGTTAGACTCACCACAACTTTCTAAATCTAGGAAGCACCTCACTGCTTACAACGGACAGGAAATTCCAGTGCTTGTAGAGCGTAATTTGCCTGCCAGTCATAAATCTCACACTAGGACAGTGAATATGAGAACATATTCTTTTCAGATTCCTTTGATTTGTTTGGACTCAGCATCCAAGACAATGTACTTTCAGTGACTGCTTTTAATCCATAAGACAGTGTAGATAAGTTACTTAAAGAATTTTCTACACTATTTTCAGAATGAATGGGCAATCCTAAGACCTTTCTAGCGAATGTTACAATGAAAGACAATGTGTGGTGTCACCGCCAGACACCACACTTGCTAGTTGCTTAAAATCGGCCGCGGTCCGTTATTATACGTCGGACCCGCGTGTCGCCACTATCAGTGATTGCAGACCGAGCGCCGCCACACAGCAGGTCTAGAGAGACTTCCTAGCACTCGCCCCAGTTGTTCAACCGACTTTGCTAGCGATGGTTCACTGACAAAATACGCTCTCATTTGCCGAGACGATAGTTAGCATAGCCTTCAGCTACGTCATTTGCTACGACCTAGCAAGGCGCCATTACCAGTTACTATTGATACTGAATCATGTACTGTCAAGAGCGACGTTCACCATTAATCGATTAAAGTTAATTATTCCACCAGATACGTCCGTTTTTTTCTAAAGTCTAATTTCCTTGTCTTGTTCCAGACCTCACGCCAGCCTGCGTGAGCTAAAACGCTTGCCTTTCGGCTTCTTCTAGTAACCCGGTGTTGGCTCTCCTGCCGTTCCAACAACATTGGCGACAAGGCAACACTGCGTTCTTAACTATACTGCCCTGATTTACTTGTGTAATGGCTTCGCCACCATCTCCAGATGTACCGTCCGAATTTTATCGCTTACAGAATCAGCAGAAGCAGGCCTTACTGGATGCCCTTGGACAGCTCGTCCAGGGTCAACGTGCGATGCAAAACGATGCGGCAGCCGCCACTCCACCGCTAACGCAGCCACAACAAGCAGTTGCACCAACTTTTCGTCCTTTTGATGCTGCACTGGAAAGCTGGACGGAGTGGTCACGCCAATTTGGATTCCATCTCGCCGCCTACAGAATTCAAGGTAACGAGCGGCAGCCTTTTTTGTTGTCCTTAGTAGGGGTGAACACGTACCGTGTGATAGTCAAATTATTTCCCCGACGCGACGTAGCAATTCTGTCCTACAACGAAATTTTGTCTGCATTAGATGCATATTTCAAAGACACAGTCAATGTAGTTGCCAAACGGTATACCGTATAACGTACGGCAGGTCAGACTAATAGGGAGTGGGTTGCAACCTTGCAAGGCCTTACTAGGGATTGTGCTTTTGAATGTCAATGTGGACTCCCTTATTCAGATACTATGGTGCGTGATGCAATTGCACAGAACGGTTCTGATGTTCGTATAAGGGAACAGATTTTGAAACTAGTCAAGCCCTCCCTTCAACAAGTGATGGACATATTGGATCGGCAGGACACACTTGACTTTGCTCAGGAATCATCTGAAACTTCGCCACCCGTGTGTCAGGTTAACCGGTCCGCCGGGCGAGCTCCACGGAACAGTAAATAGCCCTCGTGGCCGGCCGCGCCGCTGCCACCAGGCTATCAGCCACGTGTACCGCGCCGGCAAGCAAATGCAGTGCTAAAATCATGCCCGCAGTGTGCTACTAGACATTCGCATGAGAACTGCCCGTCACGCCAAGCTATTTGCTTTTACTGTAATAAAAAAGGACATGTTCAAAGTGTTTGCCAGAAAAAACTCAGATCGGAAACTCAAAATCATTCCAGGCCCTTTGCTTTGTGCTGGAATCAGAATCGAACCAAGGATACTCAGGCTCGCGAAACTTCGCCCATGGAAATTCATATAGTTCATTCCACTCCGCCCAGTGCCACTCTCTCTAACAGTGACTGTGTTCGTCCCACAAATAGTGTGCGTCGACATCGCCGGAACTCCCGTCAAGTTGCAAGTGCTTTTGCACCAGTGTCAGTTCATATTGCACGAGACAGTCACTCTTGTCGTCAGCAGGACAATAAACTTTTTGTGGACTTGGACATTAACGGCAAAGTGATACCATTCCAGCTCGATACCGGGGCTGCAGTTTCACTGATCAATCAAGACACTTACAAATTACTGGGCACACCTCCGTTGCGTGCCACAACTATTAAGTTAACTAGCTATTCAGGTCAAGCGATCCCTGTGTTAGGACAGTGCAGTCTTCTTGCAACATACAAAGGACAAATAAAACTTGTGTCATTTAACGTCCTTCGTTCTTCTTCTGCAGTGAACTTGTTTGGTTTCGATTTATTTCAGTTATTTAACTTGTCTATAGTAAATCAGGTCCTATCAGTGAACCAGACTGTGCCTTCCGACAGTGTTTCTCGTCTATGTGAATAATTTGCAGACATTTTTGCACCGGGCCTTGGTTGCGCTAAGAACTATAAAGCACATTTGGAACTGAAAGTAAACGCGCAACTGAAATTTTTCAGAGCGCACAATGTTCCCCATGCATTGCGTGATGAGGTCGCAAAAACATTACGCGATTTGGAATCACAGGGTGTAATTGAACGTGTGCAGGCTTCTCTCTGGGCATCACCCTTAGTAATTTTGCCAAAACCTTCCGGCAAATTGAGACTTTGTGTGGACTTCAAGGCAACAGTGAATCCACAACTAGTGACTGCAACTTTTCCTTTACCCCGCCCGGAAGATCTTTTTGACAAACTGTGCCCGGGTAAATATTTTTCGAAGTTGGACCTAGCAGATGCATACTTGCAAATACTGGTGGACGAAGAATCCCAGCGCATTTTGGTGGTTAACACACATCTTGGTTTGTATCGATTCAAGTGACTGCCATTCGGGTGTGCATCCGCCCCTGCATTTTTTCAGCAATATCTACAAACTGTGTGTGCGCCGGTCCCTACTGCAGCAAACTATCTGGACGATATTGTGATCTCCGGAAAGACGGAAGAAGAACATTTAGTCAATCTCAGAACATTATTTCAGGTTTTGCGACAAAATGGTCTTCGCTTGCGGAATGACAAATGTGTGTTTTTTGCTCGTGACTTGCCCTACCTGGGAGATGTACTCAACGCCCAAGGCATACATCCAAGTCCCGAGCACCTCTGTGCCATACAAGACTTGCCTTCGCCGCAGAATTTGAAGCAGCTACAGAGTGTACTGGGAAAAATTACCTATTATCACAGATATGTTCAACATGCCTCTTCCATTTCAGCTCCGCTTCATCGCTTACGCCGTACAGGTGTTCCATCGTCTGGACGACGGAATGCGAACGCGCCTTTCGCCAGTTGAAATCGGCGTTGCTTTCCAATACTTGCCATACGCCATTCGATCCCCAGAAACCCCTTTTATTGATGGTGGATGCATCGGATTTCGGGATCGGTGCTGTGCTTGCGCACAAAGATGGATCGCACGATCGCCCTATTGCCTTTGCGTCCAAATTGCTCTCGTATGCACAAAGAAATTATTCACAGATCGAGAAAGAAGCTTTGGCTCTCGTATTTGGTGTCACAAAGTTTCATGATTTCTTGTATGGTCGTCACTTTACCATCCTCACAGACCACAAACCTTTGACATCGCTTTTTCATCCGACCAAGTCTGTATCTCCACGTACAGCACAGAAATTCATTGGCTGGTCAATTTTCCTCTCGCAGTATCGCTACGATATCTTGTATCGGTCCACTACTAAGCACAGAAACGCCAGTGCGTTGTCCCGTTTGCCTGTTGCTGAGGATAGAGCATTCGATTCCTCCGAACTTGCTTGCATGTTCATTGATTCGGAAACCAATGACGTGGTCGAATCGTTTCCGATTGTTTTTCGTTGTAGCTACAGCCACAGCTGCCGACCCTGTCCTTGCTACCGTTCTGCGTTTTGTTGCTACGCAATGGCCCTTGTCAAATTCACGCTTAGGGGATCCGTTGGTTCACCGATTTTTTGCTTACCAGGAGAGACTTTGTGTACGACGTGGTGTTTAGCTGTTGCGTTCTGATAATGATCAGTCCAGGGTCGTGGTCCCACGTTCGTTACAGTCCTCTGTCTTACAGCTTCTCCACCATAGACATTGGGGTATAGTTAGATCGAAACAACTTGCTCGTCAGCACTGTACTTGGTTCGGAATCGATGCCGTGATTAGGAATATGTGCTCTTCTTGCATGGTGAGTGCCGAACAACAATCAGCACCACCGCGGAAATTCTTTGCATGGCCAAAAGCCACTTCCCCTTGGCAACGCTTACACATCGATTTTGCTGGTCAATTCTGGAATGCTCGTTGGTTGGTTGTGGTAGATTCATTCAGTAATTTTCCTTTTGTTGTCCGGATGTTTTCCACGACGTCATCTGCCACCACCCAGGCGTTATCTGCTATCTTTTGCATTGAAGGTCTTCCACAGACTATTGTTTCCGACAATGGCCCACAATTCATGTCCACAGAATTTCAGTCATTCTGCAAGGCCAATGTTATTCAACATCTGACGTCCGCGCCGTTTTCACCACACTTAAACAGTACCGCTGAACGTTTGGTCAGGACTTTCAAGTCACAGATGTTGAAGTTGAAAGAGTCGCATTCTCGGGAGGACGCGTTATTGCTCTTTTTGTCCTCGTATCGCTCTCAGACCCGAGATGGTCGCACGCCGGCTGAGTTGCTCCACGGTCGCCCTCGTCGAACCTTGATGTCTTCGCTACATCCGCCCCATCAGGTTCCTTTGCAGTGGCAGACACCTGCTTTTGCCCCAGGCGACGTTGTCTACTACCGCCACTATCGAGGTTCACGGCGTTGGCTCGAAGGGCGCATTCTTCGCTGCCTCGGCCGCGCTATGTATCTGGTTTTGGGGGCCTCTGGTGAGGTGCGTCGGCATCTCAATCAGCTGCGCCTCTGTCGTCGCACGGGATCTGCCGCTCTCCGTCTGCTTTCAGCGACGGTGTCGTCCGGTCAGCGCCCTGGGGACCCATCTACTGGCTCGCCTCGGCCCCAGGTGTTACCGACGCTGCCTTCCATTTTGCCCTATGGCGACGCGCCGCCGCCGCCGCCGCCGCCTGTTCTCCCGTCGGCGACGCCCGCAGTGGACGCGTCGCTGCAACCGCCGGGCGCCTCCCTGGGTCACGCGCCGCCGATCGCTTCCCGTGACCAGTTGTCCTCCGACATGGAACTCTTGCCCGCTCCGGACCGTATGTCGTCTTCGCCCGTCGGGTGCCCCGGCCCGATGGAGGTCGAACCTTCGGCCCCTCCTGTCTCTCTGCGGGCGCATACACCGCATGTTGGCGTGCACCCTAGGGCAGGTTTTCAGGCGTTTCCTAGCTCCCCGCTGTCCGAATGGCAGGGTGCAGGTGGCACAGCCTCGCCTGTTGTTAGGCTCCCCACCTCGTCGCATACGTCAGCATGGGGTCCTCCCCACGGCGGGCGAAAGCCTTATGCCACCACCGTGCGCCGATTTGCGGGGGAGGAATGTGGTGTCACCGCCAGACACCACACTTGCTAGGTGGTAGCCTTTAAATCGGCCGCGGTCCGTTAGTATGCGTCGGACCCGCGTGTCGTCACTATCAGTGATTGCAGACCGAGCGCCGCCACACGGCAGGTCTAGAGTCTTCCTAGCACTCGCCCAAGTTGTACAGCCGACTTTGCTAGCGATGGTTCACTGACAGATTACGCTCTCATTTGCCGAGACGATAGTTAGCATAGCCTTCAGCTACGTCATTTGCTACGACCTAGCAAGGCGCCATTACCAGTTACTATTGATGCTGTAAAGCATGTACCGTCAAGAGCGATGTTCACCTATTATGGATTAAAGTTAAGTATTCTACCAGTTACCTCCGTTTTTCTGAAGTCAAAAATCCGTGTCCTGTTCCAGACCTCACGCCAGCCTGCGTGAGCTTAAACGCGTGCCTTTCGGCTTCCTCATAGTGGATTGGCTGTCTTGCCAATCCACAACACACCTACCTCGAGATGACTAGCTGTTGTTCTGTCGTCTTCATTATCATCATTCATCCCCATTACGGTCGGAGGAAGGCAATGTCAAACCACCTCCCAGGACCTTGCCTAGTACGGCGGTGCGGGTCTCCCGCATCGTTCCCCTACGCGCTGTCAAAGAGTATGGAACTACATAATCATCATCATCATGTGTGAAGTTCTCCTGTGATGTATATAGGCATAAAGGGCAGAGATAAAAGCACGGTCCACGTGGGTGGTTCTTTTTTTGTTTTTGTAATATAAAACTGTCTATGTAATATAGAGCGCTGTCTCCTACACATGTTGAGCTGTATGAGAACATTTACATTCATACACTCTGGTTCCCTTTGAGTTAAATGATAGCTAAGGAACCTTTACAATGTTATTTATCCAAAATATGATTAACTGTGCATATTAATTACAGAACATTTATCTAGAGTACTCTTGTATGAATGCATTGTGGAATTACTTTAGTGTGAGATAAATGTGAGTTAAAGATCGTTTGTAGTCTTGTACACACATAATGATGTTTCACTGTTGATTTTCACACACACACACACACACACACACACACACACACACACACGCACACACACACACACACACACACACACACATACATACATACACACACACACACACAAACACACACACACACACACACACACACACACACACACACACACACACACACACACACACACACACACCATTCTACTTATCATCTGGAAAGAAGTGCTGTGTGGCAATAACCACCTTAGCTCCCGTAAGAGGGGGAGTGGGCGTGAAAATGTGTAGTAGCGCTGACATTTTGACTGCCCTGCAGTACTGGATTTGTGGGTAATAGCAGAATGTGCTCCAGTGGATTCATGTGCAGGTAGACAGCTGAGCAGATAGAGGGGAAAGAAGGTGATGGGTGGTATGAGGGAAGTGTGTGAGACAGGTGCAGAAAGGGAGGAGTGTGAGATGGAGATATAGGGAGAGTAGGAGACAGAGAGAGGGTAGATGAGTAGGTGGACAGACAAAGAGAAGTGAGCAGGATGTGGGTAGATGGTGGTGGTAGGATAAAATGGAGAGGGAGGGTGGGGTGAGAAAGAGGAGATGGCCAGACAAAAACAGAAAGATATGGCCAGAGAGAGAGATGAGAGGAAGAGATGGACAGAGAGAGTTGTGAGGATGAGATATTCAGAGAGAGGTAAGAGGAGTAGTTGGTGGTAATATGAGAGAGAAGGGGACGAATGGACAGAGGGCTAGGAGAAGACACATTGAGGGAGGTGGAAGAGAAGATGGACAGAGAAGAGGAGAGAAATGAAGGAGAAGATAGACAGAGAGAAAGGTGAGGAGGAGATGGACAGATGGAGATGGAAGGATTAGATGGATAGAAAGACAGAGCTGAGAAGGAGATGGATGGACGAAATGAGGGAAAAGGATATAGACATCGAGAGGAGGTAGGAAGAGATGGACAGATAGAAGGGGAGGAGAAAGTGGATATAGCGAGTTGGGAGTATGAGATGTACAGAGAGAGAGAGGAAGAGTTGGTTGGAGAGATGAGGGAGAATGGGATCAATGGAGTGAAGGGTGGGAAGAAATATACAGAGACAAGGGCAGGTGGAGATGACCAGAGAGAATGAGGAGTACATGTAGAGAGAGAGAGAGAGAGAGAGAGAGAGAGAGAGAGAGAGAGAGACATTAGGAGATGTGTGCAATGTATGTGCCAGATCCCATGCTTGTGAGGCAACAGGTAAAACGCTTGTTTTTGATAATTAAGGAAGCTTTACGTTGTTTTATACCACAAATAAAAATATCTGTGTGTGATGCTTAGAGGATTTTGCTATCATCTTTTATATGTATGTGTTGGTTATGTTGCTAAGGAATTTTGTGGTTTCCCATTTAGAGCTGATAGTCATCTTTGACGTCTTTTATGTGTTGAAGTAGGTCACTGGGACTTAATTTTTGTACGAGTTTGTAACCATGATGGACAAAGGCAAAACTGGTCTTGACACCTGTCGAGAAGGCGGTGGGGGACAGATAAGGGGAGGGTCCATCACGTTCCACAAATGAAGAGGCGTTTTGTCCCTGGAAGGGGCCGTTACAGAATGGGCGCACTCTTTCCTCTCGACCACAAGAAGTGGGAGTTTCATAATGAACAGAGAAACTGTGTGAAGAGACTGTGGCACGAAATAACAAACTCTAAATTACCGTTCATTTAACACCGTGAGAATAATAAGCAATTTCGAAACTAATGAAACTGCTACAAAGCAGAAGTATATTTCATAAATATTACTTAATAAGGCCGTATTTGTAAAGTCTAAATCATAGTTTCTTTAGCACAGCGAGTGACTTGAGCTAATAAGGAGTTTCAAAAATAATAAAACTGCTACAAAGGAGAAGCTTATTTCGTAAGTATTACTTAATAAGGCAGTATTTGCAACAAGAGGAAGTGGCCTCAACCATGGTGGGGTATCTGGCGAAGGCATTCACTCTGTCCCAAATCATAGTTAGGTGGAAGTCAGAAGACACTCCTTCCAAGGTCATTGGGCTGGACCTCACTCTTGGCTGCTATCTGAATGGGAACTGACCCAAGATGCTCCACGGAAATAGCTGCAGAAATCTTACATGGAAATGCGATGGCACAAGAACGGTTCTCTACAATTAGCTGCGTAGACAGTTTTCTGTGATTTGTCTGCCTCCTGTTTTATATCTATGGTGATTCTTTTTTGTCTGTACATTGTAACAGTTATTTTAAATTATATTTCAATGAATCGTACTATGCTTCATGTTATGAAAGTGTTAACACAATTCGTAATTACGCCAGTTTAAATTACAAGTCGCTGATCTAACACAGACATGAAGAGCAGCAATGCTTACTTCTTTCTTTTCTAGATGTTAATAACAAGTGGCGATCCTGTGATTAAATATCTAATTTATTTTTATCACATTCAGGAGACACCGCCTCAATGAATTACTCTCCATGCAGTCGGAGGCGTTCGCCTGTTCATATGACACTAAGGATTATGCCGGCAGTAGCATAGCTACTGTAGTTTATATAAAACTGGTCCCTCAGTCGTTATAGTCAAGGAAATCAAAGCTACAGGATGGACTTAGTTACTCTACAGGATGTTCGTCGGGAGAACACAGGTACCCTTGACGGCTAAAAGTATACAAAATGTAATAGAAGCTGTGAAACAGGAACACAAACTGGGCTTGGGATTTTTTAAACATCTAGTTCGTAATGTACCTACGTTCACGTCTGTGACTGCGTGAATATCAGTATTAGCAATAGACGTGAAGAAATGTGAAATGTCGTTCGTGAACTGTCATGCACCCAAACTAGAAAGGGCATGCCAAGTGAAAAACAAGTCCTATGTTGTATTGGACATTTTAATAGATGCCATTCCCAACAGCAGTTGTAAAGTCCTATAGGGTGATATGATTACTAAAGTGGGTTGGGAAGAGGTATTCCACCTCTGTTTTACTCTCAAGTATAGCACCTTTCACCCTTTCTGTTATCTTAGTCGTGTGCGGCAGAGTGACTGAGTGAGTTAATGCGGGTGAGGTGAGAGTGAGTGCATAAGTGTCGTTTCGTAGGTTTCGTCCTCACTGTGTGCCACAATTTTAGCGATTTCATCCACAATCGTTCCTTTAAGAATGTGTCAGCTCCCTGATAACCTCGCCACTCAGCGCCCATCAAGTCAAAAACACTCACACACACACACCACCAACTACAGAGAACTCGTCCTCCTGAACGTCGACTGTAAGATCTCGTCCAACGTTATACGGGATAGAATCCAACCGCTGTCAGAAGAGGTGACTGGTGAATATCAAGGCTGTTTCAGAAATGGCCCCTCAGCTTTGAAAACATCCATGTACTGCGACAGGTCATCGAACGGATTCAGGGATATGGCGAAAACCTACATCAGCTCTTCAAAGATTTTAAGAAGGTATATGATTGCATACACTGGGAAAGCTTTATGAACTGCCTAACAGTGTTTGGAATAACGAAGAAACTTGTCAGCCTGGTTCGAGCTTGTCTCACTGATTGGAAAGGCAAAGAGAAGCTCGGGAACGAAACGAGGGAGAGCTTTTTAATAAAAACGGGGTTAAGATATGATGATGTGTCACCAGTATTGTTCAAACTGGCACTCGAAAAAATGGCTCTGAGCACTATGCGACTTAACTTCTGAGGTCATCATTCGCCTAGAACTTACAACTAATTAAACCTAACTAACCTAAGGACATCACACACATCCATGCCCGAGGCAGGATTCGAACCTGCGACCGTAGCGGTCGCTCGGTGCCAGACTGTAGCACCTAGAACCGCACGGCCACTCCGGCCGGCTGGCAATCGAAAAATAATGAGCCAACCTATCCACAAGAACATCGAGGGGATTGGGTGCAGGGTTGCCTTTGTCGACGATGTGGCCCTGTTGTCCATACCTAAGGAAGAACTGGTGCGGGTGAGCGACAACGTGGAGATGGCAGCGAGCAGAATCTGTCTCCTTGTGAATCAAGCGAAGACCGAGTACCTGGTGAAGAGAGCAGTAATGCCTAGCCAAGGGACCCACTTCAGGCTCTGGTAGTCGGAACCCAATCGTACTAAAGCTCTCATAATATTGAGTAATGGGGGGGGGGGGGGAGTCATCTTTACAGCGTACGCACCGTGTGAGGCAAAAATCAAAGCGAGTATCTAAGCCGAAAACCGAATATACTTCAGTCTGAGTCAGTTTTTTTAAATCGCGCAGAGTCCCAAGGAGTTTCAGACTCCACCTGAGGAAAACATTCGTCCAACCCGTAGGGCTGTAGGGTTGTGGAATATGGAGTGTCCAGAAAAAGACTTAAATAACCTTCTCGTTTTCGAGCAAAACGTTTTAAAGAACATCTGTGGTCCAGTATAAGATGAGATGACTGAGGAATGGAGGATCCTACATAAGTGTGAGCTGGATGAAATCTACAATAGACCAAAAATTGTACGCCAGATGAAAAGCAAACGGCTAGTATAGGCAGAACATGTCGCTCGGATAGGTAAACGCCGATGGCCTTTGGAATCAATGAATTTTATTCCCTGCGGAAGAAGAACCTAAGAAGAACAAGGAAGATGTCGAGGGATGGAATTCATGATGACCTGCTATAGACTGGCCAAGAGGGTGATGGGCTAAACAAGGCGCTAAATGGAATCCTGTGAAAGAGATGTGCTGTAGCTGCGTGCAGTCCTCTGGGCCTGATCGTGTGAAATATAGTAAGCAAGCATGTTCGAAATTTATCACTTGACTTTCAACAGTACCTTAGGTGTTTCGTTTTTTGAAAATAAAAAGCAATTTATTAATAGTTAACCTGTAATGTAACAAGCTGTGGGGAAATGTGGAAATGAAATGGAAGTACTAGGGTAATAAAGAGGCTCATACTGTGAAGGAAAAAATACAAAAAAGCAGTACGAAAACCCTACAATGTTCTCAAAACTACGAGACGAGTGTGACTGGATGTTACGGTGAGTCGATGGAGAGAACTTTGATAATTTGGGAATGTTATCAACTCTAAAACGAACAGACGGCAGCATGACGGAAAACTGGCGGCAGTCCGTACGGTTGCTGATGGGCATTCTCTTTTCAGATGATAACGTAGAGAACGAGTCTCATGGACACAGGGAACTGCAGGAAAGAAAAATGGAACTATACTATGGAGGTGGGATACCTTGTCCATTTTCAAAAGAGGAGCTGAGAATGGAAGTACTGAAACTGAAAGGAAACAAATCACCTGGCCCTGGCGGCTTCCCTGCTAAAGTTCTATTTGACCTTCATTTGCAAATCATATTTATGCCAACTATACAACGTATATTTATTGCAGGGAAGACTAGCAAATAGAAGGGAGAAAGCAAATGTGATGATCTTGAAAAAGAGTGAGGACAAGGATCCTCCAGCTCCAAAGTCCCATTGACCGATTGACCACCTCGATACCTTAGGGAAGATTGTGGAGAGCCTGCTATGCGGTAGACTACAGGAGAAATTTTTTTTTTATTTATTGTGATTTCATTCCCCTGCCCCATATGGGTAGGGGAGGGCTGTCAGCAGCACAATCCGCCGCTCTTCAGCCGAGTGACACGACAACTAAAACAAGAATAAAATAATACATACATAAGGAGATAAAAAGGGGAACATAAAACAGAGTAAGGGGAGAAAGTGGAGATAAAAAGACATGGACATGTAGACTTTCATGGGGGACAGTTAAAAAAGTCACCAGAAAGTTAAAAAACACAGTTGGCGATTCTTAAAACACAGAGAAGACACTGGATGCTCATGCACAGGTTAAAAGTTGGCCACAGTATAAAAACACTCCGAAACAACACACTTAAAAACCACGTGGAGCACACACGACGAAGAATAAAACTACCAGGTGGGACCTGCCGAGGGAAAGGTCAGAGAGGA
This sequence comes from Schistocerca cancellata, assembly GCF_023864275.1. Lineage (NCBI taxonomy): Eukaryota > Metazoa > Arthropoda > Insecta > Orthoptera > Acrididae > Schistocerca > Schistocerca cancellata. The sequence continues at coordinate 497,530,757 of NC_064631.1, read as the reverse complement.
TGGAAAAGGAGGGGAGAGCATGGGGCAGCTGGGGAAGCGGCGGGATGAAGAGAGGAGGGGCAACCGTGGGTTCACGAAGAGGCAGGAGACACATGGGGCGGGAGAGGAAAAGGGAAGACAGGGCAGGAGGGAGCGCAGGGACACTGAAAGAAGGCACAAGAGATGGAGGGGGAGTAGGAGGGGAAATCCGCTCAGAAGGAGGGAGGGGGAGGAGAGGGAGCCCAGAGGAGGAGGCAGGAAGAGGGGGTTAGAGTTGGTAGGAAGGGTAGATGTCAGGGCGAAGCTCATCATCCAGGAGGGATAGATGGTGGAAGTTGTGTTGGGAAAGGAGATGGAGGTTGTGAAGATGGAGAGAGGGAGGGACACAACGGTAAAGTTGCGGTAACTGGTTGGGAGTGGAGAGGAAGGGAGACACCAGGGGGAGAGGGGGATCAAGGCGGCGGACAATATATAGTGTGCGGATGTGTTCAAGGAAAAGGAGAAGGTGGGGGAAGGGGATGCGGTCATAGAGGATGTGCATGGGGGACGGAAGGCGGTTGCAGAAGGTGAGGCGGAGTGCATGGCATTCGAGGATTTGAAGGGCTTTATAGAACCGGGGAGGGGCGGAAATCCAAGCGATGCTGGCATAACAAAGGATGGGGCGAATCACGGATTTGTAGGTGTGAAGGATGGTGGAAGGATGCAGACCCCATGTCCAGCCGGACAGGAGTTTCAGGAGGCGGAGGCGGTTGTGAGCTTTGGTTTGGATGGTAAGGAGATGGGGAGTCCAGGTGAGGTGGCGGTCGAGTGTGAGGCCAAGGTATTTGAGGGTAGGAGTGAGGTGGATAGGACGGCCATAAATGGTGAGGTAGAAATCATGGAGGCGGAAGGAGCGGGTGGTGTGGCCTATGATGATTGCCTGGGTCTTGGAGGGATTAACACGGAGGAACCACTGGTTGCACCAAGCGGTGAATTGGTCAAGGTGGGTTTGGAGGGTAAGTTGGGACCGTTGAAGGGTGGGATAAAGGGCTAGGAAGGCGGTGTCATCAGCGAACTGGAGAAGATGAACAGGAGGGTGAGGTTTGGGCATTCAGCAGTGTACAGGAGATAGAGGAGAGGGGAAAGGACAGAACCTTGGGGCACGCCAGCAGAGGGGTAGAAAGTACGCGAGTTGGAATTGTGGATAGTCACATAGGAGCGACGATGGGAGAGGAAGGAAGCAACGAGACAGACGAAGTTGATGGGGAGGTCTGGAGTTTGAAAAGGAGTCCGGGATGCCAGACATGGTCATAAGCGTTCTGGAAATCAAGGGAAACAAAGATAGCAGAGCGACGGGAGTTAAGTTGGAGGGAAAGGAGATTGGTAAGGTTAAGGAGCTGGTCGTTGGCAGTGAAGGAAGGCCGGAAGGAGGTGGTGCTGGTTAAGGTGGCGGAGGATACGGCGAGAGAGGATGGCCTCAAAGACCTAACTGAACACGGAGGTGAGGCAGATGGGACGATAGGAAGAGGTAGGGGGGTTTGTTAGGCTTAGGGAACAGCAGGACACGGGAAGTCTTCCACAAGTCAGGGTAAAATCCAGTGGAGAGGAGGACATTGTACAGGGTAACAAGGACAGACAGGAAGGATGGAGGGGATTCCTTGAGGTGACGGTAGGTGACGCCATCATGACCAGGGGCGGTGTTGCATTTGGAGCAGAGGACGACTGTGATGTCTTGCGTGGTGATGGGAGTGTTGATGTCTGAGGGGAGTAACCGATCCAAGTACTGGAAGCTAGGGGCGAGCGGGGGGACAGAGGTGTCAGTGCGGTCAAGGACGGTGGGGAAGAGGGAGTAATCAAAATGGGGATCGTCAGGGATGGAGAAGACCTCGGATAGGTGGGAAGCAAAATGGTTAGCCTTACTGAGGTTGTCAGGAAAGGGTCGATCGTCATGGAGGCTGGGGTAATGCGGGGTGGGATGGCTACCAGTAAGGTGGTGGAAGGCTGACCAGTACTTGGAGGAGTTGACAGGGAGGGTGGAGTTGAGGCGTGTGCATGTGTGACGCCAGTCCCCGCGTTTCTTTGCTGTAAGGAGGTTCCGGATATGTTGCTGTAATTGCCGGTGGCAGGTGAGAGTATCCCGGTCACGAGTGCGGAGGAAGGAGTGGTAGAGCCTGTGGGATTCATGCAGAAGAAGGACGGCCTGTGGAGGAAGCGTAGGGCGGTGAGGGTGGATGAGTTTTGTAGGGACATGAGCCTCCACAGCGTCAGTGATGGTTTTCTGCATGAAGGAAGAGGCATGGGTGATGTCATCAGGGTTGTGGAAAGTGAGGGGGTGGCTTTCGACCTGTAAGGCAATGGATTCCCGGTAGGCATCCCAATTGGCATGGTGGTAGTCATGGACAGACTTTGGAGGGACAGCTGGGCGGGTGGCTGCAGTGGCGGGACGGGTAGAGGAGATGGTGAGAAGGACAGGGAGATGGTCACTACCGACGGGATCAAGGACGTCAACGGCAATGCGACCAAGGAGGTTGGGGGAAGCGAGGATAACATCGGGGGTGGAGTTACTTTCAGGACGGGTGTGCTGTGGGAGAGGAACTAGGTCACCATGGAGGGTGGCAAGGAACTGATGCCACCGCCGAAGTGTGGCAGGGTCACGGCTGTGGATGTTGAGATCAGTGGCGATCACATAGGTGGAGAAGGTACGGTCAACATGGGAAATGAAGTCAAAGGGGAGAGGAGCTGCGGGGCGAATATAGATAGTGGCACAGGTGACGGTGAGGGAGGGAAAAAATAGGCTGAGGAGAAGGTGTTCGGTTAGGTCATTGAGGAGGGGTTGTGGCCGGACAGGGAGATGCCTGAGGTGGCCTGTAGCGACCCCGCCTCGAGCTAGGGGAAGGGGATTGTCAGTGCGGTGAAGGAGATAAGGGGAGATGCGGACCACATGGTGGGGTTGGAGGAATGTTTCATTAAGGATGAAGGAGTCAACCTGGTGCTGGGAGAGGGTATGCATGAAGAGGTATTTGTTTGCAGGGAGGGAGTGAATGTTGAGGTAGAGGAGACGATACTGTTGACGAGCCATGAGGTTGGGTGTGGGAAGTGTGCGGGAATGGGAGAGAGGGGCTTAAACGAGGGTGTCTAGGTGGGTGAAGGTAAAGTGGGCCTGGTTGTGGGAGTATGTGGCGTAGGTGTTTAAGTGGAAAACAGAGCGGGCAGTGAGGGAAATCTGCTGAAGTGTGTGGGGGCGCTGGAAGGGGTGGATGTTCTGCAGGACGACGGTGAGAAACCGGATGATGTCTTCTGCTGTAGGGGGACGGCGGAGGGAATTGTTTGGTTGGATGGGTGGGTCAATGGGGCGAACGGGGACAGTGAGTTCAGGGTTGGTGGGAGGGGGCTTGGCTTTGCATTTGGAGGAATAGGTGGGGTGAGGTTCACTGCAGGTGTTGCAGGATGGGGGGGAGGCGAGGTTGGGACACTGTTTGAGGAAGTGGGAGGCTTTCCAATGGGGGCAGGTGGGTGGGTTCTTGCAGTTTTGGGTGAGGTGGTCATTGTACAGAGGACAACGCTGGCAGCAGTAGGATTGAGGAGGGGAACAGGTCGGGTCAACAGGGTGGCGGCGGTTGAAAATCAGGGCTCCCTGCGTGAGGAGGTGGTTGATGGAGGAGGCGGACTCTGTAAATATACGCATGAGGAAAGTAGGGCCGGAGGAATTGTAAATACGGCGGGCAGAGCGGACTTCCAGGGAGGCGTGGGCATTCAGTTCCGCCAACACCTCAGCCTCCGTAACCACAGGGCTGAGTTTTGTGATGACGGCAGTGAAGGTCGGCGGATGACGAGGCGGTTGGGGTTGACGAGGAGAGGAGGATGTAAGGAATGGGGTGAGGGATGCATGGGGCCCAAAGGTGATGCGGGGAAGGCGCCAGAGGAGATCAGTATGGAAGGATGGAGAGGGAGACTTGATGAGAACAGAGTCTCTGCGAGGGATAAGTTGGGTGATGGGTGCACTGGGGATGTATTTCCGGATTTCAGTGGTGAGGGTGCAGGTATCCAGGAATTTCAGATCAGGGTTGGCTAGGACAAAGGTATACAGGGAGAGGGCTGGAGAGGAGTGAGGTGGGGTGGTATCCATAGCGGGGTCAGTGGGAGGTGGGGCGGGCAGTGGCTTTTTGGATGAAGGAGTAGAGGAGAGGTCGCCACTGGGCCGTTTGGAAGATGTTTTGGCTGGTATTGCCTGGGAGGAGGGATGAGGGACTGGATGGATGGGGAGGTGGTGGGAGACAGGGCCCTCCTGTGAGGCAGTAGCATCGGATGAGAGGGGAGGGCGCTCTGTGGCGGCGACTGTGGCGCGGCGGGCGGAGACTCTGGCAGGGGAATCAGTGGTAGTCATAGGGGGGAGAGGGGGAAAGTCGTCTCGGCGGGCGACAGGAGCGGGAGGGGGGTTGGGAGTGGGGACAGAGGCAGGAGTGGGAGCAGCAGCAGGGGCAGTAGCAGGGGTAGGAGCAGGAGTGACGTACAGGTGGGGATACAGCGATGGAGAGGAGATAGATGGGGAGGAGACTGTGAGTAGGGGAGGTGCATGAGACGGGTGAATCCCAGAGGAAGCACTCCATGACGTTACAGTGGGGGCAGGTGAAGGAGAGGTGTAGATGATGGTGGTAGTTGGGGCGTCCATGATTGCAGGCGGCAGCGAACACCGAGAGACGGGGGCAGCGGCGGCGGCAGAAGCGGCGAGCACCGAGAGACGGCGGCAGAAGAAGCGGCGAGCACCGAGAGACGGCGACCAGGCGGCGGCGGCGGCGGCGGCGGCGAACAGACGACGACGGCGGCGGCGGCGGCGGGCAGCAGTGACGGCGTGCAGACGTGCAACGACGCGACAGGCACGGTTGGGGCTCTTCCACGTCGAAGATACACCCTGAGAGCAGCCCAGGCAGTGCGAGTCCTCGATGAGGAAGTGAGGGAATCCAACCCTCGAATGACAGGAGAAAACGGTTATTTGTTAAATGAATACGCAACAGTAGGGTTTCAGAAGTGAGAATTCAACAGAAGACCCTGTAAATAAGGCGATAAGACTTGTGAAAAGTCATCCGCATATGTCTTAGCCGTGATGGTTGTCATCGCTGGGGTGACCAGCAATTTTTGAACGCCTGATGAACTTGGACTGCCAACGAGCGTTATACAATTGCTTTAAGAACTGTTGTGCAAAGAGAAGCAAGACTGTTGTGCCAAGGAGAGACCCTAGTAAAGGAAATTTCAAAAGGCTGCCCAGAGGGCTCCATAAGCGGCCCTTTTTCCTGGGTTCTAGTACAAGACCCGGTACCAGAAAAGCTACAGGGTAATGAAAAGGTCGTAGTAGTAGTGCCATATGCCGACGACCTGATGATCCTCGTGAAGGGAAGCTCCTGAACAACCTGAAAAAGGGATGTAACATAGTCGTTCAACAGTTAAATCAGTGGTGCCAAAGTGTCAAGTTGTTTCTTGCGTCCTAAAATACCACTTGCATGCCGTTAAAAGGGAATCTTCTAAAAGATCTCATCATGAAATTAAGCGACAGATTCCATAAAGAGAGAGTCTGTCACCAGATACTTTGGCGTCTTCTTGGATGAACGACAAATTATGGTGCACAGATTATCAAGAGAGACAGGAACACGGTGAACAAAATTATTAGTCTCGACATTTACGATTATAAGCTGTCAATGCAAACGATAAGAACGTCTCATAACGCTATCTTAACTGCGATCATGAGAGACTGTGAGAGTGGTCGGGCCCACAGACTTTTGCTCATAATACCGGCACGGATGGTTAACAGGGTGCAAAGCGGACGGTTGACGGGAGCTTTTGACACTGAGTTAGTCGACAGATTGTCCTTAATACTTTGAATGTGTCCACTCGATCTCCAGATACGGAAAACGTGGCGATGTATTGACTCAAGATGGAACATATAATCAGCTGGTAAATGTTAGAGGAATATGGGCCACAACCAACTAGAAAATTCAAAATCAGATCTTCCACTTATGGGAGGAACGATGGGATGATGTCCAAACAGCGAGGCATACCTACGGTTTTTTGCCAAATATAAAAGAGGGACTGGGAATGAAGCACCAGAATCTCTCAAGAGGCCTGACTCCTTTTTGGCTCGTCGTAGTCCCTACGCCGCCTAATTACATCGAATTGGTTGAAGACAGGCCTCCGAGTTCACCCGTGGTGAAGAAGGTACGCCAGAGTAAACCATCTGGGGATGTCCGCCATACGCCCATATAGCTGATACTGAACGGTATGCAACTGAATCGGAGTGGAAGACTCGATGTCAAAGAGATACTGTGTTGCGAAACAGAATGAAAGATCTTGGACAAAATCGCTGATGTTGTCTCATGAAAGCCTTGGGTAGCGCGGTATCTTATCAGCCAACCCCCGTGTACTGCACTACGAGAGGTTGCGACAGAAGGTCGAGAAGAAAGGCAGCGAAGGGAGCTGCTATCAACAATTGTGGCAGAAGAACTGCCAACATGGTACGCGCAGCCACTGTACTATCACCAGAGACAAACGCAGCCGTGGGCTGTGTCTCGCCATCCAAGGAACCAGAATCGTTGTGACGGTGGGCAAGCGTGTGGCTGCGCTCGTCACTGGCAACAACTATGCCTCTTAGAACAAGGGATGCTTCCCAGCAATGAGGGAGCCAAAAAAAAAAAAAAATGGAAGAGGCAGATAATGGTCATAATGCCCTCCAACCTTCCAAGAAATAGGCAGCACATGCCAATTGACCCGGGAGTGATAGAGTGCATTGTGGTACATGACAGACAAAAACTGAAGTTATCATAACAGCAGTACACATAGATCTAGCTGTAGGTGTGGAGATTTTTAATAGTTTTTATTAGTTCACTAGTTAACAAATTTAAACTTTTTTCTCTGCTTCGGGTTTGTAAATATGTGGATTTACCTAATTTTGGGGTGTTGAATACACTGGTAAAATCAGTTTTTCTCTATGACGTCACATTTACTAGATACACAGCAGAATAAAAAATGGTAATAGCGAAAATTGACACAATTAAGTCAAACAGAATTACACATTCAGAACGTTTTAAATCAGTGCAATTTTGTATGTATATATGGGCATGATGCCAATAAAAGTTGTAAATTAGTTCAGAAGATATTTTCATCTTTAATGGTCTTTTGTTTTTGGAAAACTGTGACGACAGAATTCTTCTTTTGTTTGCCGTTTCATCACTCTTCCTAACAAGATCCCAGCAGTAGTCACCCATCATCGAAGGGTTCCAGTGACCTTGGTAAAGGTATTTCACGGTAAGAATGTCTTGGTTTTGCATTCACCATGCTCATCGCTTAGGGCTCCCAAATTTTACGGGAAGAAATCAGGGTGAGAATGTAACAAGTGGATTTTAAGCTATATTCTACACCCCATATTCTTATAGTTGACCAACAGATCATTCACAATGGTAACATAGTTTTTGTCTTTTCTGTTACCCAAAAAGCTCTTCACAATTGCTTTAAAAGAAGACCAAGCAGCTAACTGGATATCTGTGAGTTTGGTATCATAGGTAGGATCTTTCAACAATTTTCGTATTTGTGGTTCAACAAATATACCCTCTTTCAGCTTTGCCTTATTTAATATGGGAAACTAGTCTTTTAAGCGATTGAAGGCCTCACCTTCTTTATTCAGAGCTTTTACAATGTTCCTGATAAGGCCCAACTTGATATGAATGGGAGGCAGAATGATTTTATCGGGTTCAACCAATGGGGTACTGTTCACATTTACGTTTCGAGGAACATATGACTTCATTATAGGCATTTCTTGACTGTAAAGTGGTTCGTGGTGTAACGGCTGTCCCAAAATCAGAAAAAGCAGCAGTATTTTGTGAATCCAGCCTGTAAACCTGTAAGGAGCGCAACAGCTTTTAAATCACAGCAAAGCTGGCATTCATTATCCTTACATTTGATTGCCTTTAGCAACAAACCATGATTTCATAAGTTTCTTCCATGTCTACTGCGTGAGCCAAAGGTACCGAAGGAAATGCATTGCCATTATGCAGTAATACTGCTTTCAAGTTGGTTTTATGGAGTCAGTAAATAGTAACACTCCTGTCGATTATGCTGTCCACCTACATCTACATCTACATCCATACTCCGCAAGCCACCTGACGGTGTGTGGCGGAGGGTACCTTGAGTACCTCTATCGTTCTCCCTTCTATTCCAGTCTCGCATTGTTCGTGGAAAGAAGGATTGTCGGTATGCCTCTGTGTGGGCTCTAATCTCTCTGATTTTATCCTCATGGTCTCTTCGCGAGATATACGTAGGAGGGAGTAATATACTGCTTGACTCTTCGGTGAAGGTATGTTCTCGAAACTTTGACAAAAGCCCGTACCGAGCTACTGAGCGTCTCTTCTGCAGAGTCTTCCACTGGAGTTTATCTATCTTCTCCGTAACGCTTTCGCGATTACTAAATGATCCTGTAACGAAGCGCGCTGCTCTCCGTTGGATCTTCTCTATTTCTTCTATCAACCCTTTCTGGTACAGATCCCACACTGCTGAGCAGTATTCAAGCAGTGGGCGAACAAGCGTACTGTAACCTACTTCCTTGGTTTTCGGATTGCATTTACTTAGGATTCTTCCAATGAATCTCAGTCTGGCATCTGCTTTACCGACAATCAACATTATATGATCATTCCATTTTAAATCATTCCTAATGCGTACTCCCAGATAATTTATGGTATTAACTGCTTCCAGTTGCTGACCTGCTATTTTGTAGCTAACATGATAAAGGATCTATCTTTCTGTGTATTCGCAGCACATTACACTTGTGTACATTGAGATTCAATTGCCATTCCCTGCACCATGCGTCAATTCGCTGCAGATCCTCCTGCATTTCAGTACAATTTTCCATTGTTACAACCTCTCGATACACCACAGCATCATCTGCAAAAAGCCCCAGTGAACTTCCGACGTCATCCACCAGGTCATTTATGTATATTGTGAATATACCTAGCTGCATCGTCAGACCATTGACATCTCTACATACACACACTGAATTCTACATATCGAAATATTGAGCGAAGGAAGCACCTCTTGATCTGAAACAGGAAATTTTTGTCCCTGTAGCTAGAAGGTTCCGTTGTTGCAGTCTCGACCCCAAGAGTTCACAGCTTGCTGTGTCGAAAGTTTTATATCGCGAACCAAATCGTTCAATTCCTTTTGATGAAAGAGCTGAGTCTAAGTGTCATGATAGTGAGGGCAGTACTCTTCTATATGTTCAATACCTTGTGATTCACTTGACATGGTGTCTGATTCCATGGCTTTCAAGTTACTGGCAGAAACAGGCAACCCCTCATCATAGGGCACAGACAAATGCACTTAAGATACATTTGGATACTTTTTTTATGTCTAGTTTTGCTTCAGTGTCCCGATATATTTGTAAGACAGAAGTAACATTCTGAATAATGGTCTATAGGCTCACACCACACCATCGGAACAGCGAATGCCATGGCTCGGCGTTTTCCTTTCAATCACTGGGTTAAGATTGTAGTACAGGTTATGCAGGCAATATGAGGTGCAAAATGTTTATCTTGATCACCAACAGGACAATCAAAATTCAATTTAATGCCTTCTTAAACAAAAGAATAATCGGTTTTCTTTGAGCTTTTGGAATGAATTTCCCACACACATAACAAAAGTTGTCAGGTTGGTTTAGACTGCAACGAGATTTACTAGTTACGATTTTTCTTAGAGTAAGTTTTAAAAACAAAAAGTTTGCACTATCTTTCACAGAAAACACTTGCTGAGAATCTCTTTCACACCACTAGATTACCACACCAAACATTTACTGACGATTTATAGATCTTCTAGCTCTCCTCTGCAAATCAAAACCAAACAATTAAGCATCAAAACAGAAGAACAGTAAAAAGCGGAATACTGAATACGAAAAATAAAAAACCTTTAAAAACTAAAAAATGGTACGTGCTAGAACATTTTGAAAGGTATATTCGGACTCTACACACCAAAATACATATTAGTGGATGTATCACATCCCAGATGCAAAACGGCTGTTGACTAGTTTTATTATTAGTATTATTTTGTTTTTTAGTAGAAATAGTTATGGTGATGAGAGAAAGCACTGTGTAGGATAAAATTAAGTATTACAATGTACCGTCATTATGTTCGTGTATATTGTTGCATGTATGTGCAGATATATTGCACTGAAGGTGAAAAGCAAACAATTAAAATTGAAGTAATCATAACTTGAAGCTAATAGATATGCACCAACGTCTGAATCTGTGTCTACTGCTCTATGCTGAGAAAGTTCGTGTCGTGAATAAGCAAAAACCCTTTCGTTAATGCTTGAAAGCCTCAGTACTAGAGCACGAATTGCTGTTCTTATCGTACCTCCACCGTCTTACAGAAGATGAACGTGTATCATTCAGTCTTCATCAAAAAATGTCCGGCAATAAGATTTTAACCTATAAAGAATATTGAATTTGTAAAACTGAAATCTCGTTGATCTCGTAGAGCAGTTTCAACTGCCGATATCCTCCAGTCGCTTGTACAACTTTCACTGTTCATAAATGGGAACTTTTATAAGATCCTCGGATACTAGTTCTATGCGACTAAGTTCACATTTGATCATATGACGAGTAGCCGTTTGCAGATTTGTATTAATAACAGGAAAACACTTCTAAATGCCCTTGACCGTGCTTGCACATCCACCAGCTGTCATCATAAACCAAACGTCCAAAGTTCCTATAGGCACTTAGCATAATTAACTTCTTCAAAATTGAGTTTATAAAGTATTTGAGATTGATTGAATTACCTTTTATTTAATTTCCATACATATTAGCATCGATTTACTATCTATCTTTTCTTTGTACAACTCTGTACCAGTTTATTTTTTACAAAATGGTGCTCAACATCCAACATTGGTGCACATCTAGGTAACATTAACACTTCTTTGTATCGAGTTCCCAGGGTTGTTGCCTTGTGTCTTTCGCATTACACACTCCAATGCGACATTAAACAGAATACTGAGAGAACATCACCTTGCCGCAGTCCTTGGCTAAGTTCAAATGGCTTTGATAAAGTGCCCTCGATCTTTACTTTGCACACTGCTCTTCTCAAAGTCATTTGAACCAATCTTATCAGTTTGTTAGGGACTCCTGCCTCTTGCATTTCCTTCCAAAGTTGATCCCTTTTGATACTGTCATCAGTCAATGAACAGCTGGTGGACATAGATGTGTACTCATAACATTTTTCAAAGATCTGTCTGATAGCGAAACTCATGGTCTGTAGTGGATCTATTTGTTCAGAAACCACACAGCATGTCTCCTAGATACTCTTCTACGTATGTTCTTAACCGCCCAGCAATGGTTTTTCCCAATACTTTGTATACTATACAGAGTAGTGCAATTGCTCGATAATTCCCACAGTCAGCTTTGTCATGTTTCTTATGTATAGAGCAGAGTATTGCTGTACTCCACTGTTTTGGCATGGTTTCTTTCCGACATATTTCAACAACCCTGGGGGACCACTGTTAAATAGAGTGACTCAGGAGCTTGCACACGCGGTTGGTTGGTTGGTTTGTGGGATTAAAGGGACCAGACTGCTACGGTCATCGGTCCCTTTTTCCAAAAAAAAAACTAAAACCACCCAAAGAGAATAAAAAACGAACAACAGGAAAGACGGCAAACGACACAGGACAAGAAATATTCCGACAGAGATCAGACAAAACAAATTAAAACACACAGAGTGTGACGGTGGTTGGCCGACCATAGAGAAAAAAAGGAAAAGCCAACCACCGAGAACACATTAAAAACTCAGTTTAAAATCGAAGGCTAAAAACCAGAATCAACACTAAAAAAAACATAGACACATGCGAATGATATTGATTTTTTATCCAGGAGGAAACAGGACCTGGAAGAATAGCTTGAAACAGCAGAAAGGTATGGTGCGGAGATGGGGCTGACCATTAATCAATCTAAGACCAAGTACATGTTAACATCTAGGAAAAGACACAGTGAAGGAGAACGATGCATGACTTTGAACGGAAAAGAATATGAACGCTGTGGGAGCTTTAAATATCTTGGCTCTCTGGTAACTGAGAATAATGATATGAGAGAAGAAATACATGCAAGGAGTGCAGCTGGTAACAGGAGCTGCTTTGCACTGGTTAAAGTGTTTAAAACAAGGAGCCTTAGTAGGAATCTGAAGCTGACGGTGTATCGTACTGTAGTTAGACCTGTGGTGATGTATGGTTCGGAGACCTGGACTACGACACAAAACGATGAGCTGTTGCAGAGATGGGAAAGGAAGATACTTAGGAAAATCTACGGGCCAGTGAATGATAGGGATTTTTGGAGAATCAGAAACAGTAAGGACATCAGAGAGATGAACAACAAAGCAGATATCGTGACTGAAATAAAGAGTAATAGACTACATTGGTTGGGACATGTAGAATGAATGGTGGAGAACAGCACAGTCAAGAAAGTTTTCACAGGAAAACCCGGTGGATGTCGTATAAGGGGCAGACCAAGGTCCACACATCTAGACAACATGGAAGAGGACTTGAGAAGGATGGGAGCGAGAAGACTGAGAGCCAAGGCAGCCAGCAGAGAAGAGTGGGCGGAGGTTGTCCAAGAGGCTAAGGCCCTACAAGGGCTGTACCGCCAAGGAGTAGTAGTAGTATATCGAGTCCGTTTTCCCGATAGCAAAGTTTTTAGCATGACCGACCGCGCGCCATGTAGCAACTATATTCCTCGGAGTAAACGCATCCGTCAGCTGATCGGGCAGTTTTAAAACGATAAACGAATAAAATGTCTGGGACTAGCACATATTTGGCCGGGATATTATAGTATCAATGTATATGGCATAACTTCTGAAAGAATCAATACAACCTGTGTTTAAATTACAGATCACAGGCTACAGTGGATGGAATAGATAGATAAATAAAATTTGCGAAAGGTAAACGAAAGATTTTGTTCCTAGATGTGACTGTGAAAAGTAATTCAATGTTATATGTGCATGTAAACAACAAATATGAAACTGAACTCCGCCCGAACCGGCCATGAAGACCCAACGGTACCGACCGGCCGCCGCGTCATTCTCAGAACACAGGCGTCACTGAATGCGAATATGGAGGAGCACGTAGCCACCACACTGCTCTCCCGGCCGTATCTCAGTTTACGAGACCAGAACCGCTACAGGCACCTCTGATCTTCTTTCCGGTACTGCTAAGATTACGCATGTTAGTAGTATGTTTACCTTCAAAAGTCCTGTGTGGTATACTGGAATTCATGCTGTACATATGAGACGTTTTCATTACTTTAGCAATGACACGCATTATGCTGTGGTATAAACTGTTTTAATACTAATCCGTAAAGGTGGTCTGTGAGAGAAACGTGTAGAAATTTGGCTTTTAAGTAAAAAAAAAAAAAGTTGATGGTCACACATGCGTTTTACACATTACTTGACGGCTGTTAATCGCTACCTTACAAAAATGTTTAAAGTTTCTGAAAGCAATTTCTTATCAGTTCCGCAAATATTAAATAATATATTTGTAATGCTATAAGTACTTCAAGCTGCGTTTACACTGCAGCAAATCCCATACCTCTCATCGCTCAGTCTACCCTACGCAACACAGTTAAAGGGTCGCTTTTTCGAAAATCGTAATTGTCCTCGATTAAGAAGCAGAGGTTTCAAATTTGGCTTGGCGACGCTTCGACAGGTAAGGTGTCGTCGGCACATGGGAAAAAAGACCATAGTTCAGAAGTTCATGTGAATGTAAGCGATGATATCACATGGTCACCAAATTTCTGACCAGTGCCACAGAGGACGTGCCACGGGATGGGAACGTAATCATACCACCCGTTACCCTCATTTCGCCTTTCCCTTGATGTCTCAGCGATGGAGGTCAGAACCGCAACGACCAGCGTTGCAATCACGCATGTTTCTATGGATGTACGACTAAAACATTTCACACACACCGCAGCTCAGAAATGACACGAAAAGGCCTGAGGGGAATAGCATAAAGGACGTCAATGAAACCACCCCTTCCCTTGGGGCGTTGATTCTCATAGATTTCGCGACGAAAACGACAGTTCGCAGTTCCTTGTGCGACAGAACGATGTTCCTGACAACCTTTTGACACTGCTGACAGCCACCCTCGGATGATTCAACTCTTTTCAGCGTCACCCACCCCCGGATAATTCAACTCTTTTCTGGGGCCATCGTGGGCCTGCAATCTCACTGACCTCGTTCACATCCCTTAGGAATGTTGCGTGACTGCCATTTTTGCCTTTATTTAGAAGGTGGAACCACTAGCGATAGTTCAGAACCATTCGACGAAATCTGGATGTGACACGATGCCGAAAATGGTATTTATGCGTTTCCTGCTCTCCAGTTTCGCGCACTCCTGTGGTGTGAGTGCAATAAGAACTCTACTGTTAAACGTAAAAGAGAGAGAGAGAGAGAGAGAGAGAGAGAGAGAGAGAGAGAGAGAGAGAGAGAGAGAGCGTAAGTTGGAAAGATTACACTGAAGACCTTTGTAAGAAGAAATTGCCTGATGACATGATAGAAGAAGTAACTGGAATCGGCATGAAAGAGATATCTACATCTGCATCTATAAATATACTCTGCAAGCCACCTTAAAGTGCGCCGTGAAGGGTACCATGTACCATCACTAATCATTTCTTTTCCTGTCCCATTCGCTGATAGACCGAGGGAGAAATGATTATCTGTATTCCTCCATAAGAGCCCTAATTTCTCGTATGTTGTCTTCGCGTTCCTTAAGCGAAATGTATTTTGACAACAGCAGGAGCCTTCTGCGGTCACTTTCAAATACCGGTTCTCTAAATTTTCTCAGTAGCGTTCCTCGAGAAGAAAGTCGCCTTCCCTCCCGGGATTCCCATTTGAGTTTCCGAAGCATCTCCGAAATACTTGCCTGTTGTTTGAATCTTCCTGTAACAAAACTAGCACTAGGGTCCTATATGCGGTCTCCTTTATATATGAACCACACTTTCCTAAAATTCTCTCAATAAACAGGAGTCAACCATTCGCCTTCCCTACAATCCTCATATGCTCGTTCCATTTTGTATCGCTTTGCAACGTTACGCCAAGATATTTAAACTACTTGACTGCGACAAGCAGGACGCTACTAATGCTTTATCCGAAATTACGGGTTTGTTTTTTCTGTTCATCCGCATCAATTTACATGTGTCTAGATATAGAGCCAGCTGCCATTCATCACAACAACAAGAAATTTTTTTCTACGTCATCTTGTATCATCGTACAGACATTCGTCTTCGACACCTTCCCATACACCGCAGCATCATCAGCACACACCCGCAGGCAGTAGTTCACCCTGTCGATCAGATCATTTATATGTACAGAAAACTGCAGTGGTCTTATCATAATTCCCTGAGGCACTCCTGACGATACTCTTGTCTTAGATGAACACTCGCCGCCGAGGACAACACACTGTTCCATTGCTTGAGAAGAGTTCGGGGTAATCACATATCTGTGAACCTATCCCATATGCTCGTAGCTTCTTTAACAGTCTGCAATACACCATAAAAAATACTTTCCGGCAATCTAGAAAGAGAGAGAGAGAGTTTGCAGCATCTCATGCGAGTAAAGGTTAAGTTGAGTTTCACACAAGCAATGCTTTCTAAAACCATGCTGAGTCGTGGACATAAGGTTTTCACTCTCAAGAAAATTTATTATGTATGAATTGAGAATATGTTCAAGGATTCTGCAGTAAACCGATATTCGGGCTATAAGTCTGTAATTTTGCGGATCTGTTCTCTGATCCTTTTTATATACAGGAGTCAACTGCGCTTTTTCCTGTCGCTGGGGACTTGGACTGGGTGAGAGATTCGCGAAAAATGCAAGTTAAATAAGCGGTCAGTTCTGTAGAGCACTCGTTCTAAACTCGAACTGATATTCTATGCGGACTTGGAGACTTGTTTGTTTTCGTTTCTTTCAGTTGTTTCTCTACGGCAGGAATGTTAATTACTATGTCATCTGCTCGATGTTTGTAAGATTCTCCTGAGTGTAGCGTTGATAAAAAACACCATCTAATATCTACAACAACTGAGGCCGCGCAACTCTAGTAATGAAATAAAATTCTGTAGAAAAACTGTCAATAACAAATATATCGGGCGGTAAGATAATGGATTGGCTTCTGGAAAATAATGTCCGAAATTTCCACACAAAAATGTTTATTTGCTCTTATAACCGAAGAGACGGCACTATTCAGTTCACATTTAAACTATTGGTTATTTTCGTCAAATTCGCACGCACAGCAGCCAGAAATCTGTCCAGATCCGACCCGAGTTAAACAACGTTTCCACAGTCATTAATTCCACCACTAACATTAGTTATTACATTCGGTCCTTCTGGTGGATTTCATAAAAGAAACTGCTCGGTAAAAATGCTCAGCAGCTGAATAGTGAAACATGCCACGCGAATACTACGGAGGCCAAGTTTTCACACGCAAATATCATTCCAACAATACAGTTCAGAGACTTCCAAACTTCATAGAACTGCCTGTAACTACATCAGCTTTCGTCACGGCACATGTCAAACGCGAGTAACTCAGTATTCCTTCAGTTTACACGTTATTTTTACTCGTACTGGTAACATGACCGACCGCGTTCAAAGCTAGCGAGAGACTCTCCTCTTGTGGCCTCACTCCCAGTATAACTATCAGGTAACGAGCGGGAGCCATCTCGATTATGATTGGCTAACCATACTAGCTGCCAATCAGAATGCTCGATCGTGATCATACTTGCGCCAAAACTGGCCTACACCAATCCTTACACACAGACGCCTCTACGTCATTCTGATATAGAAATATTAAAGTAGTGTTTAATAAACGACAACAAAAAGGCAATTAATCTCCGAACCACTCACCCATCTCCGAACATATTCCGTATGGATGACTATCTTACGATTTTTTTGCAAAAGAAGTAACTTTAAATCGAGCTAATATCGTGTTTGCTGTGATGAGAGTAGCGCTCTATTTACGTCAGAGCAGCTGTATTTGCGTTTTTAGTTTTTTTTTTTTTTTCTTTTTCAAAGTCAGATCAGCCGCGAAATAGAAACCACAGTTAAAAAAAATCTTTTATTTGCAACAAATAGTTACGCTTCTAGATACCTCTCTACATATTCGCCGCACTGACTGAGACAACTGTCTTTCAGTGGTACCAAATTTCCGATGTCCTCGCCACAGAGGGCAGCCGCCTGCGCTCTCCGGCAATTCTTTGCTGCGGTCTGCAGGTCGTTGCCTGTATCAATGTGCTGTCACCGTGTCCAGCGGCAAACCGATACGGTGGGTGATCTGACACTCCCCATTGAAAACACTGCAGGAGCGTCTTCGTTGCAGCAGCAGTGTGCGGCCAAGTATTGTCGTGATGAAGGATAATGCCAGATGACATCATTTCTCTTTGCCTGATCAGAATTGCCCTTCGTGGACGATTTTCTTGAATCGCCTGATCCATTTGCTGAAAAGAATCATATAACGAGGGAAGAAGTGTTTGTGTATGTTTGTGTGTGTGTGTGTGTGTGTGTGTGTGTGTGTGTGTGTGTCTGCGTGAGTTTGGAGCTAACGGGCGCTCAGTGGCGAGGTTATCAGCGCCTTTCATACATAAAAAAAACGAATGTGGAGAAAATTACGAAATTAGTTGTCACACAGTCAGGAGGAAGGATATCAAATGACATTCTTGCTCTCACTCCCACTTCACTCGTTTTCACCTACACAATCACTCTATCTCACACGCCATAAGACAATGGAGATATGATGAAATTTGCTATACCTTGGATTAAAACAGAAGTAAAACGACAGAGGAGCTAACACAAAGCCACAGGAAATGTGACTGGGTGACAACTAACAAAAAACGTGGGTTCTAGGGAACTGATGACCTTATAAGTTAAGCCCCATAGTGCTCAGAGCCATTTGAACCATTTTTTGTTGCTGCCTTCTGGTCAGGAAATAAAATGCAGACGAATAAAATGTGCGGCATAGTAATCTGTACACCAGAAAGCAACACGCAATGCTTCCAGGAGCAAGAATCTCTGCTTCATGATGCTGTGGGCTATTAGAGGACGGCTAAGGACTTCTTCCAGTCGCTTGCTGCCGACGTGGCTGGGGGGGGGGGGGGAGGTACGTCACGGCCGCTTTGTGGGATTTATTAGACGGAGCTCATTGTGTGTCACTTATAGCCACTCATTTTCCCATCGTCAAAAGACTCTGTACCTCAACAGCGAGGTGAAGGCGTGCAGGGGGTTGGCACACTGAAATAACTGAGGATCGCGGCGTGGCTCCTTGTCTGCTACATCCGCCCTTTCATTTACCGCAATACCCATTTGCTCTGGCTCATAGCGGAAAGATACCTCCTTCTCTAGCCGTTGTAGCTGGAGGAGAGCATCCTGCATATTCTGGACTACTTTATCTGCTGCGTACAAGCCTTATATAGAATGAAGGGCACTCAGAGATCAGTACAGACAAGGAATCGAGTACCGAAATTATGCCTCATTTGCTCTAGCGTCAGCAACACCGCATTTAATTCCGAGTCAAAGACAGTAAAGTCTGAGACAATCGGACACGATCAGGGAAAACATGAAACCAATCAACAGAGTGCCCTGTTTTGCCCCATCCATAATGACAGCTAAAGAATTGCGGTGCTCAGTTAAAATATCCTTAACACTGTTATTAGAAGCCTATATGGCAGTGCACTTTCTTCTGTAATGCACTAAATGTAAAATTGCGCAGGACCTCTGCAGTAACCAGGGTTGCAGATGCTTTAAGCCCTGGGGTTGGGGGTTGTACTTGCTCCACACCAAGTGGCTCTAGCACACGCAACACGCGTATCCAAAAAGAATTTGTTGCTCAAGGATGATTGGACAGAAGGCGTTCCAGAGGCAGACAAGCAACAGTATGATACAGAGACGATTTCGCAGGTGCTAGGAACTTACATGCCTGTTGCACCATGAGGAGTTCCTGTCGGATTGTAAGTGGCGATTCACCATTCTCAGTACAGAGACCAGGTATGAGGCTGGTCCTATAAGAATCCATACTCTGTGCTCACGTGAATGAAGGTAAGCCTTATAAAACTGGAGCAAACGCGCCCTGACTTGTTTCCCAAGACCTGTGGCTAAGGCACTTCATGCTGTTCAGTGCCTTTTGGGTTCTGGCTTTCAGAATTCTCAGGTGTGGAAATTACGACAAAATGGTTCAAATGGCTCTAAGCCCTGTGGGACTTAAAATCTGAGGTCAACAGTCCCCTAGACATAGACCTACATAAACATTACTTACCTAAGGACATCACACACATCCAAGCCCGAGGCAGGATTCGAACCTGCGACCATAGCAGCAGCACGATTGCGGACTCAAGAGCCTAGAACTGCTCGGCCAAGCGGTCGGCCAACCACGACAGTTTGGAATAAAAAATGAAGCACTCATAAACAAGTCAAGCAAACTGAAAGGAGATGAGAGCGATGAAAATGAACACACAATCACACTTATCTGCACAAAACTGAAAACCCATCTTTGCAGACCACGCCCCTTATCTCTCCACTGTAAGTTGCAACTGATGAGTCACTGCTGCAACACTGGAAGAGCAACAGGAATCGCCAGTATTGTCCCCAAATAAGGAGCACTGTACATGGCTCCTTACCATAGACGTGATACTGTTTGTGTCTAAGGCAAAGAGGGTAACACTTAAAACACTGGCCTATGGGACGCCATTCTCCTGCTGTAAACAATCCGACAGCATGTACTAACCGGTGACCCGAAAAACCGGTTAGACAGGAAGGACTGTATGAAGATGGTTAAGTGGCTACAAAGGCCCCCGTTGATGAAGTTGCTTTAGAACACTATGTCTCCAAGAAGTGACATACGCCTTACTGACCTCAAAGAAGTTAGCTAGTCAGGCAGGTTTGTGTATGAGAGCCTGCTGAATAGCAACCTCTAGCTGGGTCAGGTTGTCGACAATAGACCTAAATCTCCAGAATACACACTGAGAGCGGCTAAGGAGATACCTGGTCTCTAACAACAAGACCAGACGAGTGGTTAATAATTCCCTCCACGGTCTTTCCGACACAGCTCGATGAGGCGATGTTCCGATAACAATTGGGACACATGTGATTCTTTCCTGGTTTGAGGAGAGGCATCACTATCGCCTCTCTTTGCGAATTACGAAAGTGGCCGGTCTCCCTTATCAGATTAAACATCGAGCAGGATTTCCTTTGACGCCGTTGGAAAATAGCAAAGCATGGAGTATTGGATTTCGTCATGATTGGGTGCAGTATAACGAGTGTCAGCAGTACTGATTCGAATGTTCAAAGGTGTGTGAAATCTAATGGGACTTAACTGCTATGGTTATCAGTCACTAAGCTTACGCACTACTTAACCTAAATTATCCTAAGGACAAACACACACACCCATGCCCGAGGGAGGGCTCGAACCTCCTCCGGGACCAGCGGCATAGTCCATGGGTGCAGCGCTTCAGACCGTTCGGCTAATTCCGCGCGGCAGTACTGATTCCAGAGCCAACATGGAGAAAGGGAAGTTCTAAGACTCAGGATTGTTGGATCTGAAGTCCAGCTTGCCCCTCTCTGCAGTTACAAGGTAGTGACGAAATGCTGGGTCCTGGCTGGCACTGGCTATACTTTCTCCACAACATTCTGCCATCGCCTGATCGATGTTTCCAGGTGTTGTTTGGAGACACACATGTTTCAGGACTGCTGCTATTGTAGACGAATGTGTTTACTGGAAACCCTCCTGACGGCTACCCATATTTTTGTAGAAAAGTGGAACTGCTGACAGAGTCCACGAACGCATGCCATGAATTTCTTCAAATGGTTGGTTCAAATGGCTCTGAGCACTATGGGACTCAACTGCTGAGGTCATTAGTCCCCTAGAACTTAGAACTAGTTAAACCTAACTAACCTAAGGACATCACAAACATCCATGCCCGAGGCAGGATTCGAACCTGCGACCGTAGCGGTCTTGCGGTTCCAGACTGCAGCGCCTTTAACCGCACGGCCACTTCGGCCGGCTGAATTTCTTCTTTCTCTTCTTAATTACGCGGTGAGCCTTGGCTCTCGTGACTTGAAAAGCTGCGCCGCATTTAAACAGTCGAAGAGCTGCACACTTGTCCCAGATTACTGGACGGCACTCTAGAGCCCATCAAGGTACAGGTTGCCTCCTAAGATGACCTTAAGTCTTTGAAAGGGTAAGTCATTGACTTGATGGATCAGTTGTGTGATGTGATCCATCCATTGCTGGACGCTGCTGCGGTGTTCAAACACAGCCAGCTGACTGAGCAGCATATAGTTAGCCCTGATGACAACCCGCTTTGGTGATTCTGTTCAAGCAGTCGTCCATCCACTAGGTGATCCACATTGGGATGTGATCGCTGGAATGAAGGTCATAAGTTGCTTCCACTGTGCTGATTCTGCAAGGACTGGAGAGCAGAAAGAGCGATCGGTGGCTGAGGACTTCCCAGTATCACGTAAGTAGTGTGTGGGACTGCCAGTATTGAAGACGTCATGTTATTCTCCAAGATTCGATCCCTGGGGCAAGTGTTATTTAAGCCCCTTAATCCAGTAGGAGAAAAGGGGCTTGGAGGTGTACAATAAGACCCATGAGAGCCTCAAATTCTATTGTATCCTGTGGAGGTAAATACAGTGAGTAAACCATGATCTTGTGGTCCACATGAACAGCAACGGCTATGGATTGTAGGTTAGTAACCAAAGAGAGAGCAGAGGAGCGGAATGTGTAAGTGACAAACACAGAAACCCCTCACTTGCCTCTTTCCACATCCAAGACATCCTTTCGGTGGAAGGCAACACAAACATAGGGAGTGTGCCGCAGTCAGGTTACCGTTTTGGTGGAAGTTAAACACAAGCACATGGATTGAGCCTCTGCCAGGAGTTTCATTTCTTCCACATGAGACCTGAATTGATTTATGTTACACTGTAGTGGGGGAGTCACATTCACCTTGTATTTCTGCCGGGGTGGGGAGCCTGTAACAGACGAAGTTTCAACCTTGGGACATTGTGGTTGGCCAGGTAGACTTCGCAGTCCATCAGCTCTGAAGCAGAATCTGTAGAATTGTCAAGTCCAACGATATAAACATGGCCTGATCTGGTCTACCGCCTGTTTTCGCCTGCAGTGGAAGGTTAAGTTTGGGAGGAATTTGTGCGATAAACAGCAGCAGCACTGGAGTCAGCGCTGGAATTTTGGTCTGGCTCTGCCTTTGGTGGAACCAGATGCTCAACAACAGTGCCTACTGCGGCTGTATCTGATGTTCTCAGAAGAGCTATGGGCTCTGAAACAACGGCTTGATGAGTGTACTGGCAAACACAGATATTAGTGCTGACACTAGAAAACTCTGTTTATATAGAAGCGTTGGCTGTCGAAATAGGTTTTTAAGGGCCACAGCAAAAGATGTAGCAAATATGGGAGGCTGTATCATGGCCTTGTCTGTGTTGACTGATTTCATAGTACCTGCAATGCCCTCTAAATCCTTTTGAATGTAAAAAAAAAAAACATTTCCAAAACCCCGCCCCTTGTGATCACAATCAAAAACACGCAGCAGCGTGCATTCTCTTACTGTTGAATGAAGAGCTCTGTGTAAGTCCTGGGCCCGGAGGACTGGCTACATGATTTTCTTGTTAGTTTGGTTATTGATACCTGCCAGAGACCCACCCATTCCACCAGGAGTAAGAGGAGAAAATTTAGAGGGTTCCTCCTCTGCCTTACTAGCAGCTAGGGAAATAAAAATCCACCGAGGCAGAACCCCGCTCGCCTAGGTAAGTCTTGTACAACTGAGGTGCGGCAGGTTTCCCGCTAAGGACTGCTCAACCTCAACAGTCATGCATCTTATCACCACATGGCACACCTCGAGACTGAGAACTTTTTTTATATGTGTTTATACCAGCCCCACTATCTCGGTGGTCAAGCCAAGGTCACTTTCCGCGTGACGCACAAGTTTCCACAGCCACACCCCACATCGGTTGTTGAAGCGTGCTCAGGGCTTACAGACGACTAGTGGCACTTACCAGTCCCCTGCTCAGAAAACGTGGCGTCGCCAAGACCATATCCAGCAAACGGATGCTGTACTCAGGGATACACGCTTGCTTTTCTGACAGCCTGTATCATTAATGTCTATATGTCCTGCTTCAAAGTTTCTGCACCATTGCCAAACTGTGGTATCACAAATTACAGTTACATTATGTGGGCTGCATTAAATCAGGCGGAACATCTGAGCATGAGGTTATTGAAAGGCAGCACACACTTCCAACTGGGCGAGAGAGTGGCGATTTCCTATCGCAGGGAGCGCTCATAGTCCAGTGTCACTAGAGGCAAGGCATAAAGGCGTAAACCCTTCGGTCCGCCAAATTCCGCGTGACTGCTATCAGCGTCTAACGGAAACTTAAAATCCATTACCAACCGTAGAACGCCAGTGGGGTGGTATCAGTACATGATGCAACATTCCTATCCCACCAAAAATCCTCACCATCATCCTGTGGAATTGATGAGTGAATCACAATGGGGCAGTTAGGTTTTGAGAAGGTGGCAATGAGGCGGTGGGAGCTGAAATTTAGGCTGGTGCTGACATGGTTCAAATGGCTCTGAGCACTATGGGACTTAACATCTATGGTCATCAGTCCCCTGGAACTTAGAACTACTTAAACCTAACTAACCTAAGGACATCACACACATCCATGCCCGAGGCAGGATCTGAACCTGCGACCGTAGCAGTCGCGCGGCTCTGGACTGAGCGCCTAGAACCGCTAGACCACCGTGGCCGGCTCGCACAGGTTTCAGTACTCGAAACTAGTTTAGTTGTGTATGACCTCGTAAGAGGACATGGGCTACGGAGTGGTGTGGCAACTGTCGTCGTAGGAAAGCTAAACAGGAGTACAAATGAATAGCGAACAAACTATCACAATAAACTGGTTTACTTGTATTTCTCCAGGCGTATCAAGACTCATTACAAATAATATAGAAAGGAAATGAATTACAGCTATAACTGACAACAAGGAAAATGTTCTCTGCACCAAGGCACGAACGATGGAGTCGGAACTGCGACTAGGTGGCGTCTGCGAAGCATCCTGTAGCAGAATGGCTCGGAGTGCGATGATGAGAAGCTGCCGCTGCCCCTGACCATCCTGTGCTGCGATGGCAGAGGGCGCTCCAAGTCCAGAGCCGCTGGAGGCGTTGTCCAGTGGGCATTCTTCACTGAGTCCGCCAGTTCCCGCGCGAACACTGTCAGTGTGTAACAGAAACTTGCATTTCCGTTACCCACTGTAGAACGCCAGTGGAAAGGTATCGACACGTGATGCCACAGATCGACTATCCAAGAACATTTGCAGCATTTTGGTAAAGAGAAACATAGGTAACTGATTCTCCACATGCAAATTATAGCTTCAGCGACAGGATACAGATCCGTTTTTCGATAGCTTGATCATAGAACATGAGAAATGGGTCCTCTATGAGAACCCAGAACTTTAAAGAGAGTCTCTCTCAGAATTAATCGTCACGAAGCACAGCTAAGCCAGGTTCGTACCACACAACAAGGCGCTTTTGGGTGTTTGTTGGAGTATTCGCAGGCTCGTTCATTTTGAAATGATGCAACCTGTACAGAATGTGAATGCAGACTTTTGCTGTGAACAGCTGGATCAAGTAGACCAATCTTTACTAGATAAGTGCCCACCGATATTCAACAGAAAATGCGTTATTCTGCAACACGATAATGCAAGATCGCACCGCACAAGACGAACCCTGGACAATAAATTAATGAACTGGGATGGGAATACTGCCTCATCCCCCATTCTCGTCTGATATCGAGCCATCGGATTACCATTTATTCAGATCGCTACATCACTTTCTAAGTAGCAGAAAGAAATCTGGATTTTTTTTGTTATGGGTTTAGGGCGCAAAATTGCCACGGTCATTAGCGCCCGGTCTGTGGCTTAGGGATAGGTAAAAAAAAAAAAAAAAATTGGAAATCATCAACAATGGGAGTGAAACTCAAAAAGTGGGGAAACTGAAAAACTGAAGGAAAGCTTAGAAAACCACTATAGAAGGGGGCTTGTTTTCCACAAAAAAAGAGCTTCAAATGACCCACGTCATCTTACTGATACTAATAAACTCGAGGACGCGATCGGATGAGCGCGTGTCATCTGCTAAAATGGACGATATACCAGGCGACAGCTGTAGACGGGCGCGTAGCGGAGTAAAATAGGGGCACTCAAGTAAAATGCGTCTCACCGTCCACAGTTGAGAGCAGTGGGGACAAAGCGGGGGAGGATCGCCACTTAAAAGATGTCGATGGCTGGAAAGACAGTGCCCTATCCGGAGTCTAGTTAAAATTACCTCCTCCCGACGACGAGTTCGGTAGGACGAGGTCCAAGCACAGGGAAGAGCTTTCACGTCCTGCAATTTCTTATTGGGAAGCGTAGACCAATGTGTGTGCCATAAAAGAGAAACACGACGACATAAAACAATCCGTAGATCGGCGAAGGGAACCATGCGAACAGCAGGCTGAAGAAGGCAGACTGCAGCCTTGGCCGCTATATCGTCCGCCTCGTTTCCACGGATACCAACGTGTCCTGGGATCCAGAGGAATGCCACAGAGACGCCGCCCAAGTGGATGATGTCCAAAACTCCATCTCCAGATACGTTGCTCAAAAACCAACTGATTTTTATTAATACGGCAATGGCAATTTGCACACCAGGTGACAAAAGATTTCTTATGACAAGGTCGACTGCATTATCGATTAAAAATAAAAACTGTTAACAATTTATCGTTTGGAATTTAATGTAAATAAACGTTACTTTCAGGTTCCCTTAATACACAAAGAATTGTGCAGTAGGTTTTGTAGGTCGGGAGATGGGGCAGCTCTAGATTTGTATGTGTCAAGGGAAATCTAGGGTTACATCTACAAGTCAATTCCTGAAGACATTTTTTGAGTGCACAGGCTAACGGCTATGATAAAAAATGATTTGCCTCAAACTCAATATTTCAGTGAATAGCTATTTCAGAGAGTTTTATTCTGAATGTACCTTTGAAGGAGAAATAAACTGAGTTATTCTTTTTCTGTACTCTAAAAGAAGTAGATCTGTTCATATTGCTCCTTGAATGAAACTCCGCTATACTGATAGCAGTAATGTTTATGTAACCTGAAAGTTACGTGCGATTGAACCTGGTCGCCTTATTTAAAGAAATTGTGGTCATCCAGAAAGCAACAAAAGTTTAGCAACGCAAACGCTGTGTACTTGATCCCATTAACGATTCAGTTTAGAGTCTTTTGATGCATCTGGCCTATAATAAACGTGAGTCGTAAAGCATCGACTGCACACCGACCAGCGCAGCGCCTAGAAACGGCATCAACACGACGCTGATTCGCTCAAGTGGAAACAGCGAGCAGCACCACACTTACGGGGCCCCCTAAACGAGCTGTCGGAAACAATTACGCTGTTATCTTATTATCATAAATTACGGAACACACATAAATCAATGATATATTAACGAAGAGATTATTTAACCAGCCGCCCATCGGTGGTCGGCCCAGTTCGGTAAGCAGACTTAGGGAGCATCAATACTGAGTAATAGGAAGCCGATACTTAGCCTGCGTTCTGCGAGTTGGAATAGTGACAAGTAATTGTACGGAGGCACACGAAGCACAGGAAACCACTTCATAACGAGGATTTAAGTTACGTTTCTTCCCTTCTTAGAAATAAGGAATTCTATTAATTTGGAAGTGTTATATACAGTATAACACTTCTGCTACTAAATGTAACTGGGTTTTCTCTTTTTTGATGCTAGTCAGTTGTCAGGGTGAGCATTACTGCATAGGGCATTTGATTCTAAAGCATTATGTCAGGGTGAAACTACTAAATAAATTAATTTTTCTCTCTTAACAACATGTGGGCAGGGTGGGTTCTTCCTTGGCTCGGGTATGAGGTAGGTAGAATGAAACAGCATTTTTACATAAGATAACTTTTATTGAAGATTTGTACAACGGTTATCTTACTGGATTGTCCTGGCTGGTAGAGCGTTTGCGAAGCCTTCTGCTGCAGCAGCGGCGGCGTCTGATTACGCCTGGCGGTGCGTATCTCGTGTCGCCGTATCGCCCAGTTGACTGGAGACGCGCCTCGTGCGGTGGCACGTTTAATTATTGAGAACGAAGTCGTGCATCGGATGGTGATACCTTGGATGTAGCGTCCCAGTGTTTCTCTTCTCTAAGCGGCCGCGTGTGTCAGTGTCGTGCGTCGGCCAGCGGAGCGGCGCGGCGGGGTAAGGCCAGTGTCCCGGACTCGAACAACGGACTCCAGCTTGCCAGTATTCGGCTGTCAGATCTTCATCCTAGCTCACAGGTGACTGCTGATGTGAGGCCGTCTCCTTCCCGTCCTCACGAGCCACCCGGGTACGTAAAAATCAGTCTTCAAATACCTGTCTTCTGGCGCCGAGGCTGCTGCTTGCTATTCCAATACAGCGGCGGACCTGGTGCGTCTGTGTAAGATGTAGTCTCTTCTTTCATGACGGTCTTCAGCTCCGAAACTGAACTGAAAACTACTCTTCTTTAGTCGGGTACACTGCATCTCGCGTATTTATTCAGTTTAGTTTGCTGGAGGTGAACGACTTCACGGTCATTGCCTCTTCTCTCACGCTGGAAAACTTCTCGAAGAATCTTCTTATCGTCGGCCATTGGCTCTTGGAATGTAGGTGAGGGCCTGTGATCACATGTGACAATTTAGAAACACGTGAGCCGGTCTGGCGATGCCCTGACTGCTGAGTCGACAGCTTCCGCTGTCGTTCCGCTGGCGATGGCTTTTCCGGAACGTGCTGCCTTCACGGTCATTGGCTCTTCTGTCACTGCTGCTGTGCCCGCTGTTTGCCAGTGTGCATTTTGGATTCCTGCCACCAGCCGTTGCAACTTCTCTCCTTCCTTGTTCCTGTCGATGCTCACTCCCATAGTAGCGAACAAAAAAAGGAACCCATCAGAGTTTAAAAGGGCCATTGTCCGCGCAAACTAAGTCGAGACCCGGTGCGTTTTTTTTTTTTTTTTTATGGCTGATAAGAGCGAACGTGAAGGCGTTTCCCATTTACGGTCGCTCCACGGTCGCTCCCACCCGCCACAGCTCCGCTGTCAACTCAGGTTGCACGGGCAATAGGTGGAGTGGGCCTCGATACATAGCCGTGCGGTGCTGGTGAGCGATCTGCGCGGTGCTTGGCGTCCGGTTTCGGTGTCGCAGCGCCGGAATGCGGCTGCAGACGTCACTCACAGCTGCTTCCGAAACTGCGGCTGCTGGTACGCGGCCCTGGCGGTGCTGGCGAGTGACCTATAAGGGTGTCCATAAGGGCCGGTGTCAGTAGCCCCGCGGTAACCCGCGGCAGCTGCTCGCACCACGAGTGGCGCGTCATCGGGGACGGCCAGCCCCCGCTGGCGCGGCACTCCGTTCCCCCCGAACCCCTCTAAGGCCATCAACACGTTCCAGCCCATCCCCTCAGCCAGCCCACTCACATGGCTCCCCAGCGGCCGCACGGCCTCCTCGTAAACCTCTCCACTAATGAAATTTCTGAAATACTCGAACATAGCGCGTTTGTGCACAGATAGTTGGAGTCTCAGAAATAACACCCAGTGTCCGCGGAAACCGCTATTTATAACGTGCTCTTCATTGTTGTGAGTTTCCGCGGATACGGCAGCCGATCTGAGTTTTTAGCACTTCGCGATTGCCATTGTTGAGCCCGTTAGTCTGGAGACTCGTTTGATGCAGCTCTCGACGCTCGTCTGTACCGGGCAACCTCTTCACCTCTGAGTAAGTACTGAAAATTACATTATCTTACTATTGTTAAGGTTTGGTCTCTCTCCACAGTTACGGATAACTCTCCAAAAACTTGGAATTAAGTCCAAAGAGGTCATATAATACTTTTTTCTAATACACAAAAGACATATAAAAACTATTGTTCCGTAGCCAGTGGAAACATGAAGATCAACGACCCTACAGAGAAATAAATTACGAAACAAGCACAACGAGGCCCGCGGGACCGAGAGGCCGCAACGCGTACATGACGACGGCAAGTCTGATTCCTCTCGCTCGCTCAGCTCAGTAGACGAAATGCGATTCTAAACCTCTTAATTTGCAACTGGGTGTTTACGTGCTAACGAGAATTACGTCTTCTACTGGAATGCACTGTTATGCGGCCTTACCGATTATTAGTACTACAAAAAATTACAAACTGAAATGCACAATTATGGGGTCTTACTGATTATTACTACTACAACAAATTACAAAACTACACAGTATTCTGTAATTTATGATCAGTAACAATATTGTGAAAAGGAGAGTTGCTACTCATCTCTCCCTCCAAACAACCCAACCCAAACCAACCCCTGAGAAATCAGTACCCAGAACTACCACCGTAATAACGGCCTTCATACGCCTGGGCATTGAGTCAAACAGAGCTTGGATGGCGTGTACGGGTACAGCTGCCCATGCAGCTTCAACACGATACCACAGTTCATCAAGAGTACTGACTGGCGTATTGTGACGAGCCAGTTGCTCGGCCACCATTGACCAGACGTTTTCAGTTGGTGAGAGATCTGAAGAATGTGCTGTCCAGGGCAGCAGTCGAACATTTTCTGTATCCAGAAAGGTCCATATAGGACCTGCAACATGCGGTCGTGCATTACCCTGCTGAAATGTAGGGTTCGCAGGGATCGAATGAAGGGTAGAGCCAGGGGGTGTAACACATCTGAAATGTAACGTCCACTGTTCAAAGCGTCGTCAATGCGACAAGAGGTGACCGAGACGTGTAACCAGAGGCACCCCATACCATCGCGCCGGGTGATACGCCAGTATGGCGATGACGAATACACGCTTCCAATGTGCGTACACCACGATGTCGCCAAACACGGATGCCACCATCATGATGCTGTAAACAGAACCTGGATTCATCCGAAAAAATGACGTTTTGCCATTCGTGCACCCAAGTTCGTCGTTGAGTACACCATCGCAGGCGCTCCTGTCTGTGATGCAGCATTAAGGGTAACCGCAGCCATGGTCTCCGAGCTGATAGTCCATGCTGCTGCAAACTTCGTCCATCTGTTCGTGCAGATGGTTGTTGTCTTGCAAATGTCCCCATCTGTTGGCTCAGGGTTCGAGGCGTGGCTGCACGACCCTTTACAGACATGCGGATAAGATGTCTGTCATCTCGACTGCTAGTGATACGAGGCCGTTGGGATCCAGCACGGTGTTCCGTATTACCCTCCTGAACCAACCGATTCCATATTCTGCTAACAGTCATTGGATCCCGACCAACGCGAGCAGCAATGTCGCTATACGATAAACCGCAATCGCGATAGGCTACAATCCGACCTTTATCAAAGTCGGAAACGTGATGGTACGCATTTCTCCTCCTTACACGAGGCATCACAATAACGTTTCACCAGGCAATGCCGGTTAACTGCTGATTGTGTATGAGAAATCGGTTGAATACTTTTCTCATGTCAGCACGTTCTAGGCGTCGCCACCGGTGCCAACCTTGTGTGAATGCTCTGAAAAGCTAATCATTTGCATATCACGGCATCTTCTTCCTGTCGGTTAAATTTCACGTCTGTAACACGTCATCTTCGTGGTGTATCAATTTTAATGGCCAGTAGTGTACTATCCTCACAAAAATGTAAGAGTTAGAAAGTGAACATTAGTTCTCTTCAGAAATGGTGTCCATCATTAACAGCAGTTTGAGTAGTATGCAAAAGTGTATGAATACATTTTTGTGTTCTTTGCAGCGTTTAAGACTCCGAATATCATGCTGAGGAGATTCTGTGCCACTATGTATCCTGCTCTTGAGGGTTATGACAACTGGTTTAACGTTATCGAGGCATTCAAGTAAACAAAGAGGGTTGCTTAAGCAATTACCAAAGCAATTGTCATATGGAATAACTTTCCACGCCGTAATCACAGGATTGCAGAGACATGGGTCTCGTAAATCTCTGCTTCATGTGATATCTCACCAGGTCGCCAACAGACATGTCGATCCTACCGCCACAAACGGAAGCGAGACCCATCGCGAAAGGCCGCAGAATGCTATTCAGTGTGCAAGTTGACTCTGGCCCTCCACCACACAACTCTCTGTTGTCTGAGGTATGGTCGCTGTGGTAAACGACGCATGGCAGTTCCAGTATCTTTTGCAGAAGACTCGTTGTGATACTGCCTCTTTGCTCGGATCCCAGTTGTCGCCATCCGTTTATTCACTAGAATGTCGAACTGTCCAGTACGTCTCATGTATACTTTCGGTATCTGAATCGACTGTGAGCGAGCAGCGATGCTGTAAAGCTGTATTCGCAGAAGTTGAGGTATTATCTTTGGTATGCGTGAGGGCGCAGTGACCAGATAATGTTAATCTGTGTTAGAGTGAGGAAGCAATGGTAATGTTATGTTTCAAATGTAAAGTCTCAGTTTATCAATGCGTTTAATGAACATGATTATATCAAGATTGCAACGTAAACTGATTTGTGAAGGAGAAACCTTAATGGAACTAAGTATATACCAGAAGTGGAATGTGAGAGGTATATATTATGTTGATGTTACTTTTTTCTTTATTACAGGGCCATTGGACTAACTTGGTTCTTGTACTGAGAATTGCTAGATTGGATGTTAAGACGTTCATTAAATTTACCATCAGCCTTGAGCAGTTTTTCACTGTATGCAAAATAAAATAAAATAAAATAAAATAAAATAAAATAAAATAACAAACAAAAAACAAAAGAAACATTTGTGTTGTCATTTATGCCCATATTTCATTTTTCATTGTAATTTTTAATTGATTATGATTTTTCCAAAAGTATACTTCGATTTACAACTAACAGAGAATTCATTGCACCTCACGATTGTCTCTATGCAGATGTAGTCATCTGCACCTGTAGCATAGCGGCGCGCGAGATAGAGCAGTACTGCAACGCGTTTTCCAGATTTGCGCAGAATAGAGGTAACAACTAAATATTTTTTTATTCACGCAGATTTCCTTTGTTGTGTATCACTTTTAGTTCTGGGATCTGGGATCAGTTTTGCAGAACTAATTATCTTAGGTTTTATGTCAAAGTTCATTATTCAGGCAGTTTAAACTGTTCAAAATTTTTGCAGTCAGATTGTTAACTTCTACAGTACGAAAGACTTTCCTTTACATTACGAAATTAATTATTATTACAATTGAGTTTTGCTTTCACATTACGACAGTACAAATTTGATTAAGAAAGTTGATTTATTATTAAAGCAGAGGTCTTACTATCATAAACAGAGATGCCACATGTTTTCATTTATTTAGAGAACTTTCAAGTCCAAAGATATTCTCACGTTCAAGTTCTTCTGGAAATACCACTGCCTACTCTTCCTTCCGTTATTGTCGTGACTATCTCGTAATCAGTCGTTCTACCGTTATTATAGAATAGCCAGCTGTTTGTGAAGTCTGTCGGCATGATGCCCCCATGTCTCTGAAGCCAATGATACGACTTTTCTCAAAATACAATAAGCTAAAGATGTACGTTCTCAGACAGTGCTGTGACCACTATCTGAATAGTTTCAGTAACGTTAAACACACCCAATGGCAGTCATGTTTTCACACCACTCTCATCTATAATAGTAGCGTTTTTCTTTAATGAAACTAAGCTCGCATAATGATGAAATTTTAAACAACGCATGCCGCGGGGACGAAAATACTGCATCTGTAGTCCGGTATCGTTCGATCCAAGTGTTCGTGTGCAATACTTTTCAGTTTAGTCAGTGCAAATAAAAAAGTGGGCGTAGGGTAATCTACTGGTGACTTAAGTAGCACTACAGTGAACGCCACAAACATGAGTCCGTCAAGCACATCTTCATGTATGGATGCCAAAGATTTGAGATTCATCTCTGGAATCAGAAAAAATTTATATTTGATAACAGTGGTACGCGACAGTCGATTAACAGATTGGCGCATGTCATCGACCCAATCATAATGTGATTTATAATCATTACTATCTGAGTTTAACTCCTGTTTAATGACTGTGATCTGTAACATCAGAAACTGTCAGAGGAAGCTGTATACGAATATATTAACCCTCTCTTTTACTGGTAGAGGATTTGTATGTGATTTTTTTCTGTAGCTGAGTTGAGTCCATAAGGAGCCAAGTCCAGGCTTGTGACCCAGTTTAGAGATATACCCCTCAGAGCTGCTGATCTTATACAGCCTTCCCTTTTGGCACCGACTTTTCTTGTATTCCATAATTAACATCCATTGGTATGGAGGAAATTATAAAGAACTCTTGGTATTTAATCAAAATCAAAAGGAAAATACTATAAATGTTCTCCATTCATTCGCAAGCGAGATAAGCCAAGAAAAATGCGCCAGGTAACAGTCAGTTTTTTGTTTCATGGTAGCGTGTGGTAGGGGGACAACCTGACGAAATTGACACACGTAGGCTCAAAATTAGCGTCCTTTAAGTAATAAGCTTGGAAAACACCATTATGCAGACAAAAAACACAACAAATACAAAGCGAGTTCTGCGTCTCCAGATCTTCATGGTTAAAGGCGCTTGCCAAGGATATACCAGGTTCTGGTGCTTTATCATACCATGGGTTTACTCACTTTTACTTTGCAATCATAAATCAGCATGCCATCTTTTGCATTTGTGGGCTGTTTTGAAGGTACGTCTTAAGGTAGACACTAGCTGTAATCATGTTTTGCAGGCCAAATGGATAGACGGCAGTATAGAGAAGAAATTGGCGGCAGCCGCTCAATTTTCGAGAAAACGGGGATTTACCACAATTTGCTTCTTGGCGCCTTATGTACAGCCTTGGCGACCCCGTTCTCATATTGCGTTAACCACAGACGTGAAGAATTTGCAGATGTGTGTTTTGGCACCACACCATTAACTGTACTGCAATTAATAAGGCAAGGTACGAACTTTTTCGTTCAATATATTGTCGTTTATATCTACAGAGTGTTATTTTTTCATTTAAAAATCTGCTTCATTCCTCTTAATTCTTACGTTCAAAAGTAGCGATGATGATTGTAACAGCAGACACACTAGCTTTAGTGTTTTCTTAAAGAATCGTAATATTATGTAGTTTTGAGGGTAGCTATGCTATTTTTTCATAAAGACATTTTCTAAAATGTTTGAAGAGTATATTTTCTTTAATCAACACTCGTTATACCAAGGAGGGGGGAGGGCTACATTATGCTCACGTTTTGAAAACTATTGTAATGTAATCACGTACACTATATTTGAAATTTTGAAAAAAATAGTTATTGTTTTAGTGATTTCTTATACCAGACTCCGTAACTTTTTAAATTGTTACATAAAACTTAACACAAAAATTTAAATCTTAGTCGTGAATATGACTTCTTGCAATAAATTTCAAATTCATATTTTTAGGTTCAGGAACCTTCTTACACATCTGTATATCTTTAAACAGTATGTTGTGAATTAAAGTCAACGAGAAATAATGAAATTTCTATTTTTTTTAATTTTAACTCTGGTGGTCATACAGTATCCCTCCCCTCGGTATATACATTATGGAAATTGCGGCTGTTTTATTAAAATTGTGTTAAAAGATATTTTCAGCAGGTTATGGATCTATTTCTACATTAATGCCTTGTTAAAAATATGTTGTTAACAATAGTTAACAAGAATTAACGAGAATTTTTAATTTTGTGGTGGGCATATGGTACACTACCCCGCCTCTCCTTGGTAATACACGTCGTAGAAAATGCGTTGGTATTGCTAGGGTTAAGTGATACGCATTAACTTTAACTGAATTGTGAACAGTCTTAAGTACTGAAGGGAAGTCAACGAATGTCATATCAGGGTCATTCTGGTATTAAAAATTAACTTGTATAACTGTTCCAAGTTGAATGGACAGATTCAACTTTCAATATGTGTTCCTTCAGTACGTGGTGGCTGTAATAGTAAACATAAGTATTCAATAGCGCGAGGAATTTCTCAAGGTTCGTTTAGTCACAGTTCCTGTACCAGTGGTGGATGCAGTCACTACTTTTACTAGTAAACCGAAATGAAGATGAACAGAGCAGCGTGAGAAATACTTTGTTGCTAAATACAACAGCCCAGTAGTTTGTGTACTAAACACTTCAGAACAAGTTTGAAAGCCAAATGAAGTCTCATCTAGGTAAACACAAGATCCAGATTAGTTACAGACTGCACTGCAGCTAAGTACAGAACTTTAAAATAACCACTATATATAGGAGAGGGATGACACAACATGTATATGATTTAATAGTGGAAAGACACGACATTCTAGGGCCTTGGTGTCAAGACATAAGTGCCTTATTCTCTTACACAATTTAGCAGGGAAGTTCCGGAAACCATTTACAGGAAGTATAAAAGCCTACGGCTATGCCTTGTCAAGTGCAACTGGCCAATACCATTATGCGAGATTTTATTCGGGATCTTTTTTATCAAAATGGAGATGTGTGACTACCTTACACACACCATGGCTTCTGATTACAAAAGGAAGACTACCAGGGAAGCAGTGATGTTATTCACAGGCCATATGTATGTGATATTTAATGTCAGTAAGTGTTAGCTTCGTCAGTCACCACTCTGTCTTGGAGAAAGTTTCTTTTCTGAGTGGACATTTTGCGTGGTTTAACTATGTGCACATTAATTTTCATGGTACTTCAGACATGGAGAGCATAATAGATGTGTGGGTGGTTTTTATATTCTGGATAGTTTGCATTGCGTTGGAGATGCACGTTCGTAGTTCGTCCGAGACTGCTGTAACGTGTGACTTGTTACTGTGACCACGAAGTCACAGCACACCGCAGATGGTCAGGGATGTTGTCGTAGAAGTCATGTGCCTGAAGCTTACACCAGATCAACAAAGATATTCGACAACCAATCAGTGCCAGGCTGTTAGTGTCCTATTGTCTAATAACTGCTGTAGTGCATTATTTAAATATATGAATACACTCTTGCTGCAAAGTGGGATGGGCTGACATTAAAATCGTTCAGTTGCCTGGAACAATACTGTCTAACATTTGGATATTACTGAATTACGTTTAGCTGCTTTTGAGTATAAAAAACTATGTTTGTATCACTAATGTGATTCTGCAGTAATAAGAACACCCGAAAGTACACTCTTTCTAGACAATCATGAACTGTGGAAAGATAGTAGTCCATACTCTGCTTACTGCTTCTAGGTACCTCAAGTGGAAATGTTACACATCCTAATTCTATTGCCCTGCTGAAGTAATGGCTTTTCGACACAACTAAGTTTAATTTCCTAAATTTGGAGGATTTTTATTTGCTGTAGGTTTTAGGCCACACACACACACACAGAGACGACATAGACAGTGAGAGCTTGGTTCCCGTTAGTGTGGATAATTTTGGGCCTGATGGAATAAGGGTTTGTTACTTGCTAATTTGGCTGCGCTAGACAACTTAAGCATGGATAATAGCAGGAAGCAATGTGTCTTTACATCTGAAATATATTACTTCCTCTCACATAAGTCTCACAATGGGAAAATCCCGCCAATTAGAGCCAATATGTAGGTTTACCATCAATCCCTTTTTAGGTTCGTTGCTTAGGTTTTTAGAGCCTGAGGAATAATTACATTTAATGAGTATTTGATTTGCTATTACATGCAAATCAGTTACACAGGTTCCAACACGATTTGCGATTCATCAACCAACTTACTGAAGTTGTATCCTTTAAGCTGCAATTTTACTGGAACATTTTTTTGTTAATGACTACAGTAGTACCATACCTAGAAATTCTCTGCTTAAGAAAATGGAGTCACAGGAGTATACAACTCAGCTTGTAAATTACGCTACTATTAGAGCTTGCTTTAGTGTGTAGACGTTTAGCTGTGCTAGACAACACAAGCATGGATTGTAGCCAGAAGCAAACCGTATGTACAGATGCAACATATTAATTCCTTCACCATCCTTCTCACACCATGGAAATCTGGGAAATTATGGCTAATATGTAGGTGCACTGGCAACTGCTTTTTAAGATCACTGCTGTTTTGTATTTTACATCCATGGAATAATTATATTTAGCGATCATTTACTTCGGTAGAGAAGTAACCTATTTGGAAAACGATTACACAGACTCCCATACTGTTTATGATTCAGCAGCAGTCTTACTTATGTTGGATTCCAACTAAGACGCAAACTGAACCATGTGTGGGTAAGATGATGACAGTGAGAAACATTGTATTATATCTTGGATGAGAAAAAGCTTAAGATCGTAATGCTGTATCGCTTCATGTCTGTAAGTTGATGACTTGATCACGACGTCACTTCAGATTAGAGTTCCTAAAGTTAGAACAAATATTGATACTAGGATAGCTGATCTGGACTGCTATGCTGCTCCATGTAGTTAGAAATCACAGAAGGTAACTTACGTTTTACAGATTGTGCAGCAAAATGTCCAGCCCTTGTCATGAAAAATATATCAAATCCAATGAAACTGCCTGCAAGTCGATCAGTGTACCAAAGACGTGTGAGGGTGTCACTGCAGATAACACAGGTTACAGATGCATGCCAGCAACTATGTCTGAAGCATTACACTATAAAATATGTGTATTAGAGAAGATACCTAATGAGAGACCATAAACGCAATAACTAGTAACATTCTGAATGAAACTCCTTGCCGTATTAAACACAAGGACTTAAACGAAAAGGTAATATGGGCTTATCCATTGGCTAACAGATGCACGCCTTGGCACATGTTTATAAATAATTTAATCCCGAGACCATCTCATCACCGTGAAATACAACTGTCAAGTCTTCCACACTGCTAGCACTGCAGTACGGTTGAGCCACCAATACAGCGAACGCAAGGGTGCTGCAAAACTACATACATACATGTGGCGATGTATGTAGTTTACAAACAGATATTGTTATCAAAATAAATACGTAAAACTTAGTGTAACGTAAATCAAAGCATTTACAACCTAAAGACAAGAACCCTTACATGGTTTATATGTATTCAGAGAAGAATGAAGACCAATAGCGTTCTTCGATATATGCGGAAATCATAGGACTCCCATAATTTGGAATTTGTGAAATAATTTTTAAGAAAATAACAAAGGAATAGTACCCCTTTGGACAGATGTCCACATGTGATACAATGAATTTTGATAACGACTAATTAGTGGAAATATCCTTGGGAATTACAGATTTAATAAAAAGAAATTAGATCCTTTATTAAGACTGACTGCATTCTGTGTCCACTGGTTACTTCATGTATTACAAGATATGATCTGATGGCCATGTCGCAGTCGTAGTTTGGCCGTTGATAGCTGTCAAGTTGTGTCAGGTAGCGAGTCATTTGGCTGCATCTGGTTCATCTGCCAGCTGCAGGAATGACTCCAAGAAGTTCGTCATCTGGAGGAGATTACACGCAGGTTTCCATACACCATTTTTTAAATTTCTTTTAAATAAAGAACTTGTGTATCTGTTTCCATCTAATGTTAGTGTTAATGGTTGTCTACAGCGTAAATTTTTGTACTGTGTTCTGAGTGTGTGTATACACTTCGGGTTCTCAGTCGTTATTTACAAGTCAGCTACAGACAGTCCTATAGCGACGCAGTTTTAACTTACTGTGACATCATTTTTATACGAGTGGCGGTAACTGTTTACAGTGTACATTTAGCTATGTGTTGCAAGAGTACGTACTTTGATTTTTTCGTCCATATTTCCAAATCTGCTAGAGACAGTAACATGCCGCACTACATATGTAGGATAAATGTGGTCCTGGTACTTAGCAAGATCGTATTTGTCGTTAAATAACGCATTGTGTATGTTGTTTCACTCAGGTTATGGGTGTACAAGTATTTGTTGAAACGTCACATTATACCAATTGTTTAACGTCGAAAATCGACATCATTTATTTAAATATTACACTGTGG
Source organism: Schistocerca cancellata (assembly GCF_023864275.1). Lineage (NCBI taxonomy): Eukaryota > Metazoa > Arthropoda > Insecta > Orthoptera > Acrididae > Schistocerca > Schistocerca cancellata. The sequence continues at coordinate 497,491,878 of NC_064631.1, read as the reverse complement.
TAACTGGCCCTCAGAATACTTAGGATGGATCGATGAAATAATTATGAACTGTAAACAGCAAGAGAGGGATGGGGTCGTACATCAATGTGCTTACAGTAGGAAAGAGCAGGAGTGCATTATTTTGTTGTTAAATAATGCATTGTGGAAATTATTTAACACAGGATATCCACGTATTTTGTTGAAATAATGATCTGCAGTAATCGTTAAATATTTGTCATTTAGAACTGAAATGTGCGTATTTGAAGAACAAAGTTAAAAGTAGAGCAATTTGCAGTGGGAAGGGATCATACTTGGTAGTGCTTACAGAAGCTGCTATGATATCATTAATTTATAGCAATTCCTCAACATACTCTATTGTCAAAGTGTCTCATTTCATAAATTATGTTAATATTTATTGCAATTTTGCAGAATATGCCATGACATCATTGTATTACAGTAATTCGCTCATACACTATATAGTCAAAGTGTCTTACTTCTTAAATTACGTTAATATTTACAGCTATTTTGCAGAATACGCCACGAACTCATTAGATTGCAGCAGTTCGTCTGCACCCCGTCACACACTATAATGTCAAAAATCTCTTACCTCATAAGTATAACACGTACCACCATTTTAAGAGTAGGATAACTGTGCTGATGACCATCGTACGGTGCAGACACTTCAAATGATGAGGACAGTGCACTTGCTTCAGAAATAAAAGGGGCGGTGGGGAGGTGGTGAGTTTGATTCTTATTGACCTCGAAAGGAAACGTGGGAGGGGGGCGGGGGTGGGGGGGGGTGGTAGGGGAAGGATTTCAAGCTATTTATATGTCACACAAATGCTCTACAGCCCTGGGCGGGGCATTTTACCCGTATGTGGTTACCTCATGACTTGCAGTGCACCACATGCAAGTGCCCAAGATACTAGAATTCCCCTGGGGGATGGGGGTGTAGGAGTGTGGGGATTCCCTTGATCTTGACGATAACAGTTCCAATTGCCTCAGGTTCATGGGCGGAATTACCACACCTCTCATCATGGAAGTGTCTTTGAGCCAAGGTCGCTACCTTACCACGTGTTGATACTGCTATCCTACCAATGTTGTTGTCTTAGCTACTAAAATCGCCTGATCTGAAACTAATGGAACAATACTGGCACTAACTGCATGCCGAAAACCAGTGCCTCGTATTTTACACAAATTATGATCTCCGGTAAGTAGATAGCTGGTGACTCACTCTCCAGATACCTCTCAGGGACTTGTCGAAACGATATCATGCAGAATCGCAGGAAAACTGCATCGCGAAGCTGGACCGGCATACTGTGCAGTCATAATATTTTCACTCATCAGTGCAAACCACAATCAACTTCTAGTAGTGCACTGAGTGGATAACACGGTGTCTATATTGACCACAGCGTCAACCAAGGAAAAACTGTCTTACTCCCTATGAAGCATCTTGATTGCCTGGGAAAGATAATCATGAAAGTCTGACCAGCACAACATGCTGAAGATGTTGTTTTGGTAGCCTCTGATAAACGAGGTGTAACCAACCGTAGACTGTTGCCCACGTGGGAACAAACAATGACTGTCGTCTGGACTCAAAGATTATTCGTTGAACACTGCAGCGACTTCCGTAGAAGATTGACAAGACCTGTCTTCCTTACAGACTTTCAACAAAGTTCATAATCTGCAGCATTGCCCCCTGCAGCATTGTCCCCAGATCTGAGCCAGGACACTGTTTCTGACTCTAACAGAAAGCAAGAACTACATACTTGGTAGCGTATAGTTGACAACCGTACGGGCGTTCTCGTGACTCAGATTTGCGTTGCACGCTGAGATTGCTGCCCAGCTGATTGTGTGGGGGCTTAACAGAAAGGACTTTAGATAAGCGAGTGCCCATAGAGCTCAGATAATGATACTTGTACTCGAGGTTGGGATTGTTTCGGGGAAGAGGCCAAATTGCGATGTCATTGGCCTCATCAGATTACGGAAGGGCGGGGAAGGAAGTCGGCCGTTCCCTTTCAAAGGAACCATGCAGGCATTTGCCTGGAGCAATTTAGGGAAATCACAGAAAACTTAAATCAGGATGGCCGGACGCGGGATTGAACCGTCATCCTCCCGAATGCGAGTCCAGTGTGCTACCCACTGCGCCACCTCGTTCGGTATACTTGTACTAGACAGTGAAGTATTAATGTAATACCTAAAGATACGGCCTCAATAGACGAAGCTATTTGGATCCTAGTGAGCAACTACTGAAGCATTCGTTACAAAGCGCAAGTCTGAAGAGATGCTTAAAACGAATTAAGGTGAATGCAATACCACATAAAGAAAGTTGGGTAACATCTGAAATTGAAAGCAGTAACATATTCGTAATGAAACTAGTGTAATGGAAGATAGGGGTGTACCTGCCGTAACAGACAAGAAACTGAAATCTGGTAAACGCTTGAACATAATTGGGTTCTTCTATGTAAGGACGCCAATCGCCTCGCTATTCGCCGACCTGTACACAGGCGTGCACACGCACACTCACGCACACACACACACACACACACACACACACACACACACACACACACACGGCTCCTTCTATACACAATCGGGCACAGTCCCACATGGAACAGAAAACTGTACAGAACGCTTCCGATCGCTAGGAGATACATTCCCTAATCGGACTGCATCTTCCAGCATTTCACTGGTACATTTAAAGTTGTTTGGAACAGACAGTTTGGAACCTCATTCATGACTGGACTATACTGGACATAACGCTAACATGAGATATGTTCTCTTCGATAATATCCACAATGAAAACATGAGGTATTACCTGCCTTGTTTCGACTACACTCCTTTCCCTGGTCACAATCTCGGAATGATTCAGGCATGGGGAAGGAAAACGGCCGTGCTCTTCCAAAGGAACCATCACTCCGGTATGTGCCTCGTGCAATCAGAGAAATCACGGAAAACCTACATCAGCATGGTCGAACGCGGATTTGAACCGTCGTCCTCCCGAAGGCGAGTCCGGTGTGTTATCCCTGCGTCTCCTCGCTGGGTTTTAAGGCTGAGGGTATTCCACCTGTCTCGTATATCCTACATCCCAACTGGAAGGTTTACAATGCTTGCACATCAAAATGTCCTTAATAGTTCTGAAGAAACATAATTTATGTGGGTGCCTTGTTTCGAATTAGGTCTTTTAGTGCTTTGACAAATTCTTCTCGCAACATCGTATCAACTATCTCATTTTCAACCATTTCCTTTCCTTTTTCTTTAATATTGACATCACCTTTTTTATCTTTTGTGCAACTCTTCGATACAATCCTTCCACCTTTCAGCTCTCTCTTCTTTCCAAACTACTGGATTGGCAATACAGCCAAAACTGCTCCTGATGCTCTTACATATTTTTCTCCTTTCTTCAAAGATTTCTTTAAATTTCCTACGAGCGGTACCTACATTTTCCTTGCATCATGCCCAATTCTCCTGTATAGTTTTTCTCCTTTAGCCATTCTTCCTTTGTCACTTTGCATTTCCTGGAGAACTTAATATTTTTGACTAGTGTATTTCATTTTAATTGTTTCACATGCTGCGTTTAAATATTTTCCCTTTGTGTTAATTAAATTTAATATATCACATGTTAACCGAAAATATTTATTCGGCGTTGTTTTTCTGTCTAGTTGTTCTTCTTCTGCCTATATCTCTCAGAGTTACCCACAGTCCATGTTGATCTAGAACTCCGATGAAACGGGCTGAAATGTGTATTTTAGCTGTGATGATTCATTCGCTATGCTGATCATTGTAGTGGGTCCCTGGTCGACGGGACGTTAAACACTAATCTCCTCCTCTTTCCCCTCGACTGCTGGAGATACCTATCGACTTCTGTAGTCGTATCTCAAATAGCATCTTGTGATGATGTAAGCTGTCACAAGCATACCGGTCGGCAAAAATGTAGCGCGAAGATCGATAGTAGGCGCTGGATCAAACTCGCCTATAACGAGAAAGACCAGAGGCAGACTGACAATCAACACGCTGTCAACGCCCTCTCGAAAGCAAGTATTTCGACCGCCGCCACTGACCGGAGAGCTCAGTCACTGACTTACTCAGGCTACGACAGTGCATAGCGACCAGGTAGAGGCTAGCAGCGAGACTGAAGCTTGTAACAACAAGATTACCGATATTCTCTGCAAGAGGACTATTATGAATGAGCTAGTACCACAACGAATGGATACTATTAAAGTGAAATAGCAGCTATCTGTTCGATTAAATAAAGAATCGTGTTATTCTACGAGTTTATTGTAGAAAGAGGATACCGGCCACCCATAATAACATCCTCTCCCTTGCTTCCTACGGTACGAGACTCTACAGTGGCGACGAGGATACTGCAGTGGCGACGAGGATAATTCAGTGACGATCGAAGTTAATTAACTTAGCCGACGATTTTGCTTGCTTGTGTTTTAGCTTGCAGGGGTGATCGTGTTCAAGTGTTTGCTAATTTGTTGTTGTGTTCTTGCACGTATTCCAGGAGGAGAGCCGCAGAACTTATCAAATTTCTCTTTTCAGAGGCTTTACTTGCTTTCTGCTATAAAGTATTTGTGTAAACCGTGAATTCCCCGCCCTCCCCACCCCCTGCCCCAGCGCCTGAGACGCAGACGGCTAATATGATGGATCTAACACAAGCTTTTCAGTTTCAGAACCAACAAATTGCTTCCCTAGTGATGACGGAACAACAACTACTGCCGCCCGGGCTAGCCGCGCGGTCTTGGGCGCCTTGTCACGCTTCGCGCGCCTCCTCCCCCGTCGGAGGTTCGAGTCCTCCCTCGGGCATGGATGTCTGTGTTGTCATTAGCGTAAGTTAGTTTAAGTTAGATTAAGTATTGTGTAAGACTAAGGACGGATGACCTCAGCAGTTTGCTCCCATAATACCTTACCACAAATTTCCAAAAAACTACTGGTTCTGCGTCGGCCCACTACAGACTAACCAACCAGCCAGCCCAACAAGTGCCGCCGACCAGTACACCGACGTTCCGGTAATTGAAGGAATCAGAAGAAGAATGGCTCGAATACCTGACTCAGTTCCAAGCACATTGTCGAGTTCATCATGTTTTAGGTACTGTAAAGTTACAATACTTCCTTTATTTGAGGGGTCCCCACTATTCTGGTTAATACAAAATCTATTCCCAACTGCTCAAACAATGAAGGCTTTCACGACCGGATGGTACTGTTGTTGATAATTCTTCCGGGTTATATGGCCGTGGTCCATGGAATTCTTCTATTCTTAACGTTTCGTCCAATAATACTTTGGACATCTCCAGAGGTACGGCTGGTCCTGCTTGGTCAGTCGGCAGGACTCAGCAGGACCAGCCATACCTCTGAAGATGTCCAACGTAGTACTGAACGAAACATTAGGAATAGAAGAATTCCATGGACCACGGCCACTATTCCCAACTGCGTCTCCCGACGAACTCAACAATGACCAAGTAACCACCGCATTAACTCAATACTATGACCAGAAAGTTCAAAAAATGTTCAAATGTGTGTGAAATCTTATGGGACTTAACTGCTAAGGTCATCAGTCCCTACACTTACACACTACTTAACCTAAATTATCCTAAGGACGAACACACGCACCCATGCCCGAGGGAGGACTCGAACCTCCGCAGGGACCAGCCGCACAGTCCATGACTGCAGCGCCGTACACCGCTCGGCTAATCCCGTGCGGCGACCAGCAAGTCCAAGTAGCTGTAGCTAGATATCAGTTTTTTCGCTTGCAGAAAAGGCCGGAACACAAGTACCACCAGTGGTACACAGAACTAACGGGCATGACTAGGAAGTGAAAATTTAAATGTAGTTATGGGAACTTTGACAGTGATCTCATGATATGGGATGCCGCGGGGGATTAGCTGAGCGGTCTAAGGCGCTGCAGTCATGGACTGTGTGGCTGGTCCCGGCGGATGTTCGAGTCCTCCCTCGGGCATGGGTGTGTGTGTTTGTCCTTAGGATAATTTAGGTTAAGTAGTGTATAAACTTAGGGACTGATGACCTTAGCAGTTAAGTCCCATAAGATTTCACACACGTGATATGGGACGCAATAACATTCAATGTCCCAGACAGTAGAATACGGGAACAGATCTTAAAGTACTCTGATCCATCACTTCCCCAAGTACTGCAAACCTTAGGCCAATATGATTCGAGGACCATAGCGGCCAATAAGTCTGACCGGCCCGCATCTCGTGGTCGTGCGGTAGCGTTCCCGCTTCCCACGCCCGGGTTCCCGGGTTCGATTCCCGGCGGGGTCAGGGATTTTCTCTGCCTCGTGATGGCTGGGTGTTGTGTGCTGTCCTTAGGTTAGTTAGGTTTAAGTAGTTCTAAGTTCTAGGGGACTGACGACCATAGATATTAAGTCCCATAGTGCTCAGAGCCATATGAACCATTTTTAAGTCTGACCAGGCCCTGATTTGTCGAGTCGAGTCCCCCCTTGTTCGCGACCGCCAAAATAGCCACAACAACGAGCGCGGACAGCCACGTAGACATGTAAACAGGTCTGCCCTAGATGTTTTGCTCGCCATAAAAGACAGGATTGCCCACCGCATAACTCAACGTGTTACCCGTATGGAAAAAAAGGCCATGTCCAAGCAGTTTGTTTGCAACGGCACAAAAACGCCAATTTCGCCCACTCCCAGAAAAACCAGCTCGTGCACATGCAGTGAACGCTGTGTTTTCAAAATGTACAACAGGTTCTGACAAAAGTAAGATTAAGGTTGTGCCTCCTTCTGGCCCTAGTGCTGTGCAACTTCGTTCTAACAAACTACTTGTCTCATTACGAATTGCTGGCCGCCGTGTGAACATTCTGTTAGACACAGGTGCCTCAGTAACTTTGCTTAATCGTGCCACGTACGAACAGTTAGACTCACCACACCTTTCTAAATCTAGCAAGCACCTCACTGCTTACAACGGACAGGAAATTCCAGTGCTTGTAGAGCGTAGTTTGCCTGCCAGTCACAAATCTCTTAATAGGACAGTGAATTTTTCTGTATTGAAATTAAAAGACAGTGAGAACATATTCTTTTCAGATTCCTTTGAGTTTTTGGGACTCAGTATCCAAGACAATGTACTTTCAGTGACTGCTTTCAATTCATAAGACAGTGTAGCTAGGCTGCTTGAATAATTTCCTAAACTATTTTCAGAAGGAATGGGTAAAGCTAATACCTTTCTAGCGAATGTTACATTGAAAGACAATGCACAGCCTAAGTTTTTCCGGGCCCGCGCCATCCCAATTGCTCTAAGAGACAAATTAGCCAGTGAATTAAAGACTTGCAAGATAACGATGTAACTGCCCTCATTCAAGCTAATCAATGGGTATGTCCTCTAATTATGTTGCCTAAGACTTCTGGCCGAACTCGCATTTGTGTTTGACTTCAAGCGTACTGTCAACCCACAGACAGTAGTTGATACTTATCCGTTACCTCGTCCAGAGGAACTCATAGACAGGCTTGGTGCAGGACGTTACTTTTCTAAGATAGATTTGCGTGATGTCTACTTGCAAATTCCATTGCGAGGTGAAGGAGTGGAGAAGAGTTTGTACCTCTTTAATTCTGACGAATTTTGCATGAGGACGAGATATGCACTCGACCCCCTCCTTATCTACCACCTAATTAATTATTCGCACAACGGTAACGGAGGAAAATGATGGTGGATCCTGGTAGTTGGTAAAATAAGGAGCGCACACTCACAATAATTTAATAAAAATCGTAATCTACTCAGAAAAAAGAGAGAACTTTATCATAATAAACAACAGGAAATGGGATTCTGCATACATCTACGAAATGATGTTTCGAGCAGGGCTTTCTGACGACAACTAGCCTCAGTTTAAGTTGACCAATCATGCCTCTGCTATTCAGCAGAGGGCACTGAACCTGCCGTTTGACCGGCTACGAAAACAACCTGCCTAGTCCACCGGCCATCCGGCGCCAGACAGTCGCACCCAGCAGGGCACTGTCCACAAGTATTCTGAGAATCAAGAGGACAATCCAGTCAATCGGTGCCAGGAATCTTCGTTCCCGACGCGCCGGAACGGTAAACACATAAACTGTGACGACACTCAGACGTCTCGCAGGTCGTTTCGCCCTGCATACAATAGGCGAAACTCGACCGACGTACGCCATTGTACGAACCCCTCAGAATTCAGGGAAGAAATGCCGTGTGCTGCGTCCTCTGATGCTTGCCTCGTACAAACCACCCAGGAAAATAACCCAACATGTATAGGGATAAAGTGAAAAGTATTTTTTGAGCTCTCAGTACAAATACTCTCATTACAATAACCTTATTCGGTCCGTTACTATCGTGCAATGACACAGAACATTAATAAAATTGATGAAAATGAGAGGCGACATGCAAAAGAGGGCATGGAACCTCTCCCTATTGTATGAAGAATCACAGAAAGTGTTTGTTGTAAATACACACTTAGGACTGTTCAAGTATTTGCGTTTGCCCTTCGGCAGTGCTTCTGCACCTGCCATTTTCAACGTTACTTAGAATAGCTGACTCCAAAAGTGCCATTTTGTTCAAACTATCTTGACGATATTGTCGTTTCAGGTCGTACACCAGAGGAACACATTGCCAATTTGTGTACTCTTTTTCGAGTGTTGTTGGAAGCAGGACTCCTGTGTCGTCTAGAAAAGCGTGACTTTTTTTTCAAACTGACCTATAGTCATGTGATAAGCAGTCAGGGTGTGCACCCCCTACAATCTCATTTTCTTGCAATCCGTGACCTACCTGTTCCACCCAATGTGTCAGAACTGCAGTCAGTACTCGGCAATATGACATACTACATTCGGTTCATACCAAATGCAACTCAGATAGCCGCTCCATTACATCGTTTGCGTCGCAAAAATGTACCTTTTGCGTGCACTAAAGACTGTAAAGGTGCATTTCAGAAACTAAAAAATGCCTTGCTCAGTGACAGAGGTTTAGTGCATTTTGACCCTGCCAAGCTGGGTAGTTTTGAAAGTCGATGCTTCTTCCTACGGAATCGGCGCTTTGCCTTCGCACAGAATTGGTGCACAAGACAGACCCATTGCTTTTTCCTCGAAGTTGTTAACTCAAACTCAGTGCAGTTATCCTCAGATTGAAAAAGAAGCTCTCGCTGTTGTGTATAATGTGACCGAATTCCATCACTATTTTTATGATCGCAAGTTCTTTTTAGAGACAGTTCAAAAGTCTTTGCAGTCCTTGTTTCATCCCACAACGCCGGTTCCTACACGCCCTGCTCAAAAAATGGAAGTTGGGCTTTGTTTCTTTCGAAATATCAGTATGAAATTGTTTACAGACCTACGGTAAAACGTGGCAATGCAGACGCCCTATCTCACCTTCACATCGGCCCAGACTCTGATTTTGATGCATCTGCCGCATCTTGTTGCCAGATCGATGCGCAGGACTTTGGATCGCTGGAATCTTTTCCCTTGCACTGCACAGGCCACGAAAGCAGATCTCAAGATTTCGTTGCATTACATTCGCATGTCTTGGCCTCGTTCATTGAACAGTTTCCAGAACTTAGTTGTGCGCCGATACTTTGCACGTCGGCACAACCTTTCAGTTCAACAGGATGTGATTCTAGTTCAAGATGGCAGTGCACAATCGCGCGTGCTTATTCCCAAAGTAGTGCAAAAGGGTGAGTTGCGATTGCTCCATTGGGTAATGGCACTAAATAGCAAGCGAGACGACACTGCACATAGCAGGGCATGGGCGCCCAAATTGAACAGATGACGTCACAGTGTCGCGCATGCGCGGAAAACCAGTCGGCTGCGCCACAGACATTCTCAGCTTGGCCTAAGACTTAATCGCCGTAGCAAACAATGCACATTGACTTTGCAGGACCATTTTGGAACACTCGTTGGATCGTAGTGGTAGACTCTTTTAGCAAGTATCCACTTGCGGTGCCTATGGCTTCTACCACAGCTCGTAGCACCATTCTAGCGTTGTCCTCCATATTTTGCATAGGTTTACCAGAAGTACTTGTGTCAGACAACGGACCACAGTTCACTCCACGTAATTTTGAATAGTTCTGCGAGCGAAATGGCATTCGTCATCTATCAAGTGCACCGTTTCACCCCCAGTGCAACGGAGAAGCAGGACAGTTCGTACGCACTTTCAAACAGCAGATGGTCAAGCTTCGCACCACTCACACACGGGAACAGGAGCTGCAACTCTTTCTCGCCTCCTATCGCCCCCACGCAAGAGACGACCATCGCCGGCGGAACTTCTGCCTGGCCACCTCTAACGGATGCTGCTACACTTGCTGCACCCACGACAGCATCTGACCCCGCCAATGGTTCACAAATATCGCTTTGCGCCACGCGATCTTGTTCTTTTCAGGGTTTGTGGCAGCCGTAGGTTGGGAAAGAGGCATGATACAGGAACGCATTGGCTCTTTTATGTACTTGGTTGCAGGTCCCGATGGTTTGCAGCGCCGCCACCAGAACCAAATTCGTGCTTGTCATTTGCCCCGTGATTCTGCTGCTTTTCTTCCCCCAGATCCACGGCCTCACGGGACCGCACGGCCTTGCAGCCCCCAGGACACCCCAGGAGGAGCGAATGGACGATGCGCCCTCACCTCCGCCGCCCCCGATATTTCATTCGTAAATATGTGTGTGTGTGTGTGTGTCTGTGTGTGTGTGTGTGTGTGTGTGTGTGCTTTGCTTCCTTTCTGAAGAGGCTCTAGCCAAAAACGTCGGCCGAAATCTTGCCTGGCTGTTGCTCGGAGGGCGAGTAGCAGTCTATCCGCTCGTCACTATAATTATTCCCTCATGAAATGTGTTGTAAATAATCCACTGCACTTCAACAGGAACAGTCACGTATATAATTACAATACCAGAAGAAAAAATGACGTTCATTACGCCACATTCAGGTTGTCTGTAATGCAAACAGAGGTTCACACTACTGCAACAAAAAGTTTTGATCACTTACCCAGTAGTATAAATTGCCCGACAGACAGCAAAATAAAATCTGAAACTAAACTGAAAAAGTTTCTCTTTGACAGCTCCTCCTGTTCCGCAGGAGACTATCTATTATTGTTTGTGTAAATGGTGATGGGTAGGAATTACTGTCTAATATCTGCCTTTAATTAAAAAAAAATAAGAGAAGCTAGTAAATGATCAGCATGGAAGCATATTTACAAAAAAAGTTGATGTCAATATAAAATGACTTGTCCCACATCATTGCGATTTATCGTGGAAGTGATACATGGACCACTAAACTAACTATAGGTACATCACAAAGCGTAGTATAGGCTTGCATGCTTTGAAAACCTCAAACTGAAATTCGAAAGTAAAATTAATTCCAGGTGTCATATGTTCGGTTACTTCCGAAAAACTGACAATCACGGCTAGAAATGTTCCGGGAAAACAAGCAAATAGCCTGCTATTGTAATGACAGGCCTGTATACGCTATCGTTACTTGAAAAATGATTTACATACAAACTACAGCAAAATATCGATTACGGGGTCAAAGCGTTTGAGAATTACATTTATAGTATTGCGTAATGCACAATTTACCCTGTAAATTGCTATGAATCGTCAAACACTGAATAACGCGTCATAGGTAAAATTTCGATAACGCGTCATAGGTAAAATTTCGAAGTGAGAGGGTGTGTGAACAACAGTAAAACTAATGCACTGACAATCTAATAAAACAAGAACTTTATTCAGCATGTAGGTATACCTCTATGAAGTTTTGTTTCTCGGACATTTCAATAATTGTTCACTTTGTTGACGTGCACAAGATACGATAGCATGCCTTGATTCTTTCCCCGTTGCACACGTTCATGAGTTAGCAAAGAACACACAAGTAAGTTCTTTGCAAATTTAAACATTAAAAATATTGTGCTTACGCGCTGAAGGCTGAAAATATATCAACAAAAAACAAAAACGAGGCCAAATGTGTCGCATTACTAACGCAAATACGCATTCAGGAACATAAACAATCGAAATTGCCTTCTTGACACTGTGTTATTCATGTAAGTACTGTAATTTTTAGTGTTTAAAATAGTTGTTGCGTGCACACGACGCAGATAATGAACAAGAACCAATAACTTGTAAGAAGTAGTATACTAAAATTTTGGGCTATTTAAGATGGGAGCAGACTCCGCCCACTATGGCTTCAAAACAACGTACTATACTCGCAAACTAAATTGACACTCCGTGGCAGCCGATGTCAGCGATTTTAAAGGCATTTCCCATTTACAGTCGCTCCCGTCAGCCTCCACGCTGATTGGCATCTTAGTTTGTGCGTATAGTACAGTGTAAGTCTACAGCGCCATCTTTCTTCTGTTTTTGCCACCATGGTTTTGGCAGTTAAAGTTATTCTTTGCCCTCTGGGGCAGAATCTCTGGCACTAACCTAAAAAAACACGTGTACAGCGCCAGCTTTGCCAGCGTCCGTATTACTTAGTGCGTCTCCAAGCGTCGCGGGATTTCGTCGGCATACATATTACAAAGATGGACGTCCGTTTCCGGGAAGACAGATCCATCACGTATGTACACAGTAAAATGGTGAGATTTACTATTGTATTATCTCCACCAAGCGACCTTATGAAATTTCACTAGCCTAAACTTCATTGTTAGTAAAGTTGGTAACGGTAGCACCTTTGCCATGCAATGTACGAAATGGTTTAGAATCGTGGCAAATGTGGCGCCTCTTTTGGCAAATTAACACAGTTGATCTACAAACCATAAGTGTTTGTCTCGCAGCACGCCGGTATTCGGAAATGGACAGTGATAGAACACGATACTGCGTTTGTGTATTTTGTTTCAAGTTAGTAATTGTCACTTAATTTTGACAGTTCTTTGTTAGATCAGAACATGATAGGACATCTAAATTGCTGAGAGGTAACAGAGGAAGTGTCATTTACAGTCATGAATTGAAACCTATTTTTGTGGCTGTCTAGGAATGTGTCACGATTTAAGAGGCAATGGTTAAGATGGATCCTGACTTCTATGTATCAAACTAACAGCAATTATATTTACAATCGTAATTATAATCTATTTTGCTCTCCACGAGAAATATGTCGCGTTTTCCGAAATCGTGGTCAGGTTGGACCCTGACAGTACAGCTATAATTGTTAGGGGTGATGCCACTGTCATGGCAGTGTAAGCCACCTTATTTGCAGTTTTAATGAAATTCGAATGATTGCTAGAAGTTCTTGTATTTAGTCAGAAAATTACACTGACTGCACATTCCACTCTATATCATGCCCTACATCAGGGCTTCCCAACGTGTGGTCCGCGGACCCCTTAGGGGTCCGCCGGCTCTTTCTAAGGGGTCCGCGGCCACCCTTCACCCAATCGTGTAAAATAATGAGTAAAATTATTGAATAATAATGTGAAAATCAAATTCATCACTATTTTTTTTCGTGTGAAAAACATGTGTACTTTTACTTCAGGTCGCATCCCCAAGCAGCCTTTGCGGTTCCTAAGTGAGAACGCATACACAGTTTAGTGCCAGAGACTGTGGCTTCTCTGATCGACTGTTTCGCAACAACACGGGGGTCGTTTGTGCGCCGGTTCACGGCGGTAGATGCACTGAAACCTTTTACGCATACGCGGAGCGAGCTTTGTCGACCAATCACAGCGCTCGCTGGCACGTATGCGCCCCCAGGCATCATTAAATATTAACTTGCTTTGTCAGTGCACTACCTATTTCATAAGTCGATTTTTCACCTTCAAGTTGTTTTCATTCATCTCTAAACCAAAGACTATTGATACTTCGGGGAGGGGGGGGGGGGTCATTGGGAACATGGAACTTGCATTAAGAAACTTTCAGTTCCCATGGATTTCGCTCTGAAATTTAAAGTTACTGTGGTCTTGACTGACTAGGGGTCCGCCATGGATTTTGCACTGAAGAAGGGGTCCTTCGGTCCTTCAAGCTGAAAAGTTTGGGAAGCCCTGCCCTACATAATTACATATCATGACGTCACCGCGTGGATTACCAACTCTTCTTTTTACGACTCTGACATTATTTTGATATTATCATACATAAAACGTTTACCGTACATAATATCACTGATTCTATTATCAAATAGCAGTCAGTCAACTTCACTCATTGCCAACTGCTAACCCGCAGTTCCAAAAAACAAAAAAAAAAAAGAGTTTGGCAATTTTTATGATTTTACGTAATAGATATACTTCCTATCTACATTTTAGTGTCACATGTATATGTATTTAATATCTTGTCACGCATCATTTTCGTTTTAGAACTTCCGCTTGAACTTTACTTTCCAACTACGTCTCGTCGCTAAAAAAGACTTCCATTTTTGCCCATGTCTGTTTTCTACAAAGGCATAGAAATGTTTGAAATTACTAATAAGCATTTTGCTAGAGCATTTTGCATGAAACTACACTCCTCGACGTCTGTTGTATCATCTGTTGGTAAGCGTTACACATTTCTCCCCACCTTGCGCCGTGATTATATTTAACAACTGACGTGCGTTATAAATACATAAATATTCACAGACCAGAAATGTCTACGGAGGAAGCATAGCTTGTTGCGCATGTAGCCAACATCAAGCTGCAATCACATGTGACTTTTGTATAAGAATATTATACGTATTTGCTCTGTTTTCACACCGTTACTTAGACTATTAGTAACAGCAATGGCAAAAATGGTTCAAATGGCTCTGAGCACTATGGGACTTAACATCAGAGGTCATCAGTCCCCTAGAACGTAGAACTACTTAAACCTAACTAACCTAAGGCCATCACACACATCCATGCCCGAGGCAGGATTCGAATCTGCGACCGTAGCGGTCGCGCGGTTCCAGACTGAAGCGCCTAGAATCGCTCGGTCACACCGGTCGGCCAGTAATAGCAAATCACATTTGTTACAGAAGATGAAAAACACAATACTTCAAATGAAGCATAATTACATTCCAATAATAAGTGCCTCAGAGGTCTAAATATAATTATCACGCTACCAAGAAGCGATTTTCTTGTTGACAGGTATCGAGACCCAGTGAAATACTGTAATGAGTTAATATAGAAGGGCAAATTCATGAAAAGTCTTGTCTGGATCAAAATGACAGAGTTACTGACATTTCAGGGTGGAAAAGGGGAATGATGATGCTGTCAGTTCGCTGTTAAAGCACAGAGTACGTCATCAAGCAATTTGTCAAACTTTACTAGGTTTGTTAAACCATGTACTGCGTTTGTCAAACATAGAGCATGTTTGAAAGAAATTTTGATTGAATGCTTATTTAACAACATATCGTTAGCGAAAAAGAGATTTATTATAAATTATGTCACTGCATCCTGAGTTTCCATAAGTATGGAAATTGTGGTCAAGAATAAAAACAAAACAGCACTGGCAATTACCAATATGGTAGAAGCGTTGCGTCTTTCTCAGTCATACATTACGCAGGAAGAGTTTAAGAAAAGAATCGTTGTTCCACGCACAACATGCAAACGGGCGAGCAGTAAAATAGAAAAATATCGATACGCACATATACAGATGGCGGTAGTGTCGAGTGAACAAGGTGAAAAGGCCAGTGCAATGTCGGAGCTGTGATTTTCACTCAAATGATTCATTTGAAAAAGTTTCCCACTTGATTAAGGCCGTACGACGGGAATTAACAGTTTCTGAACGCGGAATAGTAGCTCGGAAATCGTTGGGGGATTCGATATTCCGAGATCCGCAGTGTAAAGAGCGTGCTGAGAATACCAAATTTCAGGTATTACTTCCCACCACGGGCAACGCAGTGGCCGTCCGCCTTCGCCTAGCGACTGAGGGCAGGGGTTTTTGCTTAGAGTTGTCAATGCCAACAGACAAAGAAACACTGTGTGAAACAACCACAGAAGTTAATGTGGAAAGTACGACGAACCTATCCGTTAGTAGAGTGCGGCGAAATTTCGTGTTAATGGATTATGCAAGCGACGAACGACGCAAGTTCCGTCGCTAACAGCACGACATCCCTTGTAGCCCCTCTCCTGGGCTCGTGAATATATCGGTTGGTCCCTAGACGACTGGGAAAACATGCCTGGTCAGTCGAGTCCTGATTTCAGTTAGTAAAAGCTTAGGGTAGGGTTCGAGTGTGGTGCAGACCCTACGAAGCCATGGACCCACCTTGTCCACAAGGCATTACGCATGGTGATGGCTCCATAATAGTGTGAACTGTTTTACATGGAATGGACTGCGGCCTCTGAACCGATCATTGATTAGAAATGGTTATGTTCGGCTTCTTGGAGACCATTTATACCCATTCATAGACTTTAATTATGGATGACAATGCGCCATGTCACCAGGCCACAACTGTTCATGATTGGTTTTAAGAACATTATGGACAGTTCGGGCAAATGATTTGGCCACCCAGATAACCCAACGTGAATCACGTCGAACACTTATAGGACAAAATTGAGAGGCCAGTTCGTCCACAAAATTCTGCTCTGAAAACACTTTCGCAATTACGGATGGCTACATCTACGTGATTACTCTGCTATTCTCAATAAAGTGACTGGCAGAGGGTTCAATGAACCACCTTCGAGCTGTCTCTCTGCCGTTTCACTCTCGAACGGCGCGCGGGAGAAACGAGCTCTTAAATTTTGCCGTGCGAGCACTGATTTCTCTTATTTTATCGTGATGATCATTTCGCCCTATGTAGGTGGGTGCCAACACAGTGTTTTCGCAATCGGACGAGAAAAATGGTGATTGAAATTTCATGAGAATATCCAGTCGCAATAAAAAATGCCTTTGTTTTAATGATAGCCACTCCAATTCACGTATTATGTCTGTGGCACTATCTCCCCTACTTCGCGATAACACAAAACGAGCTGCCCTTTTTTGTACTTTTTCGACGTCATCCGTCAATCCCACCTGATACGGATCCCACACCGCA
Source organism: Schistocerca cancellata (assembly GCF_023864275.1). Taxonomy (NCBI): domain Eukaryota; kingdom Metazoa; phylum Arthropoda; class Insecta; order Orthoptera; family Acrididae; genus Schistocerca; species Schistocerca cancellata. Next base: position 497,475,036 of record NC_064631.1, on the reverse strand, counting down.
CAGCAATACTCCAGAATAGGGCGGACAAGCGTGGTGTAAGCAGTCTCTTCAGTAGACCTGTTGCATCTTCTAAGTGTTCTGCCAATGAATCGCAATCTTTGGTTGGCTCTACCCACAACATTATCTATGTAATCGTTCCAATTTAGGGTATTTGTAATTGTAATCCCTAAGTAGTTAGTTGAATTTACAGCCTTCAGAGAGGCAGCATGGCTCAACATTTCTGCAATGGACTTCCAATGATTTGTTGAGTCCACACCAAGTCCAGTTGCTGCACTAGGTCGCAAAAACGAGGTCCGACGCGATATTAGGAGGTATCCCATGATTTTTGTCACCTCAGTGTCTATGTTTCCACGTTGTGGTATCCTAGTCTGCTGTCAGTAAAAGACGAAGTAGAAGAGAATACATTTTCGCTGCTTGTGTCTGCTTTTTCTATGTGAGCGCGAAATAACTAAGTTATTAAAAGTTGGACGTCGCACTGGAAAATGCTGGTGTAATAATCAGTATTTGGGTGTAATATTTCCTCTGGCAGATCGTCATTGATATATTTCTATCTCAGTTTAAGTATTTCCTGAACCAGCCTCTTCATACACGGTGCTAAAGTCAACGCAAGAAACGCTTTGTCCGTATTGGTAGCCATTCCCTGTAGTGTCAAAATACTAAACGATATGAAGAGCATCTGCTTCAAAAGAGAGGTTAAATTGTCAAACTTCGTAGCTACTTGTACGTGCTCGATTGATAAATCCGTGAATAGAAAAGAGAGAATTTGACAAATTAGTTGGATCGTGTACTGGCTGCTTTACGCGAAGAGCAATATGGCTCTGTTAGCAGGAACTATTAGATTCTTTCCTGAGTGCCTTCACACATCCCCAATTAATGTGCAGTACTGAGCTCGTATTGCAGGAACGTAATACACATATCAAAAAAAGTTTTGAATCACCTCGGTTCCGAGAGTTCCGGAATCTACAGAAAATTGGGATAGAGATTAACATAAACATCATTTCCGCCCTTTTTATTCCTCATGAAAGCCACACATTGCATGTTGTATTACCATACAGCGAGACCTTCAGCGGTCGTGGTCCAGATTGCTGAACAAGCCGGTACCTATAATACCCAGTAGCACATCCTCTTCTATTGATGCATGCCTGTATTCATCGTGGCATACTATTCACAAGTTCATTAAGGCACATTTGGTCCAGATTGTCCCACTCCTCAACGGCGATTCTGCGTAGATCCCTCAGAGTGGTCGGTGAGTCACGTCGTCCATAAACAGTCCTTTTCAGTCTATCCCAGGTATGTTCGATAGGGTTCATGCCTGGAGAACATCTTTGCCACTCTAGTCGAGCGATGTCGTTATCCTGAAGGAAGTCATTGACAAGATGTGCACGATGGGGGCGCGAATTGTCGTCCATGAAGACGAATGCCTCACCAATATGCTGCCGATATAGTTGCACTATCGGTCAGAGGATGGCATTCACGTAGCGCACAGCCGTTACGGCGCCTTCCATGACCACCAGCGGCGTACGTCGGCGCCACATAATGACACTCCAAAACAGCAGAGAACCTCCATCTTGCTGCACTCGCTGGAGAATGTGTCTAAGGCGTTCAGCCTCATCGGGTTGCCTCCAAACACGTCTCCGACGATTGTCTGGTTGAAGGCATATGCGACACTCATCGGTGAAGAGAATGTGATGCCAATCCTGAGCGGTCCATTCGGCATGTTGTTGGGCCCATCTGTACCGGACTGCATGGCGTTGTGGCTGCAAAGATGGACCTTGTCGTGGACGTCGGAAGTGAAGTTGCGTATCATGCAGCCTATTGCGCACAGTTTGAGTCGTAACACGACGTCCTGTGGCTGCGCGAAAAGCATTATTCAACATGGTGACGTTGCTGTCAGGGTTCCTCCGAGACATAATCCGTAGGTAGGGGTCACCTACTGCAGTAGTAGCCCTTGGGCGGCCTGAGCGAGACATGTCGTCGACAGTTCCTGTCTCTCTGTATCCCCTCCATGTCCTAACAACATCGGTTTGGTTCACTCCGAGACGCCTGGACACTTCCCTTGTTGAGAGCCCTTTCTGACACAAATTAACAATGCACACGCGATCGAACCGGAGTATTGGCTATCTAGGCATTGTCGAACTATAGACAACACGAACTGTGTACCTCCTTCCTGGTGGAGTGACTGGAGCTGATCGGCTGTTGGACCCCCTCCGCCTAATAGGCGCTGCTAATGCTCGGTTGTTTACATCTTTGGGCGGGTTTAGTGACATCTCTGAACAGTCAAATGGCCTGTAATACAAAATCCACAGTCAACGTCTATCATCAGGAGATATGGACTACCGGGGCGATGAAAAACTTTTTTTGATGTGTGTAGTTTCACTACATTCCGAAGAAATTTTCCAGTTATCTTCATATATTCCCTTAAAAACATACGGCACAGAGAAGCAAACGATGCAAGAACAAATCAAAACAATTAACTGGATATCGTAGTTGTCATCCGCAGATGACGGGTAACCGGCAGCCGAACTAGCGGAGCGATGTGACAGCTATGCACAAGATGGAAGGTGTGGTCAGACCCGTGCTCTGATTGATTTTCAGTCATTTGTTGATGTGGTTCAAGTATAAATGAATTTCGGAGTATGCTTCCAGTCCACCGAAGACTGTATATATATTTTGCACAATTTTCATTTGCAGATGAGATTTATACACTGAAGGGGCAAAGAAACTAGTACACCTGCCTAATGTCGTGTAGGGCCCCCGCGAACACGCAGAAGTGCCGCAACACGACGTGGCATGGACTCGACTAATGTCTGCAGTAGTGCTGGAGGGAACTGACACCATGAATCCCGCAGGACTGTACATAGATCCGTTAGAGTACGAGTGGTTGGAGATCTCTTCTAAACAGCACTTTGCAAGGCATCCCAGATAATGTTCATGTCTGGGGAGTTTGGTGGCCAGCTGAAGTGGAATTGCCCAAGTCCGTTGGAATGGACATTGGACGTGAATGGATGGAGATGATCAGACAGGATTCTTACGTTCCTGTAACCTGTCAGAGTCGTATCTAGACATATCAGTGGCCCCATATCACTCCAACTGCACACGCCCCACACCATTACAGAGCCTCCACCAGCTTGAACGGTCCCCTGCTGACATGCAGGGTCCATGGAATCATGAGGTTGTCTCCATACCTGAACACGTCCATCCGCTCGATACAATTTTAAATGAGGCTCGTCCGACCAGGTAACACATTTCCAGACATCAACAGGCAGCACCAAAAAATAAAAATGGGAGAATTTTGTCCCTGAAAAATCTTTCAGTCTTGCACGTCATCGCTCCAAATTCAGTGTTTTTCGGGACACTTTCACTTTTGCAGAATAGGAAAACAGTTCGAAATGCCACCGCAGGAATCACAGATACAACCAAGTGTTGTACAAAACCTAAAAAATCGCGGTGGCTGTCCTTTCTAGTCCTATACGAAACAAAACAGTGACATCTGAGCTGTTACACTTGCCGTAAATAGACAAACGTTTATCCCCTCAAAGCTTTAAGCCAATTCATTCCACAAAGCAAAATTCCTTACTTTTGAATCCTTAATGTAGTCCATTAATTCCGAGGTGACTCTTTACCCTTTATTTACTAATACATAGATCTATGATTCGACTTAATTACTCAGTATTACTTCTTGTCACACTACAAGCTAGGTAACACATAACTGATGCACAGGTAATTCTGCATTCGTTCAGCCGTTTGCTTGCAAGTTACGCATATCGCACAAGTATTACCCAGAACTGCTACAGCACTGGTAGCTGAAATGCTTATATTCATAACTGCTTCTCTCAGTACTACTGGATGTGCTAGATGTGCTGTTCTGCGGATATCTGCCCCTTCTGTGATGCTATAAATTTATCTAACAAGTGAATGATATTCGGGTTTAAGAAATCATTCGAAAAGGTCAAGTTCTGAATTGGCAATATCCCCAAGGGCTTCTCTGGCCAGAACAGCCAAGAGATCGTCAGCTCGATCATTCTGGAAGGCGGAAGGTTGTTCTGGCTTTTTCACAAAGCATATCATTTATTAGGGTGCCACAGTCTCTCAGTTCCATCTTCATCATACCATGATGCTTTCCTTTCTCGTAACAATTCGGAATTAAAACCTTTGGAGTGAACACTCAATAAATGCAGTGTACGCTCATTATCTGAAAATGTGGCTAGGGGCTTAGCACTTCCTCTGACCCTCTTTTGCTCAGATTTCTCGAGGAACTTTCCCAAGAAACAATTGCATCACACATGCTTGTGTGGCAGTCTTGACCACACTGGTTGGACAGACCGTGAAACGCTCTTGTTGGCAAGTGCATACAATAAAACGCTGGGCGTTCAAGACTACTCCTGGAAAACATACTGACTCTTGCAGCGTTTCAGCATCTATATTGGCGCCAACTACTGACGTGTGACGAAACAACGCCAAACTGCTTTCAGTTGCTTCCATTACACGCCGTAGCTGTTATAAAGTTCTCTCGTACTCCCCGCAGTCTGGCTAGCAACAGAAGAAGCGGCAATAGTGAGGAACTCATATCCCTGTGTATGTCATGCCGCCTGACGGAAAGGAATTTCCCATCATTTCCCCCAGCTCATAAACTACCCGTCACAAAATAAGAGACAACCCCCAAAATACATTAGTACGAATACCAATGGCTCAGAAACTACAAGACAAATGTACATATCGAGACAAAAGAAACTAAATACTGTTTACCTAGAAGTGGTCTTGTTACACACAATGTTCAGTATGTACCGTTATTATTGTTACCTACAGGCACTTTTTCCTGTACCAGCTGCGGTGATGGAATCTGCAACAAAACATCTACCACTCCACTGAAGGGTTTAACTCATGTGACGTGAATAATAGTAGTCTTCTTTGGAAGCTGCACCTTCACTTTTACCGGTGATTTCATCTCTTTCACTTGGTTTGGAGCTTCGTACTTGTGTTACATTGTATTGTATGGAACCGGGGACCTAGAAACGACGGAGAGGCTTCGTCCCCATACAACATACATACAGTGTAGATTCATCATGTTACACTCACGTGTTTGCAGGAAGATCAAGTCGTATAACTTCCAACATAAAAGCCATGTCTCTCCAAAAAAAAAAAAAAAAAAAAAAAATAATTGCCCTGATGCAGCTGCACGTTTTAATGACCATGACCAAAACAATCAGCGAGTGAGGTGTCGTAGTGGTTAGTGCACTGGATTCTCATTCGGGAGGACGACGGTTCAAATCCATGATCGACCATCCTGACTGACATTTTCCGTGATTTCCCTAAATAAACACAGGCAAATTACGGGAAGTTTCCTTTGAAAGAGCACTGCCGATTTCCTTCCCCATCCTTGAATCATTCTGAGCTTGTGCTTCCATTATAAAACAGTCAGTAGAGAAGTGTAGATAATGATAGATTCGGGACGAAACTTCTACTAACAAAACTCACATCATCTGCTTCTACATTTATATCAGTACTTTGAAAACCACGGGGAAATGTGCGGCAGAGTGTGTTTCCCCTTGTGTCATATATTAGTGTTTCTTCCTGTTCTATCCGCTTACGGAACGTGGGGAGAATGATTGCTTAAATGTCTCTGCACATGCTGATTTAGTCTAATCTTGTTTGCCCGATCCCTGTGGCACCGATATGTAGGAGATTCTAATATATTTCTAGATTCAGACCTTAAAGTTGCTTCTAAAAACTTCCTAAGTAGGTCTTCAAGGCATTGCTGATGTCTACCTCCCAGTGTCAGCCAGTCCGGGTTTTTTAGCGCTTCCGTGACGCGTCATACATGCCTGTGACAATTTCTTCTGCCTTTTTATTGTATTTATTCAGATTCCTCTGTTAGCCCTGTTTGGTACTGGTCTCACATAATTTGGCAGTACTCTAGGATGGGTAGCACGAGTGTTCTGTAAGCAATCTCTTTTGTAGCCTGACTGCATTTTCCTAGTAGCCTGCAAATGAACAGAAGTCTTCCATCTTCTTTCCCTACGACTAACAAGGACGGGTCTCCAGGAATGGGATCGACGTTCTGAAACCATCTACTCGATAATGTGGATTAGGGTCCAGGGTGCGACACCCTGCAGCCAACCACCTTGGTGGGCCCTCGTTTGTGAAAAATTAACGAAAGAACAAAATTGGAATTTTCTGTGACATTGTAAAGCATTAAAAACGATAACAGGCAACTGGTAATGTTTTGGCCTAGTGGTTAAGGTACGTTCCTGATGAAGTGAATGCTGTGGCATCGATTTTGATAATTCATTTAGAAATCCTTATGTAAATGACACTGATAATTATTTTTATTCATTTAATTGGTTTAAATGTATTTTCTTCTTAAATTTTTGATCCTTTATCATATCATTTTAATCGTCATGTTTCGTTATCCCTTATTTTGTCTTCCAGTCATTCATTTTTCATTTGGAATATTTGTGTACGTGATTTCAATTATTTTGTGTATTAGTTGTAATTTATTCCGTTTTATCATTTTATATAAATTATTTTTGTTCCTCTCGTTGCTAGAACTTCATTTTATTTATTATCCCTTCTTTCGTTCAAATGTTCATATTGCGTTACTTTGTCCGCGACGCAACAAGAATTTGTGTTTTAAATGTTTGTATGACCATTAACTATTTGTATGGCAAGTGGCATCCAAAAATGTACACTTTGTAACAAAAGTACAATCTTAAGACCATTGCACGACCAGTATAAATAGATTACATCGTCTTTTGTTTTTAACCGATAGATCAGCATTTTCAAACTTCATAAACTATGACAGACAAATCAGAATAATTCAAATCATATGCCCTAATATTCGAGTCATTCTTTCTTCAATACAAAATAAGAGCAAACGAAATAATTAATATGGTGATTGAAATGATCTGATAAAGAATTAGAAAGTCAAAAAATTAGTTTAAATCAGTTGATGATATTAGAATAATTATCAAAGTCATTTCGATAAAATTTTGAAAATAAAATGTTTGAAAGCCTTCTGCGTGTTAGGTTTGTACTTCCACCACTATGCCTCAACGCCACGCTGTCCAGTGTTATCATTTTTACGACTCCAGAATATCACCCAAAATTCCAATTCTTTTTTCGTCGATTACTTGCAAATAACGGCCACCAGTGTGAGTGGCTGCAGCGTGTGATACCTGGGACATTAACCTACATCACCGTATCGATGGTTCCAAAACAGTGATTCGACCAATCTCATTGTGAGCTTATCTCATCATTCCATTTCTAATTTCCACAAATAATTAAATACTGGTTCTAGCTGTAAATCACTGATGTTATAGTCATTGGAAACTACCTTTTTTTGCATTTTGTTAAGTTCACAGTTTTGCTTTTCTGAACATTTAAAACAAGTTGCTAGTCTTTGTGCCGCTTTGAAATCTTATCAAGATCTGGACGAATATTTGTCTAACTGTTTTAGATAGTTCTGTATTATAGATAATTGCACCTTCTGCAAAACTCTGACGTTGCTATTAGGTATATTATTGTCTGCCTAATCATTAATAAACAACAACTTAATTTCTTCCCTACACATTTCGGGACAGGACTTGAGTTACTTCTAAATCTGTCGATGGCCCTTCATCATCCTCCCTGTCGAGAAACTTCCAGTCTCGCCACAAATTTCCTTTGATCCCCATACGATCGTACATCCTTTAATAAGCGTCGGTGTAGTACTGAGTAATCTATACGATACACTGTGTGCTAGAAACTTTGAAATAAACAGTGCATAGTAGATTCCCATAGCTGAAGAGGTCGCAATTCGCCCATTCCCCAGTCCTTGACTTTTGGAGTCGGATTAACAAAATAAGACCAGAATAAGTTGTGACTGTGAAAAGCATACTATGTAAGGTATTCACGTACAGCAAGTAATAACAAAAAATTTTGTCTACTATTCTACAACAGATTAAGTTGATTGCCTTAAAACTTGTATTACGTCAGGCAATGTATTCGACAAATACTGATACACACTGAACTAGGGGCAGGGGCGTCATTGTACAAGTTTTTAGTACTTCATCGTGTGAAGTGTCAGTATTTATGTATGACAATGCTATCTAGAAGTACAGACTTAATCTAAGTGACGAATCTTATTCTCCCACTTGTCAGTTTGCCCCAATATCTCCTGCATAGCTTCATCCTCAATGAATGCCTATGTCCAATCTTCCGCTGGGGTTCCTCGTTGCGCGCTGCAACATCTCCATGGGAATGCCAGAAATTTCTTACTGAATTTCTTGTTCTCGGTTACTGATTGTCTGTGACCGAGTTTTGTAGCCCCGATTTTTAAGTAGGAACGTACGAGACATTTGCAGACGAATAAACTGAACGATGTTGGAGAGAATGGAATGTCACCAAACTTCGAGATTACCCAACAACGCTCACACATGTGCGGTCAAATAACTTGCTATGTGCGATTTCACTGCACTTTGTCAAAGCCAAGCATCGACAAACGGCAATTCCTCACCAAGCCGACCTAAAGCCACAGTTACTGAGACATCGTGTTATGTAGCTGCAGCATTCCGGGTTTCTACAAGGTGTGCACAAACTGCGTTAAGATTAACTTCTGTTCATACATTCTGCCTGTTCATACAATTAGTGGGGTGAAAATTAGTCTTAAGGTAACTGCTGCTAAGGCACCTTTGAACAGAACACATTCGAGGTACTTGACCATCTATTCTCAAACTGAGCTTGTGTTCCATTTCTGTTTACCTTATCAGCGACGTGTTATTAGATCTGAAACGTACTCCCCCCACCCCCTTTCGTGTATGTAGTTTTTTCCTGAAATCAAAGCTCTCAATTTTTTTCTTTATACACACATCAAAAAACTTTTGCATACCCCGGTTCCCAGAACTCCTTAAGATAGACGTTGACTGTGGATATTGTATCACAGACATAGTCCCTTTGACTGTTCAGAGATGTCACTGAACCCGCCCAAGTACGTAAACAACAATGCATGAGCAGCGCCTTTTAGACGGAGAGGGTCCAACAGCCGATCAGCTCCAGTCATTCCACCAGGAAGGAGGTTCAAGGATCGTGTTGTCTGTAGTTCAACCATACCTAGAGGGTCAATACCACGGTTCGATCGCGTCCGCATTGTTACTTTGTGCCAGGATGGACTCTCAACAAGGGAAGTGTCCAGGCGTCTCGAAGTGAACCAAACCGATGTTGTTCGGACATGGAGGGGATACAGAGAGACAGGAACTGTCGATGACATGCATCGCTCAGGCCGTCCAAGAGCTACTACTGCAGTGGATGACCGCTTCCTGCGGATTATGGCTCGGAGGAACCCAGACAGCAACGCCACCATGTTGAAGAACGCTTTTCGTACAGCCACAGGACGTCGTGTTACGACTCAAACTGTGCGCAATAGGCTGCATGATGCGCAACTTCACTCCCGACGTCCATGGCAAGGTCCATCTTTGCAACCACGACACCATACAGCACGGTACAGACGGGCCCAACAACATGCCGAATGGACCGCTCAGGATTGGCATCAAGTTCTCTTCACCGATGAGTGTCGCATATGCCTTCAACCAGACAATCGTCGGAGATGTGTGTGGAGGGAACCCGGTCGGGCTGAAAGCCTTAGATACAATGTCCAGCGAGTGTAGCAAGGTGGAGGTTGTCTGCTGTGTTGGGGTGGCATTATGTGGCGCCATCGTACGCCGCTGGTGGTCATGGAAGGCGCCGTAACGGCTGTACGATACGTGAATGCCATCCTCCGACCGGTAGTACAACTATATCGGGAGCTTATTGGCGAGGCATTCGTCTTCATGGACGACAATTCGCGCCCCCATCGTGCACATCTTGTGAATGACTTCCTTCATGATAACGACATCGCTCGACTAGAGTGGCCAGCTTGTTCTCCAAACATGAACCCTAGCGAACATGCCTGGGATAGACTGAAAAGGGCTGTTTACGGACGACGTGACCCACCAACCACTCTGAGGAATTTACACCGAATCGCCGTTGAGCAGTGGGACAATCTGGACCAAATGTGCCTTGATGATTTTGTGGATAGTATGCCACGAAGAAAACAGGCGTGCATCAATACTAGAGAACGTGCTAGTGGGTATTAGCGGTAGTGGTGTGTACAGCAATCTGGACCACCACTTCTGAAGGTGTCGCTGTATGGTGGTGCATCATGCAGTGTGTAGTTTTCATGAGCAATAAAAAGGACGGAAATGATGTTTACGTTGATCTCTATTTTAATTTTCTGCATAGATTCCGGAACTCTCGGAAACGAGGTGATGCAAAACCTTTTTTGATGTGTGTTTGTAACTACACCACTGGCCATTAAAATTGCTACACCACGAAGATGACGTGCTACAGGCGCGAAAATTAACCGACAGGAAGAAGATGCTGTGCTATGCAAATGATTAGCTTTTCAGAGCATTCACACAAGGTTGGCGCCGGTGGCGACACCTACAACTTGCTGACATGAGGAAAGTTTACAACCGATTTCTCATACACAAACAGCAGTTGACCGGCGTTGCCTGGTGAAACGTTGTTGTGATGCCTTGTGTAAGGAGGAGAAACGCGTACCATCACGTTTCCGACTTTGATAAAGGTCGGATTGCAGCCTATCGCGATTGCGGTTTATCGTATCGCGACATTGCTACTCGCGTTGGTCAAGATCCAATGACTGTTAGCAGTATATGGAATCGGCGGGTTCAGGTGGGTAATGTGGAACGCCGTGCTGGATCCCAACGGCCTCGTTTCACTAGCAGTCGAGATGACAGGCATCTTATCCGCATGGCTGTAACGGATCGTGCAGCCACGTCAAGATCCCTGAGTCAACAGATGGGGACGTTTGCAAGACAACTACCATCTGCACGAACAGTTCGATGACGTTTGCAGCAGTATGGACTATCAGCTCGGAGACCATGGCTGCGGTTACTCTTGACATTGCAGCACAGACAGGAGCGCATGCGATGGTGTACTCAACGACGAACCTGGGCGCATGAATGGCAAAACGTCATTTTTTCGGACGGATCCAGGTTTTGTTTACAGCATCATGATGGTCGCATCCGTGTTTGGCGACATCGCGGTGAACGCACATTGGAAGAGAGTATTCGTCATCCTCATACTGGCGTATCACACGGCGTGATGGTATGGGGTGCCATTGATTACACGTCTCTGTGTTTGACACAATGCCCAGGCTTATCAAGGCCGTTATTAAGGCCACAGTTTGTTGTTCTGGATACTGATTTCTCAGGATCTATGCACCCAAATAAGGCCGTTATTAAGGCCAGAGTTTGTTGTTCTGGATACTGATTTCTCAGGATCTATGCACCCAAATAAGGCCGTTATTAAGGCCAGAGTTTGTTGTTCTGGATACTGATTTCTCAGGATCTATGCACCCAAATTGAGTGAAAATGTAATCACATGTCAGTTCTAGTATATGAGGTGCATTCAAGTTCTAAGGCCTCCGATTTTTTTCTCCGGACTGGAAAGAGATAGAAACATGCTTATTGTTTTAAAATGAGGCCGCGTTCATTGTCAATACGTCCCAGAGATGGCAGCACCGTACGGCAGATGGAATTTTACCGCCAGCGGCGAGAATGAGAACTGTTTTAAATACTTAAAATGGCGACGTTTTCCTTACTTGAACAGCGTGTAATCATTCGTTTTCTGAATTTGCTTGGTGTGAAACCAATTGAAATTCATCGACAGTTAAAGGAGACATGTGGTGATAGAGTTATGGATGTGTCGAAAGTGCGTTCGTGGGTGTGACAGTTTAATGAAGGCAGAAGAATCGTGTGACAACGAACTGAAACAACTTCGGGCTCCCACAAGCCGGTCTGACGACATGATCGAGAAAGTGGAGAGAATTGTTTTGGGGGATCGCCGAATGACTGTTGAACAGATCGCCTCCAGAGTTGACATTTCTGTGGGTTCTGTGCACACAATCCTCCATGACGACCTGAAAATGCGAAAAGTGTCATCCAGGTGGGTGCCACGAATGCTGACGGACGACCACATGGCTGCTCGTGTGGCATGTTGTCAAGCAATGTTGACACGCAACGACAGCACGAATGGGACTTTCTGTTCGTCGGTTGTGACAATGAATGAGACGTGGATGCCATTTTTCAGTCCAGAAACAAAGCGCCAGTCAGCTGAATCGAAGCACACAGATTCACCGCCACAAAAAAAAATTTCGGGTAACCGCCTGTGCTGAAAAAATGATGGTGTCCATGTTCTGGGACAGCGAGAGCGTAATCCTTACCCATTGCGTTCCAAAGGGCACTATGGTAACAGGTGCATCCTACGAAAATGTTTTGAAGAACAAATTCCTTCTTGCACTGCAACAAAAACGTCCGGGAAGGGCTGCGCGTGTGCTGTTTCACCAAGACATCGCACCCACACATCGAGCTAACGTTACGCAACAGTTTCTTCGTGATAACAACTTTGAAGTGATTCCTCATGCTCCCTACTCACCTGACCTGGCTCCTAGTGATTTTTGGCTTTTTCCAACAATGAAAGACACTCTCCGTGGCTGCATATTCACCAGCCGTGCTGCTATTGCCTCAGCGATTTTCCAGTGGTCAAAACAGACTCCTAATGAAGCCTTCGCCGCTGCCATGGAATCATGGCGTCAGCGTTGTGAAAAATGTGTACGTCTGCAGGGCGATTACGTCGAGAAGTAACGCCAGTTTCATCAATTTCGGGTGAGTAGTTAATTAGAAAAAAAATCGGAGGCCTTAGAACTTGAATGCACCTCGTAATATATTTGTCCAGTGAATAGCCGTTTATCATCTGCATTTCTTCTTGGTGTAGCAATTTTAATGGCCAGTAGAGTAGAACATTAATCGTAACCGGATATCATTCTCCTCCATTTCTTTCGAGACATACAGCTCGTATCAATGGAACATTAAATTAGCATAGACTCTTCCAAGAGCGTACATTCCAAGAAGTGTCTGGCAACGCATTACTTCTTCCCACATATGTCCCGCGAAATACCAACGACAAGAACATCAGAAGCAATTAGTGCTCACACAGAGATTTATCGACGTGCTTCCCACGCACCATTCGCGAATCGTACAGTCAGAGGAAAATTACATCGGTATGATAACAAACTACTTTCACATACGGTAATGTCGTCTGCGAGGTAAAGATGTAGACAGAATATCTTTCTTTAATTCCAGTTAATGCTGAAATAACAATTACTGGAAGACTGTCGATTTCAGTCCACAGTGCCCATCTTCAGATCTCTCAAGTCTGTACCTCCGGAACCACCGTTTCTATTTGCAATTATGTCGCAGCTTGTAAAACAATCGATGTAAATTGCAGATAGCACTCTTTTGGGACATCTGACGCAGATCGCGCATACAAATCGAAAACTGTTACCTACGTAGGGGCGACATCTACAGCATCCACCTTTCGGATATCTTGTCTATTTTTTACAGAACCTATACAGTCTCTTCAGAATTTATAATCCACGTTTATACTGCGTGTTTCTAAAGTACCTGACCATCTGCTCTATCCGTAAAAGCCGTCGAAATACTCTCTGTGAAACTCCGAAAGTGACATGGTTTTGTACGACTCGTGCGAGTCCTCCAAGATTATTAAATTGGGATGCTGCTTTGCAATCGCGGTAGTGCTAATCACACAACCATGCATGACATGAGCATTTATAAAGATGTAAATTCCTTGCGTCACTCTAAATGCCTCAAAATCGTCTCGGAATTTTTTGTATCAATTCCTGAAGAGCCTATAGCTCGACTGGATAATCGGACACCTTGCATAATAAAGTATACAAATAAACTAATCCAGCAGTCACAATCTATAGCCAACGTCGCAAATGGAAAATCGCTCTCTGTAGAAAATAAACATAGACTCCTGCTATCAATATAAACTGAGCAGCAGCCTTGTGGAGAATTGCATAGTGTATAATTAATGGATCCAGTGCTTTTGGTAACTAAATTCCTGGAGTCAGTTTTCAGTCACAGATTATTCATTGTTATTTGCGGCGAGGGGCTTTAATAAGTATTGTAGACACCGTCCACCCAAAATGTTCCGAGACGGATTTTAGTCCCGTCATGTAAACAACGTCAGCATAGTAACTACATTAGCAGCTTCAACTAACAGATGTGCATTCGAACAGTCAGTTAGCAGGCAGTGTTAAGGCGGTTAGGTGATTTGGGAGGAGGGGACTGAACAGCGAGATCATTGGTCCCATCGGATTAGGGAAGGATGGGGAAGGAAGTCGGCCATGCCCTTTCAAAGGAACCATCCTGGCATCTGCCTGAAGCGATTTAAGGAAATCACCGAAAACCTAAATCAGGATGGCCGGGCGCATGTTTGAACCGTCGTCGTCCCGAATGCGAGTCCAGGATGCTAACCGTTGCGCCAACTCGCTCGGTGCAGGCAGTGTTAAGTGGTGGAGATGCGGCCTTAGTGTTTCAACGGTGCTGTGTCACAGATCGCAATGGAGCAACGAACTGATCATCTCTAAATAAAGTGTTTAAGACATTCTCCAGAATGTTTTGAAGAAAAGTATGTGCAAAGTTCGTCCCGGACACAGTGACACCCGAACAGAAACAGACACCTGCTGCTACTTAACTGAAATTAAAAACGCGACAGTCATTTTCTGGAAAAATTATCATGATACTTGATGTTCTCAATAAGAACCCGCCACAGAAAGTTTAGAATGTGTCTCTGATGCCTGGCCAAGACCGAAAAATATGCGAACGTGACGTGAGTTGAACAATATACCAAAGAAGGACTTTTCTAGCGGTTTCACGAAGTTGTACGACCGTTCTGTGTGTTGTATTCAAGGGGAAAAGACTTCGCAGAACAGCTGAAACATTGCAGTCACTGTCTTAACTTTCCTCCACTTCTTTTCTTGCTCCAGTCACGAAACTTTTTGGACTGATGGGATACAGACCGTAATTCATTCATGATGGCATTATATATTTTCATATCCATCTTAACTCGGTCTCCCATGTGGAGAAAATCACCCATCCATCCAGGAAACGAAGCGGGGTCTCAGTGTAGGGAGTGAGGAACTCCAACCACAAGAGAATGAGCTTCTGACAACAGGAAGCAACAACAGCATGAGAAATTTTATCTACTCACACATGATGGATCTTGGAATATCAGTCTGAGAGCGCCATCTGATCTCTGTATATAGTAATCTTTTCTACAAAATCTGTATTTACCTTACGGGCACACTTTGTAATTCCTGGGTAGTTGGTTTGGAGAGCAAAGGGACCAAACTACAGGTCCATCAGTCTTGTAATTTCTGACTGAATCTAATTCTTTTATTACTTTTTCCCAAATGAACCAGTGGACATTTATGTTTGGCTCTAGAGCAGAGGATCTGGTTACTTATATAAACTGGTGTGCAAAACTTGAGGACGAAATTGCTGATATTTGTTTTATGGGCTTAGGGCTGTGGTCCAGGTCATAGTTCTCTGCCTAATGTTTCATCTTCTATTGCTGGAGACATCATCAGAGACTAACAATTCAGAAAGCAGTAAGGCTACATTCTACATGAGCGTCATAAGCGACCAACAGAACGCAACGGTTCAAGACATCGAAACGTTTTTTTTTTTTTTTCATATGACAGCATGCAAAGAAGTCGTGTTTTGTCATATGATTAACAATCGAAATGTTTTGGTCAAATGTTTGAGCAGAGCAAAAATGACTCCCTATAGATTACACAACGGGTCCTTATTCGATTTTTCATAGGCAAATGAAGAGTGAGAAATGGACAAAATAGGTATCAAATTGACCACTGGAAAGTCTAGTTTTGCAAGCAAATATTTGATTACTTGAAAGTAACTGGAGTAATTAAGAGAAACTTTGTAACATTTGGGAAAATTGAAATATTTCACGAGCAGCTGCTGTTAGCTATGTAAATGAAGTATCAAATAGTTCATGTCTGCAAGATCTGGCTATTTTGCGCATAAAAAGATACATTGCTTTGATATTTAAATGTAAAAAAAATTGCTTTTGAATCAAGTACGAAATGTACGACGTTTGGAGAACATAACACATTAGGAAGTCAAATGAAGTGTCAATAACTTCATGCTTTCTGAGTAAAATATTAAAATAAAAAAATGGAAAAATAAATAAGTCGTACCTTTTGTGAAATGATATGTGTGAAGAAATAAAATACATTATAAAAGCATCTTACTTGCCTTTGAGTGGTACTCAAAACCCTGCGCAGCAAATGAGATGCATCAAATATTTCTCCAATCTATTTTATTTCTTACTTTCAAACAAATAATTTTACAAAACGTTTGACCTTTATTTCAAATATATTACGTGTTTTATTTAAGAAGACTACTTAGATCAACTGAAACACTCGCCATCAGCTTTGAGTTTTGATGAATTACGTTCCCAACAGTGAAACGTCACCAAAATTTCGTGGTTGTTCGATGTGTTTTGTTTATCGTGAGTACTTTGCCAAGAACTTAAAAATATACTTTGAATTGCAGTGTGATGAGTATAGACAAAATTTAATACACAGAACAGGTGACAGGATTGTAGTTGCGTCAGTTAAGATATAAACAAGTAGTTGGGTCCGAAACAAGGGTCCACAACGATTCAGAATACCAGCCAAAGCTACTTCCACTACACCATGGACAGCCAAAGAAGGTACTACTAAGCCAGGGGCACATTGTTGGGGAAGTCACTCATTTTTCGTTACTGAAGTTAGTCACTACGTCATTCTTCCACTCTTATCGATTCGTCTTTAATTTATTGATTAGATAGTCGAATGTATTTCTGCTCATCCGCGTATATTCGAAGAATTTCTCTGGTGATTTTCGCAGCTGATGATATAAATTATGAAATTCTCCATGAAGATTCCTCCCGTTTTAAATTTATTGCACTGCTCTCAGCCGGCCTCTGTGACCGAGCGGTTCTAGGCGCTTCAGTCCGGAACCGCGCTGCAGCTGCGGTCGCAGGTTCGAATCCTGCCTCGGGCATGGATGTATGTGATGTCCTCAGGCTAGTTAGGTCTAAGTAGTTCTAAGTCTAGGGGACTGATGACATCAGATGTTAAGTCTCATAGTGATTAGAGCCATTTGAACCATTTTTGCACTGCTCTCCTTTATCGCCTTACTTTCCTAAGTAAAGCAAATTCTGTTGAGTTACTCTCGAGTTACAATATTCTAAGATTTATGGGCGCCGTTTTATAGAAATACCTGGGCAGTTCTATGAGTGGGTTTGATAAGCCTGGTAAATTCTCATGAAAGAATCGAAGGTCTATGTTGCATCTTCAAAGTTGGTAAGTTTGGTTGTTCGAAGGACCATACAGGGTGATACAAAAAGGTACGGCCAAACTTTCAGGAAACATTCCTCACACACAAAGAGAGAAAATATGTTATGTGGACATGTGTCCGGAAACGCTTACTCTCCAAGTTAGAGCTCATTTTATTACTTCTCTTCAAATCACATTAATCATGGAATGGAAACACACAGCGACAGAACGTACCAGCGTGACTTAAAACACTTTGTTACAGGAAATATTCAAAATGTCCTCCGTTAGCGAGGATATATACATCCACCCTCCGTCGCATGGAATCCCTGATGCGCTGATGCAGCCCTGGAGAATGGCGTATTGTATTACAGCCGTCCACAATACGAGCACGAAGAATCTCTACATTTGGTACCGGGGTTGCGTAGACAAGAGCTTTCAAATGCCCCATAAATGAAAGTCAAGAGGGTTGAGGTCAGGAGAGCGTGGAGGCCATGGAATTGGTCCGCCTCCACCAATCCATCGGCCACCGAATCTGTTGTTGAGAAGCGTACGAACATTTCGACTGAAATGTGCAGGAGCTCCATCGCGCATGAACCACATGTTGTGTCGTACTTGTAAAGGCACATGTTCTCGCAGCACAGGTAGAATATCCCGTATGAAATCATGATAACGTGCTCCATTGAGAGTAGCTGGAAGAGCATGGGGCCCAATCAAGACATCACCAACAATGCCTGCCCAAACGTTCACAGAAAATCTGTGTTCATGACGTGACTGCACAATTGCGTGCGGATTGTCGTCAGCTCACACATGTTGATTGTGAAAATTTACAATTTGATCACGTTGGAATGAAGCCTCATCCGTAAAGAGAACATTTGCACTGAAATGAGGATTGGCACATTGTTGGATGAACCATTCGCAGAAGTGTACCCGTGGAGGCCAATCAGCTGCTGATAGTGCCTGCACACGCTGTACATGGCACGGAAAGAACTGGTTCTCCCGTAGCACTCTCCATACAGTGACGTGGTCAACGTTACCTTGTACAGCAGCAACTTCTCTGACGCTGACATTAGGGTTATCGTCAACTGCACGAAGAATTGCCTCGTCCATTGCAGGTGTCCTCGTCGTTCTAGGTCTTCCCCAGTCGCGAGTCATAGGCTGGAATGTTCCGTGCTCCCTAAGACGCCGATCAATTGCTTCGAACGTCTTCCTGTCGGGACACCTTCGTTCTGGAAATCTGTCTCGATACAAACGTACCGCGCCACGGCTATTGCCCCGTGCTAATCCATACATCAAATGGGCATCTGCCAACTCCGCATTTGTAAACATTGCACTGACTGCAAAACCACGTTCGTGATGAACACTAACCCGTTGATGCTACGTACTGATGTGCTTGATGCTAGTACTGTAGAGCAATGAGTCGCATGTCGACACAAGCACCGACGTCAACATTACCTTCTTTCAATTGGGCCAACTGGTGGTGAATCGAGGAAGTACAGTACACACTGACGAAACTAAAATGAGCTCTAACATGGAAATTAAGCGTTTCCGGACACATGTCACATAACATCTTTTCTTTATTTGTGTGTGAGGAATGTTTCCTGAAGGTTTGGCCGTACCTTTCTGTAACACCCTGTATAAAATATTTCAACAATGTACAGCATACAGTTCATTGTTGACATATGTGTGAATTGCTCAGTGTGTCAAGTGCGATTTAAAATCAAGAAAACAAAGTTTCGTGCTGTTATTAAACGTTTCCATTTGAAGAGTTGAACTGCCACTCAAATCAAAACCGAATTTCGGCTCTCGTAGTAGCCATCTTGTAGCGGGAGATAGTCGCTCGCATGCAGGACATCTGAACATATTGTCCGATTCTGCGACTTGTAACTGGAGTATCGCGTACCCATAAGTCGCTCACTGTCGGTCGCTTCTGTCCCTTAGGAAGGATGCAGCCTTACAGTCGTAAACAAGCTCAGCAACAGTCTTTTGCGAGGGTGCATACAAACATTCCGACTCTCTGAGACTGTAACTGCTTTCTAAATTGTTATATCCTCTGATAATGTCTCCATAATTAGAAGACGAAATGTTAGGCAGAGTATTATGCCTTATACCACAGCCTTACGTCCACAAAACAAACATAAGCAATAAAGCAAATACTGGCCTTGAAAGTCTCCATTCTACGAGGGTGGTTTGAAATGTTCTCGGAATCACCACGAGAGGTCAGCGCTAGCACAGCGAGTTGTTCACGTGATATTCATTGGACTGTTGCCTGTGAACACGTGCCACGTCAGTGCTCTTGGAAGAGAGCTGTGGCGGTGACGTGGCTCTGTTGTTGTTCTCGGGTAGTGATTTTGCAAAGATGGAAAAAATCGAGATTCGAACATTGATTAAGTATTTCGTAAGGAAATATATGAAAGCAAAAGAAATTCATGGCGATTTCTAAAATACACTAGGGGACTCTGCTCCTTCATATTCAACTGTTGCCAAGTAGACAAATGAACTTAAATTTGGTCGGGAGAGCTTCGATGATGATCCGCGCGGTAGTTGGCCAAGATGTGTCAGTACTCCAGAAATCATTGCAAAAATGCACCAAATGGTCTTGGAGGATCGCCGATTGAAAGTGCGTGAAATTGCTCACGCTTACCAGATGTCATCTGAAAGGGTATATCACATTTTAACTGAAGAATTAGAAATAAAAAAAATATATGCAAGATGAGTGCCGCGACTCTCGACGCTGGGTCAAAAACATGTGCCGTCGCCATGGCAAAATTACACGAAGTAAAAAATGAATTGTTGCCACACCCACCTTGTTCACCTGATATGGCTCCGTCAGACTTCCTTCTCCTCCCAAAACTGAAAATTTTTCTAGTTGGACGAAGATTCAATTCAAACGAAGAATTGATAGCCGGAGTTGACAACTATTTTACAGGCCTGGAGGAAACCCATTTTCGAGATGGGATCAAGGCACTGGAGCATCGTTGAACCAAGTGCATTAATCTACAAGGAGACTACATTGAAAAACAAAATAAGTTTCAGTGATGTAAGTACTTCTTTCTATTCCGTTTCGAGAACTTTTCTAACTACGCTCATACGATTAAGAACGAAAGTAACTTCCACATGATGTGTCACTACCTAGTGTCAAAGCTCGATAAAACTTGGACCATAAAAAAAAGAACTGCAACGGTATAGTACAGAAGATAATTGAAAGATATACGCAATAAGACGAACAGGACAACACTTTCATTCAGGGGAAATAATTACAATGAAGTCATCGTGATGATCCACGGTCATCATTAAACCGTGGTATTCAGCAATGTTCCAGGGTACATTACGTGTTCTCACCGTATGTGGATAAGTCCAGTATCCCCAAAAATGATTGTTTTGGTGGTCCAGGTGTTATCATATCTGGGGGAGCGGTGTGATAGTGCATGGGCGTACTGACCAGCAAAAATTCGAGCACGGTACACTCAATGGTCAAGGTTATTGTGGCACTGTACCCCTTCCCTATGTGCATCCTTTCAGGGATGCATTCGGCCCTGACTTCATTTTTATGGATGACAATGCATGACGGCATAGAGCAATACAGTTGGAGGAGCTCTTGGAACAAGCCGACATTCGGCGAATTTGACGGGCCTGCCCATTCCCCCAACTTAAATCTCATCGAGCCCGTTTGCAGTGCTTTGCGGAGACGTGTTTCAGCACATCCACTTGCACCAACGACCATCCAGCCGCACTTGCGGAGGGGTGGAACGTCCTACCACAAGAACTCCTTGCCAGTCCCATGGCCAGAATGGGAGCACCTTGCAGAGTATGCATTGGAGCCCGCGGTGATCACACTCCATCTTCCGCCTTTTGTATACTGTCCAGGGGCCTATCGTCAATTGCAGAGACGTCAGTGCAATTATTACCTTCGAATTAATTTGTCATTTCTATTCGTCTCATTGCGTATTCCTTTCAGTTAGCTTATGACTATATTTTAGCAGTTTTTTCTATGTATGGTCCAAGTTTCATCGAGCTTTGTTACTTGGCAGTGACACGTCATACCAAAGTTATTTTCGCCCTAAGTTTTGCACGCCAGTGTATTACTTCCTACACCACACATAAAAAAGTTAGTCGTACAGAGTCCATCGTTTGGTTTGTGAGACTCTAAAAGTAAACGTTTTTATAGAGAAAACAACAGGACTGGATACACGCGCACACACACGCACGCACGCACGCAGAGGGAGAGAGGAAGAGGGGGAGGGATAGCCAGTACGAGTAGAATTGTGTTTTGAAGCTAGTGATAAACAGATGTCGAATGGCGTTTCTAAGAACCACGTGAGGAGCTTCGTTACGTGTCCATCTTTACATGATGACAAGAAAGACGGAATAAATTATAAGTACTCATGAATTATTTTCGCGCAGCGTTACAGTGAAAAACTTACTTTCGATAACTTTCCAAATATCTTCATAGTAACATCATGTTGCTGCAAAAGACAATTTATACAACATTTGGTGAAGATTCTACAAAATCTAACTGACTAAGCAACTAAGTTAAAAAATTTTATGCCTCATTTCTGGCCGCAAACGTTATCATGAAACACGTCGTATTTACAGACAGACAATAACCCACCAATAATAGTATAAGTATGTTGAAACATGTTTCAGCAAGAAAACTAACGTAGGGAGAAATTGTGCTTTGAAAAAGAATGCATAAACCAGTCCCGTAATAAGATCTGTAGTTCATGATAATGATCTAAAATTCCCGTGAAAATATGAGACCGGTTGCATCCAGTTATTTCGAGGCGAATTATAAAAATATATTTGTCTAAACTCACGATAACTCTACCCTATCAGCTGTTTCTCGTATTCTGTTAATTATCTCAATATCATTTCTCGTCTATGTTTTAATGTAAAGCAAGTTCCCGTATAATGCGTATACAGCGTTCTGACGCAAAAGTAAAAAGACTATTACTGAGAATATTTTATTCTCTGTACAGATGAATGTCAAACACGAAGGGAATGGCTTGACCAATGCAGACTCTTCGCTCTGCGGTTGCGCAACACCAGTTATGAGATGTCCGATTAAACTGAATAATTACAGAATTATGTAACTATCACGTCATGCCAGCACGCGCAAGAACGAAAAGCTCATTTCCTGCAGCAGAAATTGCAGAGTCTTGCGCATTAACAAAAAGCGTGAGATATCTCGTGTGAAAAGGGCAGCACTGCTACAAAATACGCTAAATCAGTGTACTTAAACGACACGTGTAACTTTTGGTGGTTCCCCACTAACACCGAGTAACAGAGAATTACAAGCTGCTGTTGTTTTCAAGCAATGTGACTCTTCTGATGCAGAGAGTTGGGAGGGCAACGTGTGTCCGCTGATACGAAAGTCAGTGCAGCAACGATATAATGCCTTTCTGTGAGCTGCTTAATTTGATAGAACAGCCTTTTTTAAAGAAGAAGCTTCGCCGACTAATGAGCTTCAGTGGTCTTGTATCGTACGGATATAGACTGATCGGCTAAAAGATTATGACCTCTGCCCACTGAGACGTTGGTTGCCGCCTGGATGCGTTGCGGGAACGTGACGTGGTAATAAAAGTATGTAAGCGCAGCCGACACGGACGGTGAATCACCCTAGCGAAGATATGGCCTGCAAATAGGGAAATCCATTGAGATAATCGACTTTGACAAAGAGCAGACTATAATTACGAAGAGCCCGTAAACGAGTATCTCGAAAACGGTGAAGCTGATCGAATGTTCACGTGCTACTGTCGTGAGCATCTATAGAAAGTGACAGGACAGAGGAACTACCACCAAGCATTAAACGGGTGGACGTGCACGACTCTTGACAGACTCTTCACAGCTTCGGAAGCTTGTCTGCTCTGTGAAGTAGGACAGATGGTGAATTGTGACGTCTCTGCCGAAATAGCACCATGCTGGTGAGCGCAAAATTGTTTTGGAGCACATCACTGGTCGTATGTTGTTGAACATGGAGCTCCGCAACAGTCCACCCCTACGTGTTCACCTGTTGACCCAATGACATCGTCAATTATGACTGGAGTTTGCACGGAACCATCAGGATTCGACCGTCGATCAATGGAAAAGTGTCGGTTCTTCGGGGGAACCACATTGTTGCCGCCCTATGTCGGTGGTCGTCCTCAAAAATGCCGTCATCGAGATGAACGGTGGCTCGAAACGTGCAGCGCGCCACGGACACGGACTGGTGGGAACAGTATTATGCTATGGGAATACATTCTCCTGTCCTTGCCTGGGGTCTGTGGTAATAACAGAAGACATGCTGACAGCTGCAAACCATCTGTAACCCTTCATGCTTGACGTCTTCCCCAACGGCGATGTCATCTTTTAGTAGTATAATTTTCCGTGTCTCGGAGTCAGAACGGTGCTACAGTGGTTTGAGTAGTATTATAGTGAACTTACGTTGATGTCTCGGAGACGAAATTCACCTGCTGTAAAACCTACGAAACCCATCTGGATCGCTATTGGGTGCCATCACCACGTATGCAAATCAGAGGCTCATTATTTAAGCGAATTACATGAGCTGTGCGTAGACATCTAATGCCACATACCTCCACAAACCTGTGATGTATTTTGTTCCAAGGACGGACAAATAAATTATTAAACAGGAGGTTATGAGGTGGCTCATCAGTGGGGTGAGACTGACGATCAGCCCCCATATGTGGATGACTTCTGCCTCTAGTATAGTTGCGCATGTAAGTGCAGAGCCGAACATCAGCTCTAGTGAGCTATCTGAAAGATGCAAGACTAAGTCGAGGAACATGACTTTCAAAAAGCTTCGTCAGAAATGGGAGTTATGCTCTTCTGCATACTCAAGATGGTCCATCCTCGCCCTGAGCTCTCCATAGCCAGCCATTTACTGTAATTAGTTGAAACAGAGTTGCTAGGAAGCTTCTCCTAGACAGCAAACTGACATGGCTGCCAGATGTACGCCAACTCTATGATGAGGTCCATCGTACTCCAGTCGTCAGTAGCACAAAAAATGGTTCAAATGGCTCTGAGCACTATGGGGCTTAACTTCTGAGGTCATCAGTCCCCTAGAACTTAGAACTCCATAAACCTAACTAAACTAAAGACATCACACACATCCATGCACGAGACAGGATTCAAACCTGCGAGCGTAGCGGTCGTGCGGTTCCAGACTGTAGCGCCTAGAACCGCTCGGCCACCCCGGCCGGTGTCAGTAGCACAAACTGAGAAGGTGATCACACTGTTCTCTTACGTTTTTCCAAGTCATCAATGCTTTCCTACTTGGACTATGCCTGCATCGCACAAGGATTTCTCACAAAACCTAAAGAAACTATGATCATGTAAAAGTTGTTAGCGGTACACGATTTAGTACCCAGACTTTCATGGACGAGAAAGAACTGATATTGTGGGTAGCAAAGAAAAAGCAGAAATACTTCACTCCATTTTCCTTTACAAAGGAAAACTCAAGAGTATTGTTCCTTTTTAATACTCGTACCACTTAAAAGATGAGTGAAACAGATATTCGTATTTGTGGTGTTGAGAAATATCTGAAATCACTAAAATTGAACAAATCTCAAGGGCCTGTCGAATTCCCTATCAGATTCCATACCGAATGTTCGGTTGAGTTAGCCCCGTAGATTTCTCGAGCAAAATACCATGCCCAGTAGTTGAAAGGAAGCATAGGTCCCACCCACCTACGACAAGGATAGCACAAGTGATTCACAAAACTATCCTCCAATATCCTTGACATCCATTTGCAGTAGAATCTTAGAACAACCTCCGTCCTCTAACGTAATAAGGTATCTCTAACAGAATGACCGTCTTCGTGCCAACGAACATGGATTCCGAAAACAACGACCATGTGAAATCCAACTCGCACTTATCTCACATGACATCCTGAAAGCCAAGGGTCAAGACAGTCGGGTAGATGCAGTATTTTCCGATTTTCGAAAAGCATTTGACTGAGTGTCACATTGTCAAAAGTACGATCTTGTGGAGTATCATGCGAAATTTGAATTTTTTAGTATGGAGGACTCAGTATGTTATCTTGGATGGAGAGTGATTGACAGATATAGAAGTAAATTAGGGTGTACTCCAGGGAAGTGTGGGGTCCTTCATGTTCACGTTGTATATTAATGTCTTAGCCGGCATCTCATCGGTGGGTTCACTGGCTGGGGGTGCTGCGGCTATTACCAGGACAGTCAAGAATGCACAAAGCTCTCAGGAGCAACTACAGGAGGCACGAAGACATAGCTGTATGATGGAGGCAGCAGCCATCGGAAAAGAGCTATATTTGAAACCATACAAGAAAGGACTAGTTCTCCTCATGACCAAAAAAAGCCTCCTAACAGTACTACCAGACCGGGCGCTTGCAAATACAGATCTGCTTAAATTCGTTACGAGGAAATTCAGCATTCCGAGGTGTGTTTATGCGGAATACATTACCGATGACTATGTGGAAATCAGGAGAATGCGGAATTGTGAATCTGGATGTAGCAGGAGGACTTGGAACTCACTGGGTAGCATACGTTAAAAAAAGAAACACAAATTCTACTAGTTGGACTTATTCGGCGTCCTGAAACCCCCAGAAGAATTACTACGATACTTCACAGACAGAAGATAGGTGTTCTATAATTTTCGACTTACCAAGACTTAATACATTCCTGTATGGCAGGGCTTAACAACTGGCCGGTTTTAAGCGCGAGTACTCGCCTCTGCTCAGGCACGTGCTCGCGAGCAGCTGCAAGGTCGCTGACTAGGGAGGGAGGGGAGGGAGGGAAAATGCGCGCGCACGTTTCAATAGGGCCGCAGCGTGCCCATTGAATTCGCGCCGACTGTATAACGTTTAAAGTACTACGATCAGCTCTTAACAGTCACTTCGCTGGTTAAGAATCATGTGACGTCGCCGTTGTGTAACCCCAACCATGCTTTCGCAGTTCAACCCCCATTGGGAGGAATTGTATCTGTTTACTGAAAAAGATGGTGTTGCAAAATGTTTAGTATGTCACAAAACGCTGAATTCTTTTACGAAATTTAATTTGCAGCGACATTATATGTCATACCACGCGAAAGACTACGGATGTGGAAAATGTGATTGACCAGATCGTGCACAAGAAGTTATTAAACTTAAAAGGAAGCTATCCGAAGAAGATCTGGACGACGAAGAAAAATCAACTGAGGCAGCTCTCAGAGTGGGTTACAAAATTGCTTTGCTTTTAGCAAAATCCATGCGCCCCTTAACTGATGGCGATTTAATAAAAGAATGTTTGGTAGTTGCAGCGGAACATTTGTGTCCATCTCAAGTTGAACAGTTTCGTATTGTACCATTATCTAACATGACCATTATGCGTCGCATACAGGACATGGCAGACGACGTCCAGAGCCAGCTTGCAAATATCTGTAAAGATTTTATGGCGTATTCTCTAGCTCTGGACGAAAGTGTTGATATCACTGGAACAGCGCAGCTTGCCATATTTATTAGAGGTGTTAATAGAGATCTTCAGGTGACGGAGGAGCTCCTCGATGTAGTAGCCACGAAGAACACTACAACCGGAGGTGATATTTTAAGTAGTGTTGAAGAAAGTGTTGAAAATATAGGATTGTCGTGGAATTCTTTAGTCTCGGTGTCTACAATGGTAGAGGCATACACTAAGCTATTAAAATTATGTGGCACGTGTACATTCTCCTTTATTTGTTTCATTTGTCGCAGTAATAATTCGTGAGTGATATCTCTGCAGGTGGCAGTGGATTTACATCGACTGCCGGCAGCTGTTGTGTACCCCACGTGACTCTCCCCACTCTCCGCTCTGGTCCGGTAGTGGGGGTACCGTGCTCGCGCTGCTACGTGCTCGCGCCTTGCTGCTCACAGCTTGCTCCGCGAGCACGTATGTTGTGAAGCCCTGCTGTATGGTCATCTATGCGTCATGTTGCTCCTGACGCTTACGAATGATATACAAGGACGGGAATTTAGCATCCACACATCAGTCGATGTTTAGATGTAATGTCGTACACTCTGACATAAAAAAACAATCGTCTGCACTATGAGCGAATTACTTCCAACCAATTGATTTAAGTCTTGGAGATGTGAGCACCGCTCTGATTGTACTGGAGAACATCAAACACCATCCCAAATATCACAGAAGCTAACAATAAACTGCATCTGAAAATTAAGGGTAAAAACGAAATTGTGGAAATTCAACCTTGATAACGATTTAAATGAAGATTTAAAACAGTCTGGAGAAGTGATTGAGCTCCGTGCAAACATCAGTACACTTAAATCTGAAATAAGGACTGAATACACCGATTGACTTTAAGCAGAAAAATTCAATAGGCCCACTAGTGAGTTTCACAAAGGCACAGGTTTTGAAGATGGATCCCAATAAATTTTACAAATCTGATCAGACAGTGGATATTCTCCTTGTCAGTACAGTCCGTGTTGAGTGTGACATTGCAACGATATATTGGTTCATTAAATTTACGGATTGTTGCCATCAGTTGGAACAGGATATAAGATTGTTGTCCGCCTGCTTAACTGGATAGTACCGTGCTCGCCTCCCATGAAAGCGGGCCCGGGCTCGATTCCCGGTCGGGTTGGAGATTTTCTCCGCTCGGGGATTGGGTGCTGTGTTGTCCTCATTATCATTTCATCCTCATCACCGGCGCGCAAGTCGCCCAGTGTGGCGTCGAATGAAATAAGACTTGCACTTGGCGGCCTAACTTCCCCGAATAGGGGCCGCCCGGCCAACGATGCCATACGCTCATTTCATTTCCATAAGACTGTTGAGACTTCCAGTGACAGTTCAGACATTGGACTATCTAGAGATGCGTATTCTGGATCAGTATGACGAACTTGTTGGCTTTCGTGGTGAATGAATCATTGTATGACTACATCTAAGACTATATGGGCATAAGGTATAAAACCAACACACACCGCGCACAGCACAGCACTTCGCAGCAGAACCGCAAGGTGATAACACGTGCGAACTACGAGTTTCTTAAATCAGTTGGCTTGAAACCTCGCAATGACGTCGTCGCCAAATACTCCATCCGCCTCATCTTTCATTAAGCCGATAACATTGTTGTTATGACTAGCAGTACCGTAAGGATTATCGGGTGCACATCCCAATGTATCGAATTCATTTCTGTGACACCTAATTACTTCGTATGGATCGCAGTTCTTCACCCAATAAATGACGCTATCTGTATCCATATAAAGTAACTTTGGTTCCACAATATGAGTTTTAGCAAACTCATAGTGGAAATGGTGCACGTGGAGTTTGGAGTGGTCCAATATACACATACCCAAATAGATCGCTTTCGTAAACTCTACTGAAACCTTTGACATCTCCACAGCAATGAAGTTCTCATTGAGAATAGTGACCCGCTTAAAATTTGGTCTGTCGATGCACTTCCTTATGCCCCACAGCCCATCCCATTCGGTCCTAATCAAAATATCGCGTTCATTTCTTTCATTCTGCATAGTTTTACCGAAAATGGAATTATCCATCAACGTGCAAAAATCTTTTTCGTAATCACTAGTCGCGCCAACCCTCTTTATGGTAGTTAATTCAATATATCTTCAACCAGGGGAACCGATTAAAGGAGATAGCCCATGTGATTCCACCTAGCTCCATCCCTAAGCTGAGACACTGCTGGAGATCACAATAATGAATTACATACCTCTGCTTGTGTCCAACAGTGACCATCAGTTCAGGGATAGTGTTTCCTCGAGGAGCTTGTTCCTCTGGACATAACAACAAGTCGCTCGTCATTCCATGCAAACTAACAGTGTATATGAGCTCTGCCCACATCAGAATCAGCCGCCAGACCTAATATTTTTCCACTTAATTACTCTAATTCGTTTTCGGGCATCCATTGAAACCCACCAACCGGCAGTGGCTGGATCATGCCATGCCCACATAAGTTATTCACATCCAAATATACAATATAACTTGAATCAAGTGATGCGTTGAACCTCGCACCCATTATGTGGATTATTTGCCTTGGCGTGTCTATGGACACACTAGCAAAGTCCTCCATGGATCCCGCGTTCAAGGAAAAGGAGCATATCAGCATCAGTTAAAAGTTCGATGATGCGATTCGTTTTCTTAAGCATTGTGCGCCAGGACAACCCAGGTGCCATGTAATAAAAGGCAGGGTCCAGAGGGTACGTGGCCATGCATACACCCCGGAACTTTTCAAAAACATCCGAAAGCAAGCGCATGTCGGTGTACATATATTGCGTTGATTATCACCCAAATTTGGAATGTTGAATTCCTACCAGACATTGACGGCATGCTCATAATTTGTGCTAGTTATGGCATCGTCTGTGAAAATACTGGTGAATGCAGATATTTCGGGTAGCCCGGTTTCGTTGAGTTTCGCCTTACTATCCAGATATTCATAAGGGAAAACTCCTTTCCTAGTCACAAGCTGGATATTTTCCTCATTGGAGTATGCATATCGGGTGAGATACATATCCTCTCGAGGTAGAGTTTCAGCGAGTAGCGTGTCAAGGAAACGGAGAGTAATTTTTGGCGTCATTCGTTAGGAGAATGAAACACATTTCTCAACACTTTTAGGCAGGTCACTCCAAACCGAAATTAACCAACTGCTCAGCCAGAAAGTGAGTGTCATATCCACTTAAATTATGGAAGAAAACGTGTATGTGTCGTGGTAACTGATACTTCAAATTGCATGCGTTGTGAGCTGCACCGTGCAACTTCCCCATAAGATGACAGTGATCTCTACAGGGAGTTTCAGCTTCTCTGTCTAACGGCAGTCTGAACATATGACAGTTAACCGCATCACTGTATAATTTTTTATCCTCCTCCGTTACGGTCATGGGGAATTTGGTGCTGTAAAGCCTATCATGAGAGTTTTTCAAGCTCAATGAGCAGCCAAACCGCAGGATATCCCCGACATAAGATTTACAGCGGTTAAAACTTGAATCATATGAACATGCAATTTGGTACGCTGCAGCATATGGTACGTGTTTTTGCGTGAAGGTGGCATGTGAGACTAAGGTGTTCCCTTCACAGCGGGTGATAGGGCAAGGAGGCATTTGAAGTCTGTGTATAGAACAAACACACATCGTTCCTGATGGTGAGCATGCTTGAATTTAATGAACTTGTTTTTTTCTTTAGGCATAACAACACGAACCGGTTCCTTTGAATCACAGTCCTCCAGATGCCTTTTTAAATACTTTTCTTCTGAAAAGGTATTTAGACTCCTGAAGTAAATGTGTTTTCTGTGTTCATGCTTTGACAATTGGCTGTAAAGGAGACGGGACATGTCTTTGATCCACACGTAATGCTGATTATCACCTTCAGAGAAGAGCAGCACATTTACATGAAGATCACACTCACCCGCATGTTTCGAAAAATGGAGTGGTCCAATCCTTGTCCTGCTCATTTCACAAGCTTTTCTGCTTCTTTTTAGGGCCATAAACGCGAACCGATTTTCCGAGATTTTGTGCCTCAAATTTTGTTATGTCCTGAATCTTTACAGGGAAGTTGATACCATCAAAGTTACAGCATCCATGAATGTTGAGGCCTATGTCATATCGAGATGTGCACTTCTGATTCTGTTTAATTTTTCTTTCACAAGCCAGGATTGAGCATGCAAAACAAGCGTTATCCTTTTCAATTTGAATGTTAATGCAAGCCTGCTTCTTCTTAATATTCTCAGGGAATTTGATATAACTGGACCATCCATTTAACGGATCATAGGCATGAATATGGATGTAGGGGTGTGTTATTTGATGGAGTGCTTTAGCTTATGTTCTTACTTCCATCTCAGAAAACCGGGCCAGTATAGTACCCAAGGTGGATTCATGATACCACGCAGCGATAGATGCACACCGAGATATAGCGCCATCACACCCCAGATGTAGTTCAGGCTTTTCTCCTCAGCAGCACCCTGCTGTTTGGGGGGGGGGGGAGGTGAATCAACTTGCAGCAGAGTATTGCGATACATTTAATGGCGTTATATCTCGGATCATCTAGGGCTTTTAGAAGCTCTGTCTCCAGCAGTGGGAGGCATGCTTTTAGAAGCCTGACTGGATCGCAGTACCCCTCACCGGATTGTCAATTCTAGTAAAGGACGAACTCCCCTCAAAGGCCCTAGCAACCGCCAAGTATTCTAAAGGAGTCATGACACCGCTAATCTGATGTCCTTCACTATCAGGATGGGACAGAGCACCGCTAGCCACGGGTTCACTATCATTAATACTACTTGTACAACTAGGAGACTACTGCATCCACCCTTGGATGAGGGCGCTGGGGAGGAGGGTCTTCACAGGGAGGAGTACGTGCCGAGGCACACATACCTTTCATTGTCAGCGAAGGTGGACAGCCAAAGTCAGAGTAGGAGCATGTGACGGTGGTGAGCTCCTGGGAGCGCCCAGGCTCTGGAGAGAGCGCTCATTGATGCTGCTGCATACTGGGGAGCCTTTACCATCGCTAGCTAGGGAGGTGGGAGATGGTTGCTCAGACTGAACCACCCACAGACGCCAGAGGGTATGCGGTGTTGCTGTAGTCGCCTCTTGCACCCTGCACCCCCTCACCCTCCCCCCTCCCTCCAACAAGCAGCGAGTGGAGCTTTGCACAGCAGTGCACACCACTCAGGTGCGTGTTTGATGCCTATGCCCACATCCACCGCTCTAGGTGCACATGACACAGCTGTCGTCGTGGCGGAGTTGGTGGTACCTCTGTAGCATACGAATAACAGAAAAAGAATTAAGTACAATGCTGAAGATTTTTTAAATATATGCTGTAAACAAACAGTGACAATGAAGTGCATCAGTATTCCAGAATAATAATTATATACCTTAACGATGACGGTCACATTATAATCACCTTTTATACTCTGGGTCCCAGGATTGGGCAGTCCAGTCGACCTTTCTGGTAGATCTCCCAACCTGTCAAATATCTTCACCTCCTCTTCCAAAAGTGAGAGGTCGCACTGCATCTCAGCAGCCACCATCGGACGCTCCCACTCTGGTATTTCACCCTCGCCGGAATTATTGTTGTTGTGGAGGCACTGATCCATCTCACGGACTTGACTACAACAAGAGACTGATTATAAGAAACCACAGCAACAGCAAAAATTTGTACTAAATTTGCCTACAGCGAGATATTGATTACACATAACTATGAAAAAAGAATTCTTACCAGATGGAAGCTATGATTCCTAGTCATCGTTCTCGATGCATACCCCTACTAGAATCTCATTCTCCTCTTGATCTGTAGCAACATCTACAACAGTGAATAATCTATGTATCACACAACTGTATACAATGAAAAAAGTATAATGGCAATATAGTACAACTGTACTTACGTTCTCACTGCATATCGGCCTCCAACAGCAGCTCAGTGTCCACCAGCTGCTGCTCTAAAGCTGCAACAGCGAGATCAAAAGTTGTATAAACCCTTGTTACGATCTGAATACATCAAGAGTTGTTTTCTGAACATGTAAACTATCACACAGAATTTGGAGATGGACTTACATGATGGAACCACAAGCTCTTCCGCTTGCTGGTGACTTTCATCTTCCAGCTGCTGCAACCCTAATGCTAGAACAACAGTAGAAATGTCATAAGCACTTGTTGCGATTTGAATACTTTAAGAGATGTTTTCTGAATATGTAAACTATCACAAACAGAATTTTGATATGTACTTACAAGATGGTAGCACAAGCTCTTCGGTTTGCTGCCGACTTTCAGCTTCCAAATGGCGCTCTAGTTCTGCCAACATGTGGGGAATGAATGCTGAAATAGCAAGTAAAAAGAACTTTTATAACCACTTGTTAGAAAATGTATCACAATCTCGAAAAAGGGAATACTTTGCTATGAAATTTTATAGCTTTCGCAATTTGAACTCATAATTTTTTTATAAATACTTACATGTGAATTGCCCCAAGTCTGGCCATTTTCCAGTGCTGCGTAATCCGAGTAAGACGCAGCCAGGAAAAAAGTACCACAGGGACAAAGATGCGAGATGGTGATAGTGCCATAGAGGCTCACCACTTGTATGAGTTCCGCCAGCGCCACAGGCGGCGCTGAGAATGAAGATATCAACTTCACGTCGGCCAACTGACGGCCGAGTACAATTTGCCAATGATTGGACGACAACGGACAGAAGCCTGCTCGGAAGGTACAAGAGCACCTCTCACCCACTTGGTTAAGGATCATCGTCCAAGGCTGACTTGGACACGGAACATCATTTAGTGAACTCTTAGAAGTGGTCAGACAGTTGTAAATTGTGTTTGCTATGCACTGTGAAATTTACCTATGATTATTTGTACTTAGCCATTGAGGGTCTATTTTTGTTATATTACAAACAGTACTTGCAGACTTCATTGTTCAACAAGTCACAAACATAAGTAAATCTTTTCACTCATTTGTGCGATTTTGTTACTAATTTGTTCATTTTCCTATCCTGTTACCTGATCCTGGGACTTAGCTGTGTAATAGTCGCAAAGAGAAATTGTCTTAGTGGTGTACTGCACCAGAAGCCGTTTCATAAACTCAGAGACTCGGCCTACTCTAACAAAAGTGGCAACTCGTCCTCCGCAGCAGTAGCGAGAAGGGTTTACAAAACCCACCACCACTACTGCTGTCATCACTGCTGGCTGACCGTTTCGTATTGCAAGAATCACTCTGACCCAACTAGACTCATGATGACTGTGGTGGGGGATGGCTTCATATACCTTCAGACTCCACCCTCTACTTTGCTGACCAATGGGAACTCAGAATGCCATACCAGCAAGTTATAACTTGCCTTCTTTTCTCTTCAAGAAGGCTTGGTGCAGATGTTTGAGGAAAATATCACATCTGTGGAGGAGAAAAAAAAATTCCGAGACGAAAATCCTTTGTTTGCTGGTAAGAGGCTGCAAAATTGGATGCAGCTGCTACCTTTAAAAAAGCACTTTTTTTTCATTCTGAAGCAAAGAGATAGCTTGATATTTCTGACATTATCTGCATTCTTCGAAATACATGTCATTGTTAGTTGGGGTATAGCTGTGAGGCGAGGACACTAACTTGGCCTTCTTTTTCTTCTTCAAGTTGGCTTGGTGCAGGTGGTTGCTGTGGGTGACAAAAGATGCTGTGAGACAGGTAGGGGTCCCTTCTGAAAACATCCTTTGTTTACCAGCAAGTGATGGAAAATTGGACACATCTGCTATCTTTAGAAAAAACATCCTTTGCTCATTCTGAGACATACTGACAGTCTGACATGCCCAATGCCAGCTGCATCCCTCGAAATATATGTTGCTGTTTTCGTTACGACAGAACTACTTGGGAGACGATAACCTTCGAAAACAAATCTATTATTCATGGTAGACACCCAACGAAGCTCGCCTTGAGAGTGGCATTTTACATTACAATCTACTACTGATTTGCAACTGCTGGCTGCTGCCCCCCTGTGGCATGGTAGTCGAGGGCTGGGAGACTGTTAGGGACGTATGCAAGTGGTCAACGGTAGACCACTGGACACCTCAGCCAAGCAGCGCATGTGGCGCGGTTGTGTCATCTAAGGCCGCCTGAGAGTAACGATGCCTTTTCCTCTCAAACTGTCTGCAGCAGGCTAGCGCAAGACTTAAGTTTCACACGGAATTTGCAGTCTCCCCTCCACAACCGCCAAAGGCCGGTCACGTGATTCCACCTCCACGAGACGGGGCGTACTGCCAGCGCTCTTCGTTTTACTTGAGTGTACTATGTTGAGTACACCATCGCAGGCGCTCCTGTCTGTGATGCATCGTCAAGGCTAACGTCGTCGAACTGTTCGTGCAGATGGTTGTACTAACTTGTATAGGCGTATACTACACTTCGAAAATGTATTGTTGAAAGGCAGTGGCAAGAATTCGTGCTTCAAAGACCACATTCTTTTGGGCTCGTTGCTTTGTTAAATGTATGCCGTCCAGAAGAAATTAGTTATTAAAGCGCATTTCCGTATTTCACTATTTGAATTTCACGTAGTGTCCACCAATATTTTTCGTTTCTTTAGATAAATATAAGTGTGTACTAGAAACCATACCTTCTGTGCAATGTTATTCAAAAGAACAAGTTTCTGAAACTAATAACACACGCATATTTGGATATGCAATAGATACATAAGGTAATTCATAATAATGGCAACAGAGTTTGTGATGGCAGCAAATATATGTGGTTATTGTACAAAGCTTTAAAACCATTCAGCAGTTTGCTGAGGACGACTGTATGGAAAATATTGACAGTTCAATAATTATTGTATCCTATTTGAGCAGCAAATGGACAAAATGTTGTGGATTGGCAAGAGAGCCAACCCAGGTTTGAGAGGAAGCCGAAACGCACGCGTTTTAGCTCACGCAGGCTGGCGTGAGGAATGGAACAGGACAAGGAAATTAGACTAGCAAAAAAGGACGTGGCTGTGGAATACTTAACTTTAATCCATAAATGGTGAACATCGCTCTCGACGGTACATGTTTTACAGCATCAATAGTAACTGATAAAGGCGCCTTGCTAGGTCGTAGCAAATGACGTAGCTGAAGGCTATGCTAACTATCGTCTCGGCAAATGAGAGCGTATTTTGTCAGTGAACCATCGCTAGCATAGTCGGTTGAACAACTGGGGCGAGTGCCAGGAAGTCTCTCTTGACCTGCCGTGTGTCGGCGCTCGGTCTGCAATCACTGATAGTGGCGACACGCGGGTCCGACGTATACTAACGGACCGCGGCCGATTTAAAGGCTACCACCTAGCAGGTGTGGTGTGGCGGTGACACCACACAAAATGTTGGAAACTCATTCTTCAGCCTACTGTAAAACTCTGAAAAGTCATATCCCATGTACTGCCAAACTATGCATTAAATGTTATATCAGCCTAAGACACGGATATATTATGAACATAACGCTTGAAGTATGTGGAGTAAAATCTCACAAGAACACCAGCAGAGAGCAACTTTAATAAAGAAACGAAACGAACAATGAACTGTTTGCATCTGCTTAATGTTTATGTACAAAGAAATAGCCAACTCGTTACAGCACGGAAATTTCACGAACTTAAGCCTTTTTAATTGCCGTACACGAAATTAAAGCCGACTCCTTCGGCAATTTTGTCACAGACATTTTATTTTGAACAATAAAAACATCGCAGTAGAAACTCATGTTCACTACACACGAAAGTTAATAAGAAAAATATTTATTTTGAGCAACATAGTACACTCAAGTAAAACCAGGAGCGCTAGCAGTCACGCCCCGCCTCGTGGAGGTGGAATCACGTGACCGGCCTGTGGCCATTGTGGAGGGGAGACTGCAAATTCCGTGTGAAACTTCAGTCTTGCGCAGGCTAGCACATGGGGATAAGCGGTGACCGTCATGAATGTGGCCCGGCTGGCTGCCAAGGTCATGCAAGGGAGCTGCTACCTGATGTGAGGAAAAAAGGGAGGGCTGGCAGAGCTGAGCCGGCCACACCAGTATTGCAGTCGCATCCAGCAGCGTGCCACAGAGCGTCTTAAAAACTTTTCAATCGCACTACACGAAATGATCAGCGATCGCAAGTTAAACAAGAGAGCCCATAATTCACCGATTTCCTTTCCTTCCAATTGTTTTTTTTTTTCAATTTACATCACCTATTTCGGTTTTATAAACAATTTCCATCAACAATTTATGTTAATATTACGTCCTCTGAATTGACCATAAAATTGTACACCGAAAATTAGGAATTGGTGCCGAAATTAGAAATTCCCACCCATAGTGTAAGTTGGGGGGGGGGGGGGAGGGTTGGTAAGGGGCTGGACCCACTTGCAGGCTGACGAAAACGCATGACGTCATCCATGGGTGGGGATCAGCGTGGTTGGTGGGGGTAATTAATTGATCAGTTTAATTATTTTGAATATCAACTTGATATCAGAATTGCACCTGTGCCACCATCTCTCTACTACTGCTGGCGGATGCTGAGTTAGCCACATTTCGATGTTCTATGAAACGCACGTAACAACCTCATCCAGTTTGCCCTGTACATTTGTTTTCAAAGTCGTTGGAAGAGACTGTATACACACCTGTGTCTCTGTACTTGCCAGAAAGTGAATATCCTATGTCTATACTTAGCGCCTAAAGTTTTCAGAATGAAATATGCTGGCCTAATACCTTTCTTTTGACGTTAACCTCACAATCGTTCTTACATTTTTCCAAACTAGGGGGTGGTAACTTATATTTTTGTTATTCATATTTACCAGTAGCAGAGAAGTGAAGAAACCGTTAGATTTTATTGTAGATGAGTTCTTCTTCCACAGTAATTCACTGCTAATCCTACTGACAAATTATTTAATCTAGAACACAAAATTATTCAACTTATTGCTTGGTGTAAGAGATACGATCCAAATTCTGTCAACAGGACCAATAGTGAAGTTCTGAGAAAGAAGAGCTCCTTTTCAGTAAAATCTAACGTCTTCTTCACTACCCT
This sequence comes from Schistocerca cancellata, assembly GCF_023864275.1. Classification (NCBI taxonomy): domain Eukaryota; kingdom Metazoa; phylum Arthropoda; class Insecta; order Orthoptera; family Acrididae; genus Schistocerca; species Schistocerca cancellata. The sequence continues at coordinate 497,437,366 of NC_064631.1, read as the reverse complement.
GCCATCACGTTTTCGTCCTGGAATCTCGCTGACTGAAGTAGAATTGCCTTCACGCATATGGCGAGAGTTTATATTGCTTGCCTTAGTGATTAGCAAATCCTACTTTGGCCAGCAGTGTCACCAATTCTCTCTCTATTTGAGATCGTTTGAAGTGTTATAGGCAGCAGCCATGGTCTAGGGGTAGTGTTTCCGATTATTAATCAAAACGCCCTTCGTGCCGAGTTCAAATCCCGTCCCCGCTTCAATTTTGAATAAAAATGATCGGCAATGGCGGTCGAAGACTTCCGGCATAAGACGCCACCCTCATTCAGCCAACGGCCTTGTCAAAGAGGGTGGAGGAGCGGATAGAGGTTCAGGGCACTCTCTTGCCCTGGGAGTGGGAAACTCCCACTAAACGCTGACGGGTAAGCAATGATCAACGGCATGAGGATGCAGAAGGCAATGGAAATTACTGCATTAAAGATACAATGAGTATCCACAACACATGTGGCCTGTAATTGAAAAAGTATCATGATGATTTCTCCGCTGAGAAAAGATTCGGAATAGTCCCAAATTTGGATCTTCGAGGAGAAGGAGAACATGAGTAACCAAAGAAAGGATAACGTTCTACGAGATGGGGTGAGAAATATCAGGAGCTTGCCCGTGTTAGGGAAGGTACAAAATCTGAAAACGTAAATCCTAAGGCTCAATCTAGATATAGTGGACGACACTGAAGTGAAATTGAAGGAAGACAAGGATTTCTGGTCAGACGAACATAGGGACATATCAACAGCTGCAGAAAATAGTGTAACAGGAGTATGATACGTTAAGAATAGGAAGGCAGGAGAGAGAGAAAGAGAGAGAGAGAGAGAGTGAGTTACTGTGAACACTTCAATGATACGGTCGTTCTCATCAGAATCGACAGCAAACCAACGCCGACAACGATAGTTCAGGTGTAAATGCCGATGCCGCAAGCCGAAGATGAAGAGACAGAGAAAGTATATGAGGATATTCAACGGGTAATTCAGTATGTAAAGGGAGATGGAAGTCTAATATATGGGGGACTGGAATGCAGATGCAGGGGAGTAGTGGTGGAAAGGGATACAGGAGAAAATGGACTTGAGAGTAGAAACGAAAGAGGAGAAAGATTGAGTTCTGCAATAAATATCAGTTAGTAATAGAGAATACTCTGTTCAGTATTCACTAAAGAAGTCTGTATAGTTGGAAAAGGCCGAGAGATACGGAAGATTTCAATTAGATTACGTCACGGTCAAGTAGGTCTTCCGAAGTGGGATACTAGATTATAAGACGTACTCAGGAGCAGATATAGACTCAGATTACAATTTAGTAATGATGAAGAGTAGGCTGAAGTGTAAGACACTAGTCAGGATGAATCAATCCGCAAAGAAGCGGGATAAGGAAGTACTACGAAATGAAGGGACAACGTGTGAAGTTCTCTGAGACTATAGACACTGCAATACTGAATAGCTCAGTAAGCAGTACAGTTGAAGAGGAACGAACATCGCTAAGCAGGGCAATCACGGAAGTTGGAAAGAAAATCGTATGGACAAGGAAGACAACTGCGAAGAAACCATGGATAACAGATGAAATACTTCAGCTGATCGATGAAAGGAGGAAGCACAAAAATGTTTAGGAAAATTCAGGAATACACAAATATAAGTCACTTAGGACCGAAATAAGTAGGAACATATGGAAAACACTGACAAGAAGACGCAACAGAGTAATGCATCTGTTAAGGCGTCAGGGATTAACTTCCATCGTACCAGAGGGAGTTGTAGAGGGTAAAAACTGTAGAGGAAGACAGAGATATATCCAGCAAATAACTGAGACTGTAGGGTGCATTTGCTGCTGTGAGATGAAAAATTTGGCACAGGAGAGGAAAGACTGATGACTTAAGAAGAAGGAAAAAGAAAGCTGCGCCCTCCTACCATCTCGGGATTCTGGCGAGCTAACGCCCCAACTGGACACAATTTGGCACGATATCCCTCAGGAGGACATCCGGCAATTGTGCCAATCAAAGTCTAGCCCAATAACTGCTTGCATAAGGGCCATAGTTCGACCAGCGCATTATTTACTTGCTCAATTTGTGAAGCTCTTCCTTTTGAATAAATGATCCAATTTTTCTGAAATTGTAACAATTTGTTTTTTTGTACTTGTACATCACATCTATCGATTTAGATAATTCGTTTGTTCGTTCGTGGTACACTGTTTTTTTTTTAGTGTAAAACATAGAAAAAACAGTTGCAGGAAGCCTTAGTGTTGTAGAATGGAGGTTTTAATTTAGAAAAACACTTTAATTTATCAAAAAGCTAATAATATTTGCTTAGTAAAAGAGAGAACGACCAGCTTCAAATCGTTTAGTCCGTGGTTGCCAGCGACCACTGAGCATTAGTTCGCAACAGCACTGGGCGTATGTATGTTTGTGTGTGTCTGCGCGCGCGCGTATGTATGTGTATGTGTGTGTGTGCAAAAAGTTAAAGGCATGTTAAGATTAATGCAAAAGACAGCAATGTAAATTCAATTTTATCTACTTGATATGGATTTGGATTCTGCAGTAAACTTGTTAGCAGAACCTCGTTATCTAACCTCTCTGTCAAGCGGAACAATCAAAATATTTCATATGCTGATATATAGGTGTTATATTTTCATTGCGAAGATTGCATTGACGTAGCTCTCGTTACTAGTCTATCCTGCACAAGCTTCGTTACCTGTGTATTCATGCACAATAATGTATAATTAAATACGCTGCCGAAAAGCGTCGTGCCAAACTGAACACTGGCATTAAAGATGGTATTCATATATCAGCAATAAATGCCGCTGTAGGTGCAAAGGTGTTTTTGTAGGAGTCCTGTAAATGGTCAAAATCTCTTTACAATAAAATGAAATAATCGTCAGGTGTAAGTTTTTCCATTTGACGCCACTTCGGCGAATTACGAGTCGGTGAAGACGAGATTAAGCGATTAGGACAACAGAAATACCCAGTCTTCGAACGAAGAAAATTCCGATCCGGCGGGGAATCAAACCCAAGGTCGCATGATCTAGAGGCAGTGACGCTGGGCACTAGACCACGAGCTGTGGACAACGCCTTATCGTTGTTTTCATTGACAAAATGAATCACACTTGTAAACGAACGGAAACGTTTCGAGACATAGCTGGAGATCAGAAGTGTGACCCTTGTCCGCCGCTCGTGGTCTCGCGGTAGCGTTCTCGCTTCCCGAGCACGGGGTCCCGGGTTCGATTCCCGGCGGGGTCAGGGATTTTCACCTGCCTCGAGATGACTGGGTGTTTGTGTTGTCCTCATCATTTCATCATCATCCGGGAAAGTGGCGAAATTGGACTGAGCACAGATTGGGTAATTGTACGGGCGCTGATAACCACGCAGTTGGGCGCCCCACAAACCAAACATCATCATCATCATCAGAAGTGTGACCCATGGAACACGCCAATAACTAAATAACAGTGGTCTGCAGATGACCTTCATGGCTAAAAGCCGTGCGTAGTAACAAGCTCAAACGTAGTGCGTACGAACTGAACGCTGCGTTTCTTGACAAAACACCGCCTGACGTTTGTTATCTTAGGGAAGCCGTGTGGTAAGCGTAAATTCCATTGAGTCGTAAAGCGTGCTGTTTCGGAGAATAAAAGTGGCGTGAGCCCGTTTAGTCTCTTCAATGTTCCCGTCTGACGAGTTTTCTTCAGAAATATTAACTGCGCAGGAGCACTGCCGTGAATGCTGAAGGAGCGGAGCTATCTAAACAACTGGTGAGATGCTAGCGTAAAGCCTGTGATGTAAACACTTACGAGGTCTGAAGAAAACGTAACTGGATTTTTTTTTTTTTTTTTTTTCTTAAAGAATCTTTAATTACTCATCAACATCAACTTTGTCCTCTTCAAAGTAATCCCCCTCAGACATAATACACTTGTGCCTGCGCTTTTTCCAGTCTTGGAATCACTTCTGAAACTCACTTTTCGTTATGGTGTCCAGCTCATTCAGTGACTCTGTTTTTATCTCATCGGCCGGCCGGAGTGGCCGTGCGGTTAAAGGCGCTTCAGTCTGGAACCGCGTGACCGCTACGGTCGCAGGTTCGAATCCTGCCTCGGGCATGGATGTGTGTGATGTCCTTAGGTTAGTTAGGTTTAATTAGTTCTAAGTTCTAGGCGACTGATGACCTCAGAAGTTAAGTCGCATAGTGCTCAGAGCCATTTTTTTTTTATCTCATCAGTGGTTTCAAAACGATGGTAGTATTCTTTATTGACCGTACTACCGTAAGGCAGAAACTCGTGATGCACTATCCCATTGTAATCGAAGAAAACAGTGGGAAGAACCTTTATATGTGATCGAACTTGTCGAATTTTTTGCCGTCTAGGTTCTTCAGACAGGGGACGGTTGGGGCTTTGTTTCGACATCATATCCTACCCACTTTTTGTCACCTGTTGTAACATTCTTTCGAAGTTCTGGATCGTTGTCAGCTTCATTCAGCAATTCCTGAGCCATGGCTATGCGACGTCGTTTTTGGCCAAAATTCAACAATTTCGGGACAAACTTCACTGTGGACATTTCACGCCCAAACCATACGAAGAAATTGCCTCGCATGAGCCAAAGGATATGCCGACATCATCAGCAACTTCTCTGGTGGTGATTTGATGATTTTACAGAACCACTTTCCTTACTTCTTCCACATCGTCATCAGTAATTGATGTGCTAGGGCGAGCAGGGCGGTCATCTTCTTCAGCTTTCTCTCGACCCTTTTTGGCACTTTGATACCACACGTAAACTCTTGTCTTATTCATAGTTGATTTGCCAAAAGCCACAGTCAACATTCCGTGTGCGGTGTTGCACTGTATTTCATTTTCGATAAAGATTTAAGGCAAATACTTTGGTCCATATTTTTAGAAAGTAAAAATTGACCGAGCACTCTAAAACACGTATAACCTTTTTGACTTTCAACAATAAACGAAATATTCAAATCTGTTGAAAATTCCAACTTACATCAGGAACACGTGTACCAAGAAGATAAAAAAATTCAAAATAGGATGTATAAATCCCGCGAAATTAAAAATTGCCCGTTACTTTTAGATCACATATCTTATGCTCACGACATAACGGGAATACATGGTGATGATAGTGCTAAATGGCACGATGCGACTTTGTGTCACTGCAGAGAAGGAAGCCAGTGTCCCGTACTCTCAGTCGGGTATCACGTACTTTCTCTTCAAGTTAACCGGGTGAAGAAGACCTCTGTGCTGCTTGACTACACCGCTGACGTGGACAGAGAGAGGTGGCGCAATGGTTAGCACACTGGACTCGAATTTGGGAGGACAACGGTTCAGACCCGCGTCCGGCCATCCTGACTTAGGTTTCCCGTGATTTCCCTAAATTGCTTCAGGCAAATGCCAGGATAATTCCTTTGAAAGGGCACGGCCGACTTCCTTCCCCATTCTTACTTAATCCGATGGGACCTATAACCTCGCTGTTTGGTTCCCTTTCCCCAAATCAACCAACCAACTGGCGAGCAATAACTAGTAAGAGTCACAACCGTCTAATGTCTAGGAGTAATCATCCGAAGCACTTTAAGACAGGGCGTCCGTATAAAACTAGCTGTAGTGAAGGCCGATGCCGTACTGAAATTGACTGAGAAAATTTAATCCAGCCCCTAAGGAAGTAACGTACGGAACGCTCGTTTGAGGGTATTTATCGTTAGTGTCGAATTATTGCCAGGTAACAGAGGAGTTCAGGAGCTGAGCTTTCCGCCAAACATTCTTTTAGTTCCCACGAGAGCGTCACTGAGACCCTCATTACTTATTATCCTTATCACATTTTTGAGAGCGCACGTTCCAAGAAGAGACGGTACCTGCTACTTCCTGAGACGTGAATCTCACTCAGTAGCCATAACATTAAAATCAGGAAAATTTGAGCTTACGCAGACGCTCTGCGAACTGTATTGAACTGTATAACTGTAGAACGAAGCGAACAGTGAAGAATCGAGGCGGGCGGATGGGGAGGGGGAGGGGGGAAGGCGAATAAAGCGATCATAGTAGTATAGTTGTACCCTTTGTTACAGACTGTAAGATGACTTTCGCTATATAAATACACTGATACACAGACAGAAAGAAAATCGCAATACCAAGATGGAATTGAGTGAGATAAATGAAAGTTGGGAGACGTGTTTCTACTTCCGGAAGATGATGGCTATTAAAATTCTGTGCCATTCGGATAAGACTGGCGCTAGTGGTGCCACTAGGAGTATGAAAATCAGATTAGCTATAAATACACGCTGTAATGGCCGTGAGCGTTAGTTACCTTTCATATTTGACGTGGTGAGCTGACCTTAGTCAAGAATACCTTTAAGACGACAAAGACACTATTATCAACAGCTTACTGACTTGAACGAGGTCGTATAATAGGGCTACGAGAAGCTGGATGTTCCTTCCGAGATATTGCAAAAAGACTTTGCAGGAACATAGCCACTGTACATGATTGCTGCCAGCGTTGATCAGGGGAAGGTACAGTAGCAAAACCGGGCTCCGGACTGCCACATGGCGCTACTGAGAGGGAAGACGTCTTGTTCGGCGCATGGCCATTGCACATCGTATTGCGTCTGCAGCAGCAATGTGAGCAGCAGCTGGCACCACAGGGACACAACGAATTGTAACACATCGGTTACTTCAAGGACAGCACCATGCCAGATGCCCTGTAGCGTGCATTCCACTGACATCAAACCATCACAATTTGCGACTTGAGTGGTGTCAAGCGACAACTAATTGGAGGTTTGAGTGGAGTTCTGTCATGTTTCCTGATGAAAGACGTACCTGCAACCATCCTGTCTACTTGCTCGACGCACTTGACCTACACCTTGAATCATGGTCCGAGGTGCGATTTCGTATGACAACAGGAGCACTCTCGCGGTTGTTCCACGCCTCTTAACTGCAAATTTCTACGTCAGTCTGATTATTCAACTTGGTTTGCTCCCATTCATGAGTATCATTACAGGGGGTGTCTTCCAACAGGATAACGCCCGCCCACATACGACTGTTGTAACCCAATGTGCTCTACAGAGTGTCGTCTAGTTCCCTGGGCCTGCTCGATCAGCAGCTATGGCTGTAATCGAGCACTTATGCGACATCATTGGACGACAACTCCAGCATTATCCACAACCAGCATTAACTCTCCCTGTATTGACCGACCAAGTGCAACAGGCATGGAATTCCATCCTACTAACACATCCGGCAGCTGTACGACACAATGGATGCACGGTTGAAAGCTTGCGTTCAACATTTTGGTAGGCATACCGGTTATTAATGTACCAGCATTTCTCATATCCAATGGCTTATCTCGAGCTTGCACTTACTTGTGATCTTGCAACTTTAATCACTTATACATGTTACCTAGCTAAATGTATTCCCGGAATTTAATTAAATTACTTGCTTCCTGGTGTTGTGAATTTTTTCTTTTTTTTCGTCAGTGTGTAAAAGTCTCCATCTTCTTAGTTTCCAAGGAACTCCAAGTTCCCGTCCTTCCATTTTAGTGAGACTACATGTTCCTGATCCATAGGTTAGGACTTGTCTGACGCTTCAGTTATACAGCTTAATTTTAGTTCTCCTCGTCAGTTGTTTAGACACTAGAAGTTTTTGTATGGAATATTGGGCTTTGTTACCATTTTGCACTTCTACTTGTCTGCGATTTTGTTCGTCTAATATTGTGCCCACCAGAAATTTAAACTGTTCAACGCTAAAACTAAACGATCAGGACTTGGGAGGATCGACGGTCCTGACCGACAGCCGTGTCACCCTTAGTCTATAGGCGTCACTAGATGCGGGTATGACCGTCGTCAGTTTACTGCTTCCCAGTGGAGTATCTCATCAATATGCGTCACAAGGGCTGAGTGCATCACGCTAGCCATACAGTGCTCGGCAGGCGGAAATGTGACCCATCCACGTGCGGGCCAAGCCCGATAGCGCTCCCGTTTGGCGATCTGTCGGGAACAAGTTTCATCACGGCGGTAAGGCCGTCGGTACTGTAGGTTCTAGCACCAACACAGACCAAATATGGTCGATGACAGAAGTTATCTATAGTCTACATCTACATCTACATGGATACTCTTCAAATCACATTCAAGTGCATGGTGCATGGGGGCTTTCTTAAATATTAATGAAAATATTTTTTAGTAGCTGTAAGTCCGATTACGCAAGTCTCGTAAACGGCTGGCCCTGACTAGTTTTAGTACGCAATCTGACTGCTTAGAATGACAACAAAGAATGTAAGAAAATTTCTGTTAGCACAATTAATTAATTAAGACCCCAGCAACTATAAAACCTACGAAACCACAAACACAAGTGTAGCTGTTCTGTATGTGGTAGTATGACTCAACGCACATCTGGCACGGTTCTTCTTCAACAAGACAAGAATTTTTTAAATACCAATTATACTGACGTGATAAAAGAAAATTAGAAATACTATAATTGCGCAACAAAACCAGAATTACACTCTAATACAAGAACACACGCCAGATGCTTTGTTGACTGAACCTGTCATGACACATTATTCAGGACACTAAAGGAATAAAAGAAAATAGAGTTTATTACCTCCATATATATTGACGAAATGCACTCTGACCATTACAATATCTCCATTAGAACAATATCTGCTATCTCTCCCATCAAACCACTGCATAAAACATGGAACAACACTCTCCACTACCACATCTCACTCTGACTTCACGACAAGCAGTGTCCACCACAACTTCTCGGTAAGCACTGCTTGCCGCTACGTCTCAATAATCACTGCCAGTGGAGGTGGCGGAACAATACTCTCTGGCGCGATCTTTGGCGCTGTGGCTCAGTGTAGCCACCTTTCATATGCCCTTCCTCCACAGGCTATAATTTGATGGTATTTTTGCCAGCATTGGTGGTGAAAATACCACCAAATTCGTCAAAAAAAAATACAGACAAAAATAAAAGATAATATTAATACGTAAATATCATATAACTAGATAAAATTTTGGCTTTGCACTGACCTTACAATAACCTAATATATAAAATACAGTAAGGAATACAAATTCTTTCATACATATGAATTTACATAATAGTTTACACAAATATCATGTGGTTAAACAATTCAATCGATAGCGTCAGCAATGACGAATATGAGCAGGTAAGAGTCTTATAACTTTTCACAAACAGTAATACACAAAAAATCAGTTTATACAAATATTCACATAAAATGTTTTCACAACAAGTGGTTGACAGTTCCAGCAGTAGCACCCAGCAATGTTGAGTAGGTGCAGACACCATCAGGTGACATCATTTCAGTAGAAGCAGTCCATCAGTGGCACCCAGCATTGTGGAACAGGTGCAGACTCCAACAGGTGACATCATTTCAGTAGAAGCAGTCCATCAGTGGCGACCAGCAATGTTGAGAAGGTGCAGACTCCAACAGGTGACATCATTTCAGTAGAAGCAGTCCATCAGTGGCACCCAGCATTGTGGAACAGGTGCAGACTCCATCAGGTGACATCATTTCAGTAGAAGCAGTCCAGCAGTGGCACCCAGCATTGTGGAACAGGTGCAGACTCCATCAGGTGACATCATTTCAGTAGAAGCAGTCCATCAGTGGCACCCAGCAATGTTGAGTAGGTGCAGACAGCAGTCCATAATATTCACTATCACTGATCACACTGTTCATCAGCGTTTATTAGCAGAAAGTAAACATGTCCTATTGGCACCAATCATGTAGAAAAAGTACAAGTAACAGTCCATAATATTCACTATCACTGATCACACTGTTCATCAGCAGAAATTAAACATGTCCTAGTGGCACCAATCATGTAGAAAAAGTACAAGTAACAGTCCATAATATTTACTACCACTGATCACACAGTTCATCAGCAGAAATTAAACATTTCTAAGTGTCACACATCATGTTGAAAAGTGCAGGTAACAGTTCATAATATTCACCATCACTACTCAGACAGTTCAAGCATGAACAATAGTTTGAATACACATACAAATGCTTTTACAATGCTCTTACACTAAACATACAAATTCTAATAAACACACAAATGATGTCAGGTAATTGTCATATTAACTATCACAAACATAAGTAAACCTATAATATTTATGGGTGTCAGTGCAAGCCACTACAAACAAAAAAAAATAATATTTAGGAGATAGGTGGGTAGGATTAGGAAAGGAAAACACACAAAACGCACTCACTCATCTTTCATCCAAATTAAGTACTACTGTGTAATTGAATAGTGTTGACTGTGTAAATGCACTTCTGTCAAAATTTCATGTTCAACATGTGTATCAAGTAGCAGTGGCAGCAATGTATAACAGTCAATAATAGTTAAGTCAACGTCATAGTCATCATGTCAAGACCAATGTTTGCCAAGCCAAATAAAAATGTACGGTTGCTGAACAACTGTCAGTGTGCCAAGATATGCAACTTCCTCTCTCCAAAAAAAAGTACATAGTGCTTAGTGATTTAACAAAGTGTGTGTAGACAATCTTCCTTCCATTTTAGTGTTCTAGTCTGCTATCTTCATCCTCCTTGTTCCATATAGACCAACCAAAAAAAAAAAAAAAAAAAAAATTCACCTCACTTACTTTACCTCTTATACACCAAAACTCCAATAAACTTTATATAATCTCAATACCTTAATAATACCTCTTCAATACGTCGATACATATAAACTTTATTGCCAGTATCATTTCACTTCCATAACAACTCTTTCCTCTAGTCAGTCTCCTCGAATAGGTACAGATAAAATCCTAATGCAAACCTCATCATCCCATACAATCCGAAGACACACTGTCAACACACAACCTCTGTGTAATCCATCTGACCAAAATCTTCTACTCATTATGAATTATAAACAAAGAATGCATACATGACCTCTAACAGACTTAGTTCGAATAACTCTCAGTAATTAAGTACGATTACGGAGTGTGAATGATCCTAATTTTTCACAGTGTGGACACCACTTCAAGAATTATGGCAAACAGAAGCAAACATGTGGAGTATTTCTTGTGTCAAGTGTCACTTCCTATTTCAATTGCTCACGAAAAATGCAGTGTAATAACTGTGTTGGTATGTCATGTCGTTAGCTTCCTTTCTATTGGCATACATTTATACAGCTTTCATAAAACCTCCAGCTCATGTGACTTCTGTGATGTTTCTTGTACTAAAGTCGCTCGTCGAATTACTGCAGTTCATTTTCTTATGTTAAAATATAAAGCACTGAGCGTAAGCAAAACAAGCAATAGCGAGTAAATATACCAGTAGTGAACAGAATGTCAACAAGTGGATGCAGCACAATTCTTACAACGAGGCTCTGCCAAGCGAACAATCTGTAATTAATACAATAGTGTGACCTAAACTCTATGTTCAAACACAGTATATCAGCATTTCTATATACCAAATTAAAGTATAGTTATGACAACAAGCAGAAATGTGTAAATGTGCAATCCATACGCATAGCAGTAAACATATATCTTACGTACTAAACAGGTCATTAGTATCGTATCAGCGTAAGCAAATTAATGTTCATATGTAATCTTAATAAGTAAACATGAAGGCGCAAGCAGATAAATCACAAAGTATAACTTACATACCTAACCACATCAGCACAATTAATCAGGTGACAATTATAATTTAAATAAATAGGCACAGCAGGCACATAATTAAAAAATATGACATCAGTGAAAAAGCAGTGCAGCCAAGCGATGCATAATATACACAAGTTACAACTCAGTTCATTAATAATCATTGTCAAAATCAGTTAACGTACGCAAGCACGTCGCTTCACAAGTAAATTCATAGAACATGAAATTTAGCACAAAGTATGAATCACGTAATTGCGAGCAGCAAATTACGTCTAAAGTACGTACCTAAGTGGAAATATGTTACCTGAAAATGAACTCAATTAACAGTTACCTTTTTTTTTAGTTTATTAGTTTCTTCTTGGAAATTACATTCTTCCTGAAAATTTCTCGATAGCAAGTCGTCTTAACGTCGGACTCGCACAGAATTTACCTGAAGTTCTTAAATATTTTATAGAACCGTATCCTGAAAAATACTGAATGTTAATAACATAATTCATCAAGTCACTATAGCTTTATACTGATTTTATTCGGAGAAAGACTGTGTATTTGTTTACGGCTGTCAGTGCATTCGCACCGAGCGCTCGATCAGCTGTAGGCGCGTGACGTAGAAAGCAATTGTTTGCGGTCAACGACTGCCCTGTGCGGCGCGCAGACTTGACTGTTGCTTTGAGTATATGCCGCCGCCAAAACACAGCGCGGTATCCTTTGTATTCTCTGCATGTTTACGTAAACTGTTGGTTTCTCGAAAGTATGTCATTCCACAAAAATTTTAACGTTAGATATATGATGTATTCCCTTAGAGCGTCGTGATTTCAGAGTTTCTACTTCGACAGTGTTATCATGAATAATTTTGTGAATTTTATATGGAGCGTTATAAAGCAGAAAAAATTTGCGACACAAGCCTTTTCCTTTGTGAGACAAACGATGAGACTTAATTAACACTTTCTGACCAACTGACAAGATTTTTAAACGACCAGGACGCTTAGCTGATTTCTCTCTTCTAGCAGCCGCAGATGTAATATTTCGTAGAGCCAGGTTGACAATTTCAGAATGCCGCAGTTTCCGTGTAGGCGGAAAAGGAACGATTTCAGAAATGCGATTTGTCGGTGCTTTGTTTTTTAATATCAGTAAAGGCGGTAAAGAAGTTGAATCATTAGGGAGTTCATTCAGAATGTTTTGAAAAATATGAAGATACTGATCCCACGTTCTGTGATTCTGATGACAATAAAGACGACACAATTTATTGATTTCCTTCATCCATCTCTCTGAAGCGTTAGATTGGGGGTGAAAAAGTGAAATGAAAATTGGTTTAATTTTACGACGCTGTAGAGTACGAAGCCAAATTTTAGAACGAAACTGTGATCCATTATCTGATATAACCTTATCAACATGACCCACTTCTTTAAGAAAATGTTTGATGAAAGCGTTAGATACTGAACGAGCTGTTGCTTTGCGTAACGATGTAAAACACACATATTTTGATGTCAGCTCCACTGCTACGAAAATGTACGCAAAACCATTAGTAGAACGAACCACTGGACCGAACAAATCAACTGCAGCCATGTCCTTTAATTTCGCTGGAATGACAGGAAACAACGGTGCTCTGTGAGAAATTGTTGGCGGCTTAGCCTTTTGACATAATTTGCATTTGGCAAGAACAGATCGAATACGTTTTTCCATATTACTGAAGTAGCAATTTTCTCGTAATTTGTGAAAGCATTTTCTGGGAACAAAGTGTGCATAACTCAAATGCGTATACCAAATCAGCTTATTAACCCACTCATCAGGAATACAAACTAACCAAACAGAGTTGTCGACCGATTTTCGTTTAAAAAGAACTTTCCAGATAGATCGCAAAAACGAGGTGTGGCCAAATCGTCCAATCTAACAAAGCGTCTAAGAAAATTACAGACACCAAGGAAACTACGAACATCACGTTTTGTGGTAGGAACAGCATAATTACGAATAGCGTCTAATTTTTCTGGATCAGGAAGAATACCTTCTGTAGAAATAATGTGACCGAGAAATTTCACCTGAGAACGACCAAATTCAGATTTTTCTAAGTTCACTGTAATGACAACTCTTGCAAAGATACGTAATAATGAATCCAAAATATTGTTGTGCTCACTCCAAGAATGTTTAGCTATAAGAATATCGTCAACATATGAAGTAATATTGTCACGAAATAAACAGGTAAAATTTCATTTAAACTACAAATGAATGCTGCAGAAAATATAGTAAGTCCAAACAGTAAATTCCAAAGTCACTTTTGGGTAAAACAGTCATATCCGGTTATTGTTTATCTACTCTCTAGATAGACTGATAGTAGATGAGTTGTTTTTGACAGATGCAAAGAATAGTAAAAGAGTAGGCAGCGGTACAGAAAACTAAAAGGGAAATAGCACCACTACAGCTCGGGGCCCTATGCTCGCTACGGCACATATTCACTTAGAGTAATGAATCCCCTGAGGACTTTAATAGCTGCACATAAATTTCAGTTTGTGACTTAGTGGCAAATTTGGCGGACGTGCGTACATAAATTGATCTAACCATGAACATGGATGTATGTCATTCTTAGAATTGCGGAAGATCTTAAATTTCCGAACAGTCAAAAAGTGTTTATAGTCAAAGTTTTCGCCTCGTGGTGACAAAGACCTACCGCGTCTGTCCCAGTCCCAATGTCGATTATTGTCAAGTTCGCGCGCCTGGCGATCTCTTGTTGCATCCCGTAAATGAAACAAATTATTTTCTTCAAAGCCCTCTGCTATCCGTGATTCTAAATTTCTTCTGCTATCTTTTCCTACGATTTCGCCTTCGATCTGTTTGACTTGCTTTCGTAATGCCTCAACTTCCCTTTTAACGCGTTCATTAAATTTTCCCTGATTTTCAACATGCTTATTTATGTTCTGGTACTCTTCGGTTTCTGCAAATGGCAATGGTGCTGTATCATGTGAATCTCTGTCCCCATTTAAACTAAGACTTGTCAATTTGTCTGAAATCTCCTCAACTCTTTCCGATAAATCACCTATTTGTTCTTTCTGTTTATTTACATCTTCCGTAAGTGTCGCGACTCGGGTTTCAGTATTAACACATTTGGTAGTTAACTGTTCACATTGTTGTGTTAGGTTATTTATTCTGTCATTTGGTACGGATTCCTCGATTCTCTCAAATATTTCTTCCTTATCTTTTGCACGTTGTAAATTTAACTCTGAAAATTTCTGTACTATCACGCGATCTCTTTCTTCCTGTTCTCTATCCTGTTCCTTTTGTCTGATTTCTACTGCAATTGATCTATTATTGTGAGCATTCAAAATTGGTTGTACTTCTTCTCTGATTTCTTTCTTTAATTCATCTTTCATATTTTTGAAACATGTCGCTATTCATGAGTCTAACCGTGTTTCCAAAGTTCCCATCTCTGTTTTTAATTCAGATCCAAACCGTGTTTCCATTGTTCCCATTTGTGATCCCAGTGAGTCTAACCGTGCTTCCATTGTTCCCTTTTGTGAGTCTAACCGAGATCCCAAATTTAATATTGCACTCATCAACTGCTCCATGTTAACTGTTTCAAAATTCTTTTCGCCCCTAACATTTCCCGCAAAACCAGCTTCCTTCGTCATAGCTGTAAAGCTATCTGTGTTCGATACTATTTCAGAATCTTCTATCGTTAATCTCGTATTCTGCGAATTTTCTGATTGAGAAAAATTTTGAAATGGTTCCGGACTATTTTCCCGACTTATTACATTGTTTTCCACTTCATTATTCATCACACTGTTTTCCTCTATTGGCGAGTTCGCCATGTTAACAATTTCGCCATTCTCACTATTCATTATTTTTGCCTTTTTCATTGATCGCGTAATCATTTACAAAATATACAAAACTCGTCACTATATGAAAATTGCACACAATGACACTTTATCTCCAACAATACCATTCACACGAAATGTTTCCTTCAAACAATTGAAATAATTGCACTAAATTGTCAAACGCGTATACACGACAACAAATCAAATTCTGAGAAAAAAAATACCATTAGAAGAATGACAATTACCAAATCTACACATGCAATATAGACTACAATTACTAAACTACAAATTACTACAACAATACTACTGTCTACTATTTTTACAATCAGAAGAATTCCAAGGGACGATCCGAAGCAGCGGTCGCCACGTGCATGGGGGCTTTCTTAAATAAAAAAAATGCAAATATTTTTTAGTAGCTGTAAGTCCGATTACGCAAGTCTCGTAAACGGCTGGCCCTGACTAGTTTTAGTACGCAATCTGACTGCTTAGAATGACAACAAAGAATGTAAGAAAATTTCTGTTAGCACAATTAATTAATTAAGTCCCCAGCAACTATAAAACCTACGAAACCACAAACACAAGTGTAGCTGTTCTGTATGTGGTAGTATGACTCAACGCACATCTGGCACGGTTCTTCTTCAACAAGAGAAGAATTTTTTAAATACCAATTATACTGACGTGATAAAAGAAAATTAGAAATTCTATAATTGCGCAACAAAACCAGAATTACACTCTAATACAAGAACACACGCCAGATGCTTTGTTGACTGAACCTGTCATGACACATTATTCAGGACACTAAAGGAATAAAAGAAAATAGAGTTTAGTACCTCCATATATATTGACGAAATGCACTCTGACCATTACAATGTCTCCATTAGAACAATATCTGCTATCTCTCCCATCAAACCACTGCATAAAACACTACCACATCTCACTCTGACTTCACGACAAGCAGTGTCCACCACAACTTCTCGGTAAGCACTGCTTGCCGCTACGTCTCAATAATCACTGCCAGTGGAGGTGGCGGAACAATACTCTCTGGCGCGATCTTTGGCGCTGTGGCTCAGTGTAGCCACCTTTCAATGGCAGAGGGTTCATCGAACCACCTTCACAATTCTCTAATATTCCAATCTCGTTTAGCGCACGGAAAGAACGAACACCTATATCTTTCCTTACGAGCTCTGATTTCCCTTATTTTATCATGGTGATCGTTTCTCCCTATGCAGGTCACCGACAACAAAATATTTTGCATTCGGAGGAGAATTTTGGTGATTGGAATTTCGCGAGAAGATACCGCCGCAACGAGAAACGCCTTTGTTTTAATGATGTCCACCCCAAAGCCTGTATCTTTTCAGTGACACTCTCTCCCCTACTTCGCGATAAAACAAAACGTGCTCCCCATCTCTGAACTTTTTTGATTGTCGATTCTATCTGGTAAGGATCCCACACAGCGCAGCAGTATTCTAAGAGGACGGACAAGCGTAGTGTAGGCAGTCTCATTAGTAGCTTTGTTACGTTTTCTAAGTGTCCTGCCAAAAAAACGCAGTCTTTAATTAGCCTTCCCCACAACATTTTCTATGTGTTCCTTCCAATTTAAGTTCTCCGTAACTATAATTCCTACGTATTTAGTTGAATTTACGACCTTTAAATTTGACTGATTTATCGTGCAACCAAAGTTTATCGGATTCCTTTTAACACTCATGTGGATGACCTCACACTTTTCGTTATTTAGGGTCAATTGGCCATTTTCGCACCACACAAATATCTTTTCTAAATCGTTTTGTAATTTGTTTTGATCTTCTGATAAGTTTATTAGTCGATAAACGACAGCGTCCTTTGCAAACAATCTAAGACGACTGCTCAGATTGTCTCCCAAATCGTTTATATAGATAAGGTACAGCAAAGGGCCTATGACACTATCTTGGGCAACGCCATAAATCACTTCTGTTTTACGCGATGACTTTCCCTCGATTACTACGAACTGTGAGCTCTCTGACAGGAAATCGCGAATCCAATCACATAACGGAGACGATATTCCATAAGCACGCAATTTGACTACAAGCAGCTTGTGTGATACAGTGTCAAAAGCCTTCCGGGAATCCATAAATACGGAATTAATCTTAAATCCCTTGAAAATAGCACTCAGCACTTCATGCAAGTAAAGCGCTAGTTGTGTTTCACAAGAACGATGTTTTCTAAATCCATGTTAAAAATACTGCTGAAGTCAGTTATCAAAGGGTGAGGTACCGTTAACTCTATTCCTCTGTGTTTTGATAAGGGAGGGATTCTAACATGTCCTTCCATCTATTGGGATAGTATTATTAAGAAGCAGTTAAAATTAAGATAGCAAGTGACTTTAAAATAAGAGATGGTGGTTGTTGTTTGGATTGCTCGCAGAATCCTGGTCTCTCCCTTGTCAAAAAGTAGAAGGACACAGTTAGTCCTACCTCATACGTTGGTTATTAATTTCGCTTTGTGAATACCTTGTGACGTCGGTCGTATTTGGTTTGTGATGGTGCTAGTGTTTATAGTGTGTGTGTGTTATCTTTCCGGAGTTCCTCTGAAAACTGAGGTTCTAAATGCCCTTGCTCAGCGCCTACTTGCTGCAGTTTTGCAGGGTGTGCTCGTGTCGAAATATCGGCGGTTGTAGATGACGCCACCCGGCTGCATTGCCGTAAGTTATTTGAATATGACAAGAGTGATAAGCACATGTTGTTACCAGCCGATGAACGGTTTGTCAACAATGTGGCTGTTGCGTGAAATCCATGCTGCAGCAGCTGCGAACGGTGGCACAGAGATTGTGGACAGTGCGTTTCTTTTAGCTGATACCCAGCGCTGTCCTTACCTAGTCCGTCTGCGGGCTATTACTCTAATTGGCAGTCATTGCAGGCGAAATAAATGTATTGAGCGACACCTGATTTGTAGCGAAGTGTCTCTGTTGAAGTCTCCTGGAAAAATCTTCTACTATGTCTCTCTCTCTCTCTCTCCCTTCGTGTTCTGCTAAACATCCAGTGGACTTGCCCGCGCAGTAGATTGGCCAGCTTAGGATCTTCATCACGAAAATTTACTGGTTTAACAGCAACTTTCATAGATTTTGCGCTACACTTTCTACACACGTTCTAAAAGATACACACCAAGAAATTTTCCTCAGAAAGCATTCCAAGATCATCATTTTACTTTGCTGGCGCCTATAAGCACCTTTTTCGGTGGAACTATCCATTTATCAGATCAGTCTCCGATAAGCGTCTTTATTCTATAAGGTATCCGCATGCCAATTGCTGGCCAAAATACAGGGTGGGTGTGTGCCCATGCCTTCTGGTCAGGCAATGAGAACCGTAAACCGTCATGTGGCATCTTTCACGACTTCCAGTTCCAAGCTCCAGATGGTTCCTGGCCAACAGAGCGCCCTTTCTCCAGCTTGTCATAAGGTTGTTGGGCATCCTGTGAGTAGATACATTAAAACTTTTTTCTTAACATTGACGTAATTAATTTATATGTTAAGGTAAGGAAGGTCGTTCCAGGGGATCAAAGAATGGACAGAGGTGAAGGTTTGATGAAACGGGCGGGAAGAAAGTGGTGTAGTATGAGAATGTAGAATAATAGTGATAAGCTATTGAACTTGCAGCTACAGGATCAAGCTGTATGGAGAAGTTGTCAGCAATGGAACCAGAATAACAGAAGCTTATTGTCACTATTAGTTACTTTAAGTTACGACACATCATTTACTTTGTCTCTTTTATGTGTTTGTGAAGCAAGAAAGAGCTGTCGAGTGAGTGAGAGAGAGATAATTGAGTTAGGGAGACAGACAAGGAGTGTGGCTGAAAGAGATATGTAAAAGAAAAACAAATGACCGTTAAAATGAGAGTGTCATTAAATGAGAGAGTGCAACAGGAATTGCGAAACCTAATTTAGTAGAACCATTCCTGCAAGAAACGTTAGTTCTAGAGTTGTAATTTTAGCATAATCTGTGACATTTTGAAATTTACTGAAATGAGTCAGATAAATATGCACACTGAGCCGTTGGGGAGGAAAGTAGTGGTTGTTGAATATTGAAATGAGGCTGCTGTATTCCCTTTAGTTCTGATCACTGAGAATATTTGTGGGATTTAACAGATGTTATGTGTCTCCGGCAACATAGCGAGAAGCCTTCAAACATATGAATCACGATACAGCACCGCATAAACATATTTCAGGAGCACACTACTAAAATACTATTGCCGGCCGGAGCGGCCATGCGGTTCTAGGCGCTACAGTCTGGAACCGAGCGACCGCTACGCTCGCAAGTTCGAATCCTGCCTCGGGAATGGATGTGTGTGATGTCCTTAGGTTAGTTAGGTTTAATTAGTTCTAAGTTCAAGGCGACTGATGACCTCAGAAGTCAAGTCGCATAGTGCTCAGAGCCATTTGAGCCATACTATTAACTTGAATGCAACAATAGGTGAGCAATATTAGCTTTAAATTAAATATGTCTAACTAGCTGATGACTACGGGTCAATTTGGCTCATATACAGGGTGAATCAGAACTCCACCGACAATCCTTCAAACGTTTTTCAGGAATACCTTCTGAATATTTTGGTATAAGGGACGCATGGTCTCCAGCATCTCGTTAGAGAGCTATTGCATTTCTTTCGGTTTCTTACCCAGTTAGCTTTGTTTTTGTTTTGGATTGGAAATAGTGCACAACAGTACAACTGACGATGATACGCGCTGTGCGTCTAGCTTCCATTCTCTCGTGGTACCCGCTGTTGAAGACGGTAATGTCCTACTTGCCTCGATGCCCTCAACTTTGTAATCAATAATGCACGGTTCTTTCTAGGGTTTAGTTTTCCGGTAGTGTTAATTGTGCGTTAACAAAAATGTTCAAATGGCTCTGAGCAGTATGCGACTTAACTTCTGAGGTCATCAGTCGCCTAGAACTTAGAACTAATTAAACCTAACTAACCTAAGGACATCACACACATCCATGCCCGAGGCAGGATTCGAACCTGCGACCGGAGCGGTCGCACGGCTCCAGACTGTAGCGCCTAGAACCGCACGGCCACTCCGGCCGGCTGTGCGTTAATAGTAATACACAGCAGTGCTACAGACAAGATTATTGATGAAGAGTTGGCCGACATGCCCCTCGATATGGGTTCATTGAATGCAACGGTACGACGACGCTATATTGAGATGTTCCTGCAATGACGGCAACCACATCACACTACGTTTCCATCTGTACACAGGCGGTGCCTACGAGAAACTGGACCCTTACTTGTTAGAATGGCTTGATACTGGCTATGTGAGATATGCTCGAACACGCGTTATGGAAGTGAGTGCGTTACACGCTATTGGTGTTTGTCCAGCCTCTAGCAGTCTGCGCGTTGCACGAGCTCTGAACACACACCCCAATCGACTGTTTTGTGAGTCTCTCATGAGCAACAATTGCTCTCGTATCACCCACAGATAGTGCAATAATTCCAGCCGCTGACTTCCCATTTCCAATGTCGTTTGAAAATAAGTTATCATAGCAATGTCCAGAAAACCCAAATTTTCCTTCTTTCGTGTTTTTTACACAGGAATCCATGTTTACAAAAGAGGACATTTTCAATAGTAAGCTATGTTTGGGGTGACAAAACTCCACACTCTTCGTATGTCGATGCTATCAGCGGAACTTTTCTGTAAATGTACAGACTGGTATTGTCAACGATTTTGTGAATGGACCTTACCTACTTCGTCATGCAATGAACGGAGTCGTGTACAAAACGTTCCTTCAACATGCCCTCCAACAGCTCCTACAAAATCTGCCGCCGAGAATTCGGAGAATTCGTCAGCTTATGCGTTTTCGTAACGTTGGCACACTTTGCACTCGGTGTCAGGAATCGCAATACGCTTTGGACGAGAACGGACTGATCGTGATGATCCTGTTCCATGGTCAACTCGATCACCAGACATGACACAAATGCACTTTCTGTTCTGCGGAGCCTATTTCACGAGGCTCCGGTCGACACTCACACAGACATTGTTGCTGACGAGGGAAACACCTCATCTCACCAACCTCAGATTTAGTGGTAAGAGAGCCCAATGGACAGTATGTCAAAAGCAGAACAAAGATCAAGCTTGAAAGCAGGAAGAAGGTGTACTAAACTGTGAAAAAAATCGAGAGAGAACAGAAAGTAGAATATAGGGCTGTAGTGAAGAAAAACTTCGTCGTGGCTGAGTGGATACGGTGTTGGAGTGCCGAGCGAGCGACCCGTCTTCAAACCTCCCTCGTACGAATTTTTTTTTTCAAAAATGGCTCTGAGCACTATGCGACTTAACTTCTGAGGTCATTAGTCGCCTAGAACTTAGAACTAATTAAACCTAACCTAAGGACATCACACACATCCATGCCCGAAGCAGGATTCGAACCTGCGACCGTAGCGGACGCTCGGCTCCAGACTGTAGCGCCTAGAACCGCACGGCCACTCCGGCTGGCTCTTTTCGCTGTTCGCTTTATTTAAATTTGTGTCTGTATCGTGGTGTAACGTCCGTTTGCAACAGCGAGGTGTAAGGCAGGGACCTATAATGACAGTTGATCCTGCACAACTACTCTTTTAGCAGCCGAAAGGAAGTGGCTTTCGAATGGGAACCGCAAACATTTGATGACAAGGCGAAAAGTCAACCGAATTCTCCACCGAAAACCACGTCTGGTGTGTCAGTCATGGCATTAGTGACAGTATGTGTGTCGTACGTATGATGAGAATGCCTTACCGACGCAATTAATGTGTACGAGTGGTAAGTGAGTGAGATATTCCTCCTTGCTCGGTATAGGTGTTCGTATGAATGTGTGATCTCTCCCAAGGAAATGATGAAAACAATAGTTTTTCACATAATCTGCAACAAATGAACGCAACGGTTTCACAATCACACAGTTTCTCTGTGCCCTCTCAAAACATACGTTTTTAACGTTTTTGAAGTTCCGTTTTGGAAGTCTAGACTCCATTTGCTTTGTTGCAACATAGACCACACACGTTTATTTGTTGTTTTCATTTCTGTGAGACGTTTATGTGCTACCTCGCCTGTCCTTACTATTCATCACATTTACTTGCAACGGTACCTTTTTTTATCACATGACTAATATTCTACATTAGTATGACAACTGCCATGACCACAGAAACAGAACAAACATCTCAGTGACCGGACGGACAGTCATACTGCTAGTTTAGTGTGCTCTTTATTGTACTTCTTGTTCTTGGACCGATCACTTTTTTTTTCACAGTTCAGTTCACGTTCTTCCTGTTTTCGCGCTTGATCTGTGTTCAGTCTTTGTCTGGCTATCCACTGAGCCATCTTACCACTAAATCTGAGGGTTGTGCGATGGGGAGTTTACCTTGTAAGATTATCACAGTCACGGAAGTGGTACACCGACCTCTTGGGATTCTAGAGGATGTAAGACAGTCAATAGGGCGTCGCTGCATACTCGGCCGTAATCATAGTGGTCGAAATATTTAACACCTGTGACGGAACCTGTGCTGTATTGTTGTAACGTACCTACAACAAATAAAGCCTAAGGTCGTATGTGAGGATGGACTCAATGAGCAACGTGAGCTATCAGTAATCGGAATCTAACCTGAATAACACTGTGTGCGCGTTCTATTAGTGTCAATTTCACTGTCATTTAAACCCTCAACAGATCGTTACATGCAAAACTTAAAACTAACATTTGGATAAGCTGTCTGACTGCGTATTTGAATATGAAAAACTACAGGAGAAAATGAACCTGTAACAATGAATACCTAAGCTATCTGACTGCGTATTTGAATAAGAATTTACGGATGATAACAGAATCTGGATTGTGCAACGGAATTTACTGGATTAGCGTATATGACATGTTGTGATGCGTCAGTGTGTCTGTTTTGGCCCTGAATTTTGCTCTCACCTCTTTAAATGACTGCCTTTTTCCAAGTGGTTTACAGCTACTCGCAGCAGCATGTACCAGCAGCGGCTAAAGCTTATTGTTGAATGAATTTAACAAAGGGGAGTTTGCTTGGGTCCGGTTAACTACTAAATAACTTTTATGAAGGTATTTCATAAATTAAGTCTATTTAAAAACTTCAGAAATCATCATGACCAATAATAGTTAGACAAGTATTCATAATGGTGAAATGCCTGACAATGACCTTATAAGTATCAATAATAGCTGAGTGCCAGATTAACAAATTATTTCAATTTCAAAGTTACATTAACATTTAATAACCTCAGCATATTTATAAATTAGATGTGGAGAATTATTTGGAGAATAAGGAGTCTTCTTTAACTGACAAGCACAACATGGGATTATTGCAAACTCGGACTAACAATCACGAGCCTACCGGTGCAATTTCGCTTTACGCTATGCTTGCGAATTTTACCTTGAATTCCATCTTCAAGCGTAGTTAAGCCATCTAAAACTCTCCAAGCCATATAAATGAAATCAGGCCTTGAGTATGGTAAGATCTGCCATCACCGACGTGAGGGCAGCAAGACACGTCTTCTGTCTCCGAAGTCTCGACCAACAGTACTGAAATTTTACTCTCGCAGACAGACCTCGTCTCACAACAATGGTTATAATCGCGTTCCCAGTTTTCGCCCTCAGAATGTTACTATAAATATCTGAGTACTTATTTATTTCCATAGAGAATCGCAGAATCTTACACAATGCCAAGAAAAGCCTTAAGTTGGCTATATTGTTTTCGACACTCAGTGTAATATTTAATCAATGTAATGGAGAGTTCCGACACAATCCTTACACTGTACACTGACAGAACGGATTGCACACACTGTGATAAAAGTGGACGTGTTTCGTGTGAGAATTGTTGCATTACTCTGTGTTATCTGTTGTACAGTTTGGTTCTTGCATATTACAGGCTTCTCATTCTTCACTGTTGATAAGTTATTTCCACAACTGCAAGGTTGATTCCGGTAACAAAACGAAAAAATCATATACTTACTCTTCAAGAGCCACCGGAAACCATAGGTGCCTTATACCAACAGCTCAATAATATTCATGTCTGGGGAGTTTTGGTGACCAGCGGAAGTGTCTAAACTCAAAAGAGTGTTCCTGGAACCACTCTGTAGCACTTCTCAACATGTGGATGTCGCATTCTCCTGCTGGAATTGCCTAAGTCCGTCGGAATTCACAATGGACATGAAGGAATTCAGACGATCAGACAGGATGCTTACGTAGGTGTCACCTGTCAGACTCGTATCTGGACGTATCAAGCGTCCCATATCACTCCAACTGCACACGCCCCACGCCATTATAGAACCTCCACCAGCTTGAACAGTCCCCTACTGACAAGCAGCGTTTATGGATTCATGAGGCTGTCTCCACATCCCGCCGGCCGGAGTGGCCGGGCGGTTCTAGGCTCTACAGTCTGGAACCGCGCGACCGCTACGGTCGCAGGTTCTTATCCTGCCTCGGGCATGGATGTGTGTGATGCCCTTAGGTTAGTTAGGTTTAATTATTTCTAAATTCTAGGGGACTGATGACCTCAGGAGTTAAGTCCCATAGTGCTCAGAGCCATTTGAACCATTGTTTTCTCCGCGCCCATAACGTCCATCCGCTCGACACAATTTGAAACGAGACTCGTCCGACCAGGCAACATGTTTCAAGTCATCAATAGTACAATGTCGGTGTCGACGGGCCCAGGCAAAGCATAAAGCTTTGTGTCGTACAGTCGTCAAGGGTACACGAGTGGGCCTTCGGTTCCGATAGCCCGTATCGATGATGTTTCGTTGAATGGTTCGCACGCTGACACTTTTTGATAGCCCGGCATTGAAATCTGCAGTAATGTGCGGAAGGGTTGCACTTCTGTCACGTTGAACGATTCTCTTCAGTCGTCGTTGGTCCCGTTCTTGCAGAATCGTTTTCCGGACGCAGCGATGTCGGACGTCTGATGTTTTGCCGGATATTCACGGTACTCTCGTGAAATGGTCGCACGGGAAAATCCCCACTTCATCGCTACCTCGGAGATGCTGTGTCCCATCGCCCGTGCGCCGATTATAACACCACGTTCAAACTCACGTAAATCTTGATAACCTACCATTGTAGCAGCAGTAATCGATCTAACAACTGCGCCAGACACTTGTGTCTTATATATGCGTTGCCGACCGCAGCGCCAATATTTTGCCTGTTTACATGTATCTGTATTTGAATACGCATGCCTATACCAATTTCTTTGGCGCTTCAGTGTATATAGTTACTGAACATTCAGCAAAAGCAGTGAGGCAGCATGTAGGTATCCACTTCATCGCCAGTGTTTGTCTGGCCAGGGAAGGAGAAATGGTACCGTTAACTCCTTATCAACAGACTCTACCAAAGTGGCCCACGTTAAATCCAAAACCTCTCCGCAATGTCTGATGGACTGACGTCATGTAACACTGTTATAGAAATGGAAATGGGCGTAGGGGGGTCCTTGGTGCTTTTCAGGGGGAGTAGGGATGAATATAACGGCATTAGGTTTCATTCTCGCCCATTTTTCACCTTTAAATAACCAAACACACCACTACACTTCATACACAGTCATCATATTCATCTATACGAGCCAGTTACATTTATTCTACCTGTCAAGCAGGCCGCTAAAGTAGTGTCAATTTAGAAAATGTTAGTGTCAGACAGCGAGTTACACGAGTTCATTCATTTTCAGTAAGGGCGTAACATTGAGATCAACTTATACATTTTTCGAGCCCCAAATCCATTACTCTCATAGATATACGCAACTTATGGTTGTTGTTTAGTCTAGCATCGCAAGTCCATGGCTTCACGTGATGTCTGAGGTGATCTTAAAGGTAGCAAACAGGATTATTACTTAAGATTTGTTTATTACTATTATTATTATTGTTATTACTCTCTAACACATAAAAATTGCGTGCCTCTTGCCCTTCAGTATGGCGGTCATCAGTGGTGCGACCGTACTATTACTGAGAAATGAATGCATACAGTGTCATCTGAACCTATCGCTCCCGTCACTCCGCTAGCAACGAGAGAAAAACCGTCCACCATCAACTGAGGCAGCTTTTTTTTTTATTGTGATGGTTTGTGGTGTAATGTTTATGAAGACAACAAAAAAAATGTGAAAATTGCGAAGTGTCTTTTGAATCAAACTGTCGTTATACAATTTCAAATCGCAGTGAACGACGATTTTCAGCTACAATCAGTGGATTAAAATAGAATTCGGTCCCCCTCAGGTTTACATGTACATCGTGTTTGCACATATTGACTGAATTGGGGCGGCATGGGGATAGGAGGGCTAAAAACTTATTAGATTGGTGCATAAGTTAGTAGCTTTCTTGTTTTGTATGTTGGTATTAGAGTTGCTATGAATTTATTTATCGATTGTCTTTTTTATTTGTAGTTCACTGTTGGAGATAGTGAGTGGAACTATGGACGCTAGAAAATGGAGTGTCAAGTGGAGACGTCGTAATATTTCCGACATATTCTTCTGTTTGAGTTCAATAGAGGGATGACAGACGGGGATAATGCCATTCGACAGAGCGCAACAAGAAATGTTGTTCTCGTTTTAAGGACGATCTTTTTGACATTAGTCTCTCTTCACGTTCAGGAATACTTTCATGGTTTGCTGAAGATCGTTTAATCGCATTAATCCACAAATATCCACATCAGTGTAATAGAGAATACATCTTTGTCCATCAACAAAGTCAAACATTCTACAGTGATAGCGTCCACAAACTGGCCTCTCGTTGGGAGAAATGTGTTAGTTGCCAGGGTGACTACGCTGAGAAATAAACACGTAGACATGAAGAATAATGATGAAGAATGTCAAAAACGTTTGTTTCATTAAAAGCTTTAAGAGCTTTCACATAAAAACTCGAAGGCATTACTTTTTAGCGCACTCTCGTAGTTTTGCATCGACAATGCCTCATCCAGTCTCGTGGACAAAGAGGAGATGTCTGTTAATCTGAACACATGGAAGAAACAGCAAATTAAGCGCTTTTTTGCTCCTTCATGGTGTAGGCACGTTACCGCGCTGACGAAGTTTCTCTGTAACAGTATCGTTTAAAGTAGTCGTTTCTCTATCCACTAAATTACTGGGCACATATTTAACATTTACCTGCGCTGCGTAGCAACGAAAATTTTCCTCTTCCGAGAGTCTTCCACCTGGAATAACTTTTGTATAGTGATGATGTAGCTTGACTAGCAATTAGATGCAAATATTAAATTCACAGCTTAGAATATGCTGACAATTTTGATGTCGTTATAACTTTATAACTTCATTTCGGATCACTTTTTCCTTGTCACAGTTCATCCATAAAGTACGCTCCTCCGCTGCAAAGAGCGGAGTTCTGGGAGCCGCCTACCGGCCGCTGTGGCCGAGCGGTTCTAGTCCGGAGCCGCGCTGCTGCTGCGGTCGCAGGTTCGAATCCTGCCTCGGGCATAGATGTGTGTAATGTCCTTAGTTTAGTTACGTTTAAGTAGTTCTAAGTGTAGGGGACTGCTGACCTCAGATGTTAACTAGTTGTTGTTGGCTAGTTGTTTTGGGGGAAGAGACCAAACTACGAGGTTATCGGTCTCATCGGATAAGGGAAGGACGGGGAAGGAATTCGGCCGTGCCCTTTCAAAGGAACCATCCCGGCATTTGCCTAGAGCGATTTAGGGGAATCACGGAAAACCTAAATCAGGATGGCCGGACGCGGGATTGAACCGTCGTCCTCCCGAATGCGAGTCCAGTGTGCTAACCACTGCGCCACCTCGCTCGCTCAGATGTTAACTCCCATAGTGCTTACAGCTATTTGAACCATTTTTGGGGAACGCTGAAGAATCCAGAAAACGAGTAAGGAATGTGCTGGTTCTACTGTATGTTTTTCTAGTATCTGAAAGTTCTGTTTATCTCAATAAACGTCATATTTTTCATTGCTTCCCCTGCCAGACCTAAGACTGTGCAGTGACCAACCCGAGTTGAACCAAGTGTTTGGACTACACAACTAGAGAATCATAGGCAACGTGAGACGAGGTACAGTTATCTTTTCCACGTAGTGTGTATTGTTAATGCTGAGAATCGGTGTCGCATCCGCTGTTATCGCCTTAACTCCTCAGTTTACAATTCCGCCAGATACCTTGTAGATGAAGATAACTCACGTTTACAATTCCGGTTGTGAAAGCATACAGGAAGAGATTCACACTCTTCTTGAACTACCCCCGTGAAATGTACGGGGGAATTATACTATCATTTCTACACAGTAAATCCTTTTTTTTTCGGTAACTTGGTGTGCCTATTTGAGTTTCCAGGTATCAGATAGCACGTCTACGATCACTTCGTTTCTATGTTGGCAAGAGAGGCCAGTGTTGTGGAGCGGGGCTGAGATGTCTCTTTTCTGAATGAAATCCAAGAGGTCTTCTAGCAGGTCTAGTTAAAGTACGACTTTCTATTTACTTTTTTTTTCTTTCCATTTAAGGCGTTTGCCAAGCTGTAAAATGTGAATTTGCCTGGAACTTGGAGAAGAGCGCTTAACTACATGTTACGGAAGATTAGGGGGACAGACGACGGTAGATTCCATTTGTTCAGTCCAAATGTGCACGGTGTGTATGTTTAAATAAGCGCCCTCATTGGCAGCTTTATGAGCAACAAATATGTAAGAACTGCTTCTAATAATTTCCGGGTATGCAGCCGGATCCCGTCGCCATCCTGCCACGATATTTCGGCCCAGAGACGTCCGGCCATCATCAGGTGCGACTGCACCTGGGTTCTTCGGTAGTTGTGTACACACCTGACGATGGCCGGACGTCTCTGGGCCGAAATATCGTGGCAGGATGGCGACGGGATCCGGCTGCATACCTGGAAATTATTAGAAGAAGAAATACGCCGAGAAAATTTCAGAAGTCACATGGAAGAACTGCTCATCAACCTAGGCGTCAGTCAGTGTAGTGTGTCAGTATCTGTGACCCTCCAGTCAAGTCCTAAGAGTGTTACAAGTCATACACGGAGCGATTTTATCGACTTGAGTGCTCTGCTGGCACGTGATCGGCAGTATAATTGGACCTATTGTTAGTCACGTCATGTTGTGAAATTTAGAATCACTCGGGACTGCGATGAGACCGTTGTGAGCAAATTTTTCCTGAGGTGAGTCCCAAACGTTGTACAGGTATATCGCATCCGAGTTAAGCCTCTGGCCGAGAATTTGATCGCGTATTTCCACCAAACTGCGAGGATGCTGATGTCGGCGTTTTACCTACAGTTTCAACATGAGCCACAGATTTTCTATGAGCTTCAAGTCAGATGATTTTGCAGGCCACTCGAGATGTAATAGGGTGAAATACTGTTCAGAGATCCGGTCATAAATCCTACCGGCAAGACGAACTTTTCTATTGCGGTCTTTATGTGGCTGTGTGAGTAATGCCGTCGTGAGGTGAGCGGTTCGTAATGTTCATGTATGTAGTTCCCGTAGGAATGTTATCTCACTAATAGGTGGGGATAGACCTCCACTCACTGACTGCAGCAATTCTCCTCGGATTTGAAAGCGATTTTGATTCACAAATCGTGAAACGCGTCTGCCGTTCCTCTCAGTTAGGATCGTTTTCAGTTCACAATTCTGACGTCGTATTTTGTGGGCATTAACGTTACACCACTGCATGTAGATATATTGAATAGTCTGCCGTGAAATACCAACAAATCCGACAACTTCACACACCGTATGGCCATGGACACGGCCAAACACGAATGAAACTTTTTGCCGCTCTGTCACGTTCTTATATTTACCCACGTTTACGCACAATATCCGGTTGAAACATAAATGACTCATAGAGCGCTACTTCCTTATGCTCACGTAGAGGCAGCGCGTGCGCAATTGAGCACATAACGCTGTGCCATCTTCAGAGGCTTAACAATTCATCTGTGCGTTAGCACTATGTTCAAATGTAAGTGAATTCCTAAGGGACCAAACTGATGAGGTCATCGGTCTTTAGACGTACACACTACTTAAACTAAACTATTCTAAGAACAACACACACACCCATGCCCAAGGGAGGACTCGAACCTCCGGCGGGAGGTGCCGCGCAATCCGTGACATGATGCCTCTAACAGCACTGCCACTCCGCGCGCCAGCACTGGAGTGACTAATTTTTTATCTGGTGGGCTTAGTAGCTCCCAACACATTAGCGCAAACTTTAAAAGGATAAAACTCATGTAAAGTAATCACATAGGAGCTGCAGAGACCACATACTTCTTTTGATATATGATCGATCTCTGCAATATGTTGTTGTTGTTCTGGTCTTCAGTTCGGGGACTGTTTTGATGCAGCTCTCCGTGCTACTCTATCCTGTGCAAGCCTCTTCATCTCCGAATAAATACTGCAACTTATATCCTTCTGAATCTGCTTAGTGTATTCATCTCTTGGTCTTCCTCTACGATGTTTACCCTCCACGCATCCTTCCAGTACTAAATTGGTGATCCCTTGATGCCTCAGAACGTGTCCTACCAACCGATCCCTTCTTCCTTTCAAGTTGTGCCACAAATTCCTCTTCTCCCTATTTCAATTCAGTACCTCCTCATTAGTTACGTGACCTACCCATCTAATCTTCATCATTCTTCTATAGCACCACATTTCGAAAGTTTCTATTCTCTTCTTGTCTAAACTGTTTACCGTCCATGTTTCACTTCCATACATGGTTACACTCCATTCAAATACTTTCAGAAAAGACTTCCTGCGTTTAAATCTATACTCGAGGTTACGAATTTCTCTTCGTCAGAAACGCTTTTCTTGCCATAGCCAGTCTACATTTTATATCCTCTCTGCTCCGACCACATCAGTTATATCGCTCCCCAAATAAAAAAACTTATTTACTACTTTTAGCGTCTCATTTCCTAATCTAATGCTCTCAGCATCACCTGATTTAATTCGACTACGTTCCATTATCCTCGTTCTGCTTTTGTTGATGTTTGTCTAATATCATTCTTTCAAGACATTGTCCATTCCGTTTAGCTGCTCTTTCAGGTCCTTTGCTGTCTCTGACAGAATTACAATATCATCGGCAAACCTCGAAGTTTTTATTCCTTCTCTGTGGATTTTAATTCCTCCTCCAAATTTTTCTTTTGTTTTCTTTACTGCTTGCTCAATATACAGATTGAATAACATCGGAGATAGGCTACAACCCAGTTTCACTCTATTCTCAATCACTGCTTCTCTTTCATGCCCCTCGACTCTTATGACTACCATCTGGTTTCTGTACAAATTGTAAACAGCCTTCCCCTCACTCTGTTTTACCCCTGCCACCTTCAAACACTGAAAGAGAGTATTCCAGTCAACGCTGTCAAAAACTTTCTCTAAGTCTACAAATGCTAGAAACGTAGGTTTGCATTTCCTTAACCTATCTCCTATGAGAAATCGTATAGTCAGGATTGCCTCGGGTGTTCCAACATTTCTCCGGAATCCAAACTGATCTTGCCTGAGGTCGGCTTCTACCAGTTTTTCCATACGTCTGTAAAGAATTCGTGTTAGTATTTTGCAACCGTGACTTATTAAACTGATAGTTTGGTAATTTTCACACGTGTCAACACCTGCTTTCTTTAGGATTGGAATTATTATATTCTTCTTGGAGTCTGAGGGTATTTCGCCCGTCTCTTACATCTTGCTCACCAGATGGTAGAGTTCTGTCAGGGATGGCTCTCCCAAGACTATCAGTAGTTCTAATGAAATGTTGTCTTCTTCCAGGGCCTTGTTTCGACTTAGGTCTTGCAGTGCTCTGTCAAATTCCTCACGCAGTATCATATCTCCCATTTCATCTTCATCTACACCTCCTCCATTTCCATAATGCTTCCCTCAAGTACATCGCCCCTGTATAGACCATCTATATACTCCTTCCTGCTTTCCCTTTTGGCTTAGGACGGGTTTTTCATCTGAGCTTTCGATATTCAACAGGTGGTTTTCTTTTCTCCAAAGGACTCTATAATTTTTTTGTAGGCAGTATCTATTTTACCCCTAGTGATACATGCTTCTACGTCCTTACATTTGACCTCTAGCCATCCCAAATTAGTTATTTTGCACGTCCTGTCGTTCTCATTTGTAAGAGGTTTGTATTCCTTTTCGTCTGCTTCATTTACTGCATTTATATATTTTCTCCATTCATCAATTACATTCAGTATCTCTTCTGTTACCGAAGGATTTCTACTAGCCCTCTTCTCTTTACCTACTTGATCCTCTGCTGCCTTCATTATTTCATCTCTTAAAGCTACCCATTCTTCTTCTACTGTATTTCTTTCCCCTGTTCTTGTTAACCGTTCCCTAATACTTTCTCTGAAACTCTCCATAACCTCTGGTTTTTCAGTTCATCCAGCTCACATTTCTTTAAATTCTTAACTTCTCCTATTTCAATCTACAGTTTACAGCCAATAAATTGTGGTCAGAGTCCATATATGCCCCTGGAAATGTCTTACAGTTTAAAACATGTTCCTAAATCTCTGTCTTACCATTACATAATCCATCTGTAATCTTCCAATGTCTCCAGGCCTCTTCCATGTACAGAACCTTCTTTCATGATTCTTAAATCAAGTGTCAGCTGTGATTAAGCTATGCTCTGTGCAAAATTGTAGCAGGCGACTTCCTCTTTCATTCCATTCACCCCATTATTATTAACCTCTACTTACACAATTTGACCACCGGAAACGTCGACGAAATGCTGCATCCGTAAAACGACGTGATCAACAGATGCTCCCAGCAGTTCCAGAGCAATCTCAGCAATGTCTTCCTGTATACTGGCTTTCACATTAGACAGAGACCGAACATGTCCCTGGCAACCGCATTCTCTTAGATAAACCCAGAGCCAGAAGCTACATGGATTCATTTCAGGTGATACTGCAGGCCGTGCATCTGGAAAACCTCCGGAGATAACACGTTCGTGGAGCTTTGTATTAAGCATATCTTTCACTAGGCTAGTGAAATTAGGTGTTCCCCATATTGCTTGAAAACAATGGTTTCCGCAAAATGGTTCAAATGGCTCTGAGCACTATGGGACTTAACTTCTGAGGTCATCAGTCCCCTAGAACTTAGAACTACTTAAAGCTAACTAACTTAAGGACATCACACACATCCGTGCCCGAGGCAGGGTTCGAACCTGCGACCATAGCGGTCACGCGATTCCAGACTGTAGCGCCTAGAACTGCCCGGCCACCCCGGCCGGCTGGTTTAGAACTGCGCTCTTTCAAAGCAGGAATCATGTGCCGCACAACGTGGTCTGGTAACATGCAGACATCACGGTATCCTGATAGACTCTCTGGGTGTATTCTCTTCAGAGAAGAGCAGACCACAAATAAAGGTAAGAGTGAATCCACGCCACATAGACACATACGGCGAGTGCAGTGGGTATTCGTGCGTAACACGTAGTTTAACAGTACCCTAAATTCGGCGGTTCTGTGTATTCACAGCACCCTGTAGCGTAAAATGTGCCTCGTCGAGCCAGAGGATATTGCTGAGCCACATGTTATCAACTTCGATTCATGTCATAAACCGAAGAGCAAATTCAGAATATTAATGCGAATCATTAGGTTTCAGTTACTGCGCTGTACGGATCATATACCAGTGGCAGTGTGAAAGAGACCACAAAACTTTCCGTACTGTTGACCATCGGGTGGACTATTCTCGTGACACTGCACTAACCGGTGCACGTGCTACAAGGTCAGTTACAGCAACACCAACCTCGTCAATACCTTCCACCGGAATAGGACGCCTTTCTCTTCCAGGTGCTCCACCAAGCACACACCCATGTTTTCGTATTCCATGATCATCTTCTTTAATCCATTTAGTGACATTGTTCCTCTACCCAGACCTTCCAGTCGGCGATACTGTCTCAACGCAGCACTATATTGCTGCTGTTCGCATAAAACAGTTTCACTGACAGTGCACGGTCTCACTTTTCGATAGTCAAACTGTTCACTCACGCTGTGGCTTACCAAATAACAGCGTGGATATCATACCGTCATGCAAACAATGTACAGCGACAGATTTGCACCTGGTGACCAAAATTTGAATTAATTATTTTTTCCACTGTAAATAGGTTACACATTAACACATTAGTATATCTGCCAAGTTTCGCTGCCATATGACAATTAACAGTCCACGCTGTGTCTCCGTGAGTAGCTGCACATTAATCATAACTACCCAGTAGACAGAGGGCACTGTACCACTATAACAGAGCCCAACAGGCAAAAACAGATTTAACTTCAGTGTTCAGTAATCACGACTTAGCGTAGAACACCATTCACATTACTTGTGACAAAAATGCTGTTTCACCAGTGGGATATCCCTGCTAACGAACTTGATAATGTTTCACAATTGCTAAATATGTATTACTCGTATTGGATATAAGGCCTAATCTGGAGTACAGTGGGATTTGTCAGGACCCACATTTCGGCTCCTGATATGGACGTCGCTTACTGTAATGGTATGGAACTCTAAATTATAATAAATCATATAGAATGTGAATGAAAACATTCATTAGTTTTAATTTTTGGTTTTTATTGTTTTTAAGGTTTTTCAGAATATGTTGTACATAAAAAAATTACGAAACTTCAGATTATACAAAATGATTCAACTGCCCCTACCTGTGGGTGTTATGCAACCTGTAAGGCCTATGAATATCGTGCAAAATTTTCACATTCTCTCGCTCGCTACATGCAAATCATTAGTTCTACAGAAAAAATTAACAGAACCTTTTCGTAGGAAATTTAATGTAATTAAATTTTGTACAGGGAAACGTTTTTGCTAGACGAAATAGTTCTCGAATTATTCAAGAAATAGATTCAAAAGTGACCTTCAAACCCGTTTTACTCGAATAACTCGAAAACTGTGGTCTCCTACGAAAACGTATCCCAGTACAAAATTTCACTACATTAAATTTCGTACAGAAAGGTCCTGTTCATTTTTTCTAACACCAACAGTTTCCGTGTAACGAGCAAGAGAGCATGAAAACTTCGCACATGGTTTTTGAAGGCTTTGTGGGTTCCATAAAACCCATAGATATGGGCAGGTGAATCACCCTGTATAAATTTTTTGGGATTTTTTGTGTACTATGTTGTAAGAGTATTAACTAGTTTTCTCAACTACCAGTTCGTGAAAGGGGACCATACAACTGTCAGTTTGAAAAATCTGTATGAAACAAAATAGCACTTTTTCACAGTACATTATAGGATATGTCTGAGTGTGTTGAGTATAGTATGTTGCATATTTTGAGTAAATGCCGGTAACAAGACATACCTGCACAAGAAGCTGTGACAGTAATCCAAAAGAACCTTAGGAAACGAAAGAAACTTGCATGCACAGAGACTGTTGAATTCATGGATCTCATCCAGCTAAGCCTAAGTTACGACTGTTTGACGTTTAAAGGTAACATTTACAAGCAGCCAGAGAGTCTATCTGCGGGACCATGTATATAAGGTACTAGAGCTGAAATATACATAAATCATTTGGAACAAAAATTATTTAACTGCCAAGATTGTTTCAAAAGTCTACAGGAGGAAATTACATTTACGGTGGAACATGAGCAAAACCTAAATATAACAAGTCATAACAGCACAAATCTAATCAGAATTTATGGAAAAACACAATGACCAGCACCACACCACAGAAGAAAAAGATAAAAACAAATTTATCTCTTCCATCCCACACGTTGGTAATGTATCATCACAGAATACTGCAATTGTTTTCAAAAACCACGAAGTAAAAGTAGGGTTTTCTACATCTAATAACCTACAACAAAAGCTAATGCATAACATAAAACATAATCATGAACTACACTCAGACTCTAGAATATACAAAGTAATAGGCCAGTAATGCTCCATGTTCCACCTAAGACAAACAGGCCGAAATTTCAACACCGTGTATAGAGAGTACATTCAAGTCTACAAACATAACAGACACTCATCAGTAATAGCCACACACATACACATTACAGTACAACCATTTGGAAAAGTAGAGTAAAATGTTAAAATACTCCACTGACTAAATAGTGGACATAAAATAGTTGTGTTAGAAGCGCTGGGGATATATTTACATTACAAAAATTTTGAGATAAAATGTTGAACGAAAAACTTGAAAGTTAATCGGCGAATTCCTTCACATGCTTCGACAGTATACTAAAATAGTACGATGTAGGGACAAGCAACATTGTTAATCATATAAGTAAATTATGATCCATACTGCTACGCTAAATACCCTCTGTAAAGAAGTATATCATACTCTGTGGAATACTTGTAGTATAATATATGTTGACATCTAAAAACATCTTTGTAACTGTTCGTTATTCTCGATGGATACAGTTCACAGAAAAGTGAGAGTGATGTTTTACATGTATGAGACTGTACAAATGGACCACAAAAATCTGTAAGTACACGTTATTCCAAATTTTGCCACTAACCACATATAAAGATCGGTTATCAACTAAAAACTGTGCGTTTTTTAGATTGCAGTAAAGTCAAAAAAATGCAGAACATCAAAAAACGTTCTTCACAATGGGAACCATTTCCCGAATTTCTCGTGTAAAATGTAAATAAAAGAAAATCGTGACGGGTAGCAGGAAAGTGATTTATAAACAGACTCAGTAAATTTGTTGGTGAAACGATACAGGAAAGTGGAACTGAAACAAAAGCAAACAAAATTAAATGCTAAAACATGGAAACGGCATACCAATTTAACCAAAATGTCTACAAGAAATATATCTCGAAGCACATAGAACTCGGACATTACAATACAGTAATTAAACCAGAATGTCTTTATGGATCAGAAATACTAATTTTGAACAAGAAAACTGATACTGAAAACACTGAGAGAAAGGAACAAAAAATCGTAAGAAAAATTCTAGACCCAAAACTTGTAGACGAACAATAGCGACTCAGAAGCAATGAGGAAATCAAACAATGCACAAACATCCACAGTGAGATTGGGAAACACAAGTTAAAATAATGTGGACACACTAAAACAGTGAACCAGACTGACTGACAAAATAAATAGTCTGGTTCTTGAGAATGGGAGGAAAGCCAAAATAGACAAAATGAAAGGGTTTGAGGAGATCGAGACGGATCTGAAGCTGGCGAGAAATACTCAGAAGATGTTTAAATTTCGCGAAATCCTCAGATCCAAAATTTACAAATGGCAAGATGACCAAGAGGAAAAATCAAAGAAGAAGACTAGAACAATATGGCCTGAAGAGAGAAAGGGAGCCCGCAGGAAGGGAATGGAAGAAATGGATATGGTTTGCTAAGTCTGGTTGATTTTCGTGAAAGAATGGAACATTTTTGTTACTGGTAGGTTTGATTATTCCAAGGATCGTATAAAGAATTTCAACGATGTACAGCGTACTGCTCTTTGTTGACAGCTGTCTGAATTGATCACTGTGTCGACTGGGATTGAAAATGGGGAAAACCGAGGTTCGTGTTCTTATTAAAGATCTTCATTTGAAGCGATGGAATGCCGCACAAATCAAAACAGAAATGGATCAGGTTCACACGGACTTAGCACCATTATTGAAGAACATTTATTCCTGGATTAAACCTGGTCGGATAAACACTGAAAACGTAGCGTGTCCAGTCTGTTAATTTGATGTCTCCACAACGGAAACCATTGACAAAATCCATGATATGGTAATGCAAGACAGCCGAATACAAATTCGTGAGATTGCTGAGATTGTAGGCTTCTCAACTGAGCAAGTACATAATATCCTGCACGGGGAATTGGCTATGAAGAAGCTGTGAGAGAGGTGGGCGCCGCGACTGCTCACATCGACTAAAAGTGCATCCGGCTCAACATTTCAACATAATGTCTGGCGATGTTTAATAGCAATTCACAAGACTTTTTACACCAGTTTGTGACTGTTCACGAAACCAGGGCCCATCATTGCACACCTCAGTCGAAACTGCGGTAAAACCAATGGTCAAAGGCTGGTGAAATTCCCTGATGGCAAGATGACTGCCGAACCGTACGTGAAGGTTTTGGAAAATTATTTCATCCCCATTATCCAAAGCCGGTCGCGGTGGTCTAGCGGTTCTGGCGCTGCAGTCCGGAACCGCGGGACTGCTACGGTCGCAGGTTCGAATCCTGCCTCGGGCATGGGTGTGTGTGATGTCCTTAGGTTAGTTAGGTTTAAGTAGTTCTAAGTTCTAGGGGACTTATGACCTAAGACGTTGAGTCCCATGGTGCTCAGAGCCATTTTTGAACCAATTATCCAAAGTGACCCTGATTTCGACAAGATGTGGTTCATGCAAGACGG
This sequence comes from Schistocerca cancellata, assembly GCF_023864275.1. Classification (NCBI taxonomy): domain Eukaryota; kingdom Metazoa; phylum Arthropoda; class Insecta; order Orthoptera; family Acrididae; genus Schistocerca; species Schistocerca cancellata. Next base: position 497,398,750 of record NC_064631.1, on the reverse strand, counting down.
AGCTTGACTCTATCGAAGCAGGAGAGTGTTTGATGTCCTGGAGGAGGATATCGGGGACCGCATTCTAGCTCTGGGGTACTCAGAGTCAACTAGTATGGGCCTCGATTGGCCGCCAAATTCTCCGGATCTGAACACATGCGACTCCTTTTTGTGGGGCTAGATTAAAGACAACGAGTACTTAAATAACCCAAAAACCATTTCTGAGCTGAAAATAGCCATTCATGAGGTCATCGACGTCATCGATGTTTCGGCACGTCAGCGAGTCATGCAGAATTTCCCTATTCGTTTGCGCCACATCATCGCCAATAATGGCAGGCATATCGGACATGTCATAACCTAAATCCGAATATTTGTAGTGATGTTTACATGTTGAATAAAGTGTGTACACGCCGTAGTTTACGTTAAATAATTGTCACTCTGTGCTTTGTGTAGTCCTAATGGGCTCATTCACAAATAGTGATTATAATAAATAGACTATTCATTGTCCAAACTATCTCATGTAGAATTCCGACTGTTTTTATATTGGACTTATGTCGTAATAGCAGACTTATGTTACTCGTACAACTCATGAAGATATCTGTTCTGGGCAGCCATCTTAGCCTGTGGCGTCATAGTGGACGCCGCCTTGCACCAACATCTTTGCCTTCCACCATAATCCATTATCCCACACCTTGTCTAGGTAATACGTAGGTTGGAACTTAAATAGTGGCAACACTGCTGTAGAGACACTATGCAATGTAATCTACTATTGTTGCTGATAGCACACGTTGTTGACATACCTACCTTACCTCCGAGCAAATGGACTCGCCCGTCTCACGTCACCGGCGTGCGCACAGTCGAGCGAAAAACAGTCACTTGTGAGCGAACGGTCTAACGTAACGGTGTCTAGTGTTTTCGAAACAGGAACAACGGAGTTGGATCAAGATTGAATGTGCCAGGGGTCGTACAGCACGACAGTGTCATCAAGGTCTTCAAGTGGCGTGCGGAGAATCGGCATTGCCATACAGAACTGTGGCAGACATGAATCGGGCAGGTCGTCTTAGCGTCTGAAGAAGAAGTGCATGCTGCTGCGTTAGTGGACAGTGAGCGACGCCATACGATTCGTGAGCTCGCTCACGAAACCGGATTAGCGCATACGGCTGTGCTTCGCATCCTGAAGGAACACCTGGGCATACGGAAAATTGCATCACGATGGGTTCCACATGACTTGACGGAAATGCAGAAATGAATGCGTTACGACGGTGCTCAGACGCACTTGGAACGCTATGAGCGCGAAGGAGAGGCTTTCTTACGCAGCATCGTAACACTGAATGAGACATGTACCACATTGTACGAGCCAAAAGGCCAATCCAACGAATGGCGTCATTGTGGGTCGCCGCGAAAGTCGGAAGTGTGTCAGAGCTCCAGTATGGTAAAAGTTATGGTGATTCTCGTGTACGACTGTAATGGTGTTATCCTAAAGCACCACGTTCGCCCACGGCAGACCGTCAACGCACAGTATTACTGTTCGTTTTTGGAGCTGCGACCAGCTTTGAGAAAGAAGCGGCGACACTTTCTGCGCAACCCATCCATCATTTTGCACGACAATGCACAGGCGCATACAGCGCAAGCTGTGGCTGCTCTGTTCGGTCGATGGGACTGGGAAGTCCTTGTGACTTTGATTTGATTCCGAAGATGAAGGAACCACTTCTTGGCATTCGTTTCAGAACTGTTCCAGAGATTCGACAGGCAGTAGACAGCTCCATTCGTACCATCAACAGAATAGGCCCTGCTAACGGTATACTACGCCTCCCACAACTATGCAAAGGGTTCTAGCCAGCCGATGTGGCCGAGCGGTTCTAGGCGCTTCAGTCTGGAACCGCGCAACCACTACGGTCACAGGTTCAAATCCTGCCTCGGGCATGTATGTGTGTGATGTCCTTAGGTTAGTTAGGTTTAAGTAGTTCTAAGTTCTAGGGGACTAATGACCTCAGATGTTAAGTCCCATAGTGCTCAGAGCCATTTTGAAAGGGTTCTACACAACTCTGATGACTACCTTGAAGAACAGTAACAGTTGCAAACATGTAACGCTTTTTTATCGGTTTTCAATAAATAGTTGCCACTATTTAAGTTCCAACCCTCGTACTTTGATCTTCCGCTGTCTGGCAACCATGCATACTGTGTCAAAACCCGCGCAAAGTACGGTAACTACACTTGAATTTCCCACCAATAGAACAAGTGGCATATCAAGAGGGGAGGGGGAGAGGGGTGTGGCATTTCATAAATCGTTTATAAGGGTATGAGGTGGGGGAGATCTGAAAACAATACAGACAGTGTTGAAACTGTCTAAACATTCGCAAATATTAGGTCCAAAGTATTTGATAGGTACATTCTTAACACCGCTGCATCAGATCTGACCATAATGTCATCCTCTTCAAGTTGAAGACTGTTCATTCATTTAATATAATTGTACGCGTTCTTAGTACAGTGTGCACAGTAACCCCAAGGTAGAGCGAGGAAATTCGTCAGGTACTTTGCCAGATTATACATCGGCGAACCAATGGTGGATATGAGTCCTCTAGCTGTCACACATTATACTATTATACGGATGCGTGGTACGTAATCCGCAGCTGTGATACATGCTATATAAACTGAAGGTGGAGGAGGAAGGAAGGAAAGTGACTATTGATATCAGCTGCATTGTCCATCGAGGCGAATTAGTTATGTGGCAATGAATCCACTACCTTCAGCGCAGATGCATAATTGCGTTCGACCTCCTGAGCGAATCTCGAAGAAGCGAGCGTGGAGGACAAGGACAGGGACTGCGGATAGGTGGAAATGTGAGGCAGCCGGCAGGCTTGCCGACACAGTCCGGGCCATTGCGATAAACAGTGTGTCCTGGTGACGCAGTCATTAACGCAACTGCCTCGTTAGTAGGACATCTCTGGTTTGCATCCTGGTCTGGCGCACATTTTCGCTCGTCGCCACTGACTGCGCATAAAGTCGTGAAGCAGCTGATGTCAAGAGCCCCTTCCCTTTCCTTTCTCCCACTCCACCTTCAATTTACATAATACGAGGCGTATTTTTTTAAGGAAGTACCGTTTTCAAATTAAAGAAAGGCCTCCTAAGATTTCTCAATAATTTTATTTTTACATGAAAGCCTGTACCTTAATCTACGCACTGACGCCATTACAGTCTGATTCTTCCTTGTTTATGTTGTGTACTGAGTGTTTAAGATGCCTCCGATAATTGTGAGTCCTGCCGACTGTGAAGTACGGGCTGTTATAAGATTTCTTAGTGCTAAAGGCCTAAAAGCGGTCGATATTCATCGTGAGATCTGTGCAGTTTACGGAGGAAACATTATGAGTGATGGAATGGTAAGAAAGTGGGTGAGAGCATTTAAAGATGCCCGCACAAATGTGCATGATGAACAATGGAGTGGGCGTCCTTCGGTCGTTAAGGAAAGTTTGGTGCAGGAAGTGGACAATAAGGTGAGAGAAAATAGACGCTTTACGATTTCCTCCTTGCGGGATGACTTTCCTAATGTTTCTCGTAGTGTTTTGTATGGCATTGTGACCGAGCACTTGAATTACCGAATATTGTGCGCACGTTGGGTACCGAAAATGTGGACGGATGTGCACAAAACCAACCGTTTAGACAGTACGTTGACTTTCCTTGAGCGGTACCACAACGACGATGATGATTTCTCAAGCCAAACTGTTACGGGCGATTAAACATAGGTGGCCTACGTCACACCAGAATCAAAGCAACAGTCCATGCAAGTTGAGCAAGGGCATCGTTTTCTGCAAGACAATGTCCGTCCGCATGTGTCGAATCAGACCAAAGATCTTATCACATCTTTTCGATGGGAAACTCTACATCATCCTCCGTACAGCCCCGATCTTGCGCCCAGTGACTACCATCTGGTCCTGCACTTGAAGAAATACCTGTGCGGTCAGCGTCTTCAAAACTATGACAAAGTCAAAACAGTGGTGATGCAGTGGTTAATAAGTCAGACGCCAGACATCTATGAGGAGGGTATTAAAAAACTGGTACAACGCTATGACAAGTGCCTCAATATTGACGGAAATTATGTAGAAAAGTAGCTTAAGGTACAGGCTTTCATGTAAAAATAAAATTATTGAGATATCTTAGCACGTCTTTTTTTAATTTCAAAACGGTACTTACTTTAAAAAAACACGCCTCGTATTATACTTTTCTTTGATTGTGAGTGCAAATGGTACGTTCAAGAGCAATTTTCATAGTTAATAAATGTAAACAACATAATTCAGCATATGAAAGTGAATAGTGGGAGAAATTTATCATCACATGAATTAGGTTCCCCAAATGCCAAAAACGGAAGAAATATCACAAGAGAATTTTCAGTTATTAATTCGACAGTGACGTATGTCTGGTGACAATTGTTTTATACAACCCATTATCCAAAACTGATCCTTTCCTGCGGCTGAAACTTTCTGATCAAATGCAATAAATTGAAAGATAGTACGAAAAAGTCAAAATAGATGGGAAACCAAAATAACTACTCCAATAATAAAGTACCAACAGCCGTTATTTTGGTTGCACTTGTTAGGCAACCAGTTCCGGCATTACATTATTACATCTTCAGGCCTGCATATATCGAGTAACCCTCGTGTAGAAACCAATGGAGCACTGTCAACTGGTATCGTGAGGATTTTTTTCCCACGGGCATGTGCACTCCTTGGACAGCTGTCAGCAACTCTGAGTTGCCAGTGGGAAAAAAGTCCTCACGATACCAGTTGACGGTGCTGCACTGGTTTCTAACAGGAGGGTTGTCTGATATATGCAGGGCTGAAGATGACGTAATGTAATGCCGAAACTGGTTACCTAACAAATAAAACCAAAATAACGGCTGTTGCTATTTTATTATTGGAAATCGACCAGCCGAAGTCCCGCACCCCTGACATAGGATTTTCTAAATGACTACCAGTCTTACGAAAAGTATATTTCACAGGTCCATTGGTATCAGCTGGGGCTACCAAGCGCCGCTAGAAGACGAGGTGGTGAGAGCCAAAAGAATATGGGACAACACCTATCTGGAGATAGGAAAGCACCCAACAGTGGAGACGCAGACAGAGGAAGTGGCAGATGAGGAAGAGGACGAAGAGCTGCTGGCGTCGAAGGGTGTGGCTGCCAAGTCGGAAGATGAAGTCTTGTCCTCATTTGCTGTCAAAATGATCCTTACAGCCGACATGCTGTACTTCACTGAACGACTCCAGGTGGAACACACAAACCAATTTGTATTAGCCAAAATAATTTGAATATTAGTAATGTTCTTTGGAAAGTTCCTGTGGAGAATGCGGTGCCTGAAATCGATTTGTGCATAGCTTCTCATTTATCAATTCGTTATCAGCGACTACAACGCAAACTAATGCTACATCTTGAATTGTTTCCTACGTCTGAAAAACACTGAGGTGACAAAAGTCATGGGATACCTTCTAATATTGGTCGGATCTCCTTAGTGCAACAACTCGACAAGGCAATTTACTCAACTAGCCGTTGGAAATCACCTGCACAAATATTGAACCATGCTGTTATCTCTGTAGCCATCCATAATTACGAAAGTGTTGCCCATGCCGGATATTGTGCAGGAACTCACCTCTCGGTTACGTCTCATAACTGTTCGATGGGATTCAGGCAAGACAGTGTGGGTGGCCAAATAATTTTCTCGAATTGTCCAGAATGTTATTCAAACCAATTGTTAATAATTGTGGCCCAGTGACATGGCGCATTGTTATCCACAAAAATTCCATTGTTGTTTGGGAACACGATATCCATGAATGGCTGCAAATGGCACCTAAGTTGCAGAACATAACCATTTCCAGTCAATGACCGGTTCAGTTAGACCAGAGGACCGAGCCCATTCCATCTAAATTCAGCCAACACAATTACGGAACCACCACCAGCTTGAACAGTGCCTTGTTGGCAGCCAACGTACATGGCTTCGTTGGGTCTGGGCCACACTCGTACCCTACCATCAGCTATTACCACTGAATCCGCGACTCATCTGATGCCACGGTTTTCCAGTCGTCTAGGGTCCAATCGATATGGCCACGAGCCCAGTAGATTTGCTACAGGCGATGTCCTGCTGTTAGCAACGGCACTCGCATCGCTCGTCTGTTGCCATAGCCCGTAAACAACAAATTTCGCCTCATTGTCCTTACAGACACGTTCGTCATATGCCCCACATTGATTTCTGCAGTTATTTCACGCAATGTTGCTTCTCTATTAGCGCTGAAAACTCTATGAAAACGCCTCTGTCCTCGATTGTTAAATGAAGGCGGTCGACCACTGCGTTGTCCTGGTGAGAGGTTATGCATTAAATTTGGTACTCTTGGCACACTCTTGAAACTGTGGAACTCGGAATATTAAATTCCCTAACGGTTTCTGAAATGGAGTGATAAATGCGTCCCGCTCCACATTTCATACGGCGCTCAAAGTCTGTTAATTCCCGTCGTGCGGCCTTAATCACGTCGGAAACCTTTTCATGTGAATCAATTGAGTACAAATGACAACTCCACCAATGCACTGCCTTTTATACCTTATGTACGCGATACTACTGCCATCTGTGTACGTGCATATGGCTGTCGCATAACTTTTTCCACCTCAGTGTAGTGTAGTGTGTACATGTTCAGATTTCGAACGCCGTTACTCTCTAATTCTGAACTTATACATTGTGAAATACTACTCAGACAAACTGTGTAGTTATTGATAATACGGACCTCTTCAGCTGTTCATATGTTGGAATCTGGACTCTTTACCAAATTCTGTTCTCCCTACTAAATCATAGAAAGCGTATAAAATGTTCAATTAATTTACGGGCATTTAGTCGGATAACGTCGTCGACAACCGCCGATACTTTGACGGGGGCACACCATGTTATTTTCATAAGTAATTAATTAAAGGAATCTGCCACGTCGTCGCATCAGGTAACTATTGCCCTCTTCTTCCTGACCCCTGCAGTAGCGACAGACTCCTGCCGTCAAAAGTTGATGATGTTGGAAATACTCCAATTATCTAATGTAAAAGTAAAGATAAATTTTGATGAACATTTAGACAAGGAAATCTGAAAAGAATATAAGGTAAATTGATTGGAAATACAAAGAATCTAAACGTTCTGCATGAAAAAGGTAGGTAAAATTCCAAGATGGTGGAAATAACCCAATAATACTGTATAAAAAATGGCTGTGAATGGAGGAAAAAATTTGTCAGTTTTGTGAAGATAAAACTGGGCAAAATCCGAGCAGCCCAGTTATCCAAAGTTCCGTTTGTGTCGTAGCCTGACATAAAACTAATCAGTTCAGTGTCGTGAGCCACATTGTGTGTGAAAACCAAGATAGATAGCCGAAAACGTAGTTGAGTTTGATCACTTTGAAAAGAATCCAGCTGATGTTGTTTGTTCATTTGCTATTAAGGATGAGACATGAGTGCTACGTTTCCAATCAGAAAGGAATCAGCAGTCAGAGAGGCGGCTGGAAACTGATGGCCCAGCAGAAAAAATGACGAAACTTGATTTGGATGCTAGAGAGTTAATGAGCCGTATTTTCTGGAATGAGAAAAAGATGCTTGTTATTGATCTCCTGGGAAAGAAAAAAGAAGAACGTGATTTCTGTTTAAGTCTTCTGTATTAGATAAATAACACGCGAGAAAAGCCCCAGGATTGCAAAACGAATGTATTGTTTTTGTTCCCAGAACGAATCTTTCACTCTGACACGCAGTGAACACTGCTTTGAAACTGATTCGCTGATTGAAACAGTAGCCAGACTGGGAGTCGAACACAGAGCCTTGCCCATACTGGGTAATGTCTTACAGACAGTCAGCAAGAACACTGCATATTAATGGCAAGGTTCCTGGTTCAAGTCTCCCAAGAGGCTTCATATAATCTTTGATATGGGTAATACACCTACCTCCAAAGATAATTTTTCAACACATAAGTGAGATTGAATGTTGGTACAGATTGTTGGAACTATCACGTATTCACCAGATTAGCAGCCTTTTGACTTCCGCAAATCTAAAAATATTTGTGAGTAGCAATCATTTTGAACCTAATGAACATATTAAGGCAGTCGCTGAGAAATACTGTCAGATCACCCAGAATTTCAGCTCAGAGCTGGAATATACTCACAACAAAACTTTAAACAAATTGTATTGCCGAGTAAGGGTGCTGCATCAAATATAAGACCGTATTCGACCCGTGGAAGGATCCCTATTAGCTAAAGACCATCAAGCTGAGGAAGAACAGGCCTTCCCCTGCTGTAAATACATCGACAAACACCTATAATCTTATATACTGATTCTTAGCAGTGTTTTTCTGAATACTGGTGGTGCACAATCGAAAGGGGAATGGCCAATGATTTGGGCGTTCTACTGTATATGGAACTAAGGAAAACTGTACGAAACGAAATATATATATATATATATATATATATATATATATATATATATATATATATATATACTCCTGGAAATGGAAAAAAGAACACATTGACACCGGTGTGTCAGACCCACCATACTTGCTCCGGACACTGCGAGAGGGCTGTACAAGCAATGATCACACGCACGGCACAGCGGACACACCAGGAACCGCGGTGTTGGCCGTCGAATGGCGCTAGCTGCGCAGCATTTGTGCACCGCCGCCGTCAGTGTCAGCCAGTTTGCCGCGGCATACGGAGCTCCATCGCAGTCTTTAACACTGGTAGCATGCCGCGACAGCATGGACGTGAACCGTATGTGCAGTTGACGGATTTTGAGCCAGGGCATATAGTGGGCATGCGGGAGGCCGGGTGGACGTACCGCCGAATTGCTCAACACGTGGGGCGTGAGGTCTCCACTGTACATCGATGTTGTCGCCAGTGGTCGGCGCAAGGTGCACGTGTGCACGTGCCCGTCGACCTGGGACCGGACCGCAGCGACGCACGGATGCACGCCAAATATTTCAGGTAAGATGACCAACTAAGGAACTTCTCATTATCTTACCCACCCTGCCATTCGTCATCTTACCCCACGCCGTCATTTCAGTTTTGAACTCAATTATTATTACCTTAGTTTATCGTCGACTACTTAAATCACACACTGCTCTTTAAATTTTGAGTTGTATTTTGAGAATCTACATCTACATGGATGCTCTGAAAATCACATTAAGTGCCTGACACAGGGTTCATCGAACCACCTTCACAATAATTCTCTATTCCAATCTCGTACAGCGCGCAGAAAAAACGAAGACGTAGTTCTTTCGGTGCGAGTTCTGATTTCCACTATTTTATTATGGTGATCGTTCCTTCCTACATAGGTCGGTGTCAACAATATATTTTCGCCTTGGGAGGAGAAAGTTGGTGATTGAAATTTTGTGAGAACGTTCCACCGCAACGAAAAAGACTTTGTTTTAATGATCTCCTCCCTATTTCGCGATAATACAAAACGTACTGCCCTTCTTTGAACTTTCTCGATGTACTCCGTCAATTCTATCCGGTAAGGATCCCACACTGAGAAATAGTATTCTAAAATAGGACGGACAAGCGTAGTGTAGTCAGTTTCTTTAGTACATCTGTTACATTTTCTGAGCGTTCTGCCAATAAAACGCAGTCTTTTGTTCGCCTTCCCCACAACATTTTCTATGTGGTCCTCCCAATTTAAATTGTTCGTAATTGTAATTCCACCTAGGAATTTACGGCCTTTAGAATTGACTGATTTATCGTGTAACGGATTCCTATTGTCACTCATTTGGGTGACGTCACACTTTTCGTTATTTAGGGTCAATTGTCAATTTTCGCACCATACAGGTAACTTTTCTAAATCGTTTTGGAATTTGTTTTGATCTTGATGACTTTACTAGTCGATAAACGGCATCGTCATCTGCAAACAACCTAAGACGGCTGCTCAGATTGTCTCCTAAATCGTTTTTATAGATGAGAAACAGCAAAAGGCCTATAACACTACCCTGGGGAACGTCAAAAATAACTTCTGTTTCACTAGATGACCTTCCGTCAGTTACTACGAACTGTGACCTCTTTGACAGAAAATCAGGAATCCTCACATACCTGAGACGATATTCTATAAGCACGCAATTTCACTACAGGTCGCTTGTGTGGCAGAGTGTCAAGAGCCTTCTTTAAATCTAGAAACACGGAATTAATTTGCAATCCCTTCGTGTGAGTAAAGAGCTAGTTGTGTTTCACAAGAACGGTGTTTTCTTAAATCCATGTTGACTCTGTGTTAATAGACCGTTTTCTTCGAGGTAGTTCATAATGTACATGTTCGTTCACAATAGATGTTCCAAAATCCTTCTGCATATCGACGTTAATGTTATGGGCCTGTAATTTAGTGGATTACTCCTACTACCTTTTTTGATTACTGGCGTGACCTGTGCGACTTTTCAGTCTTTGGGTACGGATCTTTCGTCTTTGTATATGATTGTTAAGTATGGAGCTAATGCATCAGCGTACTCTGAAAGCAGGCTGACTGGTATACTGTCTGTACTGGAATACTTGCTTTTGTTAAGTGATTTACGTTGCTTCACTACTCCGAGAATGTCTATTTCTACGTTAATCATGTTCAGAGCTGTTCTTGATTCGAATTCTGGAATATTTACTATGTCTTCTTTGGTGAAGGAATTTCGGAAGGCTGTGTTTAGTAACTCTGCTTTGGCAGCACTGTCTCCAATAGTTTTCCATTGCTATCGGGCAAAGAAGGCATTGACTGTATTTTGCCGTTAGCATACTTCACATACGACCAGAATCTCTTTGGATTTTCTACCAGGTTTCGAGACAAATTTTCTTTGTGGAAACTATTATAAGCAACTCGCATTGAAGTGCGCGCCAAATGTTGAGCTTCTGTAAAAGATCGCCATTCTTGGAGATTTCCAGTCCGTTTAAATTTGGCATGTTTTTTTCGTTTTTTCTGCAACAGTTTATGGAAGAGTGTAAACAGCATAGCACACTCGAGTAATTCCTTATTCTGCGAAGTCCAAACATTACAAAGTCACATAAACAAAACACAGCTTTCTTGCTACTGCTCGCTAAACAATCAGTTCCAGAACATCCTTCGGCGAACTTCGTAACTCATCGCCGGAGTCTCAGAAACTGCATTTAGAGGTGGTGCTATGTGTGAAGACATTCAAATATCTCGAAAACTGCACATCGGACGAAAAAAAGTTTTAATTATTATTTGTTTTTCCTGAAGGAGGAGATCCAACGATACCACACTCGACCTGCCACCCCATGCTGTGCGTGGCGGGACGGGGGGGGGGGGGCATCCTTGTTTTTTATTGCAGATTATGATTCTACGAGCAATCTACGTATGTTTTTTCTGAAGAATTTTCTTTGTTTTGCCATAGATGGCGCAGTAATCGGGGGGAATGTAAATGGGTACACAATCGTAATTTACGACATTTCGAACATCGGTCTACCCGGCGCGCCACCGTGGCCGTAAAGCGAACTACGACGTTTCAGAACAAACAGTATACTGCGACCAGAGCGTACGTATCGTGTAGACGTAGAACAGGTAACAGCTCTTAAATATTACAATACTTGTGCAGTATTTATTGCCTGCACACCTACCTGTCATTTGGAAAACAGATGTGCAAGTGGACGATGAATTTTGCAATCACAGAGGAAAAAATTCAAACGATTCTGATTTATGGAGGATGTAGGAGAAATTATGAGACTGCTGTTGCCTTGTATGCCGAGCAGTTTGTTCACTTGAGCACTAAGTTCGCATAAACCTACTTAATTCCCTGGATACCCAATCTGTGGGTTTCACCTCTGGATTATGGCTTGATATGAGCATTTGTTTAATGCCATATACCTGTAAAAATTGCTTCCACTTCCTGATACTGAAATATGAAATTTTATGCACTATTTGTCAAAATGGTCTTTTTTTAAAGATTTCTTTATGCCTTCAGTGCTATTCTCTTTATTTTATGTACGATTCTACAACTTCGGCCTTAGGCCATTTTCAAGTATCTAAAACGGAAGTATTATACATTGGATACATTAGTGACACCTGTGACTTTGATGTAGGAACAGATCGTATCTGTTGATATACTAGGCGCATTGTAACTTACTTTTTACAGGTTAAGTAGCAAATTTCTGTAAAATAAATATAATCTTCCTAGTGTACGTACGTTAAAACATGGGCCTTATATGTAAGAGCTTTGCAACAATGGCTCGAAAGTAACGTGCTCCTAAAACAGCGTGTACATCTCGGATTTATTTTATGAGCAAACATGGAGTCATAGGAGCTGCGACATACATGACGTAATTTACTGTTAAAAAATCATTCAAAAAGTAAGTTATAATGCGCCTAGTATATCTACAGATATGACATGTACCTACACCAAAATCACAAGTGTTAGTAATGTATTCAGCGTATAATACTTTCGTTTTGGATATCTGAAAACGGCTGAAGGCTGAAATTGTACAATCGTACATGAAATAAAGAGAATGGCAGCTGATGGAATCAAGAAATCTTTCAAAAAATTCATTGCAACTGCGGACCCTATCACATTGAAAATTATAAAATGGCCTTCAGTTTGCAGATTTGAGGAATGTAATTTTCTATTAATCGGCATATTGCTGGGGCACTGGGTGCTTCCTTTAAGGTTTATAATTTGTTTCGAAAACAAGCCATATATTGCAATTCTCTGTTGGCTACCAGAACATGCAATCGTAAAGGGTTGTCAGATGTCTGTCGCAGAGATGTATAGAGGTTTATCAACAATTATCGGGTCGGCCTCAACAAAATATTTTCGGATTCAGAGGAGAAAGTTACTAATTGCAATTTCGTGAGAAGGTTCCGCCGCAACGATAAACGTTTTTGTTTTAATGATCGCCACCCCAAACCCTGTATCATTTCAGTGACACTCTCTCCCCTATTTCGCGATAATACAAAACGCGCTGCCCTTCTTTGAACTTTCTCGATGTATTCCGCCAATCCTATCTGGTAAGGATCCCATAATGCGCAACAGTATTCTAAATTATGACGGACACGCGTAGTGTAGGCAGTTTCTTTTGTACATCTGTTACATTTTCTAAGCGTTCTGCCAATAAAACGCAGTCTTTTGTTAGCCTTCCCCACAGCATTTTCTATGTGTTCCTCCCAATTTAAATTGTTCATAATTGTAATTCCAGCTAGGAATTTACGGCCTTTAGAATTGGCTGATTTATCGTGTAACCGAAGTTTAACGGATTCCTATTGTCATTCATGTGGATGACGTCACACTTTTCGTTATTTAGGGTAAACTGCCAATTTTCACACCATACATACATCTTTTTTAAACCGTTTTGCGATTTGTTTTGATCTTCTAATGACTTTACTAGTCGATAAACGACAGCGTCATCTGAAAACAATCTAAGACGGCTGCTCAGATTGTCTCCCAAATTCTTTATATAGATAAGAAACAGATAAGGGCCATAACACTACCTAGGGAAACACCAGAAATCACTTCTGTTTTACTCGATGACTTCCTTCAGTTACTACGAACTGTAACCTTTCTGACAGGAAATCACGAATCCAGTCACATAACCGAGACGATATTCCATAAGAACGCAATTTCGCTACAAGCCGCTTGTGTGGTATAGTGTCAAAAGCCATCCGGAAATCCAGAAATACGGAATCAATTTGAAGTCCCTTGCCAGTAGCAGTCAACACTTCATGAGAGTACAGGGCTAGTTGTGTTTCACAAGAACGATGTTTTCTAAATCTGTGTTGACTGTGTGCTAATAGACCGTTTTCTTCAAGGTAATTCATAATGTTCGAACATATGTTCCCAAATCCTGCTGCATATCGACGTTAATGATATGAGTCCGTAATTTAGTGGATTACTCCTATTCCTTTCTTGAATATTGGTGTGACCTGTGAAACTTTCCAGTTTTTGGGTATGGATCCTTCGGCGAGCGTACTGGTGTATATGATAGTTAAGTATGGAGCTATAGCATCAGCATACCCTTAAAGGAACCTAATCGGTAAACAGTCTGGAGTAGAAGACTTGCTTTTATTAAGTGATTTAAGTTGTTTCACTACTCCGAGAAATACCTCTAAGTTACTCATAGTGGCAGCTGTTCTTGATTCGAATTCTGAATATTTACTTCGTCTGTTGTGAAGACATTTCGGAAGGCTTTGTTTAGTAACTCTACTTTGGCAGCGCTGTCTTCGATAGTATATTCATTGCTATCGCTTAGAGAAGGCATTGATTGTGTCTTCCCGCTAGCGTATTTAACATACGACCAGAATCCCTTTGAATTTTCTGCCAGGTTTCGAGACAAAGTTTCTTTGTGGATTCTATTACAAGCATCTAGCATTGAAATCCAATCACAATTTCGCGCTTCTGTAAAATATTTCCAGCCTTGGAGGTTTTGCGTCTGTTTAAGTCTGACATTTTTTGTTTGTTGTTGTTTCTGTAACAGAGTTCTGACCTGTTTTGTGTACCAAGGAGGATCAGCTCCATAGTTTGTTAACTTATTTGGTATAAATCTCTCAGTTGCTGCCGACAATATTTCTTTGAATTCAAGCCATCTCTGGTCTAGATTTATGTTGTTAATTTGTAAGGGGTGGAGATTGTCTCTCAGGAAGGTGTCATGTAAATTTTTATTTGCTTTTTTGAAAAGGTATATTTTTCTTTTAGTTTTGGGGGCTACAATATTCAATCGCGCTGCAACAACCCTGTTTCCACTAATCCCTTATCCGATTTGATACTCATTATTAACTTAGGATTATTTGTTGCTAAGGGATCAAGTCTGTTTTCACAACCGTTTACTAGTCGTGTGGGGTCATGAACTAACTGCTCGGAGTAATTTTTAAGGAATGTCTTTACCACAATTTCGGATGATGTTTTATTCGTACCTCCGGAATTAAACGTGTATTTTCGCCAACATATCGAGGGTAAATTAAAGTCACCACCAACTATAATCGTATGAGTCGGGTACGTGTTTGAAATCAAACTCAAGTTTTCTTTGAACCTTTCAGCAACTGTATCATCTGAATTGGGAGGTCTGTAAAATCATTCAATTATTATTTTATTCCGGTTGCCAAGGATGACCTCTGCCCACACTAACTCACAGGAAATATCTACTTCAATTTCGAGACAAGGTAAGCTACTTCCAATAGCAAAAAACACGCCACCTCCAATCGCGTTTAGCCCATCCTTTCGGAACACCAATAGGTTCTTCGCAAAAATTTCTGCTGAGGTTATCTACGGCTTTAGCCAGTATTCAGTGCCTATAACGATATGAGCATCAGTGGTTTCTCTTAGCACTTGAAGCTCTGGTACTTTCACAATACAGCTACGACAATTTACAACTGTTATACCGATGGTTCCTGTATCTTCGTTCTTCTCATATTCGTCCTGCATCGTTTGTCACTGAACCCGAGATCCTATAGCCCAAAAAACCGTCCAGTCCATATCACACAGCCCCTGATACCTGTGTGGCCGCCTCTTGCGAATAGTGGACTCCTGACCTATTCAGCGGAACCCGAAACCCAACCACCCTATGTCGCAAGCAGAGGAATGTGCAGGCTACACGGTCGCAGAACAGTCAGAACTTCTGATTCAGACCACCTACTTGGCTCTGTACCAGAAGTCCGCAATCGGTCCTGTCGACTATGCTGCAAATGGTCAGCTCTAATCTCATCTCACAAGGAAGACTGGCAGCCTTTACCATTTCTGTTAGCTGCTCGAAACCAGAGAGATTCTCCTCTGGTACAAAGTGACACACATCATTGGTATCGACATGAGCCACCACCTGCAGATGGCTGCACCCTGTGCTCTTCATAGCATCCAGAAAGACCTGTTCCATGTCTGGAATGACTCCACCCAGTATGCACATGGAGTGCACATTGGATTTCTTCCTCTTCTTGGTAGCCACGTCCCTAAGGGTCCCCTTAACGCGCCTAACGTTGGAGCTCCCAACTATCAATAATCCCTCCCTCTGTGAATGCCCAGACCTCGTAGGCTGAGAGGTTTCCTCTGAAACAGGACAGGCGACGGAATCTGTCTCAGTGACAGTGTCAGCCACAGACAGCACTTGAAACCTGTTTGTCAGACTAACTGGAAAGGCCTTATTTGGGGCCCCATGGGAAATTTTTGCTGCCTGCTATGACCCAGGGCAACCTCCCACTCGACCACAGGTGGGGATCAACCTCAGTGCGAGTAGTAACTTGGCTGGCCACTGGTGAGGACCGATTGGAGGACTCGGACATGCTGGACATCTACAGGGTCCCCACAGCCAGCCTATAATTGTTGTACTCGTCCACTGCAGCTTCAAGCTGTGTAACTGTGTAAGGTGTCAGGCAAATCCAACACCTTCCATGAAAACCCTGACATGATAGAAAATCCGGCAATATGTCACATAGCTCCGAATAAATCCTGACATTAAATTAACCAAAGTAACGAGTGAGCAAATGGAATACTACAGACTAACACAAGAACGTCTAAATGCATGTCATACCATCCCACCGTGATACAGATGCAGTTCCAAGCGGAGAAACGAGAACAGAAGCCAAGAGCAGGGCCGCGTAGGCTAGAAGGCCCTATGATAAGAGTGGGACAATGGGACACCCACATCGCCGGGCGACCGCCAGGAGGTCCATCCCCCAGCCCATGTTAAAAAATAGAGCCCTCAAGCAGAACAATATTGATCTTATGATAACTCTAGAACGGCCACACCAGCTGCAAGTTTTAGTATGAGACTATATGCGTCTCTGTTATGTAGCAAACATTAAAAACATTGCCCCACCACAAGAAGTATAACGTTTCTCATTGGATAGACAGAATTTTTGTAGGTGGAGCTTAAGGTTAACACTGAGACACTGACTGGTTAGTTGAAAACACAGCCAGATACCTTTTTCTTAAACCAACTTCGGTAAACAGTAGTAAGGATAAGTTCGAGAGAGTTGCTACCGAGATGTCGAGGTGTGTGGAGCTGCGCCGCAAGCCGCCCCTGATGCTGCCTAACCACCGACAAGGTAAAGAACACATGCAGTGCTGCATAAGAGCGCATAAGGCTTCACTCAGAACTGCAGAAGTCTCATCTGTTATGTAATACTAGTGTCGATCGTCAATTAAACTTCGTGGCATTCGCATTTGCTACTTGAAGTTAAGACCTGAAATGTGATGATTTTTCTGTTATGTAATTATTGAGAAGCCACATCAACCACTGTAATTTATGACACGTTAAATAAGTAATTAAAGATAATTGAGGGTCACTGTAGACCATTTTTGATAGTTTTCTCTTTTATGATACTTAATTTAAACCTAGATTATACATGTGATAAGGCATAGGCCATCCTTCGATCCATTATAGATCTTGCAAACCCATTCAGGGAATATTCGTTCACATTTTTGTTGAACGCAGTTGGTTTTTATCATCCTGTATTAAAATATTTCATTTAATCAATAGTACATTTTATAAACAATGTTTTGTAGGTAGAATAAAAATTCCAGTGGTAAACTTAAGTGCTTTTTCGACGTTATTTTACCAGCTAACTAAAAATAGGAAAGCTTTGAAACACTTCCACTAAATTTAGTTAGTATTAAGATTCTTTTACAGGGAATGCAGTGGAGCTGATGCTGAAATCAGTAAGTATTTGATTACATCATCGCTAGTCCTACAGAACTCTACATGTCATGTGTTGTCTGGCGTCTCCTTACCAGCAACAGGTCCCAGGTTCAAACTAGTCAATTCCCAAAAATACACGCTCAGAGCGTCCTTGCGCGAAAGTGGTAGGGAGACACGAATTAGAACAAACAGACACCAGTCAGAATGTTAGAACTGAAGTGATCACAGCCTGGAGCTGAGAGCGAAGCATCACCATCTCTGCTCGTATTCACAGGCAACAATCACAGTCCCTATCCACACTAAGGATGGTGGAAAACTGTACTACTCAGATAAATGGACTATTGGCACATGCTGCAAAACTATACTGTAGACGCTGACGAAAACATAGGAACTGTGTCTAATAAATTAGAGTAATATGCAGAGATTCTGGTGGCTGTCATTCAGGTGAACTAAATATTTCTCCCCTGTTTATGAATGTGTAATATGTCACAAAAACTGTTTACTTCCCGACGCAAACGAAAACGAGAGCACTGTGGCTATTAGATATTAAATTAACATAGAAACCGAAGAAGCTCAACTATTAAGGCATACCAATGATATTATAAAATTCGCTCCTGGTTAGGAACTCGTATAAATCACAAAATCGGTTACTTCCCTGTTGCTGCGTCTGTCTTGGCTGGATGATGCTGCCTGACTGGCTGACTCACTTGCCACTTCATTTCGTTACTGTTATTATTTTGAAAAAATGTTTCTGTCCAGTAAATACTGAACTGTTGCTGCCATGGCTGACTGTTATTCCTTTTGTCATAACCATGGTCATATCAGTAGTTCTTTCTTCTGATTATGCCTATCAAATTAAATGTAACCCTGGATACTACTACAATTATTATTATTCTTA